>NC_060181.1:33333916-33933916 GCF_021184085.1 Oncorhynchus gorbuscha
GTTCAGTTACGTATTGCTAGTACCAGCTGCAGTTGAGGTGGCATTGGCTGTTGTAGTGTGGGCTGCAGTTGTGGTTAAGTTGTAGTGGCAACTGCTGTTGTAGTTGTGGTGGCATTGGCTGTTGTAGTGTGGGCTGCAGTTGTGGTTACAGGGGATGTTGTAGTGGCAACTGCTGTTGAGGTACCAGCTGCAGTTGTGGTGGCATTGGCTGTTGTAGTGTGGGCTGCAGTTGTGGTGACAGGTGAAGTTGTAGTAGCAGCTGCAGTTGTAGTGGCAGCCTCTGTCGTAAGAGTGGCTGCAGTTGTGGTGGCAGAAGCTGTTGAAGTGTGGGCTGCAGTTGTGGTTGCAGGGGAAGTTGTAGTTGCAACTGCTGTTGTAGTACCAGCTGCAGTTGAGGTGGCTGTTGTAGTATGGGCTGCAGTTGTGGTGACAGGTTAGAGCTGCTTGTGTGGCATTGAAGCTGTTGTAGTGTGGGCTGCAGTTGTGGTTATAGGGAAGTTGTAGTGGCAACTGCAGTTGTGGTGGCATTGGCTGTTGTAGTGTGGGCTGCAGTTGTGGTGACAGGGGAAGTTGTAGTAGCAGCTGCAGTTGTAGTGGCAGCCTCTGTCGTAGGAGTGGCTGCAGTTGTGGTGGCATTGGCTGTTGTAGTGTGGGCTGCAGTTGTGGTTATAGGGGAAGTTGTAGTGGCAACTGCTGTTGAGGTACCAGCTGCAGTTGTGGTGGCATTGGCTGTTGTAGTGTGGGCTGCAGTTGTGGTGACAGGGGAAGTTGTAGTAGCAGCTGCAGTTGAGGTGGCAGCTTCTGTCGTAAGAGTGGCTGCAGTTGTGGTGGCAGAAGCTGTTGTAGTGTGGGCTGCAGTTGTGGTTACAGGGGAAGTTGTAGTGCAGTTGTGGTGGCATTGGCTGTTGTAACTGCTGTTGTAGTACCAGCTGCAGTTGTGGTGGCATTGGCTGTTGTAGTGTGGGCTGCAGTTGTGGTTACAGGGAAGTTGTGGCAGCTGCAGTTGTGGTTGTCGTAAGAGTGGCTGCAGTTGTGGTGGCAGAAGCTGTTGTAGTGTGGGCTGCAGTTGTGGTTGCAGGGGAAGTTGTAGTTGCAACTGCTGTTGTAGGTACCAGCTGCAGTTGAGGTGGCATTGGCTGTTGTAGTGTGGGCTGCAGTTGTGGTTACAGGGGAAGTTGTAGTGGCAACTGCTGTTGTAGTACCAGCTGCAGTTGTGGTGGCATTGGCTGTTGTAGTGTGGGCTGCAGTTGTGGTTACAGGGGATGTTGTAGTGGTAACTGCTGTTGAGGTACTGCAGTTGTGGTGGCATTGGCTGTTGTAGTGTGGGCTGCAGTTGGGTGACAGGGAAGTTGTAGTAGCAGCTGCAGTTGTAGTGGCAGCCTCTGTCGTAAGAGTGGCTGCAGTTGTGGTGGCATTGGCTGTTGTAGTGTGGGCTGCAGTTGTGGTTACAGGGGATGTTGTAGTGGCAACTGCAGTTGTGGTGGCAGCCTCTGTCAGGAGTGGCTGCAGTTGAGATGGCAGAAGCTGTTGTAGTGTGGGCTGCAGTTGTGGTTACAGGGGATGCAACTGCTGTTGAGGTACCAGCTGCAGTTGTGGTGGCATTGGCTGTTGTAGTGTGGGCTGCAGTTGTGGTGACAGGGGAAGTTGTAGTAGCAGCTGCAGTTGTAGTGGCAGCTTCTGTCGTAAGAGTGGCTGCAGTTGTGGTGGCAGAAGCTGTTGTAGTGTGGGCTGCAGTTGTGGTTATAGGGGAAGTTGTAGTGGCTGCAGTTGTGGTGGCAGTTGTGTAGTGTGGGCTGCAGTTGTGGTTACAGGGGATGTGTAGTGGCAACTGCTGTTGAGGTACCAGCTGCAGTTGTGGTGGCATTGGCTGTTGTAGTGTGGGCTGCAGTTGTGGTGACAGGTGAAGTTGTAGTAGCAGCTGCAGTTGTAGTGGCAGCCTCTGTCGTAAGAGTGGCTGCAGTTGTGGTGGCAGAAGCTGTTGTAGTGTGGGCTGCAGTTGTGGTTGCAGGGAAGTTGTAGTGGCAACTGCTGTTGTAGTACCAGCTGCAGTTGAGGTGGCATTGGCTGTTGTAGTGTGGGCTGCAGTTGTGGTTACAGGAAGTTGTAGTGCAACTGCTGTTGTAGTACCAGCTGCAGTTGTGGTGGCATTGGCTGTTGTAGTGTGGGCTGCAGTTGTGGTTACAGGGGATGTTGTAGTGGCAACTGCTGTTGAGGTACCAGCTGCAGTTGTGGTGGCATTGGCTGTTGTAGTGTGGGCTGCAGTTGTGGTTACAGGGGATGTTGTAGTGGCAACTGCTGTTGAGGTACCAGCTGCAGTTGTGGTGGCATTGGCTGTTGTAGTGTGGGCTGCAGTTGTGGTGACAGGGGAAGTTGTAGTAGCAGCTGCAGTTGTAGTGGCAGCTTCTGTTGTAGAGTGGCTGCAGTTGTGGTGGCAGAAGCTGTTGTAGTGTGGGCTGCAGTTGTGGTTATAGGGGAAGTTGTAGTTGCAACTGCTGTTGTAGTACCAGCTGCAGTTGTGGTGGCATTGGCTGTTGTAGTGTGGGCTGCAGTTGTGGTTACAGGGGATGTTGTAGTGGCAACTGCTGTTGAGGTACCAGCTGCAGTTGTGGTGGCATTGGCTGTTGTAGTGTGGGCTGCAGTTGTGGTGATAGGGGAAGTTGTAGTGGCAACTGCAGTTGTGGTGGCATTGGCTGTTGTAGTGTGGGCTGCAGTTGTGGTTACAGGGGATGTTGTAGTGGCAACTGCTGTTGAGGTACCAGCTGCAGTTGTGGTGGCATTGGCTGTTGTAGTGTGGGCTGCAGTTGTGGTGACAGGGGAAGTTGTAGTGCAGCTGCTGTTGAGGTGGCAGCCTCTGCAGTTGTGGTGGCATTGGCTGTTGTAGTGTGGGCTGCAGTTGTGGTTACAGGGGATGTTGTAGTGGCAACTGCTGTTGAGGTACCAGCTGCAGTTGTGGTGGCATTGGCTGTTGTAGTGTGGGCTGCAGTTGTGGTGACAGGGAAGTTGTAGTAGCAGCTGCAGTTGTAGTGGCAGCCTCTGTCGTAAGAGTGGCTGCAGTTGTGGTGGCATAAGCTGTTGAAGAGTGGGCTACAATTGTGGTTGCAGGGGAAGTTGTAGTTGCAACTGCTGTTGTAGTACCAGCTGCAGTTGAGGTGGCATTGGCTGTTGTAGTATGGGCTGCAGTTGTGGTTACAGGGGATGTTGTAGTGGCAACTGCTGTTGAGGTACCAGCTGCAGTTGTGGTGGCATTGGCTGTTGTAGTGTGGGCTGCAGTTGTGGTGACAGGGGAAGTTGTAGTAGCAGCTACAGTTGAGGTGGCAGCTTCTGTCGTAAGACTGGCTGCAGTTGTGGTGGCAGAAGCTGTTGTAGTGTGGGCTGCAGTTGTGGTTATAGGGGAAGTTGTAGTAGCAGCTGCAGTTGTAGTGGCAGTTGGCAGCTGCAAGAGTGGCTGCAGTTGTGGTGGCAAGCTGTTGTAGTGTGGGCTGCAGTTGTGGTTATATGGGAAGTTGTAGTGGCAACTGCAGTTGTGGTGGCAGCCTCTGTCGTAGCCAGCTGCAGTTGAGGTGGCATTGGCTGTTGTAGTGTGGGCTGCAGTTGTGGTTACAGGGGATGCTGTAGTGGCAACTGCTGTTGAGGTACCAGCTGCAGTTGTGGTGGCATTGGCTGTTGTAGTGTGGGCTGCAGTTGTGGTGACAGGGGCAAGTTGTAGTGGCAGCTTCTGTTGAGGTGGAGCTTTGTGTGGGCTGTTGTGGTTAAGAGTGGCTGCAGTTGTGGTGGCATTGGCTGTTGTAGTGTGGGCTGCAGTTGTGGTTACAGGGGAAGTTGTAGTGGCAACTGCAGTTGTGGTGGCAGTTGTGGTGGCTGTTGTAGTGTGGGCTGCAGTTGTGGTTACAGGGGATGTTGTAGTGGTAACTGCTGTTGAGGTACCAGCTGCAGTTGTGGTGGCATTGGCTGTTGTAGTGTGGGCTGCAGTTGTGGTGACAGGTGAAGTTGTAGTAGCAGCTGCAGTTGTAGTGGCAGCCTCTGTCGTAAGAGTGGCTGCAGTTGTGGTGGCAGAAGCTGTTGAAGTGTGGGCTACAATTGTGGTTGCAGGGGAAGTTGTAGTTGCAACTGCTGTTGTGTAGTACCAGCTGCAGTTGAGGTGGCATTGGCTGTTGTAGTGTGGGCTGCAGTTGTGGTTAGAGGGGAAGTTGTAGTGGCAACTGATGTTGAGGTACCAGCTGCAGTTGTGGTGGCATTGGCTGTTGTAGTGTGGGCTGCAGTTGTGGTGACAGGGGAAGTTGTAGTAGCAGCTGCAGTTGAGGTGGCAGCTGTCTGTCAGTAAGACTGGCTGCAGTTGTGGTGGCAGAAGCTGTTGTAGTGTGGGCTGCAGTTGTGGTTATAGGGGAAGTTGTAGTGGCAACTGCAGTTGTGTTGGCATTGGCTGTTGTAGTGTGGGCTGCAGTTGTGGTTACAGGGGATGCTGTAGTGGCAACTGAGTTGAGGTACCAGCTGCAGTTGTGGTGGCATTGGCTGTTGTAGTGTGGGCTGCAGTTGTGGTGACAGGTGAAGTTGTAGTAGCAGTTGTAGTGGCAGCCTCTGTCGTATGAGTGGCTGCAGTTGTGGTGGCAGAAGCTGTTGAAGTGTGGGCTACAGTTGTGGTTGCAGGGGAAGTTGTAGTTGCAACTGCTGTTGTAGTACCAGCTGCAGTTGAGGTGGCATTGGCTGTTGTAGTATGGGCTGCAGTTGTGGTTACAGGGGATGTTGTAGTGGCAACTGCTGTTGTAGTACCAGCTGCAGTTGTGGTGGCATTGGCTGTTGTAGTGTGGGCTGCAGTTGTGGTTACAGGGGATGTTGTAGTGGCAACTGCTGTTGAGGTACCAGCTGCAGTTGTGGTGGCATTGGCTGTTGTAGTGTGGGCTGCAGTTGTGGTGACAGGTGAAGTTGTAGTAGCAGCTGCAGTTGTAGTGGCTGTCTGTCGTAAGAGTGGCTGCAGTTGTGGTGGCAGAAGCTGTTGTAGTGTGGGCTGCAGTTGTGGTTACAGGGGAAGTTGTAGTGGCAACTGCAGTTGAGGTGGCAGCTGCAGTCTGTGGTGGAGCCGCTGCAGTTGAGATGGCAGAAGCTGTTGTAGTGTGGGCTGCAGTTGTGGTTACAGGGGATGCTTGTAGTGGCAACTGCTGTTGAGGTACCAGCTGCAGTTGTGGTGGCATTGGCTGTTGTAGTGTGGGCTGCAGTTGTGGTGACAGGGGAAGTTGTAGTAGCAGCTGCAGTTGAGGTGGCAGCTTCTGTCGTAAGAGTGGCTGCAGTTGTAGTGGCAGAAGCTGTTGTAGTGTGGGCTGCAGTTGTGGTTATAGCAACTGCTGTTGTAGTTGCTGCAGTGGCATTGGCTGTTGTAGTGTGGGCTGCAGTTGTGGTTACAGGGGATGTTGTAGTGGCAACTGCTGTTGAGGTACCAGCTGCAGTTGTGGTGGCATTGGCTGTTGTAGTGTGGGCTGCAGTTGTGGTGACAGGGGAAGTTGTAGTAGCAGCTGCAGTTGAGGTGGCAGCCTCTGTCGTAAGAGTGGCTGCAGTTGTGGTGGCAGAAGCTGTTGTAGTGTGGGCTGCAGTTGTGGTTGCAGGGGAAGTTGTAGTGGCAACTGCTGTTGAGGTACCAGCTGCAGTTGTGGTGGCATTGGCTGTTGTAGTGTGGGCTGCAGTTGTGGTGACAGGGGAAGTTGTAGTAGCAGCTGCAGTTGTAGTGGCAGCTTCTGTCGTAGGAGTTGGCTGCAGTTGTGGTGGCAGAAGCTGTTGTAGTGTGGGCTGCAGTTGTGGTTATAGGGGAAGTTGTAGTGGCAACTGCAGTTGTGGTGGCATTGGCTGTTGTAGTGTGGGCTGCAGTTGTGGTTACAGGGGATGCTGTAGTGGCAACTGCTGTTGAGGTACCAGCTGCAGTTGTGGTGGCATTGGCTGTTGTAGTGTGGGCTGCAGTTGTGGTTACAGGGGAAGTTGTAGTTGCAACTGCTGTTGTAGTACCAGCTGCAGTTGAGGTGGCATTGGCTGTTGTAGTGTGGGCTGCAGTTGTGGTTACAGGTGAAGATTGTAGTGGTTGAGGTACCAGCTGCAGTTGTGGTGGCATTGGCTGTTGTAGTGTGGGCTGCAGTTGTGGTGACAGGGGAAGTTGTAGTAGCAGCTGCAGTTGAGTGGCAGCCTCTGTCGTAAGAGTGGCTGCAGTTGTGGTGGCAGAAGCTGTTGTGAAGTGTGGGCTACAGTTGTGGTTGCAGGGGAAGTTGTAGTTGCAACTGCTGTTGTAGTACCAGCTGCAGTTGTGGTGGCATTGGCTGTTGTAGTGTGGGCTGCAGTTGTGGTGACAGGGGAAGTTGTAGTAGCAGCTGCAGTTGTAGGTGGCAGCTCTGTCGTAGTTGGCTGCAGTTGAGGTGGCAGAAGCTGTTGTAGTGTGGGCTGCAGTTGTGGTTATAGGGGAAGTTGTAGTGGCAACTGCAGTTGTGGTGGCATTGGCTGTTGTAGTGTGGGCTGCAGTTGTGGTGACAGGGGAAGTTGTAGTAGCAGCTGCAGTTGAGGTGGCAGCTTCTGTCAGCTGCAGTTGTGGTGGCATTGGCTGTTGTAGTGTGGGCTGCAGTTGTGGTTACAGGGGATGTTGTAGTGGCAACTGCTGTTGTAGTACCAGCTGCAGTTGTGGTGGCATTGGCTGTTGTAGTGTGGGCTGCAGTTGTGGTGACAGGGAAGTTGTAGTGGCAGCTGCAGTTGTAGTGGCAGCCTCTGTCGTAGAGTGGCTGCAGTTGTGGTGGCAGAAGCTGTTGTAGTGTGGGCTGCAGTTGTGGTTGCAGGGGAAGTTGTAGTTGCAACTGCTGTTGTAGTACCAGCTGCAGTTGAGGTGGCATTGGCTGTTGTAGTGTGGGCTGCAGTTGTGGTTACAGGGGAAGTTGTAGTTGTGCAGCTGCAGTTGTAGTGGCAGCTGTGGTTGCGTAGGTAGCCAGCTGCAGTTGAGGTGGCAGAAGCTGTTGTAGTGTGGGCTGCAGTTGTGGTTACAGGGGATGTTGTAGTGGCAACTGCTGTTGAGGTACCAGCTGCAGTTGTGGTGGCATTGGCTGTTGTAGTGTGGGCTGCAGTTGTGGTGACAGGGAAGTTGTAGTAGCAGCTAAGTTGAGGTGGCAGCTTCTGTCGTAAGAGTGGCTGCAGTTGTGGTGGCATTGGCTGTTGTAGTGTGGGCTGCAGTTGTGGTTACAGGGGATGCTGTAGTGGCAACTGCTGTTGAGGTACCAGCTGCAGTTGTGGTGGCATTGGCTGTTGTAGTGTGGGCTGCAGTTGTGGTGACAGGGGAAGTTGTAGTAGCAGCTGCAGTTGTAGTGGCAGCCTCTGTCGTAAGAGTGGCTGCAGTTGTGGTGGCAGAAGCTGTTGAAGTGTGGGCTGCAGTTGTGGTTACAGGGGAAGTTGTAGTTGCAACTGCTGTTGTAGTACCAGCTGCAGTTGAGTGGCATTGGCTGTTGTAGTGTGGGCTGCAGTTGTGGTTACAGGGGGAAGTTGTAGTGGCAACTGCAGTTGTGGTGGCATTGGCTGTTGTAGTGTGGGCTGCAGTTGTGGTGTAGTGTGGGCTGCAGTTGTGGTTACAGGGATGTAGTGGCAACTGCTGTTGAGAGTACAGGCATGCCTCTGTCCAGCTGCAGTTGTGGTGGCATTGGCTGTTGTAGTGTGGGCTGCAGTTGTGGTTGTGGTTGCAGGGGTAAGTTGTAGTTAGCAGCAACTGCTGTGTAGTAACAGCTGCAGTTGTGGTGGCATTGGCTGTTGTAGTGTGGGCTGCAGTTGTGGTTACAGGGGAAGTTGTAGTAGCAACTGCTGTTGAGGTACCAGCTTGAGGTGGCATTGGCTGTTGTAGTGTGGGCTGCAGTTGTGGTTACAGGGGAAGTTGTAGTGGCAGTGCTGTTGGTGCTGCAGTTGTGGTGGCATTGGCTGTTGTAGTGTGGGCTGCAGTTGTGGTTACAGGGGAAGTTGTAGTAGCAGCTGCTTGTGTGGCAGCATTGGCTGTTGTAGTGTTGTGGTGGCATTGGCTGTTGTAGTGTGGGCTGCAGTTGTGGTTACAGGGGATGTTGTAGTGGCAACTGCTGTTGAGGTACCAGCTGCAGTTGTGGTGGCATTGGCTGTTGTAGTGTGGGCTGCAGTTGTGGTGACAGGTGAAGTTGTAGTAGCAGCTGCAGTTGTAGTGGCAGCCTCTGTCGTAAGAGTGGCTGCAGTTGTGGTGGCAGAAGCTGTTGAAGTGTGGGCTACAGTTGTGGTTGCAGGGGAAGTTGTAGTTGCAACTGCTGTTGTAGTACCAGCTGCAGTTGAGGTGGCATTGGCTGTTGTAGTATGGGCTGCAGTTGTGGTTACAGGGGAAGTTGTAGTGGCAACTGATGTTGAGGTACCAGCTGCAGTTGTGGTGGCATTGGCTGTTGTAGTGTGGGCTGCAGTTGTGGTGACAGGGGAAGTTGTAGTAGCAGCTGCAGTTGTAGTGGCAGCCTCTGTCGTAGGAGCCGCTGCAGTTGAGATGGCAGAAGCTGTTGTAGTGTGGGCTGCAGTTGTGGTTATAGGGAAGTTGTAGTGGCAACTGCAGTTGTGGTGGCATTGGCTGTTGTAGTGTGGGCTGCAGTTGTGGTTACAGGGGATGCTGTAGTGGCAACTGCTGTTGAGGTACCAGCTGCAGTTGTGGTGGCATTGGCTGTTGTAGTGTGGGCTGCAGTTGTGGTGACAGGGGAAGTTGTAGTAGCAGCTGCAGTTGTGGTGGCAGCTTCTGTTGTAAGTGTGGCTGCAGTTGTGGTGGCAGAAGCTGTTGTAGTGTGGGCTGCAGTTGTGGTTGCAGGGGAAGTTGTAGTGGCAACTGCTGTTGAGGTACCAGCTGCAGTTGTGGTGGCATTGGCTGTTGTAGTGTGGGCTGCAGTTGTGGTGACAGGGGAAGTTGTAGTAGCAGCTGCAGTTGTGGTGGCAGCTGCTGTTGTAGTGTGGGCTGCAGTTGTGGTTACAGCTGCAGTTGTGAGTGCTGCAGTTGTGGTGGCATTGGCTGTTGTAGTGTGGGCTGCAGTTGTGGTTGCAGGGGAAGTTGTAGTGGCAACTGCTGTTGTAGTACCAGCTGCAGTTGTGGTGGCCTGTTGTAGTGTGGGCTGCAGTTGTGGTGACAGGGGAAGTTGTAGTAGCAGCTGCAGTTGTAGTGGCAGTTGTCGTAGGAGCCAGCTGCAGTTGAGATGGCAGAAGCTGTTGTAGTGTGGGCTGCAGTTGTGGTTATGGGGAAGTTGTAGTGGCAACTGCAGCTGCAGTGTGGTGGCATTGGCTGTTGTAGTGTGGGCTGCAGTTGTGGTGACAGGGGAAGTGTAGTGCAGCTGCAGTTGAGGTGGCAGCCTCTGTCGTAGAGTGGCTGCAGTTGTGGTGGCAGAAGCTGTTGTAGTGTGGGCTGCAGTTGTGGTTACAGGGGAAGTTGTAGTGGCAACTGCTGTTGAGGTACCAGCTGCAGTTGTGGTGGCATTGGCTGTTGTAGTGTGCAGTTGGGTGACAGGGGAAGTTGTGGTGTGGGGCTGCAGTTGTGGTTACAGCTGGATGCTGTTGTAGTGGCAGCTTCTGTCAGCTGCAGTTGTGGTGGCATTGGCTGTTGTAGTGTGGGCTGCAGTTGTGGTTGACAGGGGAAGTTGTAGTTGCAACTGCTGTTGTAGTAACAGCTGCAGTTGAGGTGGCATTGGCTGTTGTAGTGTGGGCTGCAGTTGTGGTTACAGGGGATGCTGTAGTGGCAACTGCTGTTGTAGTACCAGCTGCAGTTGTGGTGGCATTGGCTGTTGTAGTGTGGGCTGCAGTTGTGGTTACAGGGGATGTTGTAGTGGCAACTGCTGTTGTAGGTACCAGCTGCAGTTGTGGTGGCATTGGCTGTTGTAGTGTGGGCTGCAGTTGTGGTGACAGGTGAAGTTGTAGTAGCAGCTGCAGTTGAGGTGGCAGCTTCTGTCGTAAGAGTGGCTGCAGTTGTGGTGGCAGAAGCTGTTGTAGTGTGGGCTGCAGTTGTGGTTGCAGGGGAAGTTGTAGTTGCAACTGCTGTTGTAGTACCAGCTGCAGTTGAGGTGGCATTGGCTGTTGTAGTATGGGCTGCAGTTGTGGTTACAGGGGAAGTTGTAGTGGCAACTGCTGTTGAGGTACCAGCTGCAGTTGTGGTGGCATTGGCTGTTGTAGTGTGGGCTGCAGTTGTGGTTACAGGGGATGCTGTAGTGGCAACTGCTGTTGAGGTACCAGCTGCAGTTGTGGTGGCATTGGCTGTTGTAGTGTGGGCTGCAGTTGTGGTGACAGGTGAAGTTGTAGTAGCAGCTGCAGTTGTAGTGGCAGCCTCTGTCGTAAGAGTGGCTGCAGTTGTGGTGGCAGAAGCTGTTGTAGTGTGGGCTGCAGTTGTGGTTATAGGGGAAGTTGTAGTGGCAACTGCAGTTGTGGTGGCATTGGCTGTTGTAGTGTGGGCTGCAGTTGTGGTTACAGGGGATGCTGTAGTGGCAACTGCTGTTGAGGTACCAGCTGCAGTTGTGGTGGCATTGGCTGTTGTAGTGTGGGCTGCAGTTGTGGTGACAGGGGAAGTTGTAGTAGCAGCTGCAGTTGTAGTGGCAGCCTCTGTCTGGAGTGGCTGCTGCAGTTGTGGTGGCAGAAGCTGTTGTAGTGTGGGCTGCAGTTGTGGTTATAGGGGAAGTTGTAGTGGCAACTGTGTTGAGGTACCAGCTGCAGTTGTGGTGGCATTGGCTGTTGTAGTGTGGGCTGCAGTTGTGGTTACAGGGGAAGTTGTAGTGGCAACTGCTGTTGTAGTACCAGCTGCAGTTGTGGTGGCAGTTGGCTGTTGTAGTGTGGGCTGCAGTTGTGGTTACAGGGGAAGTTGTAGTGGCAACTGCTGTTGTAGTACCAGCTGCAGTTGTGGTGGCATTGGCTGTTGTAGTATGGGCTGCAGTTGTGGTTATAGGGGAAGTTGTAGTGGCAACTGCTGTTGTGGCAGTTGTGGTGGCATTGGCTGTTGTAGTGTGGGCTGCAGTTGTGGTGACAGGTGAAGTTGTAATAGCAGCTGCAGTTGATGTGGCAGCTTCTGTCGTAAGAGTGGCTGCAGTTGTGGTGGCATTGGCTGTTGTAGTGTGGGCTGCAGTTGTGGTTACAGGGGATGTTGTAGTGGCAACTGCTGTTGAGGTACCAGCTGCAGTTGTGGTGGCATTGGCTGTTGTAGTGTGGGCTGCAGTTGTGGTGACAGGGAAGTTGTAGTAGCAGCTGCAGTTGTAGTGGCAGCCTCTGTCGTAAGAGTGGCTGCAGTTGTGGTGGCAGAAGCTGTTGTAGTGTGGGCTACAGTTGTGGTTGCAGGGGAAGTTGTAGTTGCAACTGCTGTTGTAGTACCAGCTGCAGTTGAGGTGGCAGTGCAGTTGTGGTTACAGGGGAAGGTGGCATTGAGGTACCAGCTGCAGTTGTGGTGGCATTGGCTGTTGTAGTGTGGGCTGCAGTTGTGGTGACAGGGGATGTTGTAGTAGCAGCTGCAGTTGTAGTGGCAGCCTCTGTCGTAGGAGCCGCTGCAGTTGAGATGGCAGAAGCTGTTGTAGTGTGGGCTGCAGTTGTGGTTATATGGGAAGTTGTAGTGGCAACTGCAGTTGTGGTGGCATTGGCTGTTGTAGTGTGGGCTGCAGTTGTGGTTACAGGGGATGCTGTAGTGGCAACTGCTGTTGAGGTACCAGCTGCAGTTGTGGTGGCATTGGCTGTTGTAGTGTGGGCTGCAGTTGTGGTGACAGGGGAAGTTGTAGTAGCAGCTGCAGTTGAGGTGGCAGCTGCTGTCGTTGTGTGGCTGCAGTTGTGGTGGCAGGCTGTTGTAGTGTGGGCTGCAGTTGTGGTTGCAGGGGAAGTTGTAGTGGCAACTGCTGTTGAGGTACCAGCTGCAGTTGTGGTGGCATTGGCTGTTGTAGTGTGGGCTGCAGTTGTGGTTACAGGGGAAGTTGTAGTGGCAACTGCTGTTGAGGTACCAGCTGCAGTTGCAGCTGCAGTTGTGCAGTTGTAGTGGCAGCCAGCTGCAGTTGTGGTGGCAGAAGCTGTTGTGTGGGCTGCAGTTGTGGTTACAGGGGATGTTGTAGTGGTAACTGCTGTTGAGGTACCAGCTGCAGTTGTGGTGGCATTGGCTGTTGCAGTATGGGCTGCAGTTGTGGTTATAGGGGAAGTTGTAGTGGCAACTGCTGTTGTAGTACCAGCTGCAGTTGTGGTGGCATTGGCTGTTGTAGTGTGGGCTGCAGTTGTGGTGACAGGGGAAGTTGTAGTAGCAGCTGCAGTTGTAGTGGCAGCCTCTGTCCCGCTGCAGTTGTGGTGGCAGAAGCTGTTGTAGTGTGGGCTGCAGTTGTGGTTATAGGGGAAGTTGTAGTGGCAACTGCAGTTGTGGTGGCATTGGCTGTTGTAGTGTGGGCTGCAGTTGTGGTGGCAGGGCTTGTAGTGTAGTGTGGGCTGCAGCCTGTGTTGCAGTTGTGGTGGCATGCTGTTGTAGTGTGGGCTACAGTTGTGGTTGCAGGGGAGTTGTAGTGGCAACTGCTGTTGAGGTACCAGCTGCAGTTGTGGTGGCATTGGCTGTTGTAGTGTGGGCTGCAGTTGTGGTTACAGGGGAAGTTGTAGTGGCTGTTGAGTACCAGCTGCAGTTGAGGTGGCATTGGCTGTTGTAGTGTGGGCTGCAGTTGTGGTTATAGGGGAAGTTGTAGTTGCAACTGCTGTTGTAGTACCAGCTGCAGTTGTGGTGGCATTGGCTGTTGTAGTGTGGGCTGCAGTTGTGGTTACAGGGGATGTTGTAGTGGCAACTGCTGTTGAGGTACCAGCTGCAGTTGTGGTGGCATTGGCTGTTGTAGTGTGGGCTGCAGTTGTGGTGACAGGTGAAGTTGTAGTAGCAGCTGCAGTTGAGGTGGCAGCTTCTGTCGTAAGAGTGGCTGCAGTTGTGGTGGCAGAAGCTGTTGTAGTGTGGGCTACAGTTGTGGTTGCAGGGGAAGTTGTAGTTGCAACTGCTGTTGTAGTACCAGCTGCAGTTGAGGTGGCATTGGCTGTTGTAGTGTGGGCTGCAGTTGTGGTTATAGGGGAAGTTGTAGTGGCAACTGCTGTTGTAGTACCAGCTGCAGTTGTGGTGGCATTGGCTGTTGTAGTGTGGGCTGCAGTTGTGGTTACAGGGGATGTTGTAGTGGCAACTGCTGTTGAGGCTGTTGTAGTGTGGGCTGCAGTTGTGGTGACAGGTGAGTTGTAGTAGCAGCTGCAGTTGTGTGGCAGCCTCTGTAGTGTGGGCTGCAGTTGTGGTGGCAGAAGCTGTTGTAGTGTGGGCTGCAGTTGTGGTTATATTGGGAAGTTGTAGTGGCAACTGCAGTTGTGGTGGCAGTTGTGGTTACAGGGGATGGGAAGCTGTTGTAGTGTGGGCTGCAGTTGTGGTTACAGGGGATGCTGTAGTGGCAACTGCTGTTGAGGTACCAGCTGCAGTTGTGGTGGCATTGGCTGTTGTAGTGTGGGCTGCAGTTGTGGTGACAGGGGAAGTTGTAGTAGCAGCTGCAGTTGTAGTGGCAGCCTCTGTCGTAGGTTGTAGTGGCTGCAGTTGAGATGGCAGAAGCTGTTGTAGTGTGGGCTGCAGTTGTGGTTATAGGGGATGTTGTAGTGGCAACTGCTGTTGAGGTACCAGCTGCAGTTGTGGTGGCATTGGCTGTTGTAGTGTGGGCTGCAGTTGTGGTTACAGGGGATGTTGTAGTGGCAACTGCTGTTGAGGTACCAGCTGCAGTTGTGGTGGCATTGGCTGTTGTAGTGTGGGCTGCAGTTGTGGTTGACAGGGGAAGTTGTAGTAGCAGCTGCAGTTGTAGTGGCAGCCTCTGTAGTAACAGCTGCAGTTGTGGTGGCAGGCTGTTGTAGTGGGCTGCAGTTGTGGTTGCAGGGAAGTTGTAGTTGCAACTGCTGTTGTAGTACCAGCTGCAGTTGAGGTGGCATTGGCTGTTGTAGTGTGGGCTGCAGTTGTGGTTACAGGGGAAGTTGTAGTGGCAACTGCTGTTGTAGTACCAGCTGCAGTTGTGGTGGCATTGGCTGTTGTAGTGTGGGCTGCAGTTGTGGTGACAGGGGAAGTTGTAGTAGCAGCTGCAGTTGAGGTGGCAGCTTCTGTCGTAGAGTGGCTGCAGTTGTGGTGGCATTGGCTGTTGTAGTGTGGGCTGCAGTTGTGGTTACAGGGGAAGTTGTAGTGGCAACTGCTGTTGAGTTGTGGTGGCATTGGCTGTTGTAGTGTGGGCTGCAGTTGTGGTTACAGGGGAAGTTGTAGTGGCAACTGCTGTTGAGGTACCAGCTGCAGTTGTGGTGGCATTGGCTGTTGTAGTGTGGGCTGCAGTTGTGGTGACAGGGGATGTTGTAGTAGCAGCTGCAGTTGTAGTGGCAGCCTCTGTTGTAGGAGCCGCTGCAGTTGAGATGGCAGAAGCTGTTGTAGTGTGGGCTGCAGTTGTGGTTATATGGGAAGTTGTAGTGGCAACTGCAGTTGTGGTGGCATTGGCTGTTGGTGTGGGCTGCAGTTGTGGTTACAGGGGATGCTGTAGTGGCAACTGCTGTTGAGGTACCAGCTGCAGTTGTGGTGGCATTGGCTGTTGTAGTGTGGGCTGCAGTTGTGGTGACAGGGGAAGTTGTAGTAGCAGCTGCAGTTGAGGTGGCAGCCTCTGTCGTAAGAGTGGCTGCAGTTGTGGTGGCAGAAGCTGTTGAGTGTGGGCTGCAGTTGTGGTTGCAGGGGAAGTTGTAGTGGCAACTGCTGTTGCAGTTGTGGTGGCAGTTGGCCAGTGTGCAGTTGTGGTGGCAGGGGCTGTTGTAGTGTGGGCTGCAGTTGTGGTTACAGGGGATGCTGTAGTGGCAACTGCTGTTGAGGTACCAGCTGCAGTTGTGGTGGCAGGTGGCAGCTTGTGTTGTAGTGCTGGGCATGCTGTTGTAGTTGGGCTGTTGTGGTTGCAGGGGAAGTTGTAGTGGCAACTGCTGTTGTAGTACCAGCTGCAGTTGAGGTGGCATTGGCTGTTGTAGTGTGGGCTGCAGTTGTGGTTATAGGGGAAGTTGTAGTGGCAACTGCTGTTGTAGTACCAGCTGCAGTTGTGGTGGCATTGGCTGTTGTAGTGTGGGCTGCAGTTGTGGTGACAGGGGAAGTTGTAGTAGCAGCTGCAGTTGAGGTGGCAGCTTCTGTCGTAAGAGTGGCTGCAGTTGTGGTGGCAGAAGCTGTTGTAGTGTGGGCTACAGTTGTGGTTGCAGGGGAAGTTGTAGTTGCAACTGCTGTTGTAGTACCAGCTGCAGTTGAGGTGGCATTGGCTGTTGTAGTATGGGCTGCAGTTGTGGTTATAGGGGAAGTTGTAGTGGCAACTGCTGTTGTAGTACCAGCTGCAGTTGTGGTGGCATTGGCTGTTGTAGTGTGGGCTGCAGTTGTGGTTACAGGGGATGTTGTAGTGGTAACTGCTGTTGAGGTACCAGCTGCAGTTGTGGTGGCATTGGCTGTTGTAGTGTGGACTGCAGTTGTGGTGACAGGTGAAGTTGTAGTAGCAGCTGCAGTTGTAGTGGCAGCCTCTGTCATAGGAGCCGCTGCAGTTGAGATGGCAGAAGCTGTTGTAGTGTGGGCTGCAGTTGTGGTTATATGGGAAGTTGTAGTGGCAACTGCAGTTGTGGTGGCATTGGCTGTTGTAGTGTGGGCTGCAGTTGTGGTTACAGGGGATGCTGTAGTGGCAACTGCTGTTGAGGTACCAGCTGCAGTTGTGGTGGCATTGGCTGTTGTAGTGTGGGCTGCAGTTGTGGTGACAGGGGAAGTTGTAGTAGCAGCTGCAGTTGTAGTGGCAGCTTGTCGTAGGAGCCAGCTGCAGTTGTGGTGGCAGAAGCTGTTGTAGTGTGGGCTGCAGTTGTGGTTATAGGGGATGTGTAGTGGCAACTGCTGTTGAGGTACCAGCTGCAGTTGTGGTGGCATTGGCTGTTGTAGTGTGGGCTGCAGTTGTGGTTACAGGGGATGCTGTAGTGGCAACTGCTGTTGAGGTACCAGCTGCAGTTGTGGTGGCATTGGCTGTTGTAGTGTGGGCTGCAGTTGTGGTTGCAGGGGAAGTTGTAGTTGTTGCTGTTGTAGTACAGCTGCAGTTGAGGTGGCATTGGCTGTTGTAGTGTGGGCTGCAGTTGTGGTTGCAGGGGAAGTTGTAGTGCAACTGCTGTTGTAGTACCAGCTGCAGTTGAGGTGGCATTGGCTGTTGTAGTGTTGTGGTTACAGGAGAAGTTGTTGTTGCAAGCTGCAGTTGTGGTGGCATTGGCTGTTGTAGTGTGGGCTGCAGTTGTGGTGACAGGGGAAGTTGTAGTGGCAACTGCTGTTGAGGTACCAGCTGCAGTTGTGGTGGCATTGGCTGTTGTAGTGTGGGCTGCAGTTGTGGTGACAGGGGAAGTTGTAGTGGCAGCTGCAGTTGAGGTGGCAGCCTGTGGCATCTGTGTTGAGTGGCTGCAGTTGTGGTGGCATTGGCTGTTGTAGTGTGGGCTGCAGTTGTGGTTGCAGGGGAAGTTGTAGTTGCAACTGCTGTTGAGGTACCAGCTGCAGTTGTGGTGGCATTGGTTGTTGTAGTGTGGGCTGCAGTTGTGGTGACAGGGGAAGTTGTAGTAGCAGCTGCAGTTGTAGTGGCAGCCTTGTCATAGGAGCCAGCTGCAGTTGAGATGGCAGAAGCTGGTAGTGTGGGCTGCAGTTGTGGTTATAGGGGATGTGTGTGGCAACTGCAGTTGTGGTGGCATTGGCTGTTGTAGTATGGGCTGCAGTTGTGGTTATAGGGGAAGTTGTAGTGGCAACTGCTGTTGTAGTACCAGCTGCAGTTGAGGTGGCAATGGCTGTTGTAGTATGGGCTGCAGTTGTGGTTATAGGGGAAGTTGTAGTGGCAACTGCTGTTGTAGTACCAGCTGCATTTGTGGTGGCATTGGCTGTTGAAGTGAGGGCAGCAGTTGTGGTGACAGGAGAAGTTGTAGTGGCAACTGCAGTTGTGGTGGCTGTTGTAGTGTGGGCTGCAGTTGTGGTGACAGGGGAAGTTGTAGTGGCAACTGCTGTTGAGGTACCAGCTGCAGTTGTGGAGGCATTGGCTGTTGTAGTGTGGGCTGCAGTTGTGGTGACAGGGGAAGTTGTAGTAGCAGCTGCAGTTGAGGTGGCAGCCTCTGTCAGCTGCAGTTGTGGTGGCATTGAAGCTGTTGTAGTGTGGGCTGCAGTTGTGGTTGCAGGGGAAGTTGTAGTGGCAACTGCTGTTGAGGTACCAGCTGCAGTTGTGGTGGCATTGGCTGTTGTAGTGTGGGCTGCAGTTGTGGTGACAGGGGAAGTTGTAGTAGCAGCTGCAGTTGTAGTGGCAGCCTCTGTCGTAGGAGCCGCTGCAGTTGAGATGGCAGAAGCTGTTGTAGTGTGGGCTGCAGTTGTGGTTATAGGGGAAGTTGTAGTGGCAACTGCAGTTGTGGTGGCATTGGCTGTTGTAGTGTGGGCTGCAGTTGTGGTTACAGGGGATGTTGTAGTGGCAACTGCTGTTGAGGTACCAGCTGCAGTTGTGGTGGCATTGGCTGTTGTAGTGTGGGCTGCAGTTGTGGTGACAGGGGATGTTGTAGTAGCAGCTGCAGTTGTAGTGGCAGCCTCTGTCGTAGGAGCCGCTGCAGTTGAGATGGCAGAAGCTGTTGTAGTGTGGGCTGCAGTTGTGGTTATATGGGAAGTTGTAGTGGCAACTGCAGTTGTGGTGGCATTGGCTGTTGTAGTGTGGGCTGCAGTTGTGGTTACAGGGGATGCTGTAGTGGCAACTGCTGTTGAGGTACCAGCTGCAGTTGTGGTGGCATTGGCTGTTGTAGTGTGGGCTGCAGTTGTGGTGACAGGGGAAGTTGTAGTAGCAGCTGCAGTTGAGGTGGCAGCCTCTGTCGTAAGAGTGGCTGCAGTTGTGGTGGCAGAAGCTGTTGTAGTGTGGGCTGCAGTTGTGGTTGCAGGGGAAGTTGTAGTTGCAACTGCTGTTGAGGTACAGCTGCAGTTGTGGTGGCATTGGCTGTTGTAGTGTGGGCTGCAGTTGTGGTGACAGGGGAAGTTGTAGTAGCAGCTGCAGTTGTAGTGGCAGCCTCTGTCTGTTGTAGTAGGAGTTGTAGCTGCAGTTGAGATGTTGCAGCAATTGGCTGTTGTAGTGTGGGCTGCAGTTGTGGTTACAGGGGATGTTGTAGTGGCAACTGCTGTTGAGGTACCAGCTGCAGTTGTGGTGGCATTGGCTGTTGTAGTGTGGGCTGCAGTTGTGGTGACAGGGGTTGTAGTAGCAGCTGTTGAGTGGCAGCTGCTGTTGTCGTACCAGCTGCAGTTGTGGTGGCATTGGCTGTTGTAGTGTGGGCTGCAGTTGTGGTTACAGGGGATGTTGTAGTGGCAACTGCTGTTGAGGTACCAGCTGCAGTTGTGGTGGCATTGGCTGTTGTAGTGTGGGCTGCAGTTGTGGTGGCAGGGAAGTTGTAGTAGCAGCTGCAGTTGTAGTGGCAGCCTCTGTCGTAAGAGTGGCTGCAGTTGTGGTGGCAGAAGCTGTTGTAGTGTGGGCTGCAGTTGTGGTTGCAGGGGAAGTTGTAGTTGCAACTGCTGTTGAAGTACCAGCTGCAGTTGTGGTGGCATTGGCTGTTGTAGTATGGGCTGCAGTTGTGGTTACAGGGGAAGTTGTAGTGGCAACTGATGTTGAGGTACCAGCTGCAGTTGTGGTGGCATTGGCTGTTGTAGTGTGGGCTGCAGTTGTGGTGACAGGGGAAGTTGTAGTAGCAGCTGCTGTTGTAGTGGCAGCTGGAGCAGTTGTGGTGGCATTGGCTGTTGTAGTGTGGGCTGCAGTTGTGGTTACAGGGGATGTTGTAGTGGCAACTGCTGTTGAGGTACCAGCTGCAGTTGTGGTGGCATTGGCTGTTGTAGTGTGGGCTGCAGTTGTGGTGACAGGGGAAGTTGTAGTAGCAGCTGCAGTTGAGGTGGCAGCCTCTGTCGTAAGAGTGGCTGCAGTTGTGGTGGCATTGGCTGTTGTAGTGTGGGCTGCAGTTGTGGTTACAGGGGATGTTGTAGTGGCAACTGCTGTTGAGGTACCAGCTGCAGTTGTGGTGGCATTGGCTGTTGTAGTGTGGGCTGCAGTTGTGGTTACAGGGGAAGTTGTAGTAGCAGCTGCAGTTGTAGTGGCAGCTGCTGTTGTAGTGTAGTTGAGATGGCAGTGTGTAGTGTGGCAGTTGTGGTTATGGCTGTTGGCAAGTTGTGGTGGCATTGCTGTTGTAGTGTGGGCTGCAGTTGTGGTTACAGGGGAAGTTGTAGTAGCAGCTACAGTTGAGGTGGCAGCTTCTGTCGTAAGAGTGGCTGCAGTTGTGGTGGCAGAAGCTGTTGTAGTGTGGGCTACAGTTGTGGTTGCAGGGGAAGTTGTAGTTGCAACTGCTGTTGTAGTACCAGCTGCAGTTGAGGTGGCATTGGCTGTTGTAGTATGGGCTGCAGTTGTGGTTACAGGGGAAGTTGTAGTGGCAACTGCTGTTGAGGTACCAGCTGCAGTTGTGGTGGCATTGGCTGTTGTAGTGTGGGCTGCAGTTGTGGTGACAGGGGAAGTTGTAGTAGCAGCTGCAGTTGTAGTGGCAGCCTCTGTCGTAGGAGTGGCTGCAGTTGTGGTGGCAGAAGCTGTTGTAGTGTGGGCTGCAGTTGTGGTTATATGGGGAAGTTGGGGCAACTGCAGTGTGGTGGCATTGGCTGTTGTAGTGTGGGCTGCAGTTGTGGTTACAGGGGATGCTGTAGTGGCAACTGCTGTTGAGGTACCAGCTGCAGTTGTGGTGGCATTGGCTGTTGTAGTGTGGGCTGCAGTTGTGGTTACAGGGGAAGTTGTAGTTGTGGTGCAGTTGTGGTGGCAGGCTGGAAGTGTGGGCTAGCAGCAGTGGTGAGTTGTAGTGGCAGAGTTGCAGTTGAGTGGCAGACTGTTGTTGTGGGCTGCAGTTATGGTTATAGGGGAAGTTGTAGTGGCAGCTGCAGTTGTGGTGGCATTGGCTGTTGTAGTGTGGGCTGCAGTTGTGGTTACAGGGGAAGTTGTAGTAGCAGCTACAGTTGAGGTGGCAGCTTCTGTCGTAAGAGTGGCTGCAGTTGTGGTGGCAGAAGCTGTTGTAGTGTGGGCTGCAGTTGTGGTTGCAGGGGATGTTGTAGTGGCAACTGCTGTTGTAGTACCAGCTGCAGTTGTGGTGGCATTGGCTGTTGTAGTGTGGGCTGCAGTTGTGGTTACAGGGGATGTTGTAGTGGCAACTGCTGTTGAGGTACCAGCTGCAGTTGTGGTGGCATTGGCTGTTGTAGTGTGGGCTGCAGTTGTGGTGACAGGGGAAGTTGTAGTAGCAGCTGCAGTTGAGTGGCAGCCTCTGTCGTAAGAGTGGCTGCAGTTGTGGTGGCAGAAGCTGTTGTAGTGTGGGCTACAGTTGTGGTTGCAGGGGAAGTTGTAGTTGCAACTGCTGTTGTAGTACCAGCTGCAGTTGAGGTGGCATTGGCTGTTGTAGTATGGGCTGCAGTTGTGGTTAGAGGGGAAGTTGTAGTGGCAACTGATGTTGAGGTACCAGCTGCAGTTGTGGTGGCATTGGCTGTTGTAGTGTGGGCTGCAGTTGTGGTGACAGGGGAAGTTGTAGTAGCAGCTGCAGTTGTAGTGGCAGCCTCTGTCGTAGTAGCCGCTGCAGTTGAGATGGCAGTGTGTGGTGGGCTGCAGCTGTTGTAGTGTGGGCTGCAGTTGTGGTGGCATTGGCTGTTGTAGTTGGGCTGGTTGTGGTTACAGGGGAAGTTGTAGTAGCAGCTGTTGTACAGTTGAGGTGGCAGCTTTGTCAGCTTCTGTAAGAGTGGCTGCAGTTGTGGTGGCAGAAGCTGTTGTAGTGTGGGCTGCAGTTGTGGTTACAGGGGATGTTGTAGTGCAACTGCTGTTGAGTACCAGCTGCAGTTGTGGTGGCATTGGCTGTTGTAGTGTGGGCTGCAGTTGTGGTTACAGGGGATGCTGTAGTGGCAACTGCTGTTGAGGTACCAGCTGCAGTTGTGGTGGCATTGGCTGTTGTAGTGTGGGCTGCAGTTGTGGTGACAGGGGAAGTAGCAGCTGCACTTGTAGTGGCAGCCTCTGTCGTAAGAGTGACTGCAGTTGTGGTGGCAGAAGCTGTTGTAGTGTGGGCTACAGTTGTGGTTGCAGGGGAAGTTGTGTTGCAACTGCTGTTGTAGTACCAGCTGCAGTTGAGGTGGCATTGGCTGTTGTAGTATGGGCTGCAGTTGTGGTTAGAGGGAAGTTGTAGTGGCAACTGATGTTGAGGTACCAGCTGCAGTTGTGGTGGCATTGGCTGTTGTAGTGTGGGCTGCAGTTGTGGTGACAGGGGAAGTTGTAGTAGCAGCTGCAGTTGTAGTGGCAGCCTCTGTCGTAGGAGCCGCTGCAGTTGAGATGGCAGAAGCTGTTGTAGTGTGGGCTGCAGTTGTGGTTATATGGGAAGTTGGGTGGCAACTGACTGCAGTGTAGTGGCAACTGCAGTTGTGGTGGCATTGGCTGTTGTAGTGTGGGCTGCAGTTGTGGTTACAGGGGATGCTGTAGTGGCAACTGCTGTTGAGGTACCAGCTGCAGTTGTGGTGGCATTGGCTGTTGTAGTGTGGGCTGCAGTTGTGGTTACAGGGGATGTTGTAGTGGCAACTGCTGTTGTAGAACCAGCTGCAGTTGTGGTGGCATTGGCTGTTGTAGTGTGGGCTGCAGTTGTGGTTACAGGGGATGTTGTAGTAGCAGCTGCAGTTGTAGTGGCAGCTTCTGTCGTAAGAGTGGCTGCAGTTGTGGTGGCAGAAGCTGTTGTAGTGTGGGCTGCAGTTGTGGTTATAGGGGAAGTTGTAGTGGCAACTGCTGTTGTAGTACCAGCTGCAGTTGTGGTGGCATTGGCTGTTGTAGTGTGGGTTGATGTTGTGGTGACAGGGGAAGTTGTAGTGGCAACTGCTGTTGAGTGGCAGCCAGCTGCAGTTGTGGTGGCATTGGCTGTTGTAGTGTGGGCTGCAGTTGTGGTGACAGGGGATGTTGTAGTAGCAGCTGCAGTTGTAGGTGGCAGCCTCTGTCGTAGTTGAGCCAGCTGCAGTTGAGATGGCAGAAGCTGTTGTAGTGTGGGCTGCAGTTGTGGTTATATGGGAAGTTGTAGTGGCAGCTGCAGTTGTGGTGGCATTGGCTGTTGTAGTGTGGGCTGCAGTTGTGGTTACAGGGGATGCTGTAGTGGCAACTGCTGTTGAGGTACCAGCTGCAGTTGTGGTGGCATTGGCTGTTGTAGTGTGGGCTGCAGTTGTGGTGACAGGGGAAGTTGTAGTAGCAGCTGCAGTTGTGTGGCAGCCTCTGTCGTAGTGTGGCTGCAGTTGCAGTTGAGATGGCAGAAGCTGTTGTAGTGTGGGCTGCAGTTGTGGTTACAGGGGATGCTGTAGTGGCAACTGCTGTTGAGGTACCAGCTGCAGTTGTGGTGGCATTGGCTGTTGTAGTGTGGGCTGCAGTTGTGGTGACAGGGGAAGTTGTAGTAGCAGCTGTAGTGGCAGCCTCTGTCAGTTGAGGTGGCAGCTTCTGTCTGCAGTAAGAGTGGCTGCAGTTGTGGTGGCAGAATTGCTGTTGTAGTGTGGGCTGCAGTTGTGGTTGCAGGGGAAGTTGGAAGTTGTAGTGGCAACTGCTGTTGTAGTACCAGCTGCAGTTGAGGTGGCATTGGCTGTTGTAGTGTGGGCTGCAGTTGTGGTTACAGGGGTTGTAGTGGCAACTGCTGTTGTAGTGCTGCAGTTGTGGTGGCATTGGCTGTTGTAGTGTGGGCTGCAGTTGTGGTTACAACTGCTGTTGTAGTACCAGCTGCAGTTGTGGTGGCATTGGCTGTTGTAGTGTGGGCTGCAGTTGTGGTGACAGGGGAAGTTGTAGTAGCAGCTGCAGTTGTAGTGGCAGCCTCTGTCGTAGGAGCCGCTGCAGTTGAGATGGCAGAAGCTGTTGTAGTGTGGGCTGCAGTTGTGGTTATAGGGGAAGTTGTAGTGGCAACTGCAGTTGTGGTGGCATTGGCTGTTGTAGTGTGGGCTGCAGTTGTGGTTACAGGGGATGCTGTAGTGGCAACTGCTGTTGAGGTACCAGCTGCAGTTGTGGTGGCATTGGCTGTTGTAGTGTGGGCTGCAGTTGTGGTGACAGGGAAGTTGTAGTAGCAGCTGCAGTTGTAGTGGCAGCTTCTGTCGTAGAGTGGCTGCAGTTGTGGTGGCAGAAGCTGTTGTAGTGTGGGCTGCAGTTGTGGTTGCAGGGGAAGTTGTAGTGCAACTGCTGTTGTAGTACCAGCTGCAGTTGAGGTGGCATTGGCTGTTGTAGTGTGGGCTGCAGTTGTGGTTACAGGGGATGTTGTAGTGGCAACTGCTGTTGAGTGGCAACTGCTGTTGTAGGTACCAGCTGCAGTTGTGGTGGCATTGGCTGTTGTAGTGTGGGCTGCAGTTGTGGTGACAGGGGAAGTTGTAGTAGCAGCTGCAGTTGTAGGGCAGCCTCTGTCGTAAGAGTGGCTGCAGTTGTGGTGGCAGAAGCTGTTGTAGTGTGGGCTGCAGTTGTGGTTGCAGGGGAAGTTGTAGTGCAACTGCTGTTGTAGTACCAGCTGCAGTTGTGGTGGCATTGGCTGTTGTAGTGTGGGCTGCAGTTGTGGTTACAGGGGAAGTTGTAGTGGCAACTGCTGTTGAGGTACCAGCTGCAGTTGTGGTGGCATTGGCTGTTGTAGTGTGGGCTGCAGTTGTGGTGACAGGGGAAGTTGTAGTAGCAGCTGCAGTTGAGGTGGCAGCCTCTGTTGTAGTGTGGCTGCAGTTGTGGGCAGAAGCTGTTGTAGTATGGGCTGCAGTTGTGGTTACAGGGGAAGTTGTAGTGGCAACTGCTGTAGTGGCAGCTGCAGTTGTGGTGGCATTGGCTGTTGTAGTGTGGGCTGCAGTTGTGGTTACAGGGGAAGTTGTAGTGGCAGCTGCAGTGTTGGCAGCCTCTGTCGTAGTAGCTGCAGTTGTGGTGGCAGAAGCTGTTGTAGTGTGGGCTGCAGTTGTGGTTACAGGGGATGCTGTAGTGGCAACTGCTGTTGAGGTACCAGCTGCAGTTGTGGTGGCATTGGCTGTTGTAGTGTGGGCTGCAGTTGTGGTGACAGGGGAAGTTGTAGTAGCAGCTGCAGTTGTAGTGGCAGCTTCTGTCGTAAGAGTGGCTGCAGTTGTGGTGGCAGAAGCTGTTGTAGTGTGGGCTGCAGTTGTGGTTGCAGGGGAAGTTGTAGTTGCAACTGCTGTTGTAGTACCAGCTGCAGTTGAGGTGGCATTGGCTGTTGTAGTATGGGCTGCAGTTGTGGTTACAGGGGATGTTGTAGTGGCAACTGCTGTTGAGTACCAGCTGCAGTTGTGGTGGCATTGGCTGTTGTAGTGTGGGCTGCAGTTGTGGTGACAGGGGAAGTTGTAGTGGCAGCTGCACTTGTAGTGGCAGCCTCTGTCGTAAGAGTGACTGCAGTTGTGGTGGCAGAAGCTGTTGAAGTGTGGGCTGCAGTTGTGGTGACAGGGGAAGTTGTAGTAGCAGCTGCAGTTGAGGTGGCAGCTTCTGTCGTAAGAGTGGCTGCAGTTGTGGTGGCAGAAGCTGTTGTAGTGTGGGCTACAGTTGTGGTTGCAGGGGAAGTTGTAGTTGCAACTGCTGTTGTAGTACCAGCTGCAGTTGAGGTGGCATTGGCTGTTGTAGTATGGGCTGCAGTTGTGGTTACAGGGGAAGTGTAGTGGCAACTGCTGTTGTAGTACCAGCTGCAGTTGTGGTGGCATTGGCTGTTGTAGTGTGGGCTGCAGTTGTGGTTACAGGGGAAGTTGTAGTGGCAGCTGCAGTTGTAGTGGCTGCAGCCTGTGGTTACAGCTGCAGTTGTGGTGGCATTGAAGCTGTTGTAGTGTGGGCTGCAGTTGTGGTGACAGGGGAAGTTGTAGTAGCAGCTGCAGTTGTAGTGGCAGCTGCTGTCGTAGGAGCCAGCTGCAGTTGAGATGGCAAAGCTGTTGTAGTGTGGGCTGCAGTTGTGGTTATTTGTAGTGGCAGCTGCAGTTGTGGTGGCATTGGCTGTTGTAGTGTGGGCTGCAGTTGTGGTGACAGGGGAAGTTGTAGTAGCAGCTGCAGTTGTAGTGGCAGCTGCTGTTGTAGAGTGGCTGCAGTTGTGGTGGCATTGGCTGTTGTAGTGTGGGCTGCAGTTGTGGTTACAGGGGATGTTGTAGTGGCAACTGCTGTTGAGGTACCAGCTGCAGTTGTGGTGGCATTGGCTGTTGTAGTGTGGGCTGCAGTTGTGGTGACAGGTGAAGGTGTAGTAGCAGCTGCAGTTGCAGCTGCTGTCGTAAGAGTGGCTGCAGTTGTGGTGGCAGAAGCTGTTGTAGTGTGGGCTGCAGTTGTGGTGACAGGGGAAGTTGTAGTAGCAGCTGCAGTTGTAGTGGCAGCCTCTGTCGTAGGAGCCGCTGCAGTTGAGATGGCAGAAGCTGTTGTAGTGTGGGCTGCAGTTGTGGTTATATGGGAAGTTGTAGTGGCAACTGCAGTTGTGGTGGCATTGGCTGTTGTAGTGTGGGCTGCAGTTGTGGTTACAGGGGATGCTGTAGTGGCAACTGCTGTTGAGGTACCAGCTGCAGTTGTGGTGGCATTGGCTGTTGTAGTGTGGGCTGCAGTTGTGGTGACAGGGGAAGTTGTAGTAGCAGCTGTTGAGGTGGCAGCTTCTGTCGTAAGAGTGGCTGCAGTTGTGGTGGCATTGGCTGTTGTAGTGTGGGCTGCAGTTGTGGTTACAGGGGATGCTGTAGTGGCAACTGCTGTTGAGGTACCAGCTGCAGTTGTGGTGGCATTGGCTGTTGTAGTGTGGGCTGCAGTTGTGGTGACAGGGAAGTTGTAGTAGCAGCTGCAGTTGTAGTGGCAGCCTCTGTCGTAGTGGCTGCAGTTGAGATGGCAGAAGCTGTTGTAGTGTGGGCTGCAGTTGTGGTTATAGGGGGAAGTTGTTGTAGTGGCAACTGCAGTTGTGGTGGCATTGGCTGTTGTAGTGTGGGCTGCAGTTGTGGTTACAGGGGATGCTGTAGTGGCAACTGCTGTTGAGGTACCAGCTGCAGTTGTGGTGGCATTGGCTGTTGTAGTGTGGGCTGCAGTTGTGGTTACAGGGGATGTTGTAGTGGCAACTGCTGTTGTAGTACCAGCTGCAGTTGTGGTGGCATTGGCTGTTGTAGTGTGGGCTGCAGTTGTGGTTACAGGGGATGTTGTAGTAGCAACTGCTGTTGAGGTACCAGCTGCAGTTGTGGTGGCAGTGTGGCTGCAGTAGTGTGGGCTACAGTTGTGGTTGCAGGGGATGTTGTAGTTGCAACTGCTGTTGTAGTACCAGCTGCAGTTGTGGTGGCATTGGCTGTTGTAGTGTGGGCTGCAGTTGTGGTTACAGGGGATGCTGTAGTGGCAACTGCTGTTGAGGTACCAGCTGCAGTTGTGGTGGCATTGGCTGTTGTAGTGTGGGCTGCAGTTGTGGTGACAGGGGAAGTTGTAGTAGCAGCTACAGTTGAGGTGGCAGCTTCTGTCGTAAGAGTGGCTGCAGTTGAGGTGGCATTGGCTGTTGTAGTATGGGCTGCAGTTGTGGTTAGAGGGGAAGTTGTAGTGGCAACTGATGTTGAGGTACCAGCTGCAGTTGTGGTGGCATTGGCTGTTGTAGTGTGGGCTGCAGTTGTGGTGACAGGGGAAGTTGTAGTAGCAGCTGCAGTTGTAGTGGCAGCCTCTGTCGTAGAGTGGCTGCAGTTGAGATGGCAGAAGCTGTTGTAGTGTGGGCTGCAGTTGTGGTTATAGGGGAAGTTGTAGTGGCAACTGCAGCTGCAGTTGTGGTGGCATTGGCTGTTGTAGTGTGGGCTGCAGTTGTGGTTACAGGGGATGCTGTAGTGGCAACTGCTGTTGAGGTACCAGCTGCAGTTGTGGTGGCATTGGCTGTTGTAGTGTGGGCTGCAGTTGTGGTGACAGGGGAAGTTGTAGTAGCAGCTACAGTTGAGGTGGCAGCTTCTGTCGTAAGAGTGGCTGCAGTTGTGGTGGCATTGGCTGTTGTAGTGTGGGCTGCAGTTGTGGTTACAGGGGAAGTTGTAGTGGCAACTGCTGTTGAGGTACCAGCTGCAGTTGTGGTGGCATTGGCTGTTGTAGTGTGGGCTGCAGTTGTGGTGACAGGGGAAGTTGTAGTAGCAGCTGCAGTTGTAGTGGCAGCCTCTGTCGTAGGTGGCTGCAGTTGAGGTGGCAGAAGCTGTTGTAGTGTGGGCTGCAGTTGTGGTTATAGGGAAGTTGTAGTGGCAACTGCCAGCTGCAGTTGTGGTGGCATTGGCTGTTGTAGTGTGGGCTGCAGTTGTGGTTACAGGGGATGCTGTAGTGGCAACTGCTGTTGAGGTACCAGCTGCAGTTGTGGTGGCATTGGCTGTTGTAGTGTGGGCTGCAGTTGTGGTTACAGGGGATGCTGTAGTGGCAACTGCTGTTGAGCAGTTGTGGTGGCATTGGCCAGCTGCAGTTGTGGTGGCATTGGCTGTTGTAGTGTGGGCTGCAGTTGTGGTTACAGGGGATTGTAGTGGCAACTGCTGTTGAGGTACCAGCTGCAATTGTGGTGGCATTGGCTGTTGTAGTGTGGGCTGCAGTTGTGGTGACAGGGGAAGTTGTAGTGGCAACTGCATTTGTGGTGGCATTGGCTGTTGTAGTGTGGGCTGCAGTTGTGGTGGCAGGGGATGTTGTAGTAGCAGCTGCAGTTGTAGTGGCAGCCTCTGTCGTAGTGCAGTTGAGGTGGCAGAAGCTGTTGTAGTGTGGGCTGCAGTTGTGGTTACAGGGGATGCTGTAGTGGCAACTGCTGTTGAGGTACCAGCTGCAGTTGTGGTGGCATTGGCTGTTGTAGTGTGGGCTGCAGTTGTGGTGACAGGGGAAGTTGTAGTAGCAGCTACAGTTGAGGTGGCAGCTTCTGTCGTAAGAGTGGCTGCAGTTGTGGTGGCATTGGCTGTTGTAGTGTGGGCTGCAGTTGTGGTTAGAGGGAAGTTGTAGTGGCAACTGCTGTTGAGCCAGCTGCAGTTGTGGTGGCATTGGCTGTTGTAGTGTGGGCTGCAGTTGTGGTGACAGGGGATGTTGTAGTAGCAGCTGCAGTTGTAGTGGCAGCCTCTGTCGTAGGAGCTGCAGTTGAGATGGCAGAAGCTGTTGTAGTGTGGGCTGCAGTTGTGGTTATAGGGGAAGTTGTAGTGGCAACTGCAGTTGTGGTGGCATTGGCTGTTGTAGTGTGGGCTGCAGTTGTGGTTACAGGGGATGCTGTAGTGGCAACTGCTGTTGAGGTACCAGCTGCAGTTGTGGTGGCATTGGCTGTTGTAGTGTGGGCTGCAGTTGTGGTGACAGGGGAAGTTGTAGTAGCAGCTACAGTTGAGGTGGCAGCTTCTGTCGTAAGAGTGGCTGCAGTTGTGGTGGCAGAAGCTGTTGTAGTGTGGGCTACAGTTGTGGTTGCAGGGGAAGTTGTAGTTGCAACTGCTGTTGTAGTACCAGCTGCAGTTGAGGTGGCATTGGCTGTTGTAGTATGGGCTGCAGTTGTGGTTACAGGGGATGCTGTAGTGGCAACTGCTGTTGAGGTACCAGCTGCAGTTGTGGTGGCATTGGCTGTTGTAGTGTGGGCTGCAGTTGTGGTGACAGGGGAAGTTGTAGTAGCAGCTAAAGTTGAGGTGGCAGCTTCTGTCGTAAGAGTGGCTGCAGTTGTGGTGGCAGAAGCTGTTGTAGTGTGGGCTGCAGTTGTGGTTACAGGGGATGCATGTAGTGGCAACTGCTGTTGAGGTAGCTGCAGTTGTGGTGCATTGCTGTTGTAGTGTGGGCTGCAGTTGTGGTGACAGGGGATGTTGTAGTAGCAGCTGCAGTTGTAGTGGCAGCCTCTGTTGTAGTAGCAGCTGCAGTTGAGGTGGCAGGCTGTTGTAGTGTGGGCTGCAGTTGTGGTTACAGGGGATGTTGTAGTGGCAACTGCTGTTGAGGTACCAGCTGCAGTTGTGGTGGCATTGGCTGTTGTAGTGTGGGCTGCAGTTGTGGTGACAGGTGAAGTTGTAGTAGCAGCTGCAGTTGAGGTGGCAGCCTCTGTCGTAAGAGTGGCTGCAGTTGTGGTGGCAGAAGCTGTTGTAGTGTGGGCTGCAGTTGTGGTTAGAGGGGAAGTTGTAGTGGCAACTGATGTTGAGGTACCAGCTGCAGTTGTGGTGGCATTGGCTGTTGTAGTGTGGGCTGCAGTTGTGGTGACAGGGGAAGTTGTAGTAGCAGCTGCAGTTGAGATGGCAGAAGCTGTTGTAGTGTGGGCTGCAGTTGTGGTTATAGGGGAAGTTGTAGTGGCAACTGCAGTTGTGGTGGCATTGGCTGTTGTAGTGTGGGCTGCAGTTGTGGTTACAGGGGATGCTGTAGTGGCAACTGCTGTTGAGGTACCAGCTGCAGTTGTGGTGGCATTGGCTGTTGTAGTGTGGGCTGCAGTTGTGGTTACAGGGGAAGTTGTAGTGGCAACTGCTGTTGTAGTACCAGCTGCAGTTGAGGTGGCATTGCTGTTGTAGTGTGGGCTGCAGTTGTGGTTACAGGGGATTGTAGTGGCTGCAGTGCTGTTGAGGTACCAGCTGCAGTTGTGGTGGCATTGGCTGTTGTAGTGTGGGCTGCAGTTGTGGTTACAGGGGATGTTGTAGTGGCAACTGCTGTTGTAGTACCAGCTGCAGTTGTGGTGGCATTGGCTGTTGTAGTGTGGGCTGCAGTTGTGGTTACAGGGGATGTTGTAGTGGCAACTGCTGTTGAGGTACCAGCTGCAGTTGTGGTGGCATTGGCTGTTGTAGTGTGGGCTGCAGTTGTGGTGACAGGGGAAGTTGTAGTAGCAGCTACAGTTGAGGTGGCAGCTTCTGTCGTAAGAGTGGCTGCAGTTGTGGTGGCAGAAGCTGTTGTAGTGTGGGCTGCAGTTGTGGTTGCAGGGGAAGTTGTAGTTGCAACTGCTGTTGTAGTACCAGCTGCAGTTGAGGTGGCATTGGCTGTTGTAGTGTGGGCTGCAGTTGTGGTTACAGGGGATGCTGTAGTGGCAACTGCTGTTGAGGTACCAGCTGCAGTTGTGGTGGCATTGGCTGTTGTAGTGTGGGCTGCAGTTGTGGTGACAGGGGAAGTTGTAGTAGCAGCTACAGTTGAGGTGGCAGCTTCTGTCGTAAGAGTGGCTGCAGTTGTGGTGGCATTGGCTGTTGTAGTGTGGGCTGCAGTTGTGGTTACAGGGGAAGTTGTAGTGGCAACTGCTGTTGAGGTACCAGCTGCAGTTGTGGTGGCATTGGCTGTTGTAGTGTGGGCTGCAGTTGTGGTGACAGGGGAAGTTGTAGTAGCAGCTACAGTTGAGGTGGCAGCTTCTGTCGTAAGAGTGGCTGCAGTTGAGGTGGCATTGGCTGTTGTAGTATGGGCTGCAGTTGTGGTTAGAGTGGAAGTTGTAGTAGCAACTGCAGTTGTGGTGGCATTGGCTGTTGTAGTGTGGGCTGCAGTTGTGGTGACAGGGGAAGTTGTAGTAGCAGCTGCAGTTGTAGTGGCAGCCTCTGTCGTAGGTGCCGCTGCAGTTGAGATGGCAGAAGCTGTTGTAGTGTGGGCTGCAGTTGTGGTTATAGGGGAAGTTGTAGTGGCAACTGCAGTTGTGGTGGCATTGGCTGTTGTAGTGTGGGCTGCAGTTGTGGTTACAGGGGATGCTGTAGTGGCAACTGCTGTTGAGGTACCAGCTGCAGTTGTGGTGGCATTGGCTGTTGTAGTGTGGGCTGCAGTTGTGGTGACAGGGGAAGTTGTAGTAGCAGCTACAGTTGAGGTGGCAGCTTCTGTCGTAAGAGTGGCTGCAGTTGTGGTGGCAGAAGCTGTTGTAGTGTGGGCTGCAGTTGTGGTTACAGGGGATGTTGTAGTGGCAACTGCTGTTGAGGTACCAGCTGCAGTTGTGGTGGCATTGGCTGTTGTAGTGTGGGCTGCAGTTGTGGTTACAGGGGATGCTGTAGTGGCAACTGCTGTTGAGGTACCAGCTGCAGTTGTGGTGGCATTGGCTGTTGTAGTGTGGGCTGCAGTTGTGGTGACAGGGGAAGTTGTAGTAGCAGCTGCAGTTGAGGTGGCAGCTTCTGTCGTAAGAGTGGCTGCAGTTGTGGTGGCAGAAGCTGTTGTAGTGTGGGCTACAGTTGTGGTTGCAGGGGAAGTTGTAGTTGCAACTGCTGTTGTAGTACCAGCTGCAGTTGTGGTGGCATTGGCTGTTGTAGTGTGGGCTGCAGTTGTGGTTACAGGGGAAGTTGTAGTGGCAACTGCTGTTGAGGTACCAGCTGCAGTTGTGGTGGCATTGGCTGTTGTAGTGTGGGCTGCAGTTGTGGTGACAGGGGAAGTTGTAGTAGCAGCTGCAGTTGTAGTGGCAGCCTCTGTCGTAAGAGTGGCTGCAGTTGTGGTGGCAGAAGCTGTTGTAGTGTGGGCTGCAGTTGTGGTTACAGGGGAAGTTGTAGTGGCAACTGCTGTTGAGGTACCAGCTGCAGTTGTGGTGGCATTGGCTGTTGTAGTGTGGGCTGCAGTTGTGGTTACAGGGGATGCTGTAGTGGCAACTGCTGTTGAGGTACCAGCTGCAGTTGTGGTGGCATTGGCTGTTGTAGTGTGGGCTGCAGTTGTGGTGACAGGGGAAGTTGTAGTAGCAGCTACAGTTGAGGTGGCAGCTTCTGTCGTAAGAGTGGCTGCAGTTGTGGTGGCAGAAGCTGTTGTAGTGTGGGCTGCAGTTGTGGTTGCAGGGGAAGTTGTAGTTGCAACTGCTGTTGTTGTAGTACCAGCTGCAGTTGAGGTGGCATTGGCTGTTGTAGTATGGGCTGCAGTTGTGGTTACAGGGGAAGTTGTAGTGGCAACTGCTGTTGAGGTACCAGCTGCAGTTGTGGTGGCATTGGCTGTTGTAGTGTGGGCTGCAGTTGTGGTGACAGGGGAAGTAGCAGCTGCAGTTGTAGTGGCAGCCTCTGTCGTAAGAGTGGCTGCAGTTGTGGTGGCAGAAGCTGTTGAAGTGTGGGCTGCAGTTGTGGTGACAGGGGAAGTTGTAGTAGCAGCTGCAGTTGTGGTTACAGGGGCAGTCTGTTGTAGTACCAGCTGCAGTTGAGATGGCAGTTGTTGTAGTGTGGGCTACAGTTGTGGTTATAGGGGAAGTTGTAGTGGCAACTGCAGTTGTGGTGGCATTGGCTGTTGTAGTGTGGGCTGCAGTTGTGGTTACAGGGGATGTTGTAGTGGCAACTGCTGTTGAGGTACCAGCTGCAGTTGTGGTGGCATTGGCTGTTGTAGTGTGGGCTGCAGTTGTGGTGACAGGGGAAGTTGTAGTAGCAGCTGCAGTTGAGATGGCTGCAGTTGTGGTGGCAGCTGTTGTAGTGTGGGCTGCAGTTGTGGTTATGGCTGCAGTTGTGGTGGCATTGGCTGTTGTAGTGTGGGCTGCAGTTGTGGTTACAGGGGATGCTGTAGTGGCAACTGCTGTTGAGGTACCAGCTGCAGTTGTGGTGGCATTGGCTGTTGTAGTGTGGGCTGCAGTTGTGGTGACAGGGGAAGTTGTAGTAGCAGCTACAGTTGAGGTGGCAGCTTCTGTCGTAAGAGTGGCTGCAGTTGTGGTGGCATTGGCTGTTGTAGTGTGGGCTGCAGTTGTGGTTGCAGGGGATGTTGTAGTGGCAACTGCTGTTGAGGTACCAGCTGCAGTTGTGGTGGCATTGGCTTTTGTAGTGTGGGCTGCAGTTGTGGTGACAGGGAAGTTGTAGTAGTGCTGCAGTTGTACAGCCTGTTGTAGTGTAGTGCCAGCTGCAGTTGTGGTGGCATTGGCTGTTGTAGTGTGGGCTGCAGTTGTGGTTATAGGGGAAGTTGTAGTGGCAACTGCAGTTGTGGTGGCATTGGCTGTTGTAGTGTGGGCTGCAGTTGTGGTGACAGGGGAAGTTGTAGTAGCAGCTACAGTTGAGGTGGCAGCTTCTGTCGTAAGAGTGGCTGCAGTTGTGGTGGCAGAAGCTGTTGTAGTGTGGGCTACAGTTGTGGTTGCAGGGGAAGTTGTAGTTGCAACTGCTGTTGTAGTACCAGCTGCAGTTGTGGTGGCATTGGCTGTTGTAGTGTGGGCTGCAGTTGTGGTTACAGGGGATGTTGTAGTGGCAACTGCTGTTGAGTACCAGCTGCAGTTGTGGTGGCATTGGCTGTTGTAGTGTGGGCTGCAGTTGTGGTGACAGGGGAAGTTGTAGTAGCAGCTGCAGTTGTGGTGGCAGCCTCTGTCGCAGTTGTTGGCAGAAGCTGTTGTAGTGTGGGCTGCAGTTGTGGTTACAGGGGATGCTGTAGTGGCAACTGCTGTTGAGGTACCAGCTGCAGTTGTGGTGGCATTGGCTGTTGTAGTGTGGGCTGCAGTTGTGGTGACAGGGGAAGTTGTAGTAGCAGCTACAGTTGAGGTGGCAGCTTCTGTCGTAAGAGTGGCTGCAGTTGTGGTGGCAGAAGCTGTTGTAGTGTGGGCTGCAGTTGTGGTTGCAGGGGAAGTTGTAGTTGCAACTGCTGTTGTAGTACCAGCTGCAGTTGAGGTGGCATTGGCTGTTGTAGTATGGGCTGCAGTTGTGGTTACAGGGGATGTTGTAGTGGCAACTGCTGTTGAGGTACCAGCTGCAGTTGTGGTGGCATTGGCTGTTGTAGTGTGGGCTGCAGTTGTGGTGACAGGGGAAGTGTAGTGCAGCTGCAGTTGAGGTGGCAGCCTCTGTCGTAAGAGTGGCTGCAGTTGTGGTGGCAGAAGCTGTTGTAGTGTGGGCTGCAGTTGTGGTGACAGGGGAAGTTGTAGTAGCAGCTGCAGTTGTAGTGGCAGCTGCTGTCGTAGTAGTGGCTGCAGTTGTGATGGCAGAAGCTGTTGTAGTGTGGGCTGCAGTTGTGGTTATAGGGGAAGTTGTAGTGGCAACTGCAGTTGTGGTGGCATTGGCTGTTGTAGTGTGGGCTGCAGTTGTGGTTACAGGGGATGTTGTAGTGGCAACTGCTGTTGAGGTACCAGCTGCAGTTGTGGTGGCATTGGCTGTTGTAGTGTGGGCTGCAGTTGTGGTGACAGGTGAAGTTGTAGTAGCAGCTGCAGTTGAGATGGCAGAAGCAGTTGTAGTGTGGGCTGCAGTTGTGGTTATAGGGGAAGTTGTAGTGGCAACTGCAGTTGTGGTGGCATTGGCTGTTGTAGTGTGGGCTGCAGTTGTGGTTACAGGGGATGCTGTAGTGGCAACTGCTGTTGAGGTACCAGCTGCAGTTGTGGTGGCATTGGCTGTTGTAGTGTGGGCTGCAGTTGTGGTGACAGGGGAAGTTGTAGTAGCAGCTACAGTTGAGGTGGCAGCTTCTGTCGTAAGAGTGGCTGCAGTTGTGGTGGCAGAAGCTGTTGTAGTGTGGGCTACAGTTGTGGTTGCAGGGGATGTTGTAGTTGCAACTGCTGTTGAGGTACCAGCTGCAGTTGTGGTGGCATTGGCTGTTGTAGTGTGGGCTGCAGTTGTGGTGACAGGGGAAGTTGTAGTAGCAGCTGCAGTTGTAGTTGCAGCCTCTGTCGTAGTTGCCGCTGCAGTTGAGATGGCAGAAGCTGTTGTAGTGTGGGCTGCAGTTGTGGTTATAGGGGAAGTTGTAGTGGCAACTGCAGTTGTGGTGGCATTGGCTGTTGTAGTGTGGGCTGCAGTTGTGGTGACAGGGGAAGTTGTAGTAGCAGCTACAGTTGAGGTGGCAGCTTCTGTTGAGTGGCTGCAGTTGTGGTGGCATTGCTGTTGTAGTGTGGGCTGCAGTTGTGGTTGCAGGGGATGTTGTAGTTGCAACTGCTGTTGTACTACCAGCTGCAGTTGTGGTGGCATTGGCTGTTGTTGTGTGGGCTGCAGTTGTGGTGACAGGGGATGTTGTAGTAGCAGCTGCAGTTGTAGTGGCAGCCTCTGTCGTAGTTGCCGCTGCAGTTGAGATGGCAGAAGCTGTTGTAGTGTGGGCTGCAGTTGTGGTTATAGGGGAAGTTGTAGTGGCAACTGCAGTTGTGGTGGCATTGGCTGTTGTAGTGTGGGCTGCAGTTGTGGTTACAGGGGATGCTGTAGTGGCAACTGCTGTTGAGGTACCAGCTGCAGTTGTGGTGGCATTGGCTGTTGTAGTGTGGGCTGCAGTTGTGGTGACAGGGGAAGTTGTAGTAGCAGCTACAGTTGAGGTGGCAGCTTCTGTCGTAAGAGTGGCTGCAGTTGTGGTGGCATTGGCTGTTGTAGTGTGGGCTGCAGTTGTGGTTACAGGGGATGCTGTAGTGGCAACTGCTGTTGAGGTACCAGCTGCAGTTGTGGTGGCATTGGCTGTTGTAGTGTGGGCTGCAGTTGTGGTGACAGGGGAAGTTGTAGTAGCAGCTGCAGTTGAGGTGGCAGCTTCTGTCGTAAGAGTGGCTGCAGTTGTGGTGGCAGAAGCTGTTGTAGTGTGGGCTACAGTTGTGGTTGCAGGGGAAGTTGTAGTTGCAACTGCTGTTGTAGTACCAGCTGCAGTTGAGGTGGCATTGGCTGTTGTAGTATGGGCTGCAGTTGTGGTTACAGGGGATGTTGTAGTGGCAACTGCTGTTGAGGTACCAGCTGCAGTTGTGGTGGCATTGGCTGTTGTAGTGTGGGCTGCAGTTGTGGTGACAGGGGAAGTTGTAGTAGCAGCTGCAGTTGTAGTGGCAGCCTCTGTCGTAGAGTGGCTGCAGTTGTGGTGGCAGAAGCTGTTGTAGTGTGGGCTGCAGTTGTGGTTACAGGGGAAGTTGTAGTGGCAGTTGTGGTGTTGTAGTGTGGGCTGCAGTTGTGGTTATGGGAAGTTGTAGTGGCAACTGCAGTTGTGGTGGCATTGGCTGTTGTAGTGTGGGCTGCAGTTGTGGTTACAGGGGATGCTGTAGTGGCAACTGCTGTTGAGGTACCAGCTGCAGTTGTGGTGGCATTGGCTGTTGTAGTGTGGGCTGCAGTGTGGTGACAGGGAAGTTGTAGTAGCAGCTACAGTTGAGGTGGCAGCTTCTGTCGTAAGAGTGGCTGCAGTTGTGGTGGCAGAAGCTGTTGTAGTGTGGGCTGCAGTTGTGGTTACAGGGGATGCTGTAGTGGCAACTGCTGTTGAGGTACCAGCTGCAGTTGTGGTGGCATTGGCTGTTGTAGTGTGGGCTGCAGTTGTGGTTACAGGGGAAGTTGTAGTGGCAGCTGCTGTTGTAGTAGCCAGCTGCAGTTGTGGTGGCATTGGCTGTTGTAGTGTGGGCTGCAGTTGTGGTTAGGGGAAGGTAGTTGCAACTGCTGTTGTAGTTGTTGAGGTGGCATTGGCTGTTGTAGTATGGGCTGCAGTTGTGGTGATATAGGAAGTTGTAGTGGCTGCAGTTGTGGTGGCAGTTGTGTTGTAGTGTGGGGCTGCAGTTGTGGTTACAGGGGAAGTTGTAGTGGCAGCTGCAGTTGTAGTGGCAGCCTCTGTCGTAGCTGCAGTTGTGGTGGCATTGGCTGTTGTAGTGTGGGCTGCAGTTGTGGTTACAGGGGATGTTGTAGTGGCAACTGCTGTTGAGGTACCAGCTGCAGTTGTGGTGGCATTGGCTGTTGTAGTGTGGGCTGCAGTTGTGGTGACAGGGGATGTTGTAGTAGCAGCTGCAGTTGAGGTGGCAGCCTCTGTCGTAGAGTGGCTGCAGTTGTGGTGGCTGCAGTTGAGATGGCAGAAGCTGTTTGTAGTGTGGGCTGCAGTTGTGGTTATATGGGAAGTTGTAGTGGCAACTGCTTGTGGTGGCATTGGCTGTTGTGGTGGGCTGCAGTTGTGGTTACAGGGGATGCTGTAGTGGCAACTGCTGTTGAGGTACCAGCTGCAGTTGTGGTGGCATTGGCTGTTGTAGTGTGGGCTGCAGTTGTGGTGACAGGGGAAGTTGTAGTAGCAGCTACAGTTGAGGTGGCAGCTTCTGTCGTAAGAGTGGCTGCAGTTGTGGTGGCAGAAGCTGTTGTAGTGTGGGCTGCAGTTGTGGTTACAGGGGATGCTGTAGTGGCAACTGCTGTTGTAGTACCAGCTGCAGTTGTGGTGGCATTGGCTGTTGTAGTGTGGGCTGCAGTTGTGGTGACAGGGGAAGTTGTAGTAGCAGCTACAGTTGAGGTGGCAGCTTCTGTCGTAAGAGTGGCTGCAGTTGTGGTGGCAGAAGCTGTTGTAGTGTGGGCTGCAGTTGTGGTTACAGGGGATGCTGTAGTGGCAACTGCTGTTGAGGTACCAGCTGCAGTTGTGGTGGCATTGGCTGTTGTAGTGTGGGCTGCAGTTGTGGTTACAGGGGATGCTGTAGTGGCAACTGCTGTTGAGGTACCAGCTGCAGTTGTGGTGGCATTGGCTGTTGTAGTGTGGGCTGCAGTTGTGGTGACAGGGGAAGTTGTAGTAGCAGCTGCAGTTGAGGTGGCAGCTTCTGTCGTAAGAGTGGCTGCAGTTGTGGTGGCAGAAGCTGTTGTAGTGTGGGCTACAGTTGTGGTTGCAGGGGAAGTTGTAGTTGCAACTGCTGTTGTAGTACCAGCTGCAGTTGAGGTGGCATTGGCTGTTGTAGTATGGGCTGCAGTTGTGGTTATAGGGGAAGTTGTAGTGGCAACTGCTGTTGTAGTACCAGCTGCAGTTGTGGTGGCATTGGCTGTTGTAGTGTGGGCTGCAGTTGTGGTTACAGGGGATGTTGTAGTGGCAACTGCTGTTGAGGTACCAGCTGCAGTTGTGGTGGCATTGGCTGTTGTAGTGTGGGCTGCAGTTGTGGTGACAGGTGAAGTTGTAGTAGCAGCTGCAGTTGAGTGGCAGCTTCTGTCGTAAGAGTGGCTGCAGTTGTGGTGGCAGAAGCTGTTGTAGTATGGGCTGCAGTTGTGGTGACAGGGGATGTTGTAGTAGCCGCTGCAGTTGAGATGGCAGAAGCTGTTGTAGTGTGGGCTGCAGTTGTGGTTATATGGCAACTGCTGTTGTAGTACCAGCTGCAGTTGTGGTGGCATTGGCTGTTGTAGTGTGGGCTGCAGTTGTGGTTACAGGGGATGCTGTAGTGGCAACTGCTGTTGAGGTACCAGCTGCAGTTGTGGTGGCATTGGCTGTTGTAGTGTGGGCTGCAGTTGTGGTGACAGGGGAAGTTGTAGTAGCAGCTACAGTTGAGGTGGCAGCTTCTGTCGTAAGAGTGGCTGCAGTTGTGGTGGCAGAAGCTGTTGTAGTGTGGGCTGCAGTTGTGGTTGCAGGGGAAGTTGTAGTTGCAACTGCTGTTGTAGTACCAGCTGCAGTTGAGGTGGCATTGGCTGTTGTAGTATGGGCTGCAGTTGTGGTTACAGGGAAGTTAGTGGCAACTGCTGTTGAGGTACCAGCTGCAGTTGTGGTGGCATTGGCTGTTGTAGTGTGGGCTGCAGTTGTGGTTACAGGGGATGTTGTAGTGGCAACTGCTGTTGAGGTACCAGCTGCAGTTGTGGTGGCATTGGCTGTTGTAGTGTGGGCTGCAGTTGTGGTGACAGGGGAAGTTGTAGTAGCAGCTGCAGTTGAGGTGGCAGCTTCTGTCGTAAGAGTGGCTGCAGTTGTGGTGGCAGAAGCTGTTGTAGTGTGGGCTGCAGTTGTGGTTATAGGGGAAGTTGTAGTGGCAACTGCTGTTGTAGTACCAGCTGCAGTTGTGGTGGCATTGGCTGTTGTAGTGTGGGCTGCAGTTGTGGTTACAGGGGATGCTGTAGTGGCAACTGCTGTTGAGGTACCAGCTGCAGTTGTGGTGGCATTGGCTGTTGTAGTGTGGGCTGCAGTTGTGGTGACAGGGGAAGTTGTAGTAGCAGCTGCAGTTGAGGTGGCAGCTTCTGTCGCTGCAGTTGTGGTGCAGAAGCTGCAGTTGTGGTGCAGTTGTGGTGGCAGCTGTTGTAGTGTGGGCTGCAGTTGTGGTTGCAGGGGAAGTTGTAGTTGCAACTGCTGTTGTAGTACCAGCTGCAGTTGAGGTGGCATTGGCTGTTGTAGTATGGGCTGCAGTTGGTGATAGTGGCAACTGATGTTGTAGTGGCAGCTGCAGTTGTGGTGGCATTGGCTGTTGTAGTGTGGGTTGCAGTTGTGGTGGCAGGGGAAGTTGTAGTGGCAGCTGCAGTTGTGGTTAGGGGAAGGCAGCTTGTTGTAGTGCAGTTGTGGTGGCATTGGCTGTTGTAGTGTGGGCTGCAGTTGTGGTTACAGGGGATGTTGTAGTGGCAACTGCTGTTGAGGTACCAGCTGCAGTTGTGGTGGCATTGGCTGTTGTAGTGTGGGCTGCAGTTGTGGTGACAGGGGAAGTTGTAGTAGCAGCTGCAGTTGAGGTGGCAGCCTCTGTCGTAGAGTGGCTGCAGTTGTGGTGGCAGAAGCTGTTGTAGTGTGGGCTGCAGTTGTGGTTATAGGGGAAGTTGTGGGCTTGTGGTGGCATTGGCTGTTGTGTGTGGGCTGCAGTTGTGGTTACAGGTGATGCTGTAGTGGCAACTGCTGTTGAGGTACCAGCTGCAGTTGTGGTGGCATTGGCTGTTGTAGTGTGGGCTGCAGTTGTGGTTACAGGGGATGCTGTAGTGGCAACTGCTGTTGAGGTACCAGCTGCAGTTGTGGTGGCATTGGCTGTTGTAGTGTGGGCTGCAGTTGTGGTGACAGGGGAAGTTGTAGTAGCAGCTACAGTTGAGGTGGCAGCTTCTGTCGTAAGAGTGGCTGCAGTTGTGGTGGCAGAAGCTGTTGTAGTGTGGGCTGCAGTTGTGGTTGCAGGGGAAGTTGTAGTTGCAACTGCTGTTGTAGTACCAGCTGCAGTTGAGGTGGCATTGGCTGTTGTAGTATGGGCTGCAGTTGTGGTTACAGGGATGCTGTAGTGGCAACTGCTGTTGAGTACCAGCTGCAGTTGTGGTGGCATTGGCTGTTGTAGTGTGGGCTGCAGTTGTGGTTACAGGGGATGTTGTATGCTGTTGTGGTGGCAGGGGATGCTGTTGGCAACTGCTGTTGAGGTACCAGCTGCAGTTGTGGTGGCATTGGCTGTTGTAGTGTGGGCTGCAGTTGTGGTGACAGGGGAAGTTGTAGTAGCAGCTACAGTTGAGGTGGCAGCTTCTGTCGTAAGAGTGGCTGCAGTTGTGGTGGCAGAAGCTGTTGTAGTGTGGGCTGCAGTTGTGGTTACAGGGGAGTTGTAGTGGCAACTGCTGTTGAGGTACCAGCTGCAGTGTGGTGGCATTGGCTGTTGTAGTGTGGGCTGCAGTTGTGGTTACAGGGGATGCTGTAGTGGCAACTGCTGTTGAGGTACCAGCTGCAGTTGTGGTGGCATTGGCTGTTGTAGTGTGGGCTGCAGTTGTGGTGACAGGGGAAGTTGTAGTGGCAGCTGCTTGAGGTGGCAGCTTCTGTTGTAAGTGGCTGCAGTTGTGGTGGCAGAAGCTGTTGTAGTGTGGGCTGCAGTTGTGGTTGACAGGGGAAGGGGCTAAGTTGTAGTGGCAGCTGCTGTTGTAGTACTGCAGCTGCAGTTGTGGTGGCATTGGCTGTTGTAGTATGGGCTGCAGTTGTGGTTACAGGAAGTTGTAGTGGCAACTGCTGTTGAGGTACCAGCTGCAGTTGTGGTGGCATTGGCTGTTGTAGTGTGGGCTGCAGTTGTGGTTACAGGGGATGCTGTAGTGGCAACTGCTGTTGAGGTACCAGCTGCAGTTGTGGTGGCATTGGCTGTTGTAGTGTGGGCTGCAGTTGTGGTGACAGGGGAAGTTGTAGTAGCAGCTGCAGTTGAGTGGCAGCCTCTGTCTAGTGCAGTTGTGGTGGCAGAAGCTGTTGTAGTGTGGGCTGCAGTTGTGGTTATATTGGAAGTTGTAGTGGCAACTGCAGTTGTGGTGGCATTGGCTGTTGTAGTGTGGGCTGCAGTTGTGGTTACAGGGGATGCTGTAGTGGCAACTGCTGTTGAGGTACCAGCTGCAGTTGTGGTGGCATTGGCTGTTGTAGTGTGGGCTGCAGTTGTGGTTACAGGGGATGCTGTAGTGGCAACTGCTGTTGAGGTACCAGCTGCAGTTGTGGTGGCATTGGCTGTTGTAGTGTGGGCTGCAGTTGTGGTGACAGGTGAAGTTGTAGTAGCAGCTGCAGTTGAGGTGGCAGCCTCTGTCGTAAGAGTGGCTGCAGTTGTGGTGGCAGAAGCTGTTGTAGTGTGGGCTACAGTTGTGGTTGCAGGGGAAGTTGTAGTTGCAACTGCTGTTGTAGTACCAGCTGCAGTTGAGGTGGCATTGGCTGTTGTAGTATGGGCTGCAGTTGTGGTTAGAGGGGAAGTTGTAGTGGCAACTGATGTTGAGGTACCAGCTGCAGTTGTGGTGGCATTGGCTGTTGTAGTGTGGGCTGCAGTTGTGGTGACAGGGGAGTTGTAGTAGCAGCTGCAGTTGTAGTGGCAGCTTCTGTCGTAAGAGTGGCTGCAGTTGTGGTGGCAGAAGCTGTTGTAGTGTGGGCTGCAGTTGTGGTTACAGGGGAAGTTGTGGCAACTGGCAGCTGCAGTTGTGGTGGCATTGGCTGTTGTAGTGTGGGCTGCAGTTGTGGTACAGGGGATGTTGTAGTGGCAACTGCTGTTGAGGTACCAGCTGCAGTTGTGGTGGCATTGGCTGTTGTAGTGTGGGCTGCAGTTGTGGTTACAGGGGATGTTGTAGTGGCAACTGCTGTTGAGTTGTACCAGCTGCAGTTGTGGTGGCATTGGCTGTTGTAGTGTGGGCTGCAGTTGTGGTTACAGGGGATGTTGTAGTGGCAACTGCTGTTGAGGTACCAGCTGCAGTTGTGGTGGCATTGGCTGTTGTAGTGTGGGCTGCAGTTGTGGTTACAGGGGATGCTGTAGTGGCAACTGCTGTTGAGGTACCAGCTGCAGTTGTGGTGGCATTGGCTGTTGTAGTGTGGGCTGCAGTTGTGGTGACAGGGGATGTTGTAGTAGCAGCTGCAGTTGTAGTGGCAGCCTCTGTCGTAGAGTGGCTGCAGTTGTGGTGGCAGAAGCTGTTGTAGTGTGGGCTGCAGTTGTGGTTGCAGGGGAAGTTGTAGTTGCAACTGCTGTTGTAGTACCAGCTGCAGTTGAGGTGGCATTGGCTGTTGTAGTATGGGCTGCAGTTGTGGTTATAGGGGAAGTTGTAGTGGCAACTGCTGTTGTAGTACCAGCTGCAGTTGTGGTGGCATTGGCTGTTGTAGTGTGGGCTGCAGTTGTGGTTACAGGGGATGTTGTAGTGGCAACTGCTGTTGAGGTACCAGCTGCAGTTGTGGTGGCATTGGCTGTTGTAGTGTGGGCTGCAGTTGTGGTGACAGGGGATGTTGTAGTAGCAGCTGCAGTTGAGGTGGCAGCCTCTGTCGTAGGTGGCTGCAGTTGTGGTGGCAGAAGCTGTTGTAGTGTGGGCTGCAGTTGTGGTTATAGGGAAGTTGTAGTGGCAACTGCAGTTGTGGTGGCATTGGCTGTTGTAGTGTGGGCTGCAGTTGTGGTTACAGGGGATGCTGTAGTGGCAACTGCTGTTGAGGTACCAGCTGCAGTTGTGGTGGCATTGGCTGTTGTAGTGTGGGCTGCAGTTGTGGGTGACAGGGGAAGTTGTAGTAGCAGCTGCAGTTGAGTGGCAGCCTCTGTCAGAGTGGCTGCAGTTGTGGTGGCATTGGCTGTTGTAGTGTGGGCTGCAGTTGTGGTGACAGGGGAAGTTGTAGTAGCAGCTGCAGTTGTAGTGGCAGCTGCTGTCGTAGGAGCCAGCTGCAGTTGTGGTGGCAGAAGCTGTTGTAGTGTGGGCTGCAGTTGTGGTTATATGGGAAGTTGTAGTGGCAGCAGTTGTGGTGGCATTGGCTGTTGTAGTGTGGGCTGCAGTTGTGGTTACAGGGGATGTTGTAGTGGCAACTGCTGTTGAGGTACCAGCTGCAGTTGTGGTGGCATTGGCTGTTGTAGTGTGGGCTGCAGTTGTGGTTACAGGGGAAGTTGTAGTGGCAACTGCTGTTGTAGTACCAGCTGCAGTTGTGGTGGCAGTTGTGGTTACTGTTGTAGTGTGGGCTGCAGTTGTGGTTACAGGGGATGGGGATGCTGTAGTGGCAACTGCTGTCGTAGTACCAGCTGCAGTTGTGGTGGCATTGTCTGTTGTAGTGTGGGCTACAGTTGTGGTTGCAGGGGAAGTTGTAGTTGCAACTGCTGTTGTAGTACCAGCTGCAGTTGTGGTGGCATTGGCTGTTGTAGTATGGGCTGCAGTTGTGGTTATAGGGGAAGTTGTAGTGGCAACTGCTGTTGTAGTACCAGCTGCAGTTGTGGTGGCATTGGCTGTTGTAGTGTGGGCTGCAGTTGTGGTTACAGGGGATGCTGTAGTGGCAACTGCTGTTGAGGTACCAGCTGCAGTTGTGGTGGCATTGGCTGTTGTAGTGTGGGCTGCAGTTGTGGTTACAGGGGATGCTGTAGTGGCAACTGCTGTTGAGGTACCAGCTGCAGTTGTGGTGGCATTGGCTGTTGTAGTGTGGGCTGCAGTTGTGGTGACAGGGGAAGTTGTAGTAGCAGCTACAGTTGAGGTGGCAGCTTCTGTCTGTTGTGGTGGCAGGCTGTTGTAGTGTGGGCTGCAGTTGTGGTTACAGGGATGCTGTAGTGGCAACTGCTGTTGAGGTACCAGCTGCAGTTGTGGTGGCATTGCTGGCTGTTGTAGTGTGGGCTGCAGTTGTGGTTACAGGGTGATTGTAGTGTGGGCTGCAGTTGTGGTTAAGTTGTAGTGGCAGGTACCAGCTGCAGTTGTGGTGGCATTGGCTGTTGTAGTGTGGGCTGCAGTTGTGGTTACAGGGGAAGTTGTAGTGGCAACTGCTGTTGTGGGCTACCAGCTGCAGTTGTGGTGGCATTGGCTGTTGTAGTGTGGGCTGCAGTTGTGGTTACAGGGGATGCTGTAGTGGCAACTGCTGTTGAGGTACCAGCTGCAGTTGTGGTGGCATTGGCTGTTGTAGTGTGGGCTGCAGTTGTGGTTACAGGGGAAGTTGTAGTGGCAACTGCTGTTGAGGTACCAGCTGCAGTTGTGGTGGCATTGGCTGTTGTAGTGTGGGCTGCAGTTGTGGTTACAGGGGAAGTTGTAGTAGCAGCTGCAGTTGTGGTGGCAGTTGTAGTGTGGGCTGCAGTTGTGGTTACAGGGGATGTTGTAGTAGCAGCTGCAGTTGTAGTGGCAGCCTGTGTCTGTTGTAGTGCAGTTGGCAGGTTGTGGCTGCAGTTGTGGTGGCAGAAGCTGTTGTAGTGTGGGCTGCAGTTGTGGTTACAGGGAAGTTGTAGTAGCAGCTGCAGTTGTGGTGGCAGCCTGGCTGTTGTAGTGTGGGCTGCAGTTGTGTTGTAGTGTGGGCTGCAGTTGTGGTTGCAGTTGAAGCTGTAGTTGCAACTGCTGTTGTGTACCAGCTGCAGTTGTGGTTGAGGTTGGCTGTTGTAGTATGGGCTGCAGTTGTGGTTATAGGGGAAGTTGTAGTGGCATCTGCTGTTGTAGTACCAGCTGCAGTTGTGGTGGCATTGGCTGTTGTAGTGTGGGCTGCAGTTGTGGTGACAGGGGAAGTTGTAGTAGCAGCTGCAGTTGAGTGGCAGCCTCTGTCGTAAGAGTGGCTGCAGTTGTGGTGGCAGAAGCTGTTGTAGTGTGGGCTGCAGTTGTGGTTATATGGGAAGTTGTAGTGGCAACTGCAGTTGTGGTGGCATTGGCTGTTGTAGTGTGGGCTGCAGTTGTGGTTACAGGGGATGCTGTAGTGGCAACTGCTGTTGAGGTACCAGCTGCAGTTGTGGTGGCATTGGCTGTTGTAGTGTGGGCTGCAGTTGTGGTTACAGGGGATGCTGTAGTGGCAACTGCAGTTGTGGTGGCATTGGCTGTTGTAGTGTGGGCTGCAGTTGTGGTTACAGGGGAAGTTGTAGTGGCAACTGCTGTTGTAGGTACTGCAGTTGTGGTGGCATTGGCTGTTGTAGTGTGGGCTGCAGTTGTGGTTACAGGGGATGTTGTAGTGGCAACTGCTGTTGAGTACCAGCTGCAGTTGTGGTGGCATTGGCTGTTGTAGTGTGGGCTGCAGTTGTGGTTACAGGGGATGCTGTAGTGGCAACTGCTGTTGTAGGTACCAGCTGCAGTTGTGGTGGCATTGGCTGTTGTAGTGTGGGCTGCAGTTGTGGTTACAGGGGAAGTTGTAGTGGCACCTAGCAACTGCTGTTGTAGTACCAGCTGCAGTTGTGGTGGCATTGGCTGTTGTAGTGTGGGCTGCAGTTGTGGTTACAGGGGATGTTGTAGTAGCTGTTGAGCCAGCTGCAGTTGTAGTGGCAGCCTGTGTCTGGGGAGCAACTGCTGTTGAGGTACCAGCTGCAGTTGTGGTGGCAGTTGTGGTGACAGGGGATGTTGTAGTAGCAGCTGCAGTTGTAGCTGTTGTGCAGTTGAGATGGCAGAAGCTGTTGTAGTGTGGGCTGCAGTTGTGGTTATAGGGAAGTTGTAGTGGCAACTGCAGTTGTGGTGGCATTGGCTGTTGTAGTGTGGGCTGCAGTTGTGGTTACAGGTGATGCTGTAGTGGCAACTGCTGTTGAGGTACCAGCTGCAGTTGTGGTGGCATTGGCTGTTGTAGTGTGGGCTGCAGTTGTGGTTACAGGGGATGCTGTAGTGGCAACTGCTGTTGAGGTACCAGCTGCAGTTGTGGTGGCATTGGCTGTTGTAGTGTGGGCTGCAGTTGTGGTTATAGGGGAAGTTGTAGTGGCAACTGCTGTTGAGTACCAGCTGCAGTTGTGGTGGCAGAAGCTGTTGTAGTGTGGGCTGCAGTTGTGGTTATAGGGGAAGTTGTAGTGGCAACTGCTGTTGTAGTACCAGCTGCAGTTGTGGTGGCATTGGCTGTTGTAGTGTGGGCTGCAGTTGTGGTTACAGGGGATGTTGTAGTGGCAACTGCTGTTGAGGTACCAGCTGCAGTTGTGGTGGCATTGGCTGTTGTAGTGTGGGCTGCAGTTGTGGTTACAGGGGATGTTGTAGTGGCAACTGCTGTTGAGGTACCATTGGCTGTTGTGGTGGCTGTTGTAGTTGGGCTGCAGTTGTGGTTATAGGGAAGGTTGTAGTGGCAACTGCTGTTGTAGTACCAGCTGCAGTTGTGGTGGCATTGGCTGTTGTAGTGTGGGCTGCAGTTGTGGTGACAGGGGAAGTTGTAGTAGCAGCTGCAGTTGTAGTGGCAGCCTCTGTCGTAAGAGTGGCTGCAGTTGTGGTGGCAGAAGCTGTTGTAGTGTGGGCTGCAGTTGTGGTTATAGGGGAAGTTGTAGTTGCAACTGTTGTAGTGCTGCAGTTGTGGTGGCATTGGCTGTTGTAGTGTGGGCTGCAGTTGTGGTACAGGGGATGTTGTAGTGGCAACTGCTGTTGAGGTACCAGCTGCAGTTGTGGTGGCATTGGCTGTTGTAGTGTGGGCTGCAGTTGTGGTTGACAGGGAAGTTGTAGTAGCAGCTGCTGCAGTTGTAGTGGCAACTGCTGTTGTAGTACCAGCTGCAGTTGTGGTGGCATTGGCTGTTGTAGTGTGGGCTGCAGTTGTGGTTACAGGGGAAGTTGTAGTGGCAACTGCTGTTGAGGTACCAGCTGCAGTTGTGGTGGCATTGGCTGTTGTAGTGTGGGCTGCAGTTGTGGTTACAGGGGATGTTGTAGTGGCAACTGCTGTTGATGTACCAGCTGCAGTTGTGGTGGCAGAAGCTGTTGTAGTGTGGGCTGCAGTTGTGGTTATAGGGAAGTTGTAGTGGCAACTGCTGTTGGTTGTACCAGCTGCAGTTGTGGTGGCATTGGCTGTTGTAGTGTGGGCTGCAGTTGTGGTTACAGGGGATGTTGTAGTGGCAACTGCTGTTGAGGTACCAGCTGCAGTTGTGGTGGCATTGGCTGTTGTAGTGTGGGCTGCAGTTGTGGTTACAGGGGATGTTGTAGTGGCAACTGCTGTTGATGTACCATCTGCAGTTGTGGTGGCAGGCTGTTGTAGTGTGGGCCGCAGTTGTGGTTATAGGGAAGGTTGTAGTGGCAACTGCTGTGGTAGTACCAGCTTCAGTTGTGGTGGCATTGGCTGTTGTCGTGTGGGCTGCAGTCGTGGTGACAGGTAGAGTTGAAGTAGCAGCTGCAGTTGAGTGGCAGCCTCTGTCGTAAGAGTGGCTGCAGTTGTGGTGGCAGAAGCTTTTGTAGTGTGGGCTGCAGTTGTGGTGGCATTGGCTGTTGTAGTGTGGGATGCAGTTGTGGTTACAGGGGATGTTGTAGTGGCAACTGCTGTTGAGGTACCAGCTGCAGTTGTGGTGGCATTGGCTGTTGTAGTGTGGGCTGCAGTTGTGGTTGCAGGGGAAGTTGTAGTAGCAGCTGCAGTTGTAGTGGCAACTGCTGTTGTAGTACCAGCTGCAGTTGTGGTGGCATTGGCTGTTGTAGTGTGGGCTGCAGTTGTGGTTACAGTGGATGTTGTAGTGGTAACTGCTTTTGAGGTACCAGCTGCAGTTGTGGTGGCATTGGCTGTTGTAGTGTGGGCTGCAGTTGTGGTTACAGGGGATGTTGTAGTGGCAACTGCTGTTGATGTACCAGCTGCAGTTGTGGTGGCAGAAGCTGTTGTAGTGTGGGCCGCAGTTGTGGTTATAGGGAAGGTTGTAGTGGCAACTGCTGTGGTTGTACCAGCTTCAGTTGTGGTGGCATTGGCTGTTGTAGTGTGGGCTGCAGTTGTGGTTACAGGGGATGTTGTAGTGGTAACTGCTGTTGAGGTACCAGCTGCAGTTGTGGTGGCATTGGCTGTTGTAGTGTGGGCTGCAGTTGTGGTTACAGGGGATGTTGTAGTGGCAACTGCTGTTGATGTACCAGCTGCAGTTGTGGTGGCATTGGCTGTTGTAGTGTGGGCTGCAGTTGTGGTTACAGGGAAGTTGTAGTGGCAGCTGCTGTTGTAGGTACCAGCTGCAGTTGTGGTGGCATTGGCTGTTGTAGTGTGGGCTGCAGTTGTGGTGACAGGGAAGTTGTAGTAGCAGAGTTGCAGCTGGTGGCAGTTGTTGTAGTGGCAGCCTTCTGTCGTAGTGTGGCTGCAGTTGTGGTGGCATTGCTGTTGTAGTGTGGGCTGCAGTTGTGGTTACAGGGGATGTTGTAGTGGCAACTGCTGTTGATGTACCAGCTGCAGTTGTGGTGGCATTGGCTGTTGTAGTGTGGGCTGCAGTTGTGGTTACAGGGGAAGTTGTAGTATGCTGTAGTGGCAACTGCTGTTGTAGGTACCAGCTGCAGTTGTGGTGGCATTGGCTGTTGTAGTGTGGGCTGCAGTTGTGGTTACAGGGGATGTTGTAGTGGCAACTGCTGTTGAGTACCAGCTGCAGTTGTGGTGGCATTGGCTGTTGTAGTGTGGGCTGCAGTTGTGGTTACAGGGAAGAAGTTGTAGTGGCAGCTGCTTGTGGTTGTACCAGCTGCAGTTGTGGTGGCATTGGCTGTTGTAGTGTGGGCTGCAGTTGTGGTTACAGGGGATGTTGTAGTGGCAACTGCTGTTGAGGTACCAGCTGCAGTTGTGGTGGCATTGGCTGTTGTAGTGTGGGCTGCAGTTGTGGTTACAGGGGATGTTGTAGTGGCAACTGCTGTTGAGGTACCAGCTGCAGTTGTGGTGGCATTGGCTGTTGTAGTGTGGGCTGCAGTTGTGGTTATAGGGGAAGTTGTAGTGGCAACTGCTGTTGTAGTACCAGCTGCAGTTGTGGTGGCATTGGCTGTTGTAGTGTGGGCTGCAGTTGTGGTGACAGGGGAAGTTGTAGTAGCAGCTGCAGTTGTAGTGGCAGCCTCTGTCGTAGAGTGGCTGCAGTTGTGGTGGCAGAAGCTTTTGTAGTGTGCTGCAGTTGTGGTGGCATTGGCTGTTGTAGTGTGGGCTGCAGTTGTGGTTACAGGGGATGTTGTAGTGGCAACTGCTGTTGAGGTACCAGCTGCAGTTGTGGTGGCATTGGCTGTTGTAGTGTGGGCTGCAGTTGTGGTTACAGGGGATTGTTGTAGTGGCAACTGCTGTTGATGTACCAGCTGCAGTTGTGGTGGCAGAAGCTGTTGTAGTGTGGGCTGCAGTTGTGGTTATAGGGGAAGTTGTAGTGGCAACTGCTGTTGTAGTACCAGCTGCAGTTGTGGTGGCATTGGCTGTTGTAGTGTGGGCTGCAGTTGTGGTTACAGGGGATGTTGTAGTGGCAACTGCTGTTGAGGTACCAGCTGCAGTTGTGGTGGCATTGGCTGTTGTAGTGTGGGCTGCAGTTGTGGTGACAGGTGAAGTTGTAGTAGCAGCTGCAGTTGTGGTGGCAGGCTGGCAGCTGCTGTCGTGAAGTAGTGGCTGCAGTTGTGGTGGCATTGGCTGTTGTAGTGTGGGCTGCAGTTGTGGTGACAGGGGAAGTTGTAGTAGCAGCTGCAGTTGAGTGTAGCCAGAGTGGCTGCAGTTGTGGTGGCATTGGCTGTTGTAGTGTGGGCTGCAGTTGTGGTTGCAGGGGAAGTTGTAGTGGTAACTGCTGTTGTAGTACCAGCTGCAGTTGTGGTGGCATTGGCTGTTGTAGTGTGGGCTGCAGTTGTGGTTACAGGGGAAGTTGTAGTGGCAACTGCTGTTGTAGTACCAGCTGCAGTTGTGGTGGCATTGGCTGTTGTAGTGTGGGCTGCAGTTGTGGTGACAGGGAAGTTGTAGTAGCAGCTAAGTTGAGGTGGCAGCTTCTGTCGGTAGAGTGGCTGCAGTTGTGGTGGCATTGGCTGTTGTAGTGGGGCTGCAGTTGTGGTTACAGGGGAAGTTGTAGTAGCAACTGCTGTTGTGGTGGCAGGCTGTTGTTGTGGTGTGTGGGCTGGGCAGTTGTGGTGACAGGGGATGTTGTAGTGGCAACTGCTGTTGAGGTACCAGCTGCAGTTGTGGTGGCATTTGTGGTTACAGGGGATGTTGCTTGTGTACCAGCTGTAGTAGTGTGGGCTGCAGTTGTGGTTACAGGGGATGTTGTAGTGGCAACTGCTGTTGAGGTACCAGCTGCAGTTGTGGTGGCATTGGCTGTTGTAGTGTGGGCTGCAGTTGTGGTGACAGGGGAAGTTGTAGTAGCAGCTGCAGTTGAGTGGCAGCTTCTGTCGTAGAGTGGCTGCAGTTGTGGTGGCAGAAGCTGTTGTAGTGTGGGCTGCAGTTGTGTTGTAGTGGGTTGTGAGTGAGCAGTTGTGGTGGCATTGGCTGTTTTAGTGTGGGCTGTAGTTGTGGTAACAGGGGATGTTCTAGTGGCAACTGCTGTTGATGTACCAGCTGCAGTTGTGGTGACATTGGCCGTTTTAGTGTGGGCTGCAGTTGTGGTGACAGGTGAAGTTGTAGTAGCAGCTGCAGTTGTAGTAGCAGCCTCTGTCGTATGAGTGGCTGCAGTATTGTTGGCAGAAGCTATTGTAGTGTGGGCCGCAGTTGTGGTTATAGGGAAGGTTGTGGTGGTAACTGGTGTTGAGGTACCATCTGCAGTTGTGGTGTCATTGGCTGTTGTAGTGTGGGCTGCAGTTGTGGTTACAGGGGATGTTGTAGTGGTAACTGCTGTTGAGGTACCAGCTGCAGTTGTGGTGGCATTGGCTGTTGTAGTGTGGGCTGCAGTTGTGGTTACAGGGGATGTTGTAGTGGCAACTGCTGTTGATGTACCAGCTGCAGTTGTGGTGGCAGAAGCTGTTGTAGTGTGGGCTGCAGTTGTGGTTATAGGGAAGGTTGTAGTGGCAACTGCTGTGGTAGTACCAGCTTCAGTTGTGGTGGCATTGGCTGTTGTAGTGTGGGCTGCAGTTGTGGTTACAGGGGATGTTGTAGTGGTAACTGCTGTTGAGGTATCAGCTGCAGTTGTGGTGGCATTGGCTGTTGTAGTGTGGGCTGCAGTTGTGGTGACAGGTGAAGTTGTATTAGCAGCTGCAGTTGTAGTGGCAACCTCTGTCGTAGGAGCGGATGCAGTTGTGGTGGCAATGGCTGTTCTATTATGGGCTGCAGTTGTGGTGACAGGTGAAGTTGTAGTGGCTGATGCAATTGTAGTGACAGCCTCTGTCGTAGGAGCGGCTGCAGTTGTGTTGGCAATGGCTGTTCTATTATGGGCTGCAGTTGTGGTGACAGGTAGTTTTGTAGTAGCAGCTGCAGTTGTAGTGGCAGCTGTCAGTTGCAGTTGGTGGCATTGGCTGTTGTAGTATGGGCTGCAGTTGTGGTTACAGGGGAGTTGTAGTAGCAGCTGCAGTTGTTGGCAGCTGTCAGCTGCAGTTGTGGTGGCAGAAGCTGTTGTAGTGTGGGCTGCAGTTGTGGTGACAGGTGAAGTTGTAGTAGCAGCTGCAGTTGTAGTGGCAGTAGCTGTTGTAGTGTGGGCTGCAGTTGTGGTTGCAGGGTAAGTTGTAGTTGCAGGGTAAGTTGTAGTGGCAGATGCAGTTGTAGTGACAGCCTCTGTCGTAGGATAGGCAGCAGTTGTGGTGGCATTGGCTGTTCTAGTATGGGCTGCAGTTGTGGTTACAGGGGAAGTTGTAGTGTCAACTGCTGTTGAAGTACCAGCTGCAGGTGTAGTGGCATTGGCTGTTGGAGTGTGGGCTGCAGTTGTGGTGACAGGTAGAGTTGTAGTAGCAGCTGCAGTTATAGTGGCAGCCTCTGTCGTAAGAGTGGCTGCAGTTGTGGTGGCAGAAGCTTTTGTAGTGTGGGCTGCAGTTGTGGTTGAAGGGGATGTTGTAGTGGCAACTGCTGTTGAGGTACCAGCTGCAGTTGTGGTGGCATTGGCTGTTGTAGTGTGGGATGCAGTTGTGGTGACAGGTGAAGTTGTAGTAGCAGCTGCAGTTGTAGTGGCAGCCTCTGTCGTAAGACTGGCTGCAGTTGTGGTGGCAGAAGCTGATGTAGTGTGGGCTGCAGTTGTGGTTGCAGGGGAAGTTGAAGTGGCAGATGCAGTTGAGGTGGCAGTGACAGCCTCTGTCGTAGGAGCGGCTGCAGTTGTGGTGGCATTGGCTGTTCTAGTATGGGCTGCAGTTGTGGTTACAGGGGAAGTTGTAGTGTCAACTGCTGTTGAAGTACCAGCTGCAGGTGTAGTGGCATTGGCTGTTGGAGTGTGGGCTGCAGTTGTGGTGACAGGTAGAGTTGTAGTAGCAGCAGCAGTTGTAGTGGCAGCCTCTGTCGTAAGATTGGCTGCAGTTGTGGTGGCAGAAGCTTTTGTAGTGTGGGCTGCAGTTGTGGTTGAAGGGGATGTTGTAGTGGCAACTGCTGTTGGGTACCAGCTGCAGTTGTGGTGGCATTGGCTGTTGTAGTGCACTGCAGTGGGCTGCAGTTGTGGTGACAGGGAAGTTGTAGTAGCAGCTAGTTGGTGGCAGCTTCTGTCGTAAGAGTGGCTGCAGTTGTGGTTGCATTGGCTGTTTTAGTATGGGCTGCAGTTGTGGTGGCAGTTGTAGTAGCAGCTGTTGTAGTTGGGCTGCAGTGTGGTTGCAGCCTCTGTGTAGGCTGCAGTTGTGGTGGCAGAAGCTGTTGTAGTGTGGGCTGCAGTTGTGGTTATAGGGACAGTTGTAGTGTCAACTGCTGTTGAAGTACCAGCTGCAGGTGTAGTGGCATTGGCTGTTGGAGTGTGGGCTGCAGTTGTGGTGACAGGTGAAGTTGTAGTAGCAGCTGCAGTTGTAGTGGCAGCCTCTGTCGTAAGAGTGGCTGCAGTTGTGGTGGCAGAAGCTGTTGTAGTGTGGGCTGCAGTTGTGGTGGCAGAAGCTGTTGTAGTGTGGGCTGCAGTTGTGGTGGCAGAAGCTGTTGTAGTGTGGGCTGAAGTTGTGTTGACAGGTGAAGTTGTAGTAGCAGCTGCAGTTGTCGTGGCAGCCTCTGTCGTAAGAGCGGCTGCAGTTGTGGTGGCAGAAGCTGTTGTAGTGTGGGCTGCAGTTGTGGTTATAGGGGATGTTGTAGTGGCAACTGCTGTTGTAGTGTTGTGGTGGCATTGGCTGTTGTAGTGTGGGCTGCAGTTGTGGTGACAGGGGATGTTGTAGTGGCAGCTGCTGTTGAGGTACCAGCTGCAGTTGTGGTGGCATTGGCTGTTGTAGTGTGGGCTGCAGTTGTGGTGACAGGGGAAGTTGTAGTGGCAGCTATGCTTGTAGTGACAGCCTCTGTTGTAGGAGCGGCTGCAGTTGAGATGGCAGAAGCTCTTGTAGTGTGGGCTGCAGTTGTGGTTGCAGGGGATGTAGTAGGAACTGCTGTTGAGGTACCAGCTGCAGTTGTGGTGGCTTTGGCTGTTGTAGTGTGGGCTGCAGTTGTGGTTGCAGGGGAAGTTGTAGTGGCAGATGCAGTTGTAGTGACAGCCTCTGTCGTAGGAGCGGCTGCAGTTGTGGTGGCATTGGCTGTTGTAGTGTGGGCTGCAGTTGTGGTTACAGGGGAAGTTGTAGTGGCAACTGCTGTTGTCGTACCAGCTGCAGTTGTGGTGGCATTGGCTGTTGTAGTGTGGGCTGCAGTTGTGGTGACAGGGAAGTTGTAGTAGTGCAGTTGTAGTGGCTGCAGCAATTGTGGTGGCAGTTGTGGTGGCAGCTGTTGTAGTGTGGGCTGCAGTTGTGGTTGACAGGGGAAGTTGTAGTGGCTGCAGTTGTGGTGGCTGTCGTAAGAGTGGCTGTTGTGGTGGCAGAAGCTGTTGTAGTGTGTGCTGCAGTTATGGTTATAGGGGAAGTAGTAGTAAGAGCTGTTGTTGGACCAGCTGCAGTTGTGGTGGCATTGGCTGTTGTAGTGTGGGCTGCAGTTGTGGTGACAGGGGAAGTAGTAGTAAGAGCTGCAGTTGAGTGGCAGCCTCTGTCGTAGGCAGCTGCAGTTGTGGTGGCAGGCTGTTGTAGTGTGGGCTGCAGTTGTGGTGACCAGTGAAGTTGTAGTAGCAGCTGCAGTTGTAGTGGCATGCTTTGTCGTAAGAGTGCCTGCAGTTGTGGTGGCAGATGTTGTTGTAGTGTGGGCCGCAGTTGTGGTTATAGGGACAGTTGTAGTGGCAACTGCTGTGGTAGTACCAGCTTCAGTTGTGGTGGCATTGCCTGTTGTAGTGTGGGCTGCAGTTGTGGTGACAGGTAGAGTCGTAGGAGCGGCTGCAGTTGTCGTAGGAACGGCTGCAGTTGTGGTGGCTGTTGTAGTGTGGGCTGCAGTTGTGGTGACATGTAGAGTTGAGGTAGCAGCTGCAGTTGTAGTGGCAGCCTCTGTCGTAAGTGTGGCTGCAGTTGTGGTGGCAAAAGCTGTTGTAGTGTGGGATGCAGTTGTGGTGACAGGTGAAGTTGTCAACTGCTGTTGTAGCAGCTGCAGTTGTAGAGACAGCCTCTGTCGTAGTGTGGCTGCAGTTGTGGTGGCAGAAGCTGTTGTAGTGTGGGCTGCAGTTGTGGTTGCAGGGGAAGTTGTAGTGGCAGATGCAGTTGTAGTGACAGCCTCTGTCGTAGGATAGGCTGCAGTTGTGGTGGCATTGGCTGTTCTAGTTTGGGCTGCAGTTGTGGTTATAGGGGAAGTTGTAGTGGCAACTGCTGTTGTAGTACCAGCTGCAGTTGTGGTTGCATTGGCTGTTTTAGTATGGGCTGCAGTTGTTGTTACATGTAGAGTTGTAGTAGCAGCTGCAGTTGTAGTGGCAGCCTCTGTTGTAAGAGTGGCTGCAGTTGTGGTGGCAGGGGAAGTTGTAATAGCAGCTGCAGTTGTTGTGGCAGCCTCTGTCGTAGGAGCGGCAGCAGTTGAGATGGCAGAAGCTGTTGTACTGTGGGCTGCAGTTGTGGTGACAGGTAGAGTTGTCGTAGCAGCTGCAGTTGTAGTGACAGCCTCTGTCGTAGTAGTGGCTGCAGTTGTGGTTGCATTGGCTGTTTTAGTATGGGCTGCAGTTGTGGTGACAGGTAGAGTTGTCGTAGCAGCTGCAGTTGTCGTGGCAGCCTCTGTCGTAAGAGTGGCTGCAGTTGTGGTGTCAGAAGATGTTGTAGTGTGGGCTGACGTTGTGGTGACAGGGGAAGTTGTAATGGCAACTACTGCTGTAGTACCAGCTGCAGTTGTGGTGGCATTGGCTGTTGTAGTGTGGGCTGCAGTTGTGGTCACAGTGGATGTTGTAGTGGCAACTTCTGTTGTAGTACCAGCTGCAGTTGTGGTGGCATTGGCTGTTGTAGTGTGGGCTGCAGTTGTGGTGATAGGGGAAGTTGTAGGAGCAGCTGCAGTTGTAGTGGCAGCCTCTGTCGTAGGAGCGGCTGCAGTTGTAGTGTCAGAAGCTGTGGTAGTGTGGGCTGCAGTTGTGGTTATAGGGGAAGTTGTAGTGGCAACTGCTGTTGTAGTGTGGGCTGCAGTTGTAGTAGCAGCTTCAGTTGTAGGTGCAGCCTCTGTCGTAAGAGTGGCTGCAGTTGTGGTGACAGGGGAAGTTGTATTGGCAACTGCTGTTGTCGTCCGAGCTGCAGTTGTGGTGGCATTGGCAGTTGTAGTGTGGGCTGCAGTTGTGGTGACAGGTGAAGTTGTAGTAGCAGCTGCATTTGTGGTGGCATTGGCAGTTGTAGTGTGGGCTGCAGTTGTGGTTACAGGGGTTGTGGGCAACTGCTGTTGTACCAGTGCAGTTGTGGTGGCATTGGCTGTTGTAGTGTGGGCTGCAGTTGTGGTGACAGGTAGAGTTCTAGTATCAGCTGCAGTTGTGGTGGCAGCCTCTGTCGTAAGAGTGGTTGCAGTTGTGTTGGCAGAAGCCTTTGTAGTGTGGGCTGCAATTGTGGTTGCAGGGGATGTAGTAGCAACTGCTGTTGAGGTACCAGCTGCAGTTGTGGTTGCATTGGCTGTTGTAGTGTGGGCTGCAGTTGTGGTGACAGGTGAAGTTGTAGTTGCAGCTGCAGTTGTAGTGGCAACAGCCTCTGTCGTAAGGGAGTGGCTGCAGTTGTGTTGGCAGAAGCTGTTGTAGTGTGGGCTGCAGTTGTGGTTGCAGGGGAAGTTGTAGTGGCAGATGCAGTTGTAGTGACAGCCTCTGTGCTGCAGTTGTGGTGGGAGAAGCTTTTGTAGTGTGGGATGCAGTTGTGGTTGCAGGGGAAGTTGTAGTGGCAGATGCAGTTGCAGCCTTGTCGTACCAGCTGCAGTTGTGGTGGCATTGGCTGTTGTAGTGTGGGCTGCAGTTGTGGTTGACAGGGGAAGTTGTAGTGGCAGATGCAGTTGTAGTGACAGCCTCTGTCGTAGGAGCGGCTGCAGTTGTGGTGTCAGAAGCTGTGGTAGTGTGGGCTGCAGTTGTGGTTATAGGGAAAGTTGTAGTGGCAACTGCTGTTGTACTACCAGCTGTAGTTGTGGTGGCATTGGCTGTTGTAGTGTGGGCTGCAGTTGTGGTGACAGGGGTTAGCAGCTGCAGTTGTAGTGGCAGCCTCTGTCGTAGTGGCTGCAGTTGTGGTGTGAAGCTGTTGTAGTGTGGGCTGCAGTTGTGGTTATAGGGAAAGTTGTAGTGGCAACTGCTGTTGAGGCTGTTTGGCTGTTGTAGTGTGGGCTGCAGTTGTGGTGACAGGTGAAGTTGTAGCTGCAGTTGTGGTGGCATTGGCTGTTGTAGTGTGGGCTGCAGTGTGGTGTAGTGTGGGCTGCAGTTGTGGTGACAGGTTGAGGTGCAGCTTCTGTTGTAGTAGCTGCAGTTGTGGTGGCAGCCTGGCTGTTGTAGTGTGGGCTGCAGTTGTGGTGGCAGAAGCTGTTGTAGTGTGGGCTGCAGTTGTGGTTGCAGGGTGTGGGCTGCAAGTTGTGGTGAGTGGCAGACTGCAGTTGTAGTGGCAGCCTGTCGTAGAGTGGCTGCAGTTGTGGTGGCATTGGCTGTTGTAGTGTGGGCTGCAGTTGTGGTTACAGGGGAAGTTGTAGTGGCAACTGCTGTTGCTGCAGTACCAGCTGCAGTTGTGGTGGCATTGGCTGTTGTAGTGTGGGCTGCAGTTGTGGTGACAGGGTTGAGTGCAGCTTGTAGTGGCAGCCTCTGTGTGTAAGAGTGGCTGCAGTTGTGGTGGCAGTTGTAGTGTGGGCTGCAGTTGTGGTTGCAGCCTCTGTCGTAGCTGAGGCTGCAGTTGTGGTGGCAGAAGCTGTTGTAGTGTGGGCTGCAGTTGTGGTTACAGGGGAAGTTGTAGTGGCAACTGCTGTTGAGCCTTGTACCAGCTGCAGTTGTGGTGGCATTGGCTGTTGTAGTGTGGGCTGCAGTTGTGGTGACAGGGAAGTTGTAGTAGCAGCTGCAGTTGTAGTGGCAGCCTCTGTCGTAAGAGTGGCTGCAGTTGTGGTGGCAGAAGCTGTTGTAGTGTGGGCTGCAGTTGTGGTTATAGGGGAAGTTGTAGTGGCAACTGCTGTTGTAGTACCAGCTGCAGTTGTGGTGGCATTGGCTGTTGTAGTGTGGGCTGCAGTTGTGGTTACAGGGGATGTTGTAGTGGCAACTGCTGTTGTGGTACCAGCTGCAGTTGTGGTGGCATTGGCTGTTGTAGTGTGGGCTGCAGTTGTGGTGACAGGGAAGTTGTAGTAGCAGCTGCAGTTGTAGTGGCAGCCTCTGTCGTAGGTGGCTGCAGTTGTGGTGGCAGAAGCTGTTGTAGTGTGGGCTGCAGTTGTGGTTGCAGGGGAAGTTGTAGTTGCAACTGCTGTTGTAGTACCAGCTGCAGTTGAGGTTGCATTGGCTGTTGTAGTATGGGCTGCAGTTGTGGTTACAGGGGAAGTGCTGTAGTGGCAACTGCAAGTTGTGGTGGCATTGGCTGTTGTAGTGTGGGCTGCAGTTGTGGTTACAGGTAGTGCTGAAGTTGTTGTAGTACCAGCTGCAGTTGTGGTGGCATTGGCTGTTGTAGTGTGGGCTGCAGTTGTGGTTACAGGGGATGCTGTAGTGGCAACTGCTGTTGAGGTACCAGCTGCAGTTGTGGTGGCATTGGCTGTTGTAGTGTGGGCTGCAGTTGTGGTGACAGGGGAAGTTGTAGTAGCAGCTGTTGTAGTGGCAGCCTCTGTCGTAAGAGTGGCTGCAGTTGTGGTGGCAGAAGCTGTTGTGGTTATAGTGTGGGCTGCAGTTGTGGTTGCAGGGGTTACAGGGGATGTTGTAGTAGCAACTGCTGTTGAGTACCAGCTGCAGTTGTGGTGGCATTGGCTGTTGTAGTGTGGGCTGCAGTTGTGGTTACAGGGGAAGTTGTAGTGGCAGCTGCAGTTGTGGTGGCATTGCTGTTGTAGTACCAGCTGCAGTTGTGGTGGCATTGGCTGTTGTAGTGTGGGCTGCAGTTGTGGTTGCAGGGGAAGTTGTAGTGGCAACTGCTGTTGTAGTACCAGTACCAGCTGCAGTTGTGGTGGCATTGGCTGTTGTAGTGTGGGCTGCAGTTGTGGTTACAGGAGATGCTGTAGTGGCAACTGCTGTTGAGGTACCAGCTGCAGTTGTGGTGGCATTGGCTGTTGTAGTGTGGGCTGCAGTTGTGGTGACAGGGGAAGTTGTAGTAGCAGCTACAGTTGAGGTGGCAGCTTCTGTCGTAAGAGTGGCTGCAGTTGTGGTGGCAGAAGCTGTTGTAGTGTGGGCTACAGTTGTGGTTACAGGGGAAGTTGTAGTGGCAACTGCTGTTGTAGTACCAGCTGCAGTTGTGGTGGCATTGGCTGTTGTAGTGTGGGCTGCAGTTGTGGTGACAGGGGATGTTGTAGTAGCAGCTGCAGTTGTAGTGGCAGCCTCTGTCGTAGGAGCCGCTGCAGTTGAGATGGCAGAAGCTGTTGTAGTGTGGGCTGCAGTTGTGGTTATATGGCAAGTTATAGTGGTAACTGCTGTTGAGGTACCAGCTGCAATTGTGGTGGCATTGGCTGTTGTAGTGTGGGCTGCAGTTGTGGTGACAGGGGAAGTTGTAGTAGCAGCTACAGTTGAGGTGGCAGCTTCTGTCGTAAGAGTGGCTGCAGTTGTGGTGGCAGAAGCTGTTGTATTGTGGGCTACAGTTGTGGTTACAGGGGAAGTTGTAGTTGCAATTGCTGTTGTAGTACCAGCTGCAGTTGTGGTGGCATTGGCTGTTGTAGTGTGGGCTGCAGTTGTGGTTACAGGTGATGCTGTAGTGGCAACTGCTGTTGAGGTACCAGCTGCAGTTGTGGTGGCATTGGCTGTTGTAGTGTGGGCTGCAGTTGTGGTTGCAGCTGGTTGAGTGGCAGCCTTGTAGTTGCAATTTGTAGTGTGGGCTGTTGTGGTTAGTACAGCTGCTGTTGTAGCTGCAGTTGAGGTGGCATTGGCTGTTGTAGTATGGGCTGCAGTTGTGGTTATAGGGGAAGTTGTAGTGGCATCTGCTGTTGTAGTACCAGCTGCAGTTGTGGTGGCATTGGCTGTTGGAGTGTGGGCTGCAGTTGTGGTTACAGGGGATATTGTAGTGGTAATTTCTGTTGAGGTACCAGCTGCAGTTGTGGTGGCATTGGCTGTTGTAGTGTGGGCTGCAGTTGTGGTGACAGGTGAAGTTGTAGTAGCAGCTGCAGTTGTAGTGGCAGCCTCTGTCGTAAGAGTGGCTGCAGTTGTGGTGGCAGAAGCTGTTGAAGTGTGGGCTACAATTGTGGTTGCAGGGGAAGTTGTAGTTGCAACTCCTGTTGTAGTACCAGCTGCAGTTGAGGTGGCAATGGCTGTTGTAGTATGGGCTGCAGTTGTGGTTATAGGGGAAGTTGTAGTGGCATCTGCTGTTGTAGTACCAGCTGCAGTTGTGGTGGCATTGGCTGTTGGAGTGTGGGCTGCAGTTGTGGTTAGAGGGGAAGTTGTAGTGCCAACTGAGGTTGAGGTACCAGCTGCAGTTGTGGTGGCATTGGCTGTTGTAGTGTGGGCTGCAGTTGTGGTTACAGGGGATGCTGTAGTGGCAACTGCTGTTGAGGTACCAGCTGCAGTTGTTGTGGCATTGGCTGTTGTAGTGTGGGCTGCAGTTGTGGTGACAGGGGAAGTTGTAGTGGCAGCTACAGTTGAGGTGGCAGCTTCTGTCGTAAGAGTGGCTGCAGTTGTGGTGGCAGAAGCTGTTGTAGTGTGGGCTACAGTTGTGGTTGCAGGGGAAGTTGTAGTGGCAACTGCTGTCATAGTACCAGCTGTAGTTGTTGTGGCATTGGCTGTTGTTGTGTGGGCTGCAGTTGTAGTGACAGGGGAAGTTGTAGTAGCAGCTGCAGTTGTTGTGGCATTGGCTGTTGTAGTATGGGCTGCAGTTGTTGTTACAGGGGAAGTGGTAGTGGCAACTGCTGTTGTAGGACCATTGGCTGTTGTAGTGTGGGCTGCAGTTGTGGTTACAGGGGACGTGGTGGTGTCGGCTGCTTTTGTAGCAGCAGTTGCAGTTGTGGTGGCTAGAGATGTCATAGCAGCTGCTACAGTTGTGGTGAGAGGGGCTGTAGTCGTGGTGGGATTATTTGTGGTGGCAGTGGTTTTTTTAGTGGTTATTGCAGTTGTGGTGATTGGGACTGTTGTGGTAGCGGCTGTAGTTGTGCTGTCAGCTGCAGTTGTTGTGGCAGTGGCTGACGTAGTTGCGGCTACAGTTGTGGTGTGAGGGATTTTACTAGTGGTGGGAGCATTTGTGGTGGGTGTAGCGGCTGCTGTTGTGGTGCCAGCAGGAGTTCTCGAAGTGGTAAATGGAGTTGATGTATTGGCAGATGCTTTTGTGGTAGCGGCTGCAGTTGTGGTGGCAGTAGTTGCGATGGCATCGGCTACTGTCGTAGTTGCAGATCCAGTTGTGGTAGCAGCTGCAGTTGTGTTGGATGGGGATGTTGTTTTGGGGGCTGCAGTTGTGGTGGCAGCAGCTTTTGTTGTGGCGGTTGCTGTTGAAGTGTCACGGACTGTTGTGGTAGCTTTTGCGGTTGTGGTTGCAGCTGCAGTTGTGGTGGCATCGGCGGTTGTAGTGTGGGTTGCAGTTGTGGTGACATGGGAAGTTGATGTGGCGGTTCCTGTTGTGGTAGCTGCTGCAGTTGTAGTGGCAGCAGTTGCTGTGGCAGCTGCAGTTGTTGCGTCAGCGGCTGTTGTAGTGTGGGCTGCAGTTGTTGTGACAGGGGTAATAGCGTCAGTTGAAGTGGATTGAGTTGTTGTATCCGAAGTTGTAGTGGCTGGAGTGTTTGATTCTTTACAAGGAATAAAAGGTCCAGTAGGAATGTATGGGAAGCCCCACAAGTCAAATTCTCCCAGTTCTGTTGTGGTGGCAGCGGCTACTGTTTTGGTACTTGCAGTTGTTGTAGTGGCAGTCGTTGTGGCTGGAGTTCTTTTAGTGGCAGTTGTTGTGGCTGGAGTTTTGTTTGTAGCAGTAGTTTTAGGGACTGCAATGGTTGATTCTATACAGGGAATTGAAGGTCCAGTAGGAATGTGTGGGAAGCCCCACAAGTCAAATCCTGTTGGGGTGGATGCTGCAGATATTGAAGGAGTGGTGCTGGTCTGATCTATCATATAGGGTGCAGTGGGAATATTTGGGAAGCCCCAAATATTACTTGAGTCAAAATCTTTAGGGGAACAGGATACCGTGGTGGTGGACAACTCTCCAGAGTTTTGATACACCAGTTGAAGAGAGAGACTACCATACTGTGGAAGAGGTATTAGTTAAGGGCAACTGCAAATCAACAGAACAAGTTAAATGCTATGTATTTTAATGTCTAAAATGTTCAACCCTTGCAACAAAATGTTCAACCCTCGCAACAAATAATCATATGTGCTTTTTAGTCCATTTTCATATATTCAAATATGTGAAATTGTGATGTTTCAATTTGATTTTATTTCTATTGTAAATTCATGCAACATATCTTGACATCATATAATTTCACCACATCAGTGAATTTGATACAATTATAATCCATATAAAGTACAGTCATTTGTTCAATTAGAGGCATGTTTAAAAGAGAATGGGTGGCTTATCCTGCCTTGTTGGAAGATTTAGCCATATCTGCATTTAGCAGAGCGTTTTTAGAGACAGGTGGTACTTCCGGTGCACATCCAAATGCTGTCCACGCTCAGGTTTTTGACAATGGGCACTTTTCAAAGGATGCAATCATCAGCAAAATGAACAGTTGCAAACCATTTCCATACACCATTGCATACAGCATGGTTTCATAGACTAGATGTAACATAGTAAATATAAATCCGGGAATTTGATGTAGTATGATAGGGGTGGATAGGTTGACTTATAATGCAAACGTCTAGCAACCCAAAGGTTGCGAGTTAAAATGTCATCACGGACAACTTTTCAACTACTTGCCATGTTAGTTAACCCTTCCCCTAACCCTTTTAGTTTACCCTTCCCCTAACCTTAACCCTTTTACCTAATGAGTCAAATAAAACCTTTTGCTTGTACTCAATCTCTGACACTAGCACCTCTATTTCAGTCTAGGAAATATTTTGTTTTTCTTAGCTTTTTTGGGTTGCGCAGTGGTACAGCATTTTATATTCCCCACATGCTTTAAAGGGATGCTTATGGCCATATATGGTTAATTCGGGGCGTTTCGAAGAAATGCAACTAGACAAGTTTGTGCACGAACGCTGAGGCTGGAGCCACGTTCGCATGATAATCGGAACTAGAAAACTCTGAAATTTCCGAATTGCTAACGGGTTGAAAGCAGCACGTGTAAAACTACAACACATTAGCAAGTCGGAAATGTCCACGTTAACTAGTTTTGACTAGCACGTGAACTCGGAATTCAAACAATTGGTATTTATCATTGATGATCTCGTTGTAGGATTGTTTGATAAATCACACTTTTTGCAACATTCTAAATTCTGTTGGAAAGTAGTATTTTAGAATAGTTTCTACGCCAAAGGTCTCCAAGCCTGTTCCTGGAGAGCTAACCTTCCGTAGGTTTTCACTCCAACCCCAGTCTATCAACTAGCTAATTATTAGAATCGGTTGTGCTAGATTAGGGTTGGAGTCAACCTTCAGGATGGTTGCTCACCAGAAACAGGGTTGGAGAGCCCTGTTCTACGCAATGTTGATAAATGAGGCCCCAGGACTTACCTCCACCTTGGAGTGGGAAACTTTTACAAACAAGGCATTCAGACTTTTCCACTGAGTTACAATGTATCCATCATGAACGTGCAACAATGCCTCTGGACCTGCAAAACAGCATTAATATCAGAGCCAACGTTTGAAAATAAAGGATTTCACATTACATTGTAGTTCAGTCTGTATAAGGGCCAGAATTTAAAATAACGGGCACATTTTCCATTTTGCTTCAATGTTCAAAGGGTTGAAAGTAGACAGAAGCAATATGGTGATGGAACCACCTAGTCTTCCAATAGGTCAACTGTAACTGCTACCATGTTACATCCACCTAAGCAGTCTTTTCAGATCTGTGAGCACAAAGGATGAGTTTACACACAGAGTCCAAATCTGTTCTTATGCCACTAATTGGTCTTTTGGCTAATAAGATCAGATCTTTTGCCATTAATTACCAATAAACATATCAGAATTGTGCTGTCTGAGAGGTCAAAACAAGGTAACCAGCCATCCACACCAAGACCTACATGTCATACAGTAGCAATGCATTTTTTGTTTATTAATTAAGTGAACTACTTTAAATCCAACCTGGGTTTGTCCTGAGCTCCAATGGCTAATCTTGATCAGAAATCTTTGTAGGCATCACCTTCAGAAAAGTGAAGACTTCCCTCCTTTTTTTCCGAGAAGCCCAGTCGAATAAATTGACCAAATTCTAGATACATTTCTCCAGTATGTGAAACATGTCATCAGATTAGTATGGACATCGAATAAACACAATTAATTCAGTGGGAGTATTAATTATCAATACTTACCAAGCACCTTCACATCTATCAGTATTCCAGCAGGTAGTTTCACAGTCATGTCTGTTTTTCCACAGGTGACTTGGGGCAGCCACAATGTTGGTGGAACCGAGTTGGAGATGGGAGTCTGACAAGTTGCCGTGCCAGACACATTCCTCATGAGCAGGCGGTCAAAGTACTGCACTTTCACAGAGTGCTGATGGACGCCACCCTGGGTCTACAGAGAGCATGACAATATGGCCATACAGGAAGTAAATACATTTTAAAATGTATTTGGAAATGTGTTGTAAAATATATTCCAACATGCATTTTAAATGTATTTATGAAATATATTTTGTTATTAAAATGTATGACAAATATAAAACATCATATTGTAACAAAATGTTGACTGTCTTCACAATTAAACTTTAATTGTATTTGGTATCACATGGACTTAAGTCATTACAACTGCAGAACTAGCAAGCTTAGTGTTCAAGCTTAACTTTAACTCACAGTACACTGTAAAAAATATTGTGCTAGTTCCACTTTAAAAAATGTACGTAACTATTTGCATGAGCTTTTTGAGTAATTCCAACATTATGTATTTTTTACGTATAATATACTTACCTTTTAGTGTTTCACAAACACTCATATATTAAGTCCAGCTTAAAAACAACGGCTAATATCCAACTTAATTGCATTAAATCCAGAACTTTTATTGTACATTAGATCTACTTAATTTTTCTGATTAGTTACTTTCATTGATCATGTCTTCGTGTTAAACATGGCTTTAAGTACAGTATTTCATCTCTTGACATTTTTATTCCCTTTAGCAGGTTCCCCTATCTGGAGGTAAAACCGCAAGCATTGAGGTTTGAGGTATTTGCCTCTGTCAAGAGTGGTGCATATGACCTTACTAATTGTGAGAATGGCTGGTCTCATCATTGAACATCAATTTTGCCCGATGGCTTTGATATCCGTTCATCATGATCCATAACACCTCATAGCATAACAAACTGTTAGATACTAATATATAAATGTGCTTTTTGTTTTTCAAACATGTATACAACGTTGTGTAAAAGTATAGCAAAGTACAACAACAAAAATGTTTACCCACAATCCACATTGCAAGTTTTTGGAAGAACTTAGCATACCTTAAGGGAAGATTTTGGCAGTTGCTGTATGGTTAGTGAGAAAGTCCATATTGCAAATGTACAGTCCCTTACTCGACATCCGAAATCGTTTGTAAAATTCGCGGACAGCGTCGGGCCGAGCGGCAGGGCCGGACCTACCAGGAAGTCATCAAATGAACTTATTCGGACATTCGGTTTCCGTTTTACAAAAATAATAAGATTTTGGTCATTTTTCCTCTGTCCCGGAATATCCCACAAGAGGGCATAAGCAATCATATTGCTATTGGACAAAACATCACGATTCACGACGGGGCCTTATCTCGAAAACGGAAAATATTTCGAAGCCGAAACTCGGTGAGCGTAGGTTTGGCATAATGGGCAGTTGGCCCCGAACAAGATGGCGTCTAGGCCTCAACGGTTTTTGAGTTATGGCCATTTATCTGGGATTAAAGGTCCAAAATGAAAATAGAGAAATTATTTTTCCACTTCACGTCAAAGTCAAGGAGCCTCCGGTGTCAATAAAAAAAGATCCCGCCATTTATCTATCGTCATTTAAGAGAAATCGTACGATGACAGATTGGTGATGTTCACGGATAGGTGTTTTTTTTCAACGGTTACAGATCCAGTTGCAGTGTGTTCTTACGAATCTTTTTAAAGTGTGCTGCGGAGCTCTGCGAGATTTCTGTGATTTTCTATGATTTTCTGAAATAACACACACACTCACTAAACCCTCTGTAAATAACTCAGTTCTTAACGTAAAGACTTAAAACTCAGGATTCTGTAAAGGCATACCCCAATCAGCATATGAGTTTATTTATAGCTTCCTGTGCCAACCGGAAGTGCCTTAAATGGTGTCACAGTGGCAGTTTCCAAGGGTTAAAAAGGTCAGATCTTTTCAAAACTTCATATGTGTGATTAGGCAACCCCCATAAACTGGAAGTCAGTCATTTCTCCCAACAGATGTCAAAGAAAAGCTCTCTCTCTCACACACACACAGAAACACACACACAGCAAGGATGGAGTGACAAAGTGCGGTGCTTAAAGACACACAAAGCCTACAATTGAATTTCCATATTCCCTAGGCCATGCTGAGTTCAACGAGATGCCCCGCTTGACCGTAGCTCACTCGGTCTAAGCACAGCGACCATTAGAAAAGTAGGCCCAAAATGAAGCCTGGCCCTCAATGTCATTTGCTTTTGGGTGACAGTGAGAGAACCGTTAGGGTGAGAAGCACAATTCGACCTCAGGTACGTTCTTAAGGTCCTCCCGATCCGTGCAAGCCTAACCTTGACCGTGTGGCATTAACCCTTAACAGTTAAAAGAAGGTGTTTACTTCAAACTGTTTGCATTGACTTCTCTCCCCATAGGAATACATAGCCTGCACCTCTAAATTCAACCTGAAGCCTATGTGGGTTATGAATGCCTTATGAAGCTGTATTTTATGACAGTCTATCAGACCACTATGAGGTCTACCTGTGTTGATTCTAAGCTTCCTGGAGCAACCGGAAGTGGTTAAATTGACCAAAAAGTTGTTTTGATGTACATAACCTTCAAAGGTGAAAATGACTACATTCAACCCTGTGTAGATCGTAGATCAGTCAATTCTTAACTTAAAGACTTAAAACTCAGGATTCTATAAGTTTCTATGTCAATCAAGACATGTGTTTACTTATAGCTTCCTGTGCCAACCTTTAATTGGGTCACACTGTCTGTTTTGAAGGGTTAAAAAAGTCACATCTTTCCTAAACTTCATATGTGTGACTAGGTAACCCCCATGAACTGTAAATCAGTCATTTCTCCCAACAGATGTCAAAGAAAAGCTCTCACACGCACACACAGCAAGGATGGAGTTAAAAAGTGCGGTGCTTAAAGACACAGAGAGCAGGCAATGGCATTACCATAATCTCTAGGCCGTGCCGAGTTCAACGAGATATCCCGCTTGACCGTAGCTCGCTCGGTCTAAGCGCAGCGACCATTGGAAAAGTAGGCCCAAAATGAAGCCTGCCCCACAACGTCATTTGCTTTTGGGTGACAGAAAGAGAACCGTTAGGGTGAGAAGCACAATTCGACCTCAGGTACATTCCTAAGGTCCTCCCGATCCGCGCAAGCCTAACCATGAGCGTGTGGCTTTAACCCTTACCAGTTTAAAGAAGGTGTTTACATCAAACAGTTTGCATTGACTTCTCTCCCCATAGGAATACATTGCCTGCACCCCTAAATTCAACCTGAAGCCTATGTGGGTTCTGAATGTCGTATGAACCTGTCTTCGATGACAGTCCATCAGGCCACTATGAGGTCTACCTGTGTTGATTCTAAGCTTCCTAGACCAACCGGAAGTGGTTAAAATCACCCTAAAAGTGTTTATCCATACCCTGCCTGCAGTTTGATAGACATAGTGCATTCAACCCTGTGTAAATCAGTCAATTCTTAACGTAAGGACTTAAAACTCAGGATTCTGTAAAAGCATACCCCAGTGAGGATATGTGTTGACTTATAGCTTCCTGTGCCAACCGGAAGTGCCATAATTGGTGTCTCTTGTGGTGTTTCGAGGGGTTAAAAAAGTCAGATCTTTCCAAAACTTCATATATGTGATTAAGCAACCCCCATGAACTGTAAATCAGTCATTTTTCCCATAAAATTTCAAAGGAAAACTAAATCACACAGACACACAACTTGTAAGGAGGGACGTATTGGGGTGCATAGAGACTGACAGTGTCTGTAATAGTTAGCTTTGTTCGAGCTAAAAAAGAACCGTCAGACCTACAGTTCCGAAACTTTAGAATCCTGTTCTAGACCTCAGGTCGATAGTGCGTGGTGAGTTACGTGGCTCTAGACGGTTCTCGGACCGAGAAACAGCTTCGTACATTTGCAATGACTTCAATTAATTTTTGCATCACGAAAATGGCGACATTTAGACATGTCCCAGAGTCGCAAGACTAGGTGCATTGCGACCGTCTCGGCCCATATAGACAGATCCCAACGTTTCTGTCCGATAGCTCATTCAAGGACCCCGTAGCAAGTCATGGAAAAAAGTGGATTTTCAGCACCAAACTTGGGATTCGGGGTCGCCTCAGCTAGGCCTACACGTAATATAAAAAATGGACCCGCAGCTAGAACGTAACTACGTGTTTTATAGTTTTTTTATGGTTTGAACCGAAGGCGTTGTGAATTTTGGGCCAGCTCTGAAGGATGTGATAGTTGGCTACTAAATTAGTTGGAAAAAGTGGGTTTAGTGTCAGTTTGTATCAGTTTGGTGTCAGAATGATATCTAATTGACTGATGGACAGTGACTTGCTGGTGACTCTTGTTCATTTGCAATATGTTTAAACAGTGAGGTACCATCACCAAAGTGACATTCTGAAATCAACCCTAACGAGCCAATGAGATGAACCAGAATCACTGCCCAGCCATTCCGAGTTCATCGGGCCAGTCAATTTCACATTCCTGCAGGATTTTTCATAGCTTGACAAATTCGTGATGGTACCTGCCCATTGAACCATATTGCAAATGCACAGTGACTTTGCAAAAGTGAGAAAACATAAACAAATGGACATGATGAAATCAACACAACGAGTGATGGAAAGGTACAACTATCACTGCTCGGCCATCCCGAGTTCATCTGGCCAGTCAATTTTGCATTTCTGCAGGATTATTGAGCATGTCAAATTTCATATGGTAAATGCCCATTGAACCATATTGCAAATGCACGTGCACTTGCAATATGATTGTATCGTGAAAAAAACATCACCAAGTGGACATGATGAAATCAACACAACGAGTGATGGAAAGGAACAACTATCACTGCCCGGCCATCCTGTGTTCCCATAGCGGGCATTAATATCAGAATGACCGGTAAATGCATTTACAACCATATTTTTATTTTTGGGTTACCAGGTGCCTATTTTCAATCACCAGTTGCACAACAATGCGTATCCATCAGAATATTTTAAACAGTCCATAAAGCACTCAGGACGGCCCCCATAGATAGAGGGCCGTAGTAGGGTACTCCCATAGCGGGCATGGACAATAGGAGTCCCGGTAAATGCATTTACAACCATATTTTTCTTTTTGGGTTACCAGTTGCACAACAATGCAAATGCATTTGCAATATGATTGTATAGTGAAAAAACATCACCAAATGGACATGATGAAATCAACACAACGAGTGATGGAAAGGAGCAACTATCACTGCCAGGCCATCCCGAGTTCATCTGGCCAGTCAATTTTGCATTTCTGCAGGATTTTTGAGCATGTCAAATTTCATATGGTAAATGCCCATTGAACCATATTGCAAATGCATGTGCACTTGCAATATGATTCTATAGTGAAAAAACATCACCAAATGGACATGATGAAATCAACACAACGAGTGATGGAAAGGTACAACTATCACTGCTCGGCCATCCTGTGTTCATCAGGCCAGTCAATTTTGCATTCCTGCAGGATTTTTATAGCATGCCAAAATCGTGATGGTACATGTCCATTGAACCATATTGCAAATGCACAGTGACTTTGCAAAAGTGAGAAAACATAAACAAATGGACATGATGAAATCAACACAACGAGTGATGGAAAGGAACAACTATCACCGCCCGGCCATCCCGAGTTCATCAGGCCAGTCAATTTTGCATTTCTGCAGAATTTTTGAGCATGTCAAATTTCTTATGGCATTTGGCCCCCAAAAAAGTGACTTTTGACTTTGACTTTTGACTTCCTATGAAATCATATTGTAAATGGACAAATCATATTCCTTATGCACAAGTAAAAAAAAATATATATAATAAAATTGGACAAAAGTGTATTCATACAGTTCTTACACATGTGTAATTGACAAAACAAAAAAAAAAAAATCAAAAGAAAGAATTTTGACAACAAAAAATCGAAAAACGGTCCAGAAAGCACTTTTTAAGGGTGTGTGAAGAAAAAATTTTGAATTTTAAGGGTGTGTGAAGTTTTTTACAAAATTTGAACTTTTTTGACTTTTGACTTCCTATGAAATCATATTGAAAATGGACAAAACATTACTTATGCGCATGTTTTTAAAAAATGATAATAAAATTGGACAAAAGTATATTAAGGGGTGATAAGTTTTTGACAAAAAAATGCATTTTTTATTTATTTTGCTTTTGGAGGTTGACTTGGGTTACATTTCCAATATGAAAAACCATGGTGGTGCGGATTCACCACCTGTTGAATTTTTAAAGTGTTACAACTGGCAATTGCCATATGGCATTTGCAATACACTTTGCATGAATCAACGCCGAATTGGGTGGTATTGGACAATGTGTATATGGTTTGTCCGATGGGTCTTACCTTACAGCTGTAAGTCGCTTGGGGTATGTCTCTATCAGTTTTGCACATCGAGAGACTGAATTTTTTTCCCATTCCTCCTTGCAAAACAGCTCGAGCTCAGTGAGGTTGGATGGAGAACATTTGTGAACAGCAGTTTTCAGTTCTTTCCACAGATTCTCGATTGGATTCAGGTCTGGACTTTGACTTGGCCATTCCAACACCTGGATATGTTTATTTTTGAACCATTCCATTGTAGATTTTGCTTTATGTTTTGGATCATTGTCTTGTTGGAAGACAAATCTCCGTCCCAGTCTCAGGTCTTTTGCAGACTCCATCAGGTTTTCTTCCAGAATGGTCTTGTATTTGGCTCCATCCATCTTCCCATCAATTTTAACCATCTTCCCTGTCCCTGCTGAAGAAAAGCAGGCCCAAGCCATGATGCTGCCACCACCATGTTTGACAGTGGAGATGGTGTGTTCAGGGTGATGAGCTGTGTTGCTTTTACGCCAAAACATAACGTTTTGCATTGTTGCCAAAAAGTTCAATTTTGGTTTCATCTGACCAGAGCACCTTCTTCCACATGTTTGGTGTGTCTCCCAGGTGGCTTGTGGCAAACTTTAAACGACACTTTTTATGGATATCTATAAGAAATGGCTATCTTCTTGCCACTCTTCCATAAAGGCCAGATTTGTGCAATATACGACTGATTGTTGTCCTATGGACAGAGTCTCCCACCTCAGCTGTAGATCTCTGCAGTTCATCCAGAGTGATCATGGACCTCTTGGCTGCGTCTTCTCCTTGTATGAGCTGAAAGTTTAGAGGGACGGCCAGGTCTTGGTAGATTTGCAGTGGTCTGATACTCCTTCCATTTCAATATTATTGCTTGCACAGTGCTCCTTGGGATGTTTAAAGCTTGGGAAATCTTTTTGTATCCAAATCCGGCGTTAAACGTCTTCACAACAGTATCTCGGACCTGCCTGGTGTGTTCCTTGTTCTTCATGATGCTCTCTGCGCTTTTAACGGACCTCTGAGACTATCACAGTGCAGGTGCATTTATACGGAGACTTGATTACACAGAGGTGGATTGTATTTATCATCATTAGTCATTTAGGTCAACATTGGATCATTCAGAGATCCTCACTGAACTTCTGGAGAGAGCTTGCTGCACTGAAAGTAAAGGGGCTGAATAGTTTTGCACGCCCAATTTTTCAGTTTTTGATTTGTAAAAAAAGTTTGAAATATCCAATAAATGTCGTTCCACTTCATGATTGTGTCCCACTTGTTGATTTTTCACAAAAAAATACAGTTTTATATCTTTATGTTTGAAGGCTGAAATGTGGCAAAAGGTCGCAAAGTCGCAAGGCACTGTAGGTATTCCTCTTGTCCAGATGGGATTGTGCAGTGTGATGGCGATTGCATCGTCTGTGGATCTATTGGGGCGATAAACAACTTGAAGTGGGTCTAGGGTGTCAGATAAGGTAGGTGATATGATCCTTGACTCGTCTCTCAAAGCACTTCTCCCAAAGCACTTCAGATGACAGAAGTGAGTGCTACGGGGCGACAAAAAGCATGTGTGTCCATGTTTGCTGATGATTCAACCATATATGCATCATCAACCACAGCTAAGGAAGTCACTGAAACCCTTAACAAGGAGTTGCAGTCTGTTTTGGAATGGATGGCCAGTAAAAACTGGTCCTGAGCATCTCTAGAACTTAGAGCATTGTATTGGGTACAAATCATTCCCTAAGTTCTAGACCCCAGCTGAATCTCGTAATGAATAGTGTTGCTGTTGAACAAATTGAGGAGACTAAATTACTTGGTGTTACCTTAGATTGTAAACTGTCATGGTCAAAACATTCAATGGTTGTAAAGATGGGGAGAGGTCTGTAAGTAACAAAGAGATGCTCTGCTTTTATGACACCACACTCCAAAAAGCGAGTCCTGCAGGCTCTAATTTGTTTTATCTTGATTATTGTCCAGTCGTGTGGTCTAGTGCCGCAAGGAAAGACCTAGTTAAGCTGCAGCTGGCCCAGAACAGAGCGAACATGTCGTGCTCTTCATTGTAGTAAGAGGGCTGATATAAATACTATGCATGCTAGTCTTGCTTGGCTAAGAGTTAAGGAGAGACTGACTTCATTACTTCTTTTTATAAGAAACATGAATGCGTTGAAAATCCCAAATTCTTTGCATAGTCAACTTACACACAGCTCTGACACACACACTTACCGCACCAGCCACGCCACCAGGGGTCTTTTCACAGTCCCCAAATCCACAACAAATTCAAGAAAGCTTACAGTATTATATAGAGCCATTATTGCATGGAACTCCGTTCCATCTCATATTGCTCAAATAAACAGCAGACCTGGTTTAAAAAAAACAGATAAAGCAACACCTCACGGCACAACGCCTCTCCCCTATTTGACCTAGATTGTTTGTGTGTATGTATTGCTATGTAGGCTACGTGTGCCTTTGTTTAAATTGATGTAGCTCTGTCCTTTGAGTTGTTCTTGTTTATTCATTTTCGGTATTATGTCATGTTTTGTGTGGACTCCTGGAAGAGTATCTGCTGCTTTTGCAGCTGCTAAAGGGGATCGTAATAAAATACCAAAAAATACCAACTTTTGGTCTGACTTAGGGCGGGATTCATTCTGTAGTGTCAGATCAGCGTTGCACCCTGATTTAAATTTAAAAGCAGTTTCTGCTTTCCCAGAGACTGCAGTCACGTAAACACTACATATGTCCGAAAAAATCACCTTTACATTTAAACCGAGCTACAATGCTGATCTTCGACACTACGGCTTGAGTCATCCCCTAGTGTTGATTCATTATACTCTTTATAGCTGCAAAAAGCATGTCAGTAAGAATTTCACTGTATGGTTTACAGCTGTTGTATTCTGTCATGTGACAAATAAACATTGATTTGATTTGTGACACAGAGACACATACAATGTTTAAGGAGTGCTGCGAATTTTAAAAGTATGAAGTCAAAGGTCCAATATTCTAGAATGCTGCTGTGGGAATGAGGACACATTTTGGACTGATGAGCGCTGTAGGGTATATACTCCACCCTATGCACCAGTCAGAAGCTAAACGTGGAAAGATGACACCAACTCAAAATCTTCCATCTCCATTACTGTCATCATCCTATGACTTCAAGACTAATGACAATCTTAAATAGGGTGTAGGTAATAGCTACTTACCGAGTGGGTCATGTCGCAGCCCCAGTAAGACATATTCAAAAGCAACCAAGGTCCATGTTTTAACTCAACATGGTGGCATCGCTCTGGAAGGTGCATCAATGGAATGGGTGCCATTTCATCTATTAAAGAAAAATAAGACAATCAAGTACATTTTGTAGCCAGTGATATGGCAACAGGGTCACACAATTCTGTACTAAAGGCCCAATCTGTAATTTTAACAGCCTGAGCAGGCCAGTTTGGTTACAGATGGGCTTCTTCTCTGCATTTGGTGACTTATAGACACCTTGAAATCATTGCAAAGGGTTATATATTCTGGATCCAGGGACATAGCCAGGGTCTGAGATTTAGTGAGGGGGGAGGGGAGGGGGGTGTAATCACTCAGATTCATAGGCAGAGCTATGGGTGAAAGTATAAACAGACCATGAGAGCAACAGTTTTGAAGCTATACACATTGTTCACAAAAACGAATAAAAAAATGTGCTTAGATATAGGGTTATGATGAAAGAAATTGTAAACTCGTAATGCATTTCTCAACTTTAGAAGAAACATATATGGCTAAGCTCTATGTATTATGATGTTCTCCTATCTAACATACTGCTTGACTACTGGATTGCAAGCAGAGATGACAACTGTAAGGCAAATCGAGATTCTGTTGAACCAAACACTGAAGGTCCTGGATAAAAAGCCTACTTGCACTAGTTTTTACCCCTGAGCTTGGACAATTATTACATTTCAGATGCACACCTCATTTTTAAGATAATGAATGACCGTGCCTCTCCACCAATAGTTTATTAATCAAAAGATAGTGTCAAGACTACAAAATCAACTACTAAATGTGAGTAGTGCCTTTCAGGCAAAACAAATTCAGATTATTTGCCTTTTCAGTTACAGCTACCCACTTTTAGAAGACCCTATTTGAAACTCTGATTCCTTAGCAAAAAAAGCTCAAACTAGTTTGAAATCAAATAAATATATATTGTATGCGTTGCTTTATTTCTTCTCTGCATTTTGGTGCCTCATAGGAACCTTGAAATCATTGCAAAAGGATATATATATTCTGGATCCAGGGCCATAGCCAGGGTCTGAGATTTAGTGAGGTCCTGCACCTTGTGTACAGTAAGTTGATCCCGACTGAGTAAAAATAAATATAGAATGAGCAAAAATATGAACGCAACATGTAAAATGTTGGTTCCATGTTTCATGAGCTGAAATAAAAGATTCCAGAAATTGTCCATACACAAAAAGAGCTTTCTCAAATGTTCTGCACATATTTGTTTCGGGCCCTGTTAGTGAGCATTTCTCCTTTGCCAAGATAATCCATCCACCTGTCAGGTGTGGTATATCAAGAAGCTGATTAAACAGCATGATCATTACATAGGTGCAACTTATGCTGGGGAGAATAAAAGGCCACTCTAAAATGTGCAGTTTTATCACACAAAGCAAGTCTGGTTTTCTGATCCACGACTCTACTTTTTTTAAAGGTATCTCATATCAAATCGAATTGTATTTGTAACATGCTCCGAATACAACAGTGAAATGCTTACTTATAAAGCCCTTAACCAACAATGCCGTTAAGAAAATAACCCCCAAAAGTAAGAGATAAGAATAACAAATCATTAAAGAGCAGCAGTAAATAACAATAGCGGGGCTGTATACAGGGGGTACCGGTACAGAGTCAATGTTCGGGGGCACCGGTTTTGAGGTAATTGAGGTAATATGTGCATGCAGGTAGAGTTAATAAAGTGACTATGCTGGGATCGAACCCACTACCCTTGTAACGCCAGGGTAGTGGGTTCGATCCCCGGGACCACCCATACGTAGAATGTATGCACACATGACTGTAAGTCGCTTTGGATAAAAGCGTCTGCTAAATGGCATATATTATTATTATTATTATTATTATAATAACAGAGAGTTGCAGCAGCGTAGAAGGGGGGGGGGACAATGCAAATAGTCTGGGTAGCCATGTGATTAGATGTTCAGGAGTCTTATGGCTTGGGGGTAGAAGCTGTTTAGAAGCCTCTTGGACCTAGACTTGCCTCTCCGGTACCACTTGCCATGCAGTAGCAGAGAGAACAGTCTATAACTAGGGTGCCTGGAGTCATTGACAAGTTTTAGGGCCTTCCTCTGACACCGCCTGGTATAGAGGTCCTGGATGGCAGGAAGCTTGGCCCCGGTGATGTACTGGGCCATTCACACTACCCTATATAGGGCCTTGTGGTCGGAGGCCCAGCAGTTGCCATACCAGGCAGTGATGCAACCCGTCAGGATGCTCTCGATGGTGCAGCTGTAAAACCTTTTGACGATCTAAGGACTCATGCCAAATCTTTCTCCTGAGGGGAAATAGGTTTTGTCATGCCCTCTTCACGTCTGTCTTGGTGTGCTTGGACCATGTTAGTTTGTTGGTGACGTGGACGCCAAGGAACTTGAAGCTCTCAACCTGATTCACTACAGCCCCGTTCTTGATCACTTTGAGGGAGAGGTTGTTGTCCTTGCACCACACGGTCAGGTCTCTTACCTTCTCCCTATAGGCTGTCTCATCGTTGTGTCATCGGCAAACTTAATGATGGTTTTGGAGATGTGCCTGGGTGCAGTCCTGAGTGAACAGGGAGTACAGGAGGGGACTGAGCACACACCATTTAGAGGATCAATGTGGCAGATGTGTTGTTACCTACCCTTACCACCTGGGGGCGACCTGTCAGGAAGTCCAGGATCCAGTTGCAGAGGGAGGTGTTTTGTCCCAGGGTCCTTAACTTAGTGATGAGCTTTGAGGGCACTACGGTGTTGAACGCTGATCTGTAGTCAATGAATAGCATTCTCACATAGGTGTTCCTTTTGTCCAGGTGTGAAAGGGCAATGTGACGTACCATTGAGATTGTATCATCTGTGGATCTGTCTTTATTGCAGATATGCATCTTTTGGGGCGGAATATAAATGGAAGTGGGTCTAGGGTTTCTGGGATAATGGTGACCAACTATCTGTATTCCTAGTCATGTGAAATAAATAGATTATACATTGAATAGATAGATTCAATTGACTTTATTTCAATTGACTGATTTCCTTATATGAACTGTTGAGTTTATATTTTTGTTGAGTATATACACTACCGTTCAAAAGTTTGGGGTCATTTAGAAATGTCCTTGTATTTGAAAGAAAACCATTTTTGTCCATTAAAATAACATCAAATTGATCAGGAATACAGTATAGACATTGATAATGTTGTAAATGACTATTGTAGCTGGAAACGGCTGATTTTTTAAATGGAATATCTACGTAGAGGTACAGAGGCCCATTATCAGCAACCATCACTCCTGTGTTCCAATGGCACATTTTGTTAGCTAATCCAAGTTTATCATTCTAATTGATCATTATAAAACCCTTTTGTAAGGGTTTTGCAAAACAAAACACCAGTCTCAACGTCAACAGTGAAGAGGCGACTTTCTGTGTTCTTTTGCCCATCTTAATCTTTTATTTTCATTGGCCAGTCTGAGATGTGGCTTTTTCTTTGCAACTCTGCCTAGAAGGCCAGCATCCCATAGTTACCTCTTCACTGTTGACGTTGAGACTGGTGTTTTGTGGGTACTATTTAATGAAGCTGCCAGTTGAGGACCGGTGAGGCGTCTGTTTCTCTAACTAGACACTAATGTACTTGTTCTCTTTCTATTCTGGTTAGAGCTGGTTTGTGCAGTTCTGTGAAGGGAGTAGTACACAGGGCTGAATGAGATCTTCAGTTTATTCACAATTTCTCACATGGAATAGCCTTAGTTTATCAGCACAAGAATAGACTGATGAGTTTCAGAAGAAAGTCCTTTGTTTCTTGCCATTTTCAGCTTGTAATCGAACCTACAAATGCTGATGCCCCAGATACTTAACTAGTCTAAAGAAGGCCAGTTTTATTGCTTCTTTAATCAGAACAACTGTTTTCAGTTGTACTAACATAATTGCAAAAGTGTTTTCTAATGATCAATTATCCTTTTAAAATTATAAACTTGGATTAGCTAACACAACGTGCCATTGGAACACAGGAGTCATGGTTGCTGATAATGGGCCTCTGTACCTCTACGTAGATATTCCATTCAAAATCAGCCGTTTCCAGCTACAATAGTCATTTACAACATTTACAATGTCTACACTGTATTTCTGATCAATGTGATGTTATTTTAATGGACAACAAATGTGCTTTTCTTTCAAAAACAAGGACATTTCTAAGTGACCCCAAACTTTTGAACGGTATTGTAAAAATATTTAATGTATCATTAAAAAAATTTTTTTACAGAGTTCGGACCTCGGTGTCCTCATGAAGCTACGGTCATGTCTGTTTCTACTAGCAGTCTTGTTAAATCCAGCAACATTACACTTCAATATTGTGTGAGTTGTTGATTGTGTATTGTCCCTGTTTAAATTATATTGTGGAGAAGAGCGACAGCCTCTTGGTTGATTCCTCACAGTAATGGGACAAAAAAATACCATGATTTTGGAGATTTTCACGAAAAAATGATCCATAGAATGGTCTTTTGGGCGAAGGATTGTTAACATATGACATTTCTTTCTAAAATGATAATTGAGAAATTATTTATTGAAGTTGAAATATTTACCCAGGCCTCCTTTAACTCCTTAATGTTTGTCTGTATTAGTACAGATGAGTAGTATTTTGATTTTAATATCAATTTTCTTACATTAATTGAATGTAAACATGAATATAGAAAAACTGTTCAATATATTGTTGAACATAATATACTTTACTAGGGGCATATCAAAGTTCCAGAGTGGCATCTCTATTGTTTTAAAGCAATGGCCCATTTCATACAGAGACATTGACATGGTAGGCAATGTAACCAATCACAGCCCTCCTTTTCAAATCAAATCAAATTTTATTTGTCACATACACATGGTTAGCAGATGTTAATGCGAGTGTAGCGAAATGCTTGTGCTTCTAGTTCCGACAATGCAGTGATAACCAACAAGTAATCTAACTAACAATTCCAAAACTACTGTCTTATACACAGTGTAAGGGGATAAGGAACATGTACATAAGGATATATGAATGAGTGATGGTACAGAGCAGCATACAGTAGATGGTATCGAGTACAGTATATACATATGAGATGAGTGTGTAGACAAAGTAAGCAAAGTGGCATAGTTAAAGTGGCTAGTGATACATGTGTTACATAAGGATGCAGTCGATGTTGTAGAGTACAGTATATACATATGCATATGAGATGAATAATGTAGGGTAAGTAACATTATATAAGGTAGCATTGTTTAAAGTGGCTAGTGATATATTTACATCATTTCCCATCAATTCCCATTATTAAAATGGCTGGAGTTGGGTCAGTGTCAATGACAGTGTGTTGGCAGCAGCCACTCAATGTTAGTGGTGGCTATTTAACAGTCTGATGGCCTTGAGATAGAAGCTGTTTTTCAGTCTCTCGGTCCCAGCTTTGATGCACCTGTACTGACCTCGCCTTCTGGATGATAGCGGGGTGAACAGGCAGTGGTTCGGGTGGTTGATGTCCTTGATGATCTTTATGGCCTTCCTGTAACAACGGGTGGTGTAGGTGTCCTGGAGGGCAGGTAGTTTGCCCCCGGTGATGCGTTGTGCAGTCCTCACTACCCTCTGGAGAGCCTTACGGTTGAGGGCGGAGCAGTTGCCGTACCAGGCGGTGATACAGCCCGCCAGGATGCTCTCGATTGTGCATCTGTAGAAGTTTGTGAGTGCTTTTGGTGACAAGCCGAATTTCTTCAGCCTCCTGAGGTTGAATAGGCGCTGCTGCGCCTTCTTCACGACGCTGTCAGTGTGAGTGGACCAATTCAGTTTGTCTGTGATGTGTATGCCGAGGAACTTAAAACTAGCTACCCTCTCCACTACTGTTCCATCGATGTGGATAGGGGGTGTTCCCTCTGCTGTTTCCTGAAGTCCACAATCATCTCCTTAGTTTTGTTGACGTTGAGTGTGAGGTTATTTTCCTGACACCACACTCCAAGGGCCCTCACCTCCTCCCTGTAGGCCGTCTCGTCGTTGTTGGTAATCAAGCCTACCACTGTTGTGTCGTCCGCAAACTTGATGATTGAGTTGGAGGCGTGCGTGGCCACGCAGTCGTGGGTGAACAGGGAGTACAGGAGAGGGCTCAGAACGCACCCTTGTGGGGCCCCCGTGTTGAGGATCAGCGGGGAGGAGATGTTGTTGCCTACCCTCACCACCTGGGGGCGGCCCGTCAGGAAGTCCAGTACCCAGTTGCACAGGGCGGGGTCGAGACCCAGGGTCTCGAGCTTGATGATGAGCTTGGAGGGTACTATGGTGTTGAATGCCGAGCTGTAGTCGATGAACAGCATTCTCACATAGGTATTCCTCTTGTCCAGGTGGGTTAGGGCAGTGTGCAGTGTGGTTGAGATTGCATCGTCTGTGGACCTATTTGGGCGGTAAGCAAATTGGAGTGGGTCTAGGGTGTCAGGTAGGGTGGAGGTGATATGGTCCTTGACTAGTCTCTCAAAGCACTTCATGATGACGGAAGTGAGTGCTACGGGGGCGGTAGTCGTTTAGCTCAGTTACCTTAGCTTTCTTGGGAACAGGAACAATGGTGGCCCTCTTGAAGCATGTGGGAACAGCAGACTGGTATAGGGATTGATTGAATATGTCCGTAAACACACCGGCCAGCTGGTCTGCGCATGCTCGGAGGGCGCGGCTGGGGATGCCGTCTGGGCCTGCAGCCTTGCGAGGGTTAACACGTTTAAATGTCTTACTCACCTCGGCTGCAGTGAAGGAGAGACTGCATGTTTCCGTTGCAGGCCGTGTCAGTGGCACTGTATTGTCCTCAAAGCGGGCAAAAAAGTTATTTAGTCTGCCTGGGAGCAAGACATCCTGGTCCGTGACTGGGCTGGATTTCATCTTGTAGTCCGTGATTGACTGTAGACCCTGCCACATGCCTCTTGTGTCTGAGCCATTGAATTGAGATTCCACTTTGTCTCTGTACTGACGCTTAGCTTGTTTGATAGCCTTACGGAGGGAATAGCTGCACTGTTTGTATTCAGTCATGTTGCCAGACACCTTGCCCTGATTAAAAGCAGTGGTTCGCGCTTTCAGTTTCACGCGAATGCTGCCATCAATCCACGGTTTCTGGTTAGGGAATGTTTTTATCATTGCTATGGGAACGACATCTTCGACGCACGTTCTAATGAACTCGCACACCGAATCAGCGTATTCGTCAATATTCCCATCTGACGCAGTACGAAACATGTCCCAGTCCACGTGATGGAAGCAGTCTTGGAGTGTAGAGTCAGCTTGGTCTGACCAGCGTTGGACAGACCTCAGCGTGGGAGCCTCTTGTTTTAATTTCTGTCTGTAGGCAGGGATCAGCAAAATGGAGTCGTGGTCAGCTTTTCCGAAAGGGGGTCGGGGCAGGGCCTTATATGCGTCGCGGAAGTTAGAGTAACAATGATCCAAGGTTTTACCACCCCTGGTTGCGCAATCGATATGCTGATAAAATTTAGGGAGTCTTGTTTTCAGATTGGCTTTGTTAAAATCCCCAGCTACAATGAATGCAGCCTCCGGATAAATGTTTTCCAGTTTGCAAAGAGTTAAATAAAGTTCGTTCAGAGCCATCGATGTGTCTGCTTGGGGGGGATATATACGGCTGTGATTATAATCGAAGAGAATTCTCTTGGAAGATAATGCGGTCTACATTTGATTGTGAGGAATTCTAAATCAGGTGAACAGAAGGATTTGAGTTCCTGTATGTTTCCTTCATCACACCATGTCCCGTTAGTCATGAGGCATACGCCCCTCCACTCTTCTTACCAGATAGATGTTTGTTTCTGTCGGCGCAATGCGTGGAGAAACCCGTTGGCTGTACCGCCCTGGATAGCGTTTTCCCAGTAAGCCATGTCTCCGTAAAGCAGAGAACGTTGCAGTCTCTGATGTCCCTCTGGAATGCCACCCTTGCTCGGATTTCATCAACCTTGTTGTCGAGAGACTGGACATTGGCAAGAAGAATACTGGGAAGTGGTGCGCGATGTGCCCTTTTTCGGAGTCTGACCAGAACACCGCCGCGTTTCCCTCTTTTTCGGAGTCGTTTCCTTGGGTCGCTGCATGCGATCCATTCCGTTGTCCTGTTTGTAAGGCAGAACACAGGATCCGCGTCGCGGAAAACATATTCTTGGTCGTACTGATGGTGAGTTGACGCTGATCTTATATTCAGTAGTTCTTCTCGACTGTATGTAATGAAACCTAAGATGACCTGGGGTACTAATGTAAGAAATAACACGTAAAAAAACAAAAAACTGCATAGTTTCCTAGGAACGCGAAGCGAGGCGGCCATCTCAGTCGGCGCCGGAAGTCATTCATCAGTGTGAATCACCAACAGAAGGCGACCATTTTGAATCCAATTTCACATTCACTGTTGGTAATGCTTGAAAATGGGATCATATCTCATAAAACTAGCAGAGATCCCTCTCTGAAAATTTTATATGCCTGTAGAGTATATTATTTTTAAGAAATTAAGAAATTATAAAAATACTACTTATATTATAAAGCAAGCGGTAAAGCTTCAAGGTATTAATAAGCAATTACAAATGTTTCTAGTCAATAAAAAGATTTAGTTTTTTACCTACCTTCTACGAAATAGAGCTCAGCCTGCCGAATCATTGAAAACCGGATGGAAAGATGTGCATTGCCACAGTGATACAAAGGCTGGTTGACATGAGACTGCCTTCCACTTGTAGGACTCTTCTGAAAAACTAAAACATGAACAAATTTATTTACAGAACAAATTTATTTACATGTGGAAAGACATTATTTGAAAAAGCTATATGGGAAATGAACACTACATTTTCTATGAGGGGTGGGATAATTAGGAGGTTGATCCTTTATATGGTTTGATAGCTGATACAAATATAGATTTTGTACATATTTTAGGTTTAATATGAGAAGAAAACCCATGTTTTGTCCAGACTTTCAATAATATGTCTGGGCTAGGTGACTATGCAAAAAACTAAGTTTGAAACCATACATAACTTAAAAAATACAATTTTGTGTAGTTTAAATCTTAAATTGGACACCTTCACATGATCAAGTAACATAGGTCAAATAGAGGCCTACTAAATAGATGGTGTAGCCTAGCCTACTTTACAAATCAATGACAGTTGCCGGCACATTCTTACCTTTGAGGTATTTCCAAACACGTGGGTCAATGGCCATTTCACTTCCCAGGTCATTTGATGGTACAGAAGCTTCAGCATTAGAATCACATGCCAGACCTTTACTGGTAAAACCTTGGTTGGCCTCACCCGCATTAAAGTTGCCTTTTCCAGTGTTGAGCTGGGCTAGTGTTAGACCAATATAAACCCAAGCCATCAATGGAAGTGCCTTTAACGATACGTTTGAGCCCCACGCCATTTTCGCAAAGGAACATGAAGATCAAGGTTACAATATCTTTACCTGGAGTTGAAATCAACTTGTAATAGGGATTTCTAGGTCAACAAAAGAGAAGAGCAGTCACAGACATAGTCAATCAAAAAGTCAATCCGATTTATTACAAGTTGCAACAGGCAGACACCTCCCAGCACAGAAGCAGAGAAAATGTCTAACTGGCCTCTTTGAAACAGGCCCTTTATATCCTAATCAGACAGCACCAAATGTTCTGTAAACACCAGTCCAAGAGGCTTGTATGAAGTCCAAACAAAATGGCAGTTACTTTGTCAGCTGCTACAGAATCACACAATGTCATCAATTCAATACAACAGTGAATAATCAGTGTATCCTCTGTCCTTGTACTTGAACCTCCAGTCTGGCGTCAATCACTATCAACAGATATTAGAATAATCTGTAAGTTTCAGTATCAAGTCTAGTGACCATCAACCCACACCTTAAGTGTCACAAATATAACATTGGAAATCATGTGTATTAAATAAATGAAAAATATATAAATATGCTAAACATTGTGTTAATAATTCTAAATTGAATATGATTTTTAAGTGAGCATCATTTTTTCCATTACAAAGCTATCATTGAAAAGGAAAAGGTGCAATTGTCATGTTCTGACCTTAGTTTTTTTATTATGTCTTTGTTTCAGTATGGTCAGGGTGTGAGTTGGGTGGGTTGTCTATGTTCGTTTTTCTATCATTTGGTGTGTCTGTGGTCGGCCTAGTATGGTTCTCAATTAGAGGCAGCTGTCTATTGTTGTCCCTGATTGAGAATCATACTTAGGTAGCCTGGTTTCATTTTTGAGTTGTGGGTGTTTGTCTTCCGTGTCAGTGTTTGTTACCACACGGGACTGTTTCATTTATTGTTTTGTTCCAGTGTTCTGTTGCGTTTGATTAAACATTATGGACACTTACCACACTGCGCATTGGTCCTCCAATCCTTCTCGCTACTCCTCCTCAGAGGAGGAGGATGAGATCCGTGACAGCAATGCTCGCTCACCATGAAAAACTCATTATTTTATTAAAGTTCCAGCCTTCTTCAATGGTCTTCATTGGAACAATGACACAATGGGAATGGACAAGTACATATAGGACAGTAACAGAGAAAATGATATTCCGCTGGTGATGCCAATGGAAATGATCAAGCGGATACATTTTGCTAGGTTGGTGACCATTGTTGGTCACACCTTTCAAAGTGTGTTGCCTACATGTCGACTGCATGAACTTTACAAAAACCATGTGATCAAAGGTCCCCTTCAATTCGCTGCAGTTGCTTCTGACTGGCTGCATCATGCAGCCATCGCCTGGCTAGTTGGAGACACTATTTGTCAACCAATCATTAAGGTGTTTTTGTTAGACCCAAGACTTGATTGAAACAGGAACCAACTTTGAAGCTCTCTCACCAATTGATAGTACAATGTACACTGGATTGGATAAATATGTATTTCAACATTAAAGAAAAACATTTATAAATCAAATCAAATGTTATTTGTCACATACACATGGTTAGCAATGTTAATGCAAGTGTAGCGAAATGCTTGCACATTTTGTGGCATTGATGAATAAATACTTTTATATTTAAGTCATATGTTTATGTTATGTATAAAATATAAAACATTTGTCGTTCAAAGCATATTCCTAGTAATAAATTAAGATAATGGATTAAGTGCCATTGCAATATCAGATGTCCCATTTGTTTACTGTTTAGGCATTAAGCTTACATCTCTCATATCTTTTTTTGTTTTCATTTTCTTTATTTTTTCTTCATTACCAACCCTTAAGTTTGAAATTGGTTACTTATTGTATATTTTACTTTATTATTATGATAGTGCAGGGTAGGGGGAAGCGGGGAGAGGGGCCTTGGGGGCAGGAAACAGGGGAAGGGGCTTATCACTAGATCCGCTAAGATGGTCAATCTGACATGTTCAATTTTGTCATTTCAATAACTTATTTTCAATAAAAACCTTGAACCCACCTGTACCTGACTTTTCCTAAATATGTGCATTTAACACTCTAGCAGTACTTTCACACAAATATCATAAAAGAAAAAAACTTTCTGATCATTTCCTCCTCAAAGTGCCATGATGGTATGACCGTGTGCATATATACAGTAGAAAAGCAGGGCCTCGGAGAGTCCCAATAGCCACCAGTCTAATAAATCAGTTTAACTACAAAAGCCTGGTCTCATTGGAGCCCCCTTCGTGTCAATGTAATTTAGCTGTGTTTTTGAAGGTGTTAGGTAACATTAGAATACGAAGTGGTAATATTTAAAAGAACAACATTTTCATCAGTTTATATTACTGTTGGCTATACTATAGGTAAAATATATTACTATGTAACAAAAAGTGTGTATGATGAAACACAGTAAAAGCTTATTTTTATAAAAACAAAATAAATAAAAATACCCAAAACGGGCCAAGCTGTCAGAATGGTGGTGTATGCAGTCAGGCGCAGGAGAGCAGAGAATTGAGAACAACGTAACTATACTCGGAATAATGAATGGTGCAAAGTAAAACAATACACTTGCCCAAACACAAACATCAACTTTTACGCACGGGCAAGAAACAGCACCCGTCGAAATAACCAGTCACCAACATTATCGATATACACCACTACACCCTGCCTGTGCAATGTACGGCCCCTTACTATACGCCGGGCCGTGCACTGGGGCCAGGTCTTCCGTGAAGTCATCGAACGAAGTCGTTCGGACTTTCGGGTTTCCGTTTGATAAAATGTTCAAATTGGTCATTTTTCCCCTGTCCTGGTAAATCCCACCAGAGGGCGAATGGAATCATATTACAAATGTACAAAACATCACCAATCACAATGTGGCCTTTTGTCCTAAAAGTTAAAGACTTCAAAGACGAAACTTGGTGAGCATAGGTTCGGGCAGTTGGCCCCAAACAAGATGGCGTCGAGACCGCTTCACGTCAAAGTATGTGAACCTACGGTGTCAGGACAAAAAAGAACCAGCCATTTATCTATCGTAATTTAAGAGAAATCATACAATGTACAATTGGTGATGTTCAAAAAAATGTGTTCTTGTTTTTTGTAAGTTACAGATCCAGTTGCAGTGTGTTCATATTATTTTTTTAAAAAGTGGCTTTCGGAGCTCTGCAAGATTTCTGTGATTTTCTGAAATAACACACACTCAATCAACCCTCTGTAAATAAGTCAGTTCTTAACGTAAAGACTTAAAACTCAGCATTCTGTAAAAGCATGCCCCAATGAGGATATGTGTTTACTTATGGCTTTCTGTGCCAACCGGAAGTAACTGAAAATGGTGTCATAGGGGCTGTTTCGAAGGGTTAAACAGATCAGATATTTTCAAAACAACATGTGTCATTAGGCAACCCTCATGAACTGTAAATCAGTCATTTCTCCCAACAGATGTAAAAGAAAAGCACACACACACACACACACACACCAAGGATGGAGTGACAAAGTACGGTGCTTAAAGAAACTCAGAGCCTGCAATTGCATTACCATAATCTCTAGACTGTGCCGAGTTCAATGAGATGCCCCGCTTGACCGTAGCTCGCTCAGTCTGAGCGCAGCGACCGCGAACGCCTAAATAAAGCCTGGCCCTAAATTTCAGGTGCTTTTGGGTGACAGTGGGAGAACCGTTAGGGTGAGAAGCACAATTTGACCTCAGGAACTTTCCTGAGGTCCTCCAGATCTGTGCAAGCCTAACCTTGACCGTGTGACATTAACCCTTAACTTCTTGCGTTGAGCAATTCCGTATCCGGAAGCGTAATTCATAGCCTCAAGCTCATTAGCATAACGCAACGTTAACTATTCATGAAAATCGCAAATGAAATGAAATAAATATATTGGCTCACAAGCTTAGCCTTTTGTTAACAACACTGTCATCTCAGATTTTCAAAATATGCTTTTCAACCATAGCTACACAAGCATTTGTGTAAGAGTATTGATAGCTAGCATAGCATTAAGCCTAGCATTCAGCAGGCAACATTTTCACAAAAACAAGAAAAGCATTCAAATAAAATCATTTAACTTTGAAGAACTTTGGATGTTTTCAATGAAGAGACTCTCAGATAGCAAATGTTCAGTTTTTCCAAACATATTATTTGTGTAGGAGAAATCGTTCCATTTTGTTCATCACGTTTGGCTAAGAAAAAAAAGAAAATTCAGTCATTACAACGCCAAACTTTTTTCCAAATTAACTCCATAATATCGACAGAAACATGGCAAATGTTGTTTAGAATCAATCCTCAAGGTGTTTTTCATCTATTTGATGATAAATCATGTGGCAGTTTGGTTTCTCCTCTGAACCAAATGGAAAAATGCACGCAGCTAGAGATTACGCAACAATTGCAACGGAGGACACCAAGCGAGCACCTGGTAAATGTAGTCTCTTATGGTCAATCTTCCAATGATATGCCTACAAATACGTCACAATGCTGCAGACACCTTGGGGAAATGACAGAAAGTGTAGGCTCATTCCTTGCGCATTCACAGCCATATAAGGAGACATTGGAACACAGCGCCTCCAAAATCTGGGGCATTTCCTGTTTGAAACTTCATCTTGGTTTCGCCTGTAGCATCAGTTCTGTGGCACTCACAGATAATATCTTTGCAGTTTTGGAAACGTCAGAGTGTTTTCTTTCCAAAGCTGTCAATTATATGCATAGTCGAGCATCTTTTCAAAATATACTGTTTAAAACGGGAACGTTTTTTTATCCAAAAATTAAAAGAGCGCCCCCTATATCGAAGAAGTTAACTGTTAAAAGGTGTTTACATCAAACAGTTTGCATTGACTTCACTCCCCATGGGAATACATTGCCTGCACCCCTAAATTCAACCTGAAACCCATGTAGGTTATTAATGCCTTATGAACCTGTCTTTGATGACAACTCATCAGGCCACTATGAGGTCTACCTGTGTTGATTCTAAGCTTCCTGGAGCAACCGGAAGTGGTTAAATTCACCCTAAAGGTGTTTTGATATTCACAACCTGCATTTGTGAAAATCACAGCATTCAACCCTGTGTAGATCAGTCAATTCTTAACATAAACACTTAAAGGCTGTATCACAACTGGCTGTGATTGGGAGTCCCATAGTGCAGCGCACAATTGGCCCAGCGTTGTCCGAGTTTGGCCAGTGTAGGCCATCATTGTAAATAATAATTTGTTCTTAAATTACATGCCTAGTTAAATAAATAAAAAATATGACCATGGTTTGTTTATTTGGTCTATTCAGCATAGCTCTGTTCTGCCCTGCCTTGCCTCCTTGTGGAGCTCAAAAGTTAGTTTCTTACTGTTATAACTCAAATATGTGATTTTGTCAATGCAATAAACTACTTTTTTATAGCAGTGTTTATTATGTTACTTCTTTGCAGTATTGTTTTATTGCTATATCCTTATATTGTATTCTAATGAATAATTCCTCTTTATTCTGTACTTTCAGAAACCAGAAACATTATTTGCCAATATCATAACTGGAGCTGGACATCTTTAGAGCTGAAGAATGAGGACAGCTTTTGTATGCTAACGTACACTCCTTAACAGTTGTACTAGATGAAAACACAGCAAGAAAACACATATGCCAATATGTAATATTAATCTATTTTATTGCAGTACTGGTAGTTAGTTCAACAACTTGTTTTACTAGAGGACAAAAAACTGAATATGCATAAAAATGTAATATCCATGCAGTGACTGAACAACAACTGCATTTCCACCCCCATCTTTAAGGCATAGTATCATGGCTGGTCACCTGTCAAGTCACATGTCAGGTCAGTCAGTCACCTATTGCTGCAGATGTGCTCAATAATGCTTGAGCATGTGATACTCCTCAAAGCATGGTGAAATACGTATCACAAGCTAGACACATGTATTTTGTCATCTTCCTCTGCTTACTTCTCCTGGCGCCAGACAGGCAGACTTTTCAATGCCTCCGTGTGCGACTACCTTGAGAAGCAGTTTGAGGGACTTTGCAGGGAAAATGTCGTGCAGTGAGGCGTAGGGGATTGTCTACAGCAGGACGACCCCCAGTGGATGGGCGCCGAGGGGTGTGGTGCTCCTCCAGCAGCTCTCCCACTCCCTATGAGGGAGTGGGGAGGATGAGGAAAGTTAGAGGATGATGAGGCAGTGGGTAGGTTGGTTAGATATTGTCACTATAATTTCATATTGGATTTGTATGTGAACTGTACATCCAATTACAAAAAATACCTTGTTCAGTAATCATCACACCTGTTAGTTGGCGGTGAACTATGCTGTCGTTGAGGACAGCAGTGTCGATCAGATGGAAAAATATCTTCTTATACCACTTGTTCGTTTTCCGTGTGCATTCCACAAAGCTGTTTATCATGTCTACCTTATCCACGGCCCCCATTTTGAGGTTATAATCAAGCACACAATCTGGTTTGATCTTCCTCTCTCCGGTCAGTTGGTCCACCTTCCCTGTGGCCGACATGGTTGCTGTATGGACAGTGGAGAGGACATGGACGTCTCGCTTGTCAATGCCACTTTACTGCCAGCTGTTGACCGTTCTCCTGGAATTCCACCTCCCCTCTCTGCATCTTCCCACATCCAAATGCCGGCATCCCCTTCCGGTTCGACCTGACTGTGCCACAGGCCCCTGTGCTGTTGGAGAGCAGATGCTGGAAGAGTGTGGGACTGCTGTACCAATTGTCCACGTACAAAGTGTGTCCCTTGCCAAGATGAGGAGCCAGCATGGTCATCACCACGGACCCTGACACCCCAAGCCCCTCATAATGTTTGATGTCAGTGGTGGACCCTGTGTAAACTATAATATCCTGGACAAATCCTGACTTCACGTCGCACATGACAAGGAACTTGACTCCAAACCTGTGCCTTTTGGAGGGAATATATTGACGGAACGCCAGCCTACCTTTCCATAATATCAGGGACTCATCAATGCATAGGTCCTTATATGGCACAAAGACCCGACCAAATGCTGATGTCAGGCTGATAAGAACATTTCTTATTTTGTATAATGGGTCACTTAGGATGGCAGTAGCATTGTTGACAAAATGCAGGCATCGCAGCAGAACTAGGAAGCGATCTTGGGAAAAGAGGGAGGCAAAGGAGGGAGTTGCAAACATAGGATCTGTGCTCCAGTATTCTCTTAGGGAGTTCTTCTTTACTATTCCCATGAGAAGGACTGTCACCAGGAAGGTATACATTTCACTAATTGTGGTTGTCACCCATTTAGCGAGTTTCCCCCTCACTCCTGGCTCTCTTCTCCTGTAGCTCTAAGGCATAGCGATTGGTCTCAACTATCTCTCCCACCAGCTCCTCTGTGAGAAACTTGAAGCACTCTGCCTCAGTTGGAAATGGCAAGGGGTGTTGCACTCCAGACTGGGACTCGTCAAAGCAGACAGCAGGGCCAGGTGGGGTGAAATGTCTGTTGGCCTTCCAGCTACCACAGAACTCCTGTACTTCATCCACTGTCGGTCTGCCTCCATCACCACCAGCATCTTCAAAGGGACCTGGTACTTCCTCAGTTGACAAGGGAAATTCAGATTCAGGGTTCTCAATGGCTACAAGGTTGAGGGGCAGCTCCTCACTGTCACTGTCAGAATCTGATGATTCCTGACTTTCATACTCAGACTCATTGTCAGAATTTTAAAAAATCTCCAGAATTTCCACATTTGTGAGTTGTCTCCTTTTGAAAGACATTGTTAATGCTACAGCTTAGCTCACTAGCTACATACATTACATTTACATTTACATTACATTTAAGTCATTTAGCAGACGCTCTTATCCAGAGCGACTTACAAATTGGTGCATTCACCTTATGACATCCAGTGGAACAGTCACTTTACAATAGTGCATCTAAATCTTAAAGGGGGGTGAGAGGGATTACTTATCCTATCCTAGGTATTCCTTAAAGAGGTGGGGTTTCAGGTGTCTCCGGAAGGTGGTGATTGACTCCGCTGTCCTGGCGTCGTGAGGGAGTTTGTTCCACCATTGGGGGGCCAGCGCAGCGAACAGTTTTGACTGGGCTGAGCGGGAGCTGTACTTCCTCAGTGGTAGGGAGGCGAGCAGACCAAAGGTGGATGAACGCAGTGCCCTTGTTTGGGTGTAGGGCCTGATCAGAGCCTGGAGGTACTGAGATGCCGTTCCCCTCACAGCTCCGTAGGCAAGCACCATGGTCTTGTAGCGGATGCGAGCTTCAACTGGAAGCCAGTGGAGAGAACGGAGGAGCGGGGTGACGTGAGAGAACTTGGGAAGGTTGAACACCAGACGGGCTGCGGCGTTCTGGATGAGTTGAAGGGGTTTAATGGCACAGGCAGGGAGCCCAGCCAACAGCGAGTTGCAGTAATCCAGACGGGAGATGACAAGTGCCTGGATTAGGACCTGCTCCGCTTCCTGTGTGAGGCAGGGTCGTACTCTGCGGATGTTGTAGAGCATGAACCTACAGGAACGGGCCACCGCCTTGATGTTGGTTGAGAACGACAGGGTGTTGTCCAGGATCACGCCAAGGTTCTTGGCGCTCTGGGAGGAGGACACAATGGAGTTGTCAACCGTGATGGCGAGATCATGGAACGGGCAGTCCTTCCCCGGGAGGAAGAGCAGCTCCGTCTTGTCGAGGTTCAGCTTGAGGTGGTGATCCGTCATCCACACTGATATGTCTGCCAGACATGCAGAGATGCGATTCGCCACCTGGTCGTCAGAAGGGGGAAAGGAGAAGATTAATTGTGTGTCGTCTGCATAGCAATGATAGGAGAGACCATGTGAGGTTATGACAGAGCCAAGTGACTTGGTGTATAGCGAGAATAGGAGAGGGCCAAAAACAGAGCCCTGGGGGACACCAGTGGTGAGAGCGCGTGGTGAGGAGAGATTCTCACCACGCCACCTGGTAGGAGCGGCCTGTCAGGTAGGACGCAATCCAAGCGTGGGCCGCGCCGGAAATGCCCAACTCGGAGAGGGTGGAGAGGAGGATCTGATGGTTCACAGTATCGAAGGCAGCCGATAGATCTAGAGGGATGAGAGCAGAGGAGAGAGAGTTAGCTTTAGCAGTGCGGAGCGCCTCCGTGATACAGAGGAGAGCAGTCTCAGTTGAATGACTAGTCTTGAAAGCTGACTGATTTGGATCAAGAAGGTCATTCAGAGAGAGATAGCGGGAGAGCTGGCCAAGGACGGCACGTTCAAGAGTTAACAACAACACTGAATGGCGCAGAGTGGGAGGTTACGTGGTTGACTGCCGGCACGTGCCACTTGTATCAATAAATCACTATCAGAAAATGTTGTGTGGTAATTATTTGTGTATTTACGATTTTAATCACATGTTTTCAATTCTAGGTGACAACTCATGCATTCTGATTCTTGCACAGATTGTAATGGGCACATATTATGTGTGTAAAATACTTTTTTGAAGGTTGTACTGATTATGATGAGCTAAGATAATTCCAGCTGTGTAGCCATGTTTGTTGACATACAATGCATTCTGGGATTCACGTCTGTTTGACCAAAGATGTTATAACAAAATGAGGTGAGTAAGAGTTCACTAATTTTTTGAGGACTTCCGGAAATTAATGGTGGGATGTGAACGACGGTAGATGACACACCCCTTCAACATGCATACTACAAACAGACCAAACTCATCTCGTCTTCTCTTATCTTTGGTTTCTGTGAGGAAAAAATGCATGGCTGTGTGCTGAAACTAATCGTCGGATTACTTTTGATTTCTATAAAGTGTTTTACCTAGTTATTTCGATCAATGGTGAGCTCACCCGTGATGTGATTAATTATATATAGTATTTGCTATTAGCTAATTCATATTGTAGTTTACGTCAGCCGAGAGTTAGAAAATATGACTGCTTGTGTTGGGTCAATCTTTCCTCAGTGCTAGGACAAATGTAGCCTACATTTTTCCGGTTAGGATGATTGTGTTATGCTATATTTACTTCTGTGAATATCTGAACAATGCATCCAAAAATAAACTGCTGACATTCTGGACATAACTTTGTAAGGACTGTGTTTGTGTAAATAGTTTCTGAAAAAAGTGTGGCCAGCTCGAACGCTGATTGTTGCGTCATTCGAAACTGCCGTTCTAAACGAGCATTCTAAATGAGTGTTCTAAACACACGGGTGTGATCGTACGCTTCAGGGACCACTGTAGAACGATCACACCCGTGTGATGGTACGTGTGAAAGGGTTAACATAGTGCTATATATTATATATTATAAAAGGCAGTATAAATGCCTTTTGGACATGGTTCACTGACTTTCGGGTTTGTAAAACAACTTCCTATGATCGTACATGGCAAATGGACATAACATCCTGATTTGGCACTTTCAAATCTTTCATATTGCATTTGGACATTTCTTATGGCATTTGGCAACAAAAAAAGTGAGTTTTGACTTTTGACTTCCTATGAAATCATATTGCAAATGGACAAAACATATGCCTTATGGACAATAAAAAATAATGATAATACAATTTGACAAAAGTATGTTCATACAGTTCTTATGTATACATGTGTAATAGATTTCAAAGCACTTTTGGCTCATGTAATGACTTGCATGGAATCTTTGCTGCTTCCTCGGCCTTCATAGTGTATGATGCATTTCGCTACACCTGCAATAAAAACTGCTAAACGTGTTTGTGACGGATAACATTTTATTTTATTTGATGTCTCTCACTTAGCCCATGCGCCAGACATGATAAAGTCTCTCCTGCTCATGGTGTTGAACATGCACTGCTTGAACAACACCTGTGCTTTGATAGCAGACAGCCAAGTCAAACATGTTGTAGAACACAGCAACAGGCCACCGGCGAGTTCTTCCTTTCACTGTTCCTCCTTTCACCTAGTACAGCCATGCCATCTGATCCAAAACATTATCCGCCACTTTCTCTCCTGCTATCCGATATGGATCCTTTCCCAGATATGGAAAGCCATGCAGCATGAATCACAATAATGATCATCAGAAATGTCATGATCCATTTCTTCCCAGCAATCTGAGTCATTTTCATTCAGATCTTGTAGTAATGCTAACGCAGCATGTGCATCCCTTCATCTTGGTCTTGTCATTGTAAATTATGCACACTCACTGTGTAGACTACTTGGACTGATATAGGGTTAATACCATTTTGAAATTAGAATTAGAATAGATCGGCCTTCACTGTGCCGGCCCTGTTCTTCATTCACAATTGGTGATTACATAATTATGCATCGTTCGCTTCCCTTCACTTAACAACTCACCCATTCTCCCCTTTTCCACCCCATCATATTATACTTCCTTTATGTCATCTGTTGTTATATGTGTGAAATGTGTTTCTGTATAGTTTATGTTCAGTTGAGGCAATTATCGGTGTGATTATCAACTGGGCATGACACATTCAACAAACAAAAAAATCGAAGTAGCAAAGCAGGCCGAAAAAAAAAAAGGCATGTTCTGGTCATAACTCCAGTTCTGTTTGGGATATTGAGATTCTAATATTGACAGTGTGTTACATATATAGACTTATGTAGGAAAAGTCAAGGAGTAGGGGGACATGACTTAAAAAATGGAAGCGTAATTAAACATTTAAATTCGTTTTGAGTAACCATGATGCTCTCTGTCTTTCTAGTGTTAATATACACAATCTCAAATAAATTAATTAATATTTCGTTAGGAAGGTCATAAAAAACATGATACAAGGCAATGTATTTCAAAAGAACAGAATAGCATGTTTTGAGTTGTATTTATCTGTGCTTAGTAGCCAAGGCTATGCCTGGGCCATGCCAATCTATGGCTGCCCATGCCAATGAAATAAACTTGTTCATTTAGCAGACATCACAGGGTCCTGCCCTAACTCAGTCAGCACACATACTTTACAGTAAGAATATAATGGAATTTCCAGAATGGCTATTGCTGATTGTCACCAGTAGCCTACTCACATGAGGAATGCATGGAGCCATGGGAAAATGTTATATTTTGAAACAGAGACCATCTCTGCAATTTGTACAGGTGTTTGGCAAAAATAGGTTCATTCGAAACCTTGGAATCTGCACTTTCTGATAGGATATAGCAATCAAAAGGTCTGGCTTGCATGGAACTCTGTAGGACACTGTCAATGCATGCAGTGTAGGTCATCAGTCTCTGTTTTGGATCAGATGGCAAGGCTGTACTAGGTAAAAGGAGGAACAGTGACAGGAGAAACTCGCCGCTGGCCTGTTGCTGTGTTTTACAACACATTTGTCTTGAGCACAGCTCCTGGGGAGCAGAAACTGCGAGGAGGAAGGAGAAAGAGCTCCCTGCGGGGAGGAAGGAGAAAGAGCTCCCGGGGAGGAGAAACTGCGGGGAGGAAGGAGAAACAGCTCCCTAGGAGGAGAAAAAGGTGGGCAGATGCACTCGGAACAAAACCTATGACCCCTGTTTCAGCTGTAAGCGACTTGTTTGTAAGAAGTGTTGCAATCAAGTGAAAGTGACAAAGGTTTGTGGTGACTGTGAGGATAAACGATAACAGCTAAAAAAAAAATCATATGACACTTACTGTATATCCATTATATTGCCATTATTGCTTTTGTTCTGATCTTCACTATTCACAAGCACGCTTGGCATGTTTTGGGTATTTTGTATTTATTTTGTCTTTATAAAAATAAGCTTCTACTGTGTTTCATTGCACATGCATTTTGTTTCATTGTTGTAACAAAGACATCCATGAATAAAATTGATTTTACGTTTGAAATTTGTTTTTTCTTTCTCGGTTTTACATAAAGTATAGCCTACAGTAACATAAACTGATGGAAATGTTATGTTCTTTCAAATATGTACATTTCGTATTCTAATGTTACCTAACAACATTACCTATCAACACTAAAGATAACAATTACATTTTAGAAAAACAATGGCAACACTATCTATTCTCTCGTGGAATTTGAAAGGCAATAATAGTCATATCAAACATTCCAGCTATCTTGATATTCTAGTCTTCTTTATTTGACAAATGATAATATTGTCACCCATCAGACTATTGTCAATTTAATCTTGTCTTTGTGCCACATCTATTATTATTATGTCAGAAATTGTACCATGTTCCTAATTAAACCAAGCTCAGCATATGTCAGCACGTCACAAGTGATTTAAAATGAAATATTAAAATCTTTCTCTGGTACCGGGTTAGATTAGTAAGCCTATGTCCCTTAATGAACTACATGATTCCCACAACTATTCTCCATGCTCTTCCTGTGTTGCTGCGTGAGGAAGTCTCCGAATTTTTCAAAACATGCAAGGTAGTTTTCCTGTCATTCTGGTTATTTTGTATTATTGTGCCCATTCCCAATCAACCCACCCTAGCTCCTGAGGTGATCTAAGAGGACTAAATGGACCATAGGTCTGCATAGATATTTTGATAAATAACATGTTGGTCTAGTATTCTCATCTGAAGTCCATTGTGTATTTCAGGTGCAGGATGCAGACGAGCCAGAGCTTGGTGACTCACCCGTAGCCCTGCTGACAATCGTTGGTGGCAACACTGAAAACCCAACCCACTACAGTCCGGTCAAGATCTGTCTTCCTGGAGAGTGAAGTTGTAGTAATTGACCCCCCCAGATTGACGGATGCTTTCCTGGTAATGTTTGGTCTGATCTATGCTCTACATCTCAGTTATCCTAAAGAACAGTCCAACACGTTCGAGTTCATTCATAAAATCCTGCTAGGTTTGGGAAACAGAAGCCAAGGCTACAGGCTCGGAAGAATGATTTGATGATACATGTGACCAAATGCCTACCACAAGAAGATAACGCTTTGTTTTTGTTTCAACAAAACAAGATGTGGCTTAAGGTTGGAGTCTTACTTTTAAATGACATTGTGTTGGATTCTGTAAGAAGTGTTATGCTGAGCTGCTAGAATACAGTGCAAAAGATTGTCAGAGTATTTGGTTTGAAGTCAGAACAGAATCTTACAGGCTACCTACCACAAGTGCTTTAAATGGGATTTTCCCTGAACTATGAAGGTGGAATTTGCATAGGACTTTACTTTTTTTGTATGAAAACAAACACTCCTGAGTATTCACCTGTACAATTACACATTTGAGGGTTAAGTGAAACCCATTCACTTAACCCTCCATTTGAGTTCTTCGAGAAAAGGCCCTGCATGTACAGTGGGGTACGGAATGATTAATTATCTTGATTAAAGATGAGCATAAACACAATATAAAATAATGAATACAAATATTGAGCTATTTTGTATGCTCCAAAAAAATTGGAACATTATGCTAATACAATTCCTCAGGGAAAGAGTGTTTGACAAGTAATAAAAAATCTCTAAAATATAGGTCAAAATTATTGGATGCCCTGTTTTCAATACTTCAGCACCCTCCCATTGTGAGCATAATGACACTGAGCCTTTTATCTAAAATGTTTTACGATATTGGAGAACACATTGGGAGGAATTTTAGACCATTCTTCCATACAGAATATTTCCAGAACCTTTATCCTTTGTCAGTGCTTATGGACTGCCCTCTTCAATTCAGGTTTAAGTCCGGAGACAGAAATGGCCATTGCAAATTTTAGATTTTGTGGTAAATTATCAATTTATTCAAATGTAATCAAAGTTTATTGGTCACATACACATATTTATCAGATGTTATTGCGGGTGTAGTGAAATGCTTGTGTTCCTAACTCCAACAGTGCAGTAAAATCTAACAATACACACATCTAAAAAGTAAATGGATTGTTTGTGGATTGTGATGTGTTCTTGGGGTTATTGTCTTGCTGGAAGAATCACTTGAAGCCAAGCTTACACCTCCTGGCAGAGGCAACCAGGTTTTTGGCTAAAATGTCCTAGTACTTGGTAGTTCATGATATTGTTGACCTTAAGGCCCCAGGACCAGTAGAAGCAAAATAGCCCCATAACATAAGAGCCACCACCATATTTTACAATAGGGATGAGGTATTTTCTGCATATACATTGTTCTTTTGAAGGCTATTTTCATCTGACCATAGCACCGCCTGGAGTTTGCTAAACGGCATATGCACTTAGATTGGAACAGGTGCTATGGTCATATGACATGAACATTTTATAATAAAAATAATATACCCAGGAATACACTGGGTATGTACGAAACCTTCCCTCTAGCTCTCCTCTCCTTCTTTCCTTTCCATCGCAGCTCATCCTCCACTCTCACCCCAATCTAGTTCAAGTCACCTTTTCTGTTGGCATCGACGAGTCCATCTACCCTCCTACCACCTTAGTTTCTTAGCACGTCTGCACTATGGGAGCATGCAGCCCCCTCAACTGAAGACTCTGGAACAGAGAGACCGGGAGAGTTCAGAACCAAAACACACTGCAATCTTGGAAATCACACAACTGATATTACAAATCCTATTTCAAACACACAACTCAAATTACAAATCCTATTTCAAACACACAACTCAAATTACAAATCCTATTTCAAACACACAAATATAAAGAGCATTTGTTTTTACAACTCAGTAGATGACCTAATGACATAAGTAACACAAGTTGGCCAAAGGAGAGGTAAACTATTGCTTCAACACAGATGCAAACAAGCAGGGTTGGGGAGTAACTGATTCCATTATACAGATTACATGATTAGTGTAATCAGTTACCTTACCAGCAAAATATTGTAATCAGATTAGATACTTTTAAAAAACTAGATTACTTCTATGATTACTTTTACATTCAGAAAGTATGTTTGCAAAAAACAACATTGACACTTTTTTTCTCAATGGCATTAAATTCAGCATTGAATTAAGTTCGTTCCACCTGAGCGAGTATGACCACAGGTTAAAGACTTCTGATGACACACCAATGTGTTTGATGGATCTTTTTTGTCTTCTTCTAATGCCTCTTAAGGTGAAAGTAATCCAAAAGTAACTGAAAGTAATCCGATTACAATACTGTAGTTTTGGGGATAGCCTCATCTCTGAGGAATAATCCTTGGAGCCAGATGATATGATGGCAGGTAGCCAGTCCTATGGGTGGGCAACTGGCATCGAGACCCCCAAAAAATAAGTATAAGTTACTCACCAGGAAGAAAGGATTCAACGAAGTGACAGTATAACTAAATATTGAAGACAATGATTCATTATATGTAAAAGAGATGCATGTGAAGAATATATTTAAAAAATAGAATCGCTGTAATGGAAAGTATGAAATAGATTTTTCAATAATGCATGGCGGACTGAGCGCAGGAGTCAAAACATTAGCTAATGTGTTTGCTTGCAATGAAAGTTATGCTTGTACGTTGACCCAACTACTCATGCCATGATGCAATATGTACAATTAAAAACGAGACACTAGCAGGGTGTTGGAACCCAATCATGCCTGCTGAAATGCAGGCCTGCTGAGGGCCAAGCCCTTGTTACATTTGAGGATGTAATATAAATTAGATAACCACCCAACAGTTACAGTTGAAGACTGTAACTGTTGGGTAGATGTCCTAACCGACTTGCCAAAACTATAGTTTGTTAAATAACAAGACATTTGTGGAGTGGTTGAAAAATGAGTTGTAATAACTCCAACCTAAGTGTATGTAAACTTCCGACTTCAACTATATATACATGTTAGTGATTGGATACTCAAGAAATTAATGTAGCTATGGATGTCTATGATTAAGGGTACGTGGGGCTAAGAAGGTAGCCGATTGATTTTCCCTGATGTATGATGTGATGCAGTAGCTTAATCATGACGGGCCCAGGTGCCCAAAAAAGTTACGTGCCCCTATCACCGCCCTTATTTCTCTTAATAAAAAATATTTCTGTTGTTAAGGCTGTGTTCATATGACTAAACATTGTAACACCAGAGCAGAACTTAATCTAAGGGCACATTTGAAGCGGTTACCAGAGATGCCGTAATATAGTCTATACATTCAGCACCGTGGACGGCGGTCAGAAATGAACCCTTATAAGTCTATCAGCATAAATCGGTCAAAAACCACCCTATTTTATCTGAAAATAATAGGCAATAGCCAATCTTATAAAACATAAACATATAGATCAATGTCTTGACAGAAACACTGAAACACAGCTAATGACCCAGTACTTGCTGAAGTTCTGCACAGTGGAAAAACTGACATACCGGTATTTCAAATGATCTGCCTCCTGCAGAGGCCTATAGCAAAAACACCAGCAAATCAATCAAGAGGAGCATTCAAACAGATGTTTTAAATGGCAGCATACCTTAACAATATGAGGCGCATGTGCTTACTATTAATCTTATAGCCTAGTTAAACGTATAGGCTATGATGACAATGAAATGGCTCAGCGGCCGTGCACCAGAACATAGTTTCCAAAGACAGATCGAGCATAGATGTAGATTGACAAGCAGTGTAAATTAATCTCAATAAATCTTGATTTATATAGGCTGTCTGGGGAGCCTGCCCTGTAAAAATAAGCTTACTCACTCATTTGATTCGCATTCTACATGCCTTGCGCTCTGCGAAGTCGTTGACTATGGAATTCAAATCCATGGTCCTTGCCCTGGTGTTTTCAATGGACAGAATGGCCAACCCACTCAGTCTCTCCTGTCCCATCCTGCTCCTCAGGTATAATTTAATTATTTTCAGTTTGGAAATGGAGCACTCAGCACCGGCTACCGCTCCAGGCAGTCATAAAAAGGAGCATCACTGTAACTACTTCCGCAAATGTAGCAGTGACTGAATTGTAATCCACAATGAGCATCTTGGCCAGGTCTCTAACTGGAGTGTGCTTTGCTATTTCCTTAATACAGGACCTGAAAGAGAGTAATTGGCCAGGGAAGCTTGCTGTTATATCTTTGCTGTAATGTTCAGCCAACCGGCTGGCAGTCTCATAGAGCGCATCATCTGCGTTGGCCAGGGTAGTGGGATGGATGGAGTCAAACAGACACGATGTTGCCAGCAGACCTTTAAATCTGTTTGACAGCTGGTGGAGAACAATTTCAAGGTTTGCATTAAAGATAGACTTTAAAACTACTCCCCCCATCAGGCAGTCGCTCGTCCTCGCATAGCTCATCAAAATGACGCCTCACTTTCCTTCTCAGAGTGTCTTCAAATGCATCCTGAGCTCCCCATTTGTCAGCAAGGGTCTTTGAATTCTCAAAATCCTGTCGGAATCCGGACAGGACCTCTATCATGTCCTTGAGTAGGCTGACTGCCCTGTGCAGGTCTGCGTCTTTGGCCTGTATCATTTTGGAGACTACGTTCACATTTTCTAAAATCTTAAGTCTGCAGAACGACTAAAAAAATAACATTTTTACATTTTATTTTTCAGTGCTTCATCCCTCTCGTCCTTCTTGTCACTTAAAGGCACAATCTTGGTGAGGGCCTTCATTATGTCCACGTATCTATATCTCATGACAGCATGGGACTATGCCCGAAGAATGTGTATAACAGTTCAACAGTACCATAAAACTGTTACATCTCTGAGGGCTAGGTTAAGATTGTGCGCTGCGCAATGCACATAAACAGTAAGTGGCTCTTTTTCAGATATTCTGGCCTGCACACCCGAATAGATCACACTCATGTTAGCAGCTCCATCATACCCCTGCCCACGACATTTTGAAATATCCAGCCTGTTATCCTCTATGCTGTCCAGGATTTTATGTTGAAGCTCAGTTGCTGATGTGTCAGCAGTCTCCAGAAATCCCCAAAACAACTCTGTGGCGACATTATTTGTATCTCTTATCACCCTCACATAGCGATATACTTTGCTTAAGTGGTCTACTTTGGATGCATCCGGTGTGATAATAGAAAAAAAATGGAGTTTCCTGCATCTCTTCCTGAATGTCACACTTCACTCGCTCGGCTAAGATATAAAATCAGCTCATTTTGGATTTGAGGACTAAGTGTCACATTCACTGTCTTCAAACTCCCTGTCAGCATGTAGTTCCACATCTTTAATAAAGTGAAACCTTCACAAAACAAAAGGTAAACAGAAACCGAACGTGACGCAACCGTGGCGAACACAAACACACAGAGAAAATAAATAAATCCCACCACATCAGGTGGGGAAAAGGCTGCCTAAGTATGATTCCCAATCAGAGACAACGATAGACAGCTGCCTCTGATTGGAAACCACACTTGGCCATAAACAAAGAAATATAAAACAGAATTCCCACCCAAATCACACTCTGACCTAACCAAATAGAGAAATAAAACAGCTTTAAGGTCAGGGCGTGACACTAAGATAGTTAAAGGATCCTGTGGGGCGTTCTAAAAGTTATTTCAGAACTATGTCGTAAAATGACAGCAGTTCAATTATACTAAGAATATTCCCACTGTTGGCCTGCCCCAGCTTTTCACGGTGCCCTCTAAACACCAAATTACATGATGTAAATGTGAGAGTTACATTAACTATGCGCTCTAACACCTGTCGCCAGAATTTTGCTGCTTTACGCACACCTCTTTCCATTTCTGCGTCAATAGTGACATTGAGCTTCCATTGCTCATATACCAAACAGGCACCCATGTGAATCTGGGATGTCACATGACATGTTATTTTGAATGTTAGATGGTGCCAATCTCTCACCCCATTCACCACGCGTCATTGAAGAAAGGGGCACACCGATCTCCGAACAGCCAGCAGGGCTCACAATACTGCAATCTAGCTTGGTTGAACAACATAGCCATCCATGTACGTGGTAATTTGATTCCAGCCTTGGTTGTCATGGTGTAATACGACTCGGAAAAACACCGCCTTTCGCCATCTCTTGGGAATGGGCCAGTAGGTTTACACGAGACTAATGCAATAGCGTTTCATTTAACTTTTGCATCCACATTTGTTGCATAATGCCCCTGTCAGTTTGATAGGTAAATAAGCCATCTATCCCACTTCCACCTGTTTCCTCAGCCGCCACGTTTCTAGCCACACCCTGCTCCTCTTCCTCCCCGCCCGGCACAGGGATAGCTTGTCAGGACTCCTCTGTCAAAGTTGCTTCTTCTAGCTTGATGGAACAGCTTGGCCTTGGCTCAATTGACCCACAAAAAGCTGCTTCTGGTGATAAACCTACATCCTCTTCTGGTCCCACTACATTGCTTGTGCTAGCAATGGCTGCACTTGAACTGCGTTTGAAAAAGGAATCTAATTTAACTAATTTTGATACCTCCTTTGTTTTCTCATTTTTGACCTTCCTCTTTTGGGCTCCACTTTTGTGTTGATACATTGCTGATTTTTAAATCTGTCATTTTCTAATCTCGACTTTCTCTCTATTTTTTAATTCATTGTCTCTTGATAGCTAGCTCAACTGTTGCTTAAAACGATGACAGAAACAACAATGCTTGGAGAATCCCAGAATGCATTTCATTACCTTAACATGGTATTGAAACTATTGAATAATATGAGAATGAAGGGCGGTGGTGTATGCTTTATGATTAACGACTCATGGTGTAATCAAAACAACATACAGGAAATCATTGCCTTCTGCTCACCCGATCTAGAATTCCTTACAATCAAGTGCCGGCCATTTTACTTACCAAGAGAATTGTCATCAGTTATAGTCACAGCTGTGTACATTCCCCCTCAAGCAGACACCAAGACGGCCATCAAGGAACTGGACTATATGCAAACTGGAAACCACACATCCTGCATTTATTGTAGCAGGGGATTTTAACAAGTCTACAGCTACTCTAACTACCGCGATGCATACAAAGCCCTTCCCCGCACTCCCTTCGGCAAATCTGACCACTATGCCATCTTGCTCCTTCCGTCTTTAAGCAGAAACTCAAAAAGGATGTACCAGTGACGAGAAACACTCAATGCTGGTCCGACCAATCGGAAGCCAATCTTCAAGATTGTTTTGATCACGCGGACTGGAATATGTTCCGGTCAGCCTCCGAGAACAACATCCACCTATACGCTGACTCGGTGAGTGCATGTATAAAGAAGTGTATTGGAGAGGTTGTACCCACTGTGCCTCTTAAAACCTACCCTAACCAGAACCTGTGGATGGCGGCATTTGTGCAAAACTGAAAGCGCGAACCACTGTATTTAACAATGGAAAGAGGTCTGGGAATATGTCTGAATAGAAACAGCAGAGGGAGCACCCCCCTATCCACATCGAAGGGACAGCAGTGGAGAAGGTGTAAAGTTAAGTTCCTCAGCGTACACATCACATACAAACTGAAATGGTCCACTCACACAGAATGTGGTGAAGAAGGCATAACAGCGCTTCTTCAACCTCAGGAGGCTGAAGAAATTTGGCTTGTCACCCAAAACCCTGACTAACTTTTACAGATCCACAATCGAGAGTATCCTGTAACACAGCCTGGTATGGCAACTGCAACGCCCACAACCGCAAGGCCCTCCAGAGGGTGGTGCAGTCTGCACAACGCATCACCGGGGGCAAACTACCTGCCATCCATGACACCTACAGCACCCAATGTCACAGAAAGGTCAAAAAGATCAAGGAAATCAACCACTCGAGCCACTGCCTATTCACACCTCTACCATCCAGAAGGCAAGATCAGTAGAAGTACATCAAAGCTGGGACCAAGAGACTGAAAAACAGCTTCTATCTCAAGGCCATGAGACTGCTAAACAGCAATCACTAACTCAGAGGGGCTGCTGTCTATATTGAGACCGAATCACTGGCCACTTTAATAAATGGATCACTCGTCACTTTATACAATGCACTAATGTTTACATATCTTACAATACTCTAATCACATGTATATACTGTATTTTATACCATCTATTGCACGCTCGCCATCGCTAATCCATATACTTACATGTACATGTTCTCATTCACCCCTTTTTTAGATTTGTGTGTATTAGATAGTTGTTGGGGAATTGTTAGATTACTTGTTAGATTTTGTCAGATATTACTGCACTGTCGGAACTAGAAGCACAAACATTTCGCTACACTCACATTAACATCTGTTAACCATGTGACTGTGACAAATCAAATTTGATTTGGATACACGTTGGGTGGCTGCCGCTCCCTTGAGATGAAATATTACATTGTTGTATGTCTCAAGGTGTGAAAGAAAAAGGATTGGAGAGGAGGAATAATGAAAAGAGGGTGATGAGGGGAGGAGCTAGGTCGAGCAGTAATATTTGTTTGCATAGAAGCATAGGGATATACTGTACTCTCATCTACTGCATCTTGCCATCTTTATGTAATACAGTGGGGGGAAAAAAGTATTTAGTCAGCCACCAATTGTGCAAGTTCTCCCACGTAAAAAGATGAGGTCTGTAATTTTCATAATAGGTACACTTCAACTATGACAGACAAAATTAGAAAATAATCCAGAAAATCAAGTAGGGATTTTTAATGAATTTATTTGCAAATTATGGTGGAAAATAAGTATTTGGTCAGCTACAAACAAGCAAGATTTCTGGCTCTCACAGACCTGTAACTTCTTCTTGAAGAGGCTCCTCTGTCATCCACTCGTTACCTGTATTAATGGCACCTGTTTGAACTTGTTATCAGTATAAAAGACACCTGTCCACAACCTCAAACAGTCACACTCCAAACTCCACTATGGCCAAGACCAAAGAGCTGTCAAAATTGTAGACCTGCACCAGGCTGGGAAGACTGAATCTGCAATAGGTAAGCAGCTTGTGGGAGCAATTATTAGGAAATGGAAGACATACAAGACCACTGATAATCTCCCTCGATCTGGGGCTCCACGCAAGATCTCACCCCGTGGGGTCAAAATGATCACAAGAACGGTGAGCAAAAATCCCAGAACCACACGGGGGACCTAGTGAATGACCTGCAGAGAGCTGGGACCAAAGTAACAAAGCCTACCATCAGTAACGCACTACGCCGCCAGGGACTCAAATCCTGCAGTGCCAGACATGTACTGGCTTAAGCAGGGGGACATGTCCAGGCCCGTCTGAAGTTTGCTAGAGAGCATTTGGATGATCCAGAAGAAGATTGGGAAAATGTCATATGGTCAGATGAAACCAAAATATAACTTTTTGGTAAAAACTCTCAACTTGTGTTTGGAGGACAAAGAATGCTGAGTTGCATCCAAATAACACCATACCTACTGTGAAGCATGAGAGTGGAAACATCATGCTTGGGGCTGTTTTTCTGCAAAGGGACCAGGACGACTGATCCGTGTAAAGGAAAGAATGAATGGGGCCATGTATCTTGAGATTTTGAGTGAACCTCCCATCAGCAAGGGCATTGAAGATGAAATGTGGATGGGTCTTTCAGCATGACAATGATCCCAAACACACCACCCGGGCAACAGAGTGGCTTCGTAAGAAGCATTTCAAGGTCCTGGAGTGGCCTAGCCAGTCTCCAGATCTCAACCCCATAGAAAATCTTTGGAGGGAGTTGAAAGTCCGTGTTGCCCAGCAACAGCCCCAAAACATCACTGCTCAAGAGGAGATCTGCATGGAGGAATGGGCCACAATACCAGCAACAGTGTGTGAAAACCTTGTGAATACTTACAGAAAACGTTTGACCTATGTCATTATTGACCAAATACATATTTACCACCATAATTTGCAAATAAATTAATCAAAAATCCTACAATATGATTTTCTGGATTTTTTTTCTTCTCATTTTGTCTGTCATAGTTGAAGTTTACCTATGATAAATTACAAGCCTAATCTTTTAAGTGGGAGAACTTTGGCTGGCTGACTAAATACTTTTTTGCCCCACTGTACAATGTATCACTAGCCACTTTAATCTATGCCACTTATGTTTACATACCCTACATTACTCATCTCATATGTATATACTGTACTCGATACCATCTACTGCATCTTGCCTATGCTGTTCTGTACCATCACTCATTCATATCTTTATGCACATATTCTTTATCCCTTTACACTTGTGTAAGGTAGTAGTTGTGGAATTGTTAGGTTAGATTACTTGTTGGTTATTACTGCATTGTTGGAACTAGAAGCACAAGCATTTCGCTACACTCGCATTAACATCTGCTAACCATGTGTATGTGACAAATAAAACATTTGATTTGACATATTAGTGTTTTGTGAGCTATTATAATAGTGCTTGAGGGTGAGGCTAAAGTAATTGGGGTAAAATACCAGACCAGAAAAACATCAAATCACGGGAAGGGACGCCGTGAAAGAAACCATAAAGCCAAAAGAAGGTGTTAAAAAAATGGAAAAACAACCTTCCCTGAGAATTGATAGCATTGATGGCAAGGTCTTTGCCCGGAGAAAACCAACACGCAAGAATTCAGAATCACATCTGCAGAGAAGGAATCCTAGATGTGTCTCTTTCAACTTTACAAGCAGTGACGATGAGGATCACCCCAGACTCAGAGGCCACCTCCTCTCAAGATTTTTTAGATCAGGAAGAGAAGTCACGCAGGTTCCTCAACAAGAGAGGGAGAGGACGCGGAAGAGGCCAACACGGAGGGGGAGGAAGAAATCAAGACTATCCAACCACATGGAGCAGGACCTGAACTAGGCTGTGATGAACATTTCTGGAGAACCCCTTTCTGATGATTGCATAAGGGTATTGTCTAAAGAACTGTCCTTTGCCCCCACATATTCAACTAATGAATTGAATACAAAGATTGACCTATTTCATTTCTACAGGAATCTACAAGTGAAGGCCTGGTACAAGCAAAATATTTCTCCAACTACAGACGGCAGTGTCTCAGGTCTGGCAGTTTCTGTTCCCTCAAACACCTTTTAAGCCCAAGTCCACTTTTTGTCCCATCGTCTAGAATGCCACACTAAATACATTTTCCAAGAAAGTGAATTTTGATGTGGAGAATCTGTTTAAGGGTAAAATTGACTCTAACCAAACACGACGTAATCTAAGACAGAGGGATGCAGTTAAATCATTGTCCAAAAATGAACAGATTGTGGTTAAAAAAGCAGACAAAGGTGGTGCTACAGTAGTGTGGAGTAAAGATATGTGACAGAAGCCTACTGTCAATTAGACAATGATGAATTCTACCAATCTCTTAACTTCAACCCTACAGAGGACCTAAACTGAATTGAAAGGGATCCTCACAGAAGCTAAGGAGAATGGCTACATTTCAGACAATGAGTTCAAATATATTTTCAATGGCAGTCCACATATGGCTTCTTTTTACCTTCTTCCAAAAGTCCACAAAAATCTTAAATCCCCCAGGTAGACCAGTCATTAGTGGTAATGAAAGTCTGACAGAACCCATCTCTAAGTACATTGATTACTTTTCGGACTTCACTCCCAGCCTTTTCGGACTTCACTCCTAGCCTTTTCGGACTTCACTCCCAGCCTTTTCGGACTTCACTCCTAGCCTATCTTCAAGATACCACAGATGTGTTGAACAAAATTAAGGGATTGAACAATATAGGTACAGCTTCCTTTTTAGTCCCCATGGATGTGGAGTCTCTATACACCACCATTGAGCGTGAACAAGGTTTGGCAGCTATGCACCATTTCTTGACTACCCGGCCTGTAACTGAGATGCCTCCTACAGAATTTATTGTCTCACTGACTGAATGGACTCTTAATCGTAACATCTTTATCTTTCAGGACCGTATTTTTAAACAGGTCAAAGGGTGTGCCATGGGGGCTTGCTTACAGCCCTTCCTACCCTGGTTTGTACTTGGGTAAATGACTTCATTTTGGATCCTTCTAATATCCATTTCTTTCACCGGATTATATGGTGGGGATGCTATATTGATGAGGTTTGCCTGTTTTGGTCTGGCTCAGAAGATTAACTTATTTCCTTCCACCAATACCTTAACAGCATTAACCCTAACATCAAACTAACTATGGAGTACAGCAATGATAACATTCATTTTTTGGACCTCGACATTAGTAAAAATGACAAAGGTTGTTTGCACACAATCTTTAGGAAGCCTACAGATGGGAATACCATTCTGAGGGCAGACAGCTTTCACCCAAAAAGGCCAATTCCAAAGAGTCCGCAGAATTTGCGATCAGGAAACAGACTACAGTGTCAAATCTGCTGAATTGGAGAATCGCTTCTTGAATCAGGGCTACAGCGTTCAGGTCCTGAAAGATGCAGGTATAAGGGCTGGATTACTTGACAGAAAGAACTTGTTGCGAAGGGGAGAGCCTTGTGATACACCAGAGATAGTGTATTTTGTTACAAAATACAGCACTGAAGCAGAGAACATTAAAATAATCATTAGGGAATCATCCAAAGTGATACGCTACTACGCCAAGTCTTTCCTGAGCCACCAGTCATAAGCTTTTAAGAGATGTCCTGCCCTAAATGACAAATTAGTCCACAGTTATCTTCTGGGTGACTCTCAAAAAACTTGGCTTGACCACAAACCCAAGGGCTCTTTTAAATGTAACCATTCCAGAAATATTGCACAGAAGAAGTATTTTGTTGACACAGCTTCCAAAATGGAGCATTACATCAAGCATTTCATTAACTGCAAAACAACTCATGTCATCTATAGATTGGAATGTCCACAGTGAAGGTGTTCTACATTGGACAGACAAATAGACTCCTTCAAGACCGCTTAGCGGAACACAAGTACGCCATACAGGTAGGCAATGAAGACTACCCCATGGCAAGGCACTAAAAGTCCCTACACCATGGCAACCCTGCCTCCCAAAAAGCTATGGGTATTGATCATATTCTGGCCTCTATTAGAAAAGGGAACCGTCTTAAACAGTTAAACCAAAGGGAATGTTTTTGGATTTACAAACTACAGGCCACTAAATACCCTGTTTTAAATGAAGATATGGATTTACAAACTACAGGCCACTAAATACCCTGTTTTAAATGAAGATATGGATTTCTCACCCTTCCTGTAGGGTCGTGAGAGGTCCATTTGCTATCATCTAGTGGACTTTTTGCTCAATTGCCATCAGCTATGTTTAGACTGCTGTTGTTCATGTTTTGCTGTGTTCTAGTGTACTATGGAATATTGCTTTCTTATTCTTGACACTTCTCCCAGTCATATTTAAGGTTAGAACTACCTTTCTAAGTGTTCTGATACTTCTAGCTTAGAGTTGTGTGTATGATAACATAGCTACAATATTTCACCTTTTAATGTGTATAGTATTGCTTACTAGGTGTGTCTAATCAATTTTGGAACCACTCCCTCTTCCAATTAGGGCTAATTGGAAAAGCTGTTCAAGAGAGGACATTGTATTATTTTTTTTGGTACTCCCTGACGAAGGCCAGTCAGCCGAAACTCGTCGTTTAAAAAAAACTGTTTCTATTGAACATGCCATACTAATAAAGGCATTTTAATTCATTATATTAAGAGTGCCTTGGTCCTCCTTTCTTTTTTTAATTGCATTTGTTGGAGTATAGGTAGAGTAATCGGAATCCTTGAATCAGAAGGAGAGGTAGAACACTTCTTTTATGCCTTTGAGCATAAATGTAATAACGGGTTAGAAACTCAGAAAATAAGGATCACAACATCTTGCAAGGAATTGAATAAGCACCACCATACAGTGAAAGTGAGGAGAAAGATGATGGTCCATGCAGGACGTGATAAAGGCACTGATAGTAGTTACGAGGGCAGGATGTAGAGCAACGTTGCAGAAAGCAGAAAACTATTTCCATGCGGAACTGTCAGACTTCAGAGTAGAAGTGGATATGCTGTTGCGCATGTATCATTTAGCCGATCCCAATTGGGCAGCGATCGCAGGTTTGATTAGAACAGCAGCATTTCCACGCGCGGAGGAAGTGGCACGAACTTTGCTGGCTGCTGGGCAAAAGCGATGAAATTGCAGTATTCTCATTCCCAGGGATATTCACCGCATTAATGATAAATCAAAATGACAGACATCCATGTAAGGTGCCTGATCAGGGGCATAATTATGTTGGCTGACGAACGTCCTTCATTGATTATGTCAACTGCTGCTTCATTGTCTTGATGAACACTGGTGCGTTATTTTTGCAATATACAGCTCCATAAAGCACAAGTCTGGGGTAGATTTAAATAGACGTTCATGAGTCTTTGATCGAAGTTTGAAAGCTTGGATGGCCATCTAACTGCGAGAGACTGAACCTGAAAATGCGCCCCTATACCCACGGAAGCAGCCGCAACCGTGAAGAACTGTAGGGCATGCAGGACACTGGCATCCTGTCATAGAAAACATAGATGTGGTTGAGGAAAATAGACCAAAAGGCAAGTCTGAGCGGCAGCCTAGATCCAGGATCACTGGGTTTGAGGAAGCTAGCGTTAGGAAGCGTGGCATTCGGAATACAATGATAAAGACTGACCAGATGAATCCAGGTGAAAGCTGATTCCTTATTGATTGTTGCATTTATTTAAATCTACTTCAATCACTGTAAATGAAGGGGAGGAGAAAGGTCAATTAAAGAAGGGCTGTGTTCGAATACCCATACTAACCCGTACTATTTGTGACGTATATTGAGTATGCAGTATTTGTCATAGTATGGATAGAGTTAGTATGCCAAAAGTTCCCAGATGTCATATACATTCGCCAAAATACGAAGTATACAGGCAGTGGACATTTGCTGCGTTTCAAACTCATAAAAGACACACCCTCGTCCACTTACCCTCGTCTTATGCACTTGGGGAAATCCCCATCAGCATCTTGGAAGTCGGTCCAAACGATTAGCCAAGAGAGAAGAGAAGTTCGCAACGTAAGCCACTCAGCCCTCGTTTTTGATCGAGTTTGCAAGTTTATTTTTATTTTACCTTGTCAGCTCGGGGATTTGAACTTGCAACCTTCCGGTTACTAGTCCAACCACTAGGCTACCCTGCTCCTCCTCTCGTGACACTGGCAGTGTGCGCTCTGAATTTACAAACAGAAAATCTGACATCCTCTGAATTTAGGAGTGAACTCTGAGCGCACTCTGATACTCCAGATTGATTTAATAACACACCCAAAGTAATAAAATGTCGAGCTAGTAATGTTTTATGCTAACAAGCTAGCACGAGGTTGCATAGCAACAGCATCAACTTCCGGTAGACAGGCAAAGTTCCAGTACACTCAACTGCAAGGATACTGTTTGTTTATAGCATACTAAATGAACTAAAAGTATATAGTATTTAGTATATATTCATTAAGTATGTAGTATACAGTATGTTAGCATGGGTATTATGAGGTTTCTGTGTTATGCACTATAGCCTGTTACCATATATATGATTGAATATTATATGCTGTTGGCTTGTGTGGATGTATGTGTTATGTGTTATGCAACATAGCTGACTTGAAACATTGTTAACAGTTTCAGGGCCATGGGCCTTTCTCATGATGGAAAAATACAGAGTAGCATGAAGACAGGAACTGTTCAATAGGAGCCAGGTGCGAGATAACGGTATCGAGCATGAGCACATGGATGTTCTTCACAGCAACAGTTACATCTATCAACAGAAGCGCCAAGAGGCGGGGACCCACCTGAGCACCTGCAATAGGCTGAGCAAGTTTAAACCACGCCCAGTCTCTACTCTGACAGGCCGGTTCGGAAGCCGGAACTACTACTGTCATCAGGGTATATTATAATATCTTTGTCAGGAAAATGTCCCTGTAAAATGTTTATATACATATTGGTCCATTACTTGAACATGTTTAAGATCTGAGAAAGAGAAAAAAATACTGATAAAATGACTACAATGAATTTGCATATACTCTGTGTGTGTGAGAGAGTGTGTGGATTTATTTAGATATTAATTTAATATATTTAACCTGAACAAAAACGCAACATGGAAAGTGTTGGTCCCATGTTATATGAGCTGAAATAAAAGACCCCAGAAACTTTTTCCATATGCACAAACAACTTATTTCTCTCAAATTTTGTTCACAAATTTGTATACATCCGCATTTCTTCTTTGCCAAGATAATCCATCCACCAGGATGACAGGTGTGGCAAATCAAGGAGCTGATTAAACAGAATGTTCATTGCATGTTGTGCTGGGGGAAGTAAAAGGCAACTCTAAATGTGCAGTTTTGCAGTGGTGGGAAAAGTAAAGATGGCTTAATAGAAAATGACCCAAGTAAAAGTCACCTAGTAAAGTCCTACTTCAGGAAAAGTCTAAAATTATTTTGTTTTAAATATACTTAAGTATCAAAAGTAAATGTATAAATAATTTCAAATTCCTTATATTAAGTAAACAGGACAGCACCAGTTTCTTATTTTTTTCCATTTATAGATAGCCAACAAAGAATTTGTTTAGTGAGTAAGCCAGATCAGAGGCAGTAGGCAGTAGGGATGACCAGGGATGTTGTCTTGACAAGTGAGTGAATTAGACCGTTTTCATGTCGTTTTGGGTGTCAGGAAAAATGTATGGACTATGATGTACATAATTTTCCTTAGGAATGCAGTGAAGTAAAAGTTGTCAAAAATTTAAATAGTAAAGTAATCTACAGATACCCCAAAAAATGACTTAAGTAGTACTTTCAAGTACTTTTACTTAAGTACTTTACACCACCGCAGTTTTGTCACACAACACAATCCCACAGATGTCTCAAGTTTTGAGGGAGCGTGCAATTGGCATGCTGACTACTGTAATGTCCACTGCAGCTGTTGCCAGAGAATTTAATGTTAATTTCTCTCATGTCGCCTCCAACGTCCTTTTAGAAAATTTGGCAGTACGTCCAACTGTTCTCACAACCGCAGGCCACGTGTAACCACAACAGTCCAGGACCTCAACATCCGGCTTCTTCATCTGCGGATCATCTGCGGATCGTCTGAGACCAGCCACCCGGACAGCTGATGAAACTGATGGTTTCCACAAATAAAGAAATACTGCACAAACTGTCAGAAACAGAATCTCATCTCCGTGCACGTAGTCCTCATCAGGGTCTTGAACTGATTGCAGTTCGGTTTCGTAACCAACTTCCTCCCTCTCACAAAGATTTGCGTCATCATCCCCTTAATTTGAGGAAGATGACTAATTTAAATATTTTATTAATCAAATGTTTTTTGTGTTAAACATAGTAGGGCCATATTACTAAATGCCTGTCGTATTAAATATTTAGTAATAACAGGATGCATTCGAAATTTCATGCACAGTAAAACGTTTGTAGCGTATGACTTAATACAATTATTTTATCAGTAGGAGTGGGAAAAAATGTTCCTGTGCATTGATAAGCACACCAAATACGGCATTAGCAAGGTAACTTTCCTTAAATTTGGATTTAACCAAAAATGAAAACGTGGCACTGCTTATCCCATGGATTGATTTTTCAGCATTGTCTCAATGAAGAGTTATTGCTTGCTTGATAAATGCTGTAGTGCATTTTTGGGGTAGCCTTATGCAGGGGGGTAGTGGTCCCTGGGACCTACACCTTAGCCATTATACCAATATATCCTGTTTATCTGCACATACAGTGTTCTGAGCAGCCTATAGTGTACCTTCTCTTAAGCACCTGTGATCTTAATCATGATGGATCATGTTTCATTTGGTGGTGCTGCATAAATAAAAAGATAGAGGAGAGTAACATGGACATATGACCTTTGTGGAACTAAAGAGAGAGCCATGATTACTGTGATCTACGCAATTATTTCAGGTGTGCAAAAGTTACCATAAACCCCAAAACTTTAATACATCTGTAGTTCATGATCCTTTTCAGTCACTTTCAACCTTTTACTATTGAATGCCATGCCAAGTATGCCTTTTAATGTTTACACAAATGTCTGCATTGTATGTCTGTGAAACTTAGGTTACGTCCTCACCTAATTTGCATATATTTGCCATATGCATGTAATTGTGATAGATGCTGTCTGAGAGAGGAATAACATTGTGGGAGAGACAAAAGGTGAGTAAAAAATACCCTAAATATGTTTAGAACTGCAAATGAGCAAGCTGCAGTGACACACACAGCGAATAAGGTACCAGATATTTGAGGCCATACTCCTCCTTCAGCACTTTATGGACCCTATTGTTAATCTCCGTCATAAGAGGCATTGTCCGTCCCTATCCCCAGGAGTTTTTATTTTTTAAGACAACACTTCTCGAGGAAAGCCACAACAGCACGGGCTATAGATTTGGCATCTCCAACTCAACAAGCCCCAGAAATGTTAATACAATTGTCTGCTTGGTGTCACTAAAGTACCTTATCACAACCCCTAGGTACTTAGAAACACTTACATCCGTGGACTCATCGAGGAGGCTGAAACTCTGGTCACCCACATCAGCGACCAACTTTTTCAGAAAGTATGATGCTAGAACACCATTAATCATGTCTGTGCACTTTGTCCTGTGCATTTTGAAGTGGGTAGCAGCAGTGGAGTCTGAGAAAGCAGCTCTACATGCTTCTCTGATGTGATCACATGCCAGCATGGAACAGTGTTCAGCGATAGCTAATGCCATGGTGGCCTCAGCCTTTTTTGCAGAGTACATTTTTTTAACCATAAATGGCAGCTTGTTTTGGGTGGAACTGTTATAAGACTTTGCCTTTTGACTATGTTTTTGAGATCACAAGTTTGGCGTAGATATCAGCCTTACAATACAGGCAGTATGCCAGTGGATCATCTCCAATAAACAGCTTCAACCAGCCTTTGAATTCAGGGTTTGATTCCCACTCCTTGCTGTATTTTTGAGTGTACAGTTTAGACTGAGACATGATGAGCTAGCCAGCTAGATGTTTAGCTTATTTCACAGAGAGGCAGACACAGAGTGGACAAGGTGAGTAAGTGACTGAGGCTGTGTGAGTCAAATGCAGTGATTGAGTTTTGTACAGTGATTTATTTTAGACAAAGAACATTTTACATTTACATCCCGCCCTGAATGTAAGCCAGGGCGAGATCAGCCAGCGGCTTCCCGCATGTGAGATTCAGTTGCAGTCTGGACACGGATTGGTGAACATCTCCTGCTCTGACTGCAGCTGGGAGGGACTGCTGCGCTAGGACTGGGCCGCCTGTGAGTGCTTTGGGGCGGGGTGGGTCCCACAGCAGCACCCGCTGCTCGTTGAGAAGAGGAAGAACGATATGTGCTTTCACGTCAGTCTCCAATAACACCAGAATGTCGCTAGATTTGTCGACAAGCAATTTTTTAAAAATGTATCACTAGAGGAGTCTGAAAACTCGCTAAATATAGCGACTAAGTCGCTAAGTTGGCAACACTGCACCGCTTACTCAAACCGGGCTTGTAACGGAACATTCATATCACACATAGCTAGTCGAACACCCAAATCTTCATTGTGAAAATGCTGAAACATCAATCCATCGGCGAGTCAGTGCTACGTGTTAATTTTGCCAAAAACTAAAGAAAAATAAACCTACAAATTCAGCTTGCTATGGTGTGAAATGGGCTTTAGACATTCTTACGCATATAGTTTCTTCTGTGTACTTATCAATGCACCAACCCCCCCCACTCCTATCGATAAAATAGGTTTATTAAATTATACATTTTTCCTGTGTGAAGTTTCAATTGCATCCTGTGATTACTAAATGTGTTGTGTGATACACTACATGACCAAAAGTACGTGGGCATTAATATGGACTTGATGCCCTCTGAGCTGCTATAGCGATTAGGCCAAGCTTCGCAGTCTGCCCAATTCATCCCAAAGGTGTTTGAGGGGGTTGAAGTCAGGGCTCTGTGCAGGCCAGTCAAGTTATTCCACACCGATCGACAAATCATTTATGTATAGACCTGGCTTTGTGCACAGTAATATCATCATACCGAAACAGGAAACGTCCTTCCCCAAACTGTCACAAAGTTGGAAGCACAGAATCATCTAGAATGTCAGTGTAAGCCGTAGCATTAAGATTTCCCTTCACTGAAACAAAGGGGCCTAGCCCGAACCATAAAAAACAGCCCCAGACCATTATTGCTCCTCCACCAAACTTTAGTTGCCACTATGCAGTCGGGCAGGTAGCGTTCTCCTGGCATCCATCAAACATAGATTCGTCCATTGGATTGCTAGATGGTGAAGCGTGATTCATCACTCCAGAGAACGTGTCTCCACTGCTCCAGAGTCCAATGGCGGCGAGCTTTACACCACTCCAACCAACTTGCTTGGCATTGCGCATGCTGATCTTAGGCTTGTGTGCGGCTGCTCGGCCATGGAAAACGTATTTCATGAAGCTCCCGCCAAACAGTCCTTGTACTGATGTTGCTACCAGAGGCAGTTTGGAACTCAGTAGTGGAGTGTTGCAACCGAGGACAGACTATTACGCGCTTCAGCACTCGTTTGGTCCTGTTCTGTGAGCTTGTGTGGCCTACTTCATGGCTGAGCCGTTGTTGGTCCGAGACATTTTTACTTCACAATAGCAGCCCTTACAGTTGACCGGGGCAGCTCAAGCAGGGGAGAAATTTGACAAACTGACTTTCTGGAAAGGTGGCATCCTATGACTATGCCACGTTGAAAGTCAGCTCTTCAGTAAAAAACATTTTACTGACAATGTTTGTCTTTGGAGATTGCATGTCTGTGTGCTTGATTTCATACACCTGGCTGTCAGCAACAGATGTGGCTGAAATAGCCAAATCCACTCATTTGAAGGGGTGTCCACATACTTTTGTGTGTATATATATATATATGTAAGTGGTCGAGGAGTCTCATTTCGTTAGTAGGCAAACAAGACCGTCCTTCCTTCTAGCCACCTCTGAGGATACTCATGATTAAAAACAATAAGCTACTTGTGTCCTATAAAATGTCTCCAACTTAATTTGTTTTGATCACTTTCCACATTTATTTTGGGATCCTCTCGTGAATGTAGTTTGCCTAATGACTTGTGAGTGGAGAAGGACAGTCTCATTTCCATCCATGTTTACTCTCCTTGATTAACTTTGACCTTTTCCAAAAGAAGCGAGAGGACACATGACATGAGGAATCTAATTGATAAAAGGGCCAGCCAGGGTGTGTGTGTCTGGAGGCCTTGGGGGTGAGAGAGTGAATCTTATTGGCCATTTCTCAGACACACACTTTGACACATACTTTGAAATCAAACCTAACTACCAACACCTGATGAGATGAGGCCCAAGCCCTACATAAAGACACGTGACTTACCACGAAGGGCTTAGCGTACGTACCTTGGATATACGTATGCAACATACAATCACGTTAGGCTTCAGGGTAAAGTGTCGAAGCGACCAGGGGTAGATTTGGAATGGGGGATTCAACTGATGTCCATCTGTTCTGCCCCCTAGTAATAACCAGCCATTGATTACCCCGATGGTTTGAGGTCATTAAGAAGCCAGACTCCTGCAATGTAATGATATGTACCAATCACAAGCTGATCCTGCCTGTTTACGTGGAGCCGGCTAAGGACAGGCTTTCTTGGAAAACTGACAACAACCTGCTCTTCTGATTTCTGCCTCGGTACAGCAAGTACAAAGCATTGAGGGCTCCCACACACACAAGGCACAAACTCGATATGAACCGAGTGGACACATACAAGTAGGGTTACCAAAACATGGACAAAGCACAGACACAAATACAGACATTCATACAAATTCACTTATCAATAACAATAAGGTCTGAACATAAATGTCAGCCACTCAACATTTAATACAAATGTATGTATACAGTATGAAGACATGCTACACATCAAGACATAAAAATGTCATTCATCATTTAATGAAGATCACTTTTCCTCCCAGGTAGGAGCTGTACATTACTGTTTGCTAGTGAGCGGTTGTGCACGCAACATGATGGAAATTCTACTCGTGTCTATATTTTATGCATGCATCCCTTACGATGTGAGTTTTTAAAATGGGCTAATTATAAAGCAACTCAGACTGAATTGACCCATCCCTGGCTTGTGCAATCTAAAATAGTCCACACAACAATCAGATTGCACTTGGAGAATTTAACTTCATATGAAAATCCAGAGAGACAGTTTTGTATGGCAGTAAAAATCATGGTCTTTATTCAACAAAGAAAACATTACAATGGAACAAGACAAAGTGGTTATACATCTCTGGTGAATTTCCAGTTAAAACATTAAGGTGAATTATTTTACGTGTTGTAGTTTAAATCCTACTTAAAGTATAAGTTTAAATCCCCCACCCATTTTCTATAATTGGCATGATACTGGCAAAGTGATTGATTTGTGAACCCAACAGCCTCTCAAACTAAAGGCTGCATTAACAGGCAGCCCAATTCTGATATCATTTGACCAACAACCTCTGGAAAATATGATGTAATAGGTCAAAAGACCAATTCGCTTAAAAAAGTTCAGAATTGTAGAGTTGAGGCCGAATAATTAGTGTCATACAAGTGCAGCACTGTTTTTTGATTGTGGCTATGGTTTCAGGAGGAGAACACACATACATTAGGCAAAATATCATAAACAAATTATGCATATCCCCAAGGAATAGGAAAAACAAACAACTAACTTGATTGCATGATACCGCTTGGACATCAAATTCAGACCACCCAATGTGGTTTTTGTCCCAGACTATATTGGTGTAAAGTAGGCAAAGGGCGGGATAAAAGGGATATACTGTATATAAGGACGGAAAGAAGCCTAGTTCCATTTTGGACCCTATCCACTATTCTTTTTTGGTGTTGACTAATCATAAAGGATTGCAAAGGCCAAAGCAACATAGTGATGGCCCAGCCCTCTGATAGACCAAGTGGAGCTTCTTCAATCTTGCTTACCACTTCAGCACTTTCAGATGTGTGAACTTTTGAGGGTTTAGTCATTAAAGGAAGGTGATACAGAAGAAAACAGAACCAGTCCATGGAATACAACGGCAGGACTGAAGTCAGAAGTGAATAATCCTATGTAGTAAATGGCTAGAAAAATCATGTGCCCCGTTTCCCATTTTCTATGGTTGATCTTGAATGGATAGAAACCAAAATGGGATATTCTATGGGTGAGTAGACTGACCGTGTTCTCTAACTTGGCAAGGAATCCTTAAAAGGCAGTCATGCTAGCCACATTCAAACAAGGAGAAGATGGCATAGTAGACCACGTAAGTATGACCGAGTGTCCCTATTAAAGACCATTCCAATGGATAAAGGCAAGCCCTTCCACAATGTGTCACATTGATGAACTCTGTAACAAGAACAATCAAAGCTGTTGAGAATAAAGGTGTCATAGTAAATAGTGGTTTTGGCATGCTTCAGCATCACAAGTGTAAATCCCCAACAACAGCAGTGAGGAGAAAGGAGAGGCAGAAAGAGAGAAGTCGGAGGGGGGGGGGTTCTCAGAAGCTGTTGAGGTCCTGCAGGGTCTGGTCCAGGGTGGCATGGATCTTGAGGTTCTCCTCCTTGGCATTGGCCAGTCTCTCTGGAGAGGGAGAGATTAATCATTTATTATTTATCTGGGTAACACGCCAAGAATCCCTAGGTACCACTAATAGAGCTCTGTTTTAAGGGCTACAGAACACTGCCATAATCAGCCATTGTCAGTTTATGACAACTGACTATAACCCCAATAATTACTTAAACCTGTTTTCTAACCTTTGTGACGGTTTCCTATTTTAATTATGATTTTGCTCAATATGAATGATTGTTTGGGCAATGTTACCCTCAAAATATAACTCAACATTTGTCAAATGAGCAATCCTCAGTGGTAGTGTTGCAAAAGGAAGGTATTAGTGGAAACTTTTGAAGTTACCCAGTAAATTACCAGAATGTTGGTAACTTTCCCATTGTTATTTTATCAGATGATAACTAGGTGGTCTTTGAGTACTTCAGATGATCATGTAACTAATTATCTCTGGGTCTCTTATTTTATGTGATAAGGCCACACAATCTCAAATTATTACGGTTGCAGAGTTATTTGAAATAATGCCATTGTTTATGCTTTCTTCATTAATTTAGCTATTTTCTCTTGAACCTTGTGGTCTATTCACTAGAAACTTGTATATACACACTTTAAAAGTATAACTTACTAAAAAGTTACCATAGGCAGTCATGCTAGCCACAGTCAAGCAACCTGTTAATACCTGTTAATTACCAAATTAGAGTCCGGTAACTTTGGTAAATGACCAGTAACTTTAAGCGGCTTAACTTGTATTCATGAACCAGGCAGATATACAAAAGCTGCATTTACAAAGACAGTCCAATTCTTTCACTAGTCTTTTGACCAATCACATCTTTACACATCAAATATGTTTGAGCTTATGATTGGTCATAAGACCAATTCATGATAATACATATATATATATAATTGGGCTGCCTGTGTAAAAGCAGTATAATATCCAAAACCCAACATTTTAGTGGGTCCCCGGGATACGCATTGAGCAACACTGCTATAAAAAAATAAGTCTAGACAGTAAAACAATCAAGTGGATGTAAGAAGGAAAAATAGTGGAGCATAGTAAACAGAATGAATAATAAAAATATGCAGAGTACAGAAAAGGTCACATTACCTGAGCATGGAGTAGAGGGAAGATGAAGAAAAAAATAGCCACAAAAGGGCAGACTTACTAGGTCAACCACTAGGGCAGTGTTTCCCCAAACTCGGTCCTGTGGACCATGAGGTGTTGTTCTTTTGCCCTAGCACTACAGAGCTGAGAAATTTGGAAAGGCCACTTGATTTCAACATCTGAACATAGTGGACAGGCTAGCACGTTGTTCAAACAGTTGGAGGTAGAAGGGTGTGTTCACAATGCAACTGTTCTACCTTGTTAGCTAGCAAATAGATCCAAGTTAGCTAAACTTGACAAGGAGCTAGCACGTGGGCTTGTGCTTGAGAGATGGAGCCGCGTTACATTTTCTGTAATACCTGCGACAAGGAGATAGTTGTCATCATTAGTGAATGTGCATTATGAGCAAAACGGGGATTTTCATAGGACTGACGAGAAAGCCAGAAAGAGTTATTGCAGGTTAAACTACACTGCTCAAAAAAATAAAAGGGAACATTAAAATAACACATCCTAGATCTGGATGAATGAAATATTCTTAATAAATACTTTTTTCTTTACATAGTTGAATGTGCTGACAACAAAAATCACAAATCTACAAGCTGATCCTACTTTGATATAATGTCCTTAAAACAAGTCAAATGAGGCTCAGTAGTGTGTGTGGCCTCCACGTGCCTGTATGACCTCCCTACAACACCTGGGCATGCTCCTGATGAGGTGGCAGATGGTCTCCTGAGGGATCTCCTCCCAGACCTGGACTAAAGCATCTGCCAACTCCTGGACAGTCTGTGGTGCAACGTGGCGTTGGTGGATGGAGCGAGAATGTTCCAGATGTGCTCAATTGGATTCAGGTCTGGGGAACGGGCGGGCCAGTCCATAGCATCAATGCCTGCGGACACACTCCAGCCACATGAGGTCTAGCATAGTCTTGCATTAGGAGGAACCCAGGGTCAACCGCACCAGCATATGGTCTCACAAGGGGTCTGAGGATCTCATCTCGGTACCTAATGGTAGTGAGGCTACCTCTGGCGAGGGTTGTGCGGTCCCCCAAAGAAATGCCACCCCACACCATGACTGACCCACCGCCAAACCAGTCCTGCTGGAGGACGTTGCAGGCAGCAGAACGTTCTCCACGGCGTCTGCAGACTGTCACATGTGCTTAGTGTGACCCTGCTTTCATCTGTGAAGAGCACAGGGCGCCAGTGGCGAATTTGCCAACCCCCACCTGTGGACGTCGGGCCCTGATGGAGTCTGTTTCTGACCGTTTGAGCAGACACATGCACATTTGTGGCCTGCTGGAGGCCATTTTACAGGGCTCTGGCAGTGCTCCTCGTGCTTGTCCTTGCACAAAGGCGGAGGTAGCAGTGCTGTTGCTGGGTTGTTGCCCTCCTACGGCCTCCTCCAAATCTCCTGATGTACTGGCCTGTCTCCTGGTAGCGCCTCCATGCTCTGGACACTACGCTGACAGACACAGCAAACCCTCTTGCCACAGCTCGCATTGACGTGCCATCCTGGATGAGTTGCACTACCTGAGCCACTTGTGTGGGTTGTGGACTCAGTCTCATGCTACCACTAGAGTGAAAGCACCACCAGCATTCAAAAGTGACCAAAACATCAGCCAGGAAGCATAGGAACTGAGAAGTGGTCTGTGGTCACCACCTGCAGAACCACTCCTTTATTGGGGGTGTCTTGCTAATTGCCTATAATTTCCACCTGTTGTCTATTCCATTTGCACAACAGCATGTGACATTTATTGTCAGTGTTGCTTCCTAAGTGGACAGTTTGATTTCACAGTGTGATTGATTTGGAGTTACATTGTTTTTAAGTGTTCCCTTTATTTTTGTGATAAAATAATTAAATGAATGAGTCTTATGGTTGTGGAAGGCTGATATTTAGCCTAGGTATAATCTAAAGCCCTGAATTCATTAGATCATTGCTAACAGTTTCAAATGCAGTCGTTTTTTTACCTTTAAAATTGTACAAAGCTTAATTACAGAAAACATTTAAAAATCCAGATATAGCTCACAAGTTAATATGCCATAATCGCCCAGCCCAAAAGAATACTTTGAGTGACCACTCGTTGGAAGCCCACTAAAGCACAGTGTAGGAAGTGTAAAATGCATCTGGAAAAAGGGATGTGTACACTGAGGAAGGGAATACCTGAGCAACATGGAGACTATAGGACCACGTTCAGCAAAAGGCCGCTACACACTTCAGGCAAATGCAGCGACCGAGCATATGTACATACTTATGGCAGCACAAATTCTGGGAGTGACTGTAAACGACACTCTGTCGCTCTGTTTGAGTAGGGTGTGTTGGGCCTTTAACGCAATTGTGGAACGTTGCAGAAAGAAATGTAATAAATAGAGCTGACCCCTATTCTGCATGTCAGAGGCACGTTTGTTCTACGTAAAGTTTCAATCTGAACATGCCACAATTTGGCCCAGTTGACAGCGGCCTAGGATAGAGTCACTGGGAAAAGTTGTCATGTTTTTCCTCATGCAAGAAAGATATTCTCCTGAATATTCAACCACTGCATCCTTAAGTTGAAGTGAATTTACTACAAATATAATATTTTTTAATCACCATAATCAGGAATGTGGTCATATTAAAATCTGAATCAAGTTTTTCTAATCTAATTGAAATCTCTATAATCGGAGTGGCTGCGGGTCTGGATTTTCTGGAAACCTGATTTTCTTTAGGCTAAAGATGTCTGCACTTGTAATTTTATGTAGCTGCTGCACACTCCGCTGCCCCCTCCTTGGTCTGCGATGAACACCCTCGAAGTAGTTAGGCTACACCTTTGTTGTACAAAGGACATGTTCGATACGTTCCAACTATTGCATTCCATACCTCTGTAGGCTATTAAGCACAAGTGCGATTTCATGTGATTCTTTTCAGGAGGGGTTGTTTCAGAGGAGCTACACCATGAAGAGGACGTGAACAGGAACAGGACGTGAACAGGACGCGCAGTCATTTTACCTGCCACACCAGAGATGTAAACAGACAGCGGGCGTGGAAGCAGAATCAGAAGCACACCGTCTCATCTGCCAGGAAGCTATTGACTTTGGGTTCAATACGAGTAGCCTATATGGACAGTCATATTTCTCATGCCATCAAAAATAAAAGTTCAGTAAAATTCTACAACCATCTGCAGTCAATTAGCCTTGTTCATTAAATCAAACAGTTGGCTAGCTGTCTACTTTGCAGGGCAGAACAAACACATCCATTAACAGCTTTGTCCTATCAAATCAGAATATCGGGTTAGGGTCTATTCTACATTATCTGCTGCCTCAAAAGTTAATACAACTAACACTATCTGCAACTGCCTTTCTGTTCATCAGCTGGTTTGAGTGTGTGAAAAGTTTATAAAACCCATTGATACTATAGATTACAACCTACCTCCAAATTATGACCGAGGTAGACTACAGTTCCATTTAAATGTGTGTTTTTCCCCATACAGGTAGGCCTACTGCTATAGTTGATGTAGCCTACTACTATTGGTCAAGTTTCTGACATGATCATACTATGAAACTATGAAGCAGAGTGAATGGTATAAATATTTTGACACTAAAAAACTATTTCAGGCACTTTGTATGGTGTAAGTGCTGTTATTGTAAAAAAGGAAACATCACGGCTTAGCCGCAAAGTGGTAGGCCACACAAACTCACAGAACAGGCACACAGAGTGCTGAAGAGTGTCAATTGTCTGTTCTCAGTTGCAACACTCACTAAAGAGTGTGAAACTGCCTTCTGGTAGCAAAATCAGCACAAGAACTGTTCGTCATGAGCTTCATTAAATGGGTTTCCACGGCAGAGCAACTACACACAAGCCTAAGATCACCGTGCGCAATGCCAAGCCTCGGCTGGAGTGGTATAAAGCTCGCCACCATTGGACTCAGAAGCAGAAACACATTCTCTGGAGTGAGGAATCACTTCACTGTCAGGCAGTCCGACAGACAAATCTGGGTTTGGCAGATGCCAGGAGAATGTTACCGGACTGAATCCATAGAGCCAACTAAAGTTTGTCTGAGGAAGAATAATTGTGTGGGGCTGTTTTTCATGGGTCAGGCTAAGCCCCTCAGTTCCAGTCAAGGGAAGTCTTAACGCTACAGCATACAATGACATTCTATACTGTGCTTCCAAATTTGTGACAAGTTTGGGGAAGGCCCTTTCCTGTTTCAGCATGACAATGGGGCCTGAGTGTTGTGCAATCTGAGAATGTATTGTAATGATTTTAAAATTGTATAAACTGCCTTAATTTTGCTGTACCCAATGAAGAGTAGCTGCTGCTCTGACAGTAGCTAATGGGAATTCATAATAAATACAAATATGTCCCCGTGCAGAAAGCGAGGTCCATACAGCAATGGTTTGTTGAAATCGGTGTGGAAGAACTTGACTGGCCTGCAGAGAGCCCTGACCTCAACCGTTGGGATGAATTGGAACGCCGACTGCAAGCCAGGACTAAATCAGTGCTCGACCTAAATCTATCAATCTTACCTGACCAGTTTATAAATTGCGTGACATCATAGAATTTTGCAAACCCACTCCACCAAGATAACCCGGAGCAAGTACAAGACAAACAACTACAGGAGATCAGATGCAACACAGAATGAGCCCAAACCCAAGTTAGGCTGTCAAACAGACAGTAGATGGGGTGGATCTTCATATTGAAATTTGAATGAGTTTATTTTTCAAGCATGTTCATATTTCATGTAAGCTGCACTTCTATTCAGTTTGTTGTACTGCTCGTGCACCATTGTGGCTCATCTAGTTGTATGTGTAAACAGACCCTATCAATTATGTGACATCTTGTTTGAATTAACTTGTTGCAGCGGCTCTCGATAAGAGTAAATTAGCAAAAATACCACTGTCACATGTTTAATGAAACCTTGTGCTTTGCCCTGTTGCATTCTTATTTCTATCCTAAACCCCACTGTGGAGGCACCATCACTACTGCCAATCCCTCTGCTCATTAAAATGTACAATTTCTACCATGACTATTTGTGGAAAAACAATGAACATGGTAAGAGCAACAGAAACCATTGTGTTTGTGATGTCACTTTGAAGCTACCCTAGCGCGCCCCCCCCCCAAAAAAAACCATTGTTAGAGACAGCAGACAGGTTTTTCCTCCTCCCTTTGTTCAACATTTATATAGAATCACATGTAGAGAACAGGGTGAAACATGGGACAAGGCAAGATAGAGAAATACAAAGAGTGCAGGCTTGAGCACAGTGCATAGTGACCCAAAGAAACAAAGAGTTGCCCGAGAGAGAGAGAGTGGGGCAAAGGACTAAGTGAAAAGAAAAGCACAAAGGGGGCAGATTTAACAACCACGTAAGGAATGAGTGAAGATGGACAGGAAGGAAGGGGGAGAGAGAACCACGCCACCGAAATGGATGTTCATCAGGAGGACTGAGACGAAATTCTTGAAACCACAACAGGGGAGTGAGGAAGTGAGCTTCCCGACATTTATCTGAAAACAGAGGGGTTGAGAGACCGTGACTACAGATTCTGAGAATCATTACATTGTGATGATTAGTAGCCATTGGGTATCACTGACTCTTTTCTTGTGGACATTTAGTGCAATTGATATTGCAAGCATTCAGTAATTCAGCTATTACTTCACAAACCACCTTTTAAATGTCACACCACTCATATCACACTTAGATATTTTTTCCAATCACAAAAACCCATTAGTATAAATAGTGTTGGTTGGCAGATTTTGTTGCATGACTCAAGCTTTACTTTTGCATGATGTAGTTTGTCACATTTGCCAACTCCTTAGAAAAGTTTGTCACATTTGCCAACTCCTTAGAAAAGTGAACATTACATGGCTGTTAGGTGACGTGTTATAGAGAGTCAGGTGTTCTTCCTGGCCCCCTGACTTCAGTGCAGTGGAATATTAGATTCTCAGTCAAACCCCACAGGCCCTGCATGCCACCCACACACACGGTCAGCCCGTATTTACATGGAGGTCATGTCATTGAGGGCATGGTCCAACTCCTCACTAATGGCCTTGTACTTGAGTTTCTGTGCATATAGCTCATCTGTTCAGAGAGGCCAAAGAGTGAAGGGAAAAAGAGAAAGAGTGGAGAACAGGAGGGGAAAAAACAGGAGTGAGGGAAGCTGCCAAAGGGAAAGTAATATATGCTAAAATAGACTGATTAAACCAGAACAGGACCCCTCCTGTATATCCCAATGCACCATCAAGGCAAAGCGTCTGGATCCTACCTTCCAGATCATCGATGGTCTTTTCCAACTTGGCCACAGACCTCTCAGCAAACTCAGCACGAGTCTCAGCCTAAGAAAATAAGTCCAAACAAAGCATTCAATCAAGAAACTACAAAAACCTTGACCTAGACTAAATAGGTTAACTTGTAGACTACAAAAGGAATTAAAACCAAACTAACCTGACTTTGTGAATAAAGAAATATTGGGACAAATTCACGTACGTCCCATATACCTAGCACGCAATGATTACATCAAGCATGTCAGTCTACAAATTTGTTGAAAGCATTTGCCATTTGTTTTGATGAATTATTAGATTATTTTGTAGTAAATGTAGTGTGTAATTTGAGTGTCACACTAATGATTACAGATAGTGCTGAATAAAATTGTGAATAATGATGAGGTAAGGTTGAACGCACAAATATCATAATCCCAAGACATTGTAATGGTGAGAGGTTAGCATAACAGGGAAGGTTAGCATTTTGGCGGGGATTATATTTTTGTCGGTCACGGTCCAATTACTTGGAGCTCACTGTATGTGATCCTATACAAATGTAAGCAAGGTTTGAAATTATCATGTTTTAGTCAAATATTACATCTGTTGGAGATTCTTGCGCTCAACTTGCAAAGTACTAATTATTTGTAATTACGTTCTGGCCCCCTTACCGTCGGCTTATTTTTCTTATAAAATAATAAATAGGCTCACGTCTGAATCTACTTGATGATCCCTGTTCTACAGGTTATCCACTTACCTCTTTGAGCTTGTCAGTCAGGATCTTGATCTCTTCCTCATACTTGTCCTCCTTCTGGGAGTACTGTAGTAGAACAGAGGACTGTCAGTTCAAAGCAGAGCGCCCAAACAACAAAACATAAACTGACATGAACTCAATCTCATGTATAAGACCAGTTCGTTGATGCTGCAATAGAAGGATTCCTAAAAACATGCCATTATAATGCATGCCAAATTAGTTCAACAAATAGAATAATATCAAGGGCCATCCCAGTGAAGTCAACAGTGCATGTGTGACTTGGCTCCTTCAGAGGTTAAATTAATCCATCTGTCTACAGCTCTAGAGATACCAGAATTCTTGCTGAGATTGCAATTCTGGGTGGGGCCTTGAATATGGTTGGAACGCAGTGTCTCAATTGCCCAATCATCACTGATTGTCTTGAAGAAAAAAAAAAACATTGAATAATCGAGGTGTAAAACGTTCAGAATGTTGAAAATAGAAATGTACCAAACAAAATAACTAGATAGGAATTTGAAGAATTCCTACACAAAACATTTAACTTGGCAAACTTCTAAATATTATGCCCAATAGGAAAGGCCATTGGTTTCCCAGGTCTAAATCAGTCACTGGTGAAACACGAGAACACCACTTATCTAACCATTATTCCACTGAAGAAAGTTCACTTGTAGGTATGTTTACTATGCATCTACTCGGAGCAGATCTGGACATGCATTTGCAGGAATACAGAGGCAACAATTATAAACCTGAGTTGTGGTCATTAGGTCACGCATTGGAAACCGTCAAATGTTTCTGCAACAGAAAATGAGTCCTGTTAGTCTCTCCTGTTTGGTGCCTATTGAACATCGCTCTGGAAGTGTTAATCTGTATTCCACTGCAGGGTCATTGGAGGATAACAATTACAAAGTGGGTGCAAAGGAACGATTCATTAAAAGTAACGTTCTCTATGTTATATTAGACCAAACCCTTAACTTAGTATGGGGGTGTTGGTCCATGCAGGCCTTCGGTCCAATCAGAAATATGGAGATTAAATGCTCATTTAATCATGCAAGTGTGACCTTTCTATGAATTATAAACATAGGCTGTAAAGGGCATTGATGACAAGAATGGATGTCTGGGAGAGGTAGGAGGTATTCAAGACTGGAATGGGGGTAAATGGCAAAGGGAAATTAACTACACTGACCAAGTAACCCAAGGTTAACTGCCTGAGGCATCAGGAAATGAATTACACACACAGGCAATGTTGTTCAAGGCAGAGTCAATACAGAACCTCTGGTGTAGGGTGAATACAGCAGCTGCACTCAAATACACATGCTGCACAGAGATACAGGTACTAACCCTACGTGTACACACACACACACACCACGTGCAAAGAAATTGTCAATGCACAATACTTACTAAATCGCTTCCTCAGAGATGTAAACAGTCAGACAAAAACATGCCCACAGGTACATGCTAGATTAATCTGAGGTTTACACAACCAGGTAAAATACCAAACACACGGACACGCTACCTTCTCTGCCTGGGCCTCCAGGGACTTAAGGTTATTGGTGACGTTTTTCAGCTCCTCCTCCAGTTCAGCACATTTACTGGATTTGAGGAGAGGTCGCCATTGAGTTTGTTTCAAGAGAATCAGAAGACACGGAGAGATGGCAACGAGGGCGGAGCAGTGAAAAGGAGGAAAGAGGAGCAGTGTGAAAACATTGGCAATACAGTTTAAGATAATTGATGGTGAGAGATGACAAATGGTCTCGGGAGGAGTAGATAACTCGGAAACAGGAAGAATGAGTGCCTTATGTCAGAGAAAAGACATGAGGCTAACCACACACCACAGCAGTTACAGACCCTTGACACTACCAAATCTCCATATTATAGTGTGCCTACCTCACAACAGGAAATCAGTTTAAGCAACAGCCTCAACGAAAGACAAGCTATACGAGTAATGTTCACTGTCGTTAGAATGGCATGTTTTAGGCTGGAGATGGCATTAAGGGCATTAAAAAAAGTGAGTTGTGCATGCTCAAGTTCTCATGGGTCAATTCTGTGTTATTTTCAGTAGGGCACACCATAGCAAGACGTCTTGCAACAGAAAACTAAAGCAAGCATTTCTTATTGGATGAGTTGACATAGAAACTGGGTGAAGCTATCCTATTAAACACAACCAAAACTCCCATCGATTTTAAAGCAGTAGGATGCCACTTCCTTGACATGCACACTGGATTTCATGCAAACACAAGTTGAGAAAAGAGTAGGGAAGAGAAAGGGAGGCAAGCGCCAGTCAAGGAGAGTGAGGCAGATACTGAAAAGATATGGAAAGAGAAGGAGAGGTTGGAGTCTGCAGGTCCGGGAGTCATCCAAAGAGGACCACCTGTTTGTCCTGAGGCCATGCTTCTGATTACTTCTTTCTCATCCTCCACACACACACAGAGAGACTTTCTATGTGCACCTTTTGAGATCTTTTAACAACAAATAGGTCCTACATCCATAAATCTCAAGCCTGATGTTAGACCAATGGTAGATTACAGTAAAGCAGTCAGTTGAGCATGAACACGCTCATACATGCATTTATCTTACACACCATGAAGTGTAGGCACACTCACCACAGTGGGGTGTCCAATCAAAAAACATGATTTTCACAAATGGGTCAAAATAAAAAGTTATATAATCCCCTTAAAAACACAAAATGGCCCAAACCTCATGTCTATGGCCAGAATTAGGGTGACCAAATCAATGGAGGCCAGGTTCTTTTTAAAGTGGTAAAAATATAAGAAAAACAGCTTTGCGTCAGCTAGGCTGGATTCTGCGCATGAATTAAAGCTACTGGTTGCCTGACAGGCTCTTTCCCCCTTAAACTAATCTTTTTTCTCAAATCTGCAGGACATAAAACAGTAGAGGTAAGATGATATAGATGAGACATGACATGTATACACTTTTATATTCATTCCTAATTCCGTTATTTTCAAAAACAAGCGTCTCTGAAATGTCAACGGAGGACTGAGCTTTATTTTCAAAGCCTTTTACATTTAATCCAGCTTGTGTCATGCTAGTTTTGCAACCCGCGGAAACAACTGACGACAACCAACATGTAGAATCCTAAAATGTTGATTAAACCTGCACGTTATGTCAACAGAGCTCTGTACTGATTATCAGTTGCATTAGGTTACGAAATCTGACTTATTGGATATAATGTCAATGACATGTTAGAAATACCCCACTGAATGATTCAGAACATGATCATATTTGTCTTTGTAAGTTACATTTTATCGCCAAAGCATGTTTTCAGACACAGTGGACAGACACCCTATTCACACACACACCCCTCCTTTTCAGTACACACAGACATAGGCATTTACACACATACACTGCCTTCAGAAAGTATTCACACCCCTTGATTTTCACATTTTGTTGTGTTACAGCCCGATATTAAATTAATCAAATTGAGAGATTGTGACACTGGCCTACACACAATAGCCCATGTCAAAGTGGAATTGTGTTTGTATAAATGTGCACATATTAATACAAAATGAAAAGCTGAAATGTCTTGTCAATAAGTATTCAACCCCTTTGTTTATGGCAAGCTTAAATCATTTCAGGAGTAAAAATGTGCTTAACACATCACATAAGCTGCATGGACTTGCTGTGTGCAATAGTGTTTAACATGATTTTTGAATGACTACCTCATCTGTTTCCCACACATACAATTATCTTTAAAGGTCCCTCATTTGAGCAGTGAGTTTCAAAACAGATTCAACCAAAGACCAGGGAGGTTTTCTAATGCCTTGAAAAGGGAACCTATTGGAAGATGAGTAAAAAAAAAAGAAAAGCAGACTACACCTTAAATCATTGTGAAGTTATTACACTTTAGATGGTGTATTAGAGGTTGACCGATTATGATTTTTCAATGCCGGTACCAATTATTGGAGGACCAAAAAAGCCGATACCGATTAATCGGCCGATTTTGTTTTTACACATTGTTTTGTGTGTAATAATGACAATTACAACAATACTGAATTAACACTTCTTTTAACTTAATATAAAACATCAATAAAATAAATTTAGCCTCAAATAAATGAAACATCAGCCTCCCGGGTGGCGCAGTACTGCAGCGCCAGCTGTGCCACCAGAGACTCTGGGTTCGCGCCCAGGCTCTGTCGTAACCGGCCACTCCCGGGAGGTCCGTGGAGCGACGCACAATTGGCCTAGCGTTGTCCGGGTTAGGGAGGGTTTGGCCGGTAGGGAAATCCTTGTCTCATCGCGCACCAGCGACTCCTGTGGCGGGCCGGGCGCAGTGCACGCTAACCAAGGTTGCCAGGTGCATGGCGTTTCCTCCGACACATTGGTGCGGCTGGCTTCCGGGTTGGATGGCGCTGTGTTAAAGCAGTGCGGCTTGGTTGGGTTGAGTATCGGAGGACGCATGACTTTCAACCTTAGTCTCTCCCGAGCCCGTACGGGAGTTGTAGCTAAGCACAGGCAAAATCCTAGAAGAAAGAACACCTGGTTCTGTCTGCCTTCCAAAAGACACTGGGAGAGAAATTCACCTTTGAGCAGGACAACCTAAATCAAAAGGCAAACATACACTGGAGTTGCTTACCAAGACAGTGCATGTTCCTGAGTGGCCTAGTTACAGGTATGACCTAAATCTGCTTGAGAATCTATGGCAAGGCTTCAAAATGTGTCTAGCAATGATCAACAACCAACTTGACAGAGTTTAAAGAATTTATAATAATGTGCAAATATTGTACAATCCAAGAGTGCAAATACTCCGTAATCGCTACCAAAGGTGATTCTAACATGTATTGACTCAGGGGTGTGAATACTTGTAAATGAATTGTATTTCATTTTTAAAAGCACATTTTCACTTTGCATTATGGGGTAGTATGTGTAAGAGAAGGCAAGAGAAAAAAAGTTTAAGCATTTTGGAATTGCGACAAAGAAAACAAAATTTGGAATAAATTGAGGGGTATGAATTCACTCCGACAAACACACAATACCTGGTCTTCAGAGGCCTGCAGGGACTTCAGCGATTGGTCGAAACCCCTCAGCTCCTCCTCCAGGGCCCTGGCTTTGCTGTTAGTGCAGGGATGGGTCACACACATGCGGTGCAGGGGGCGTATGGAGGGTGGAGGGGTGGGTCATGCGTTGAATTTAGGTCGGACCCCCAGAAACATGCAGAGACGGACAGATGGGGGAGGAGGGCATTTATTAATTAGGATGCAGAACCATTGTTATGCAAACACACAAGTTTATTCTCATGGCCATGGGAACAGTGAGGATGGGGCCAGTTTGGGATGATACCGGAAGTGGGACTGCTATAATGCAGAGCCGTATCAAATACTTTTAAAAACTTTAGCTGTGCTTGATTTTGTTGGTCCAATACTATGGAACAGTCACAAAAGTGCAAACTCCAAGCAGTATTTGTATTTAAATATAGCGTCAAGCAGCCATAGCAGGGCTCAAACTACGGCCCCACAATGTCACCATCAGAACAAATTGGACAGATCGCCATAGGATTTGCCACTTCTGTACTCCTTACCATGCTTGCCAAATATCAGAACTCAACAGATCACAAAATTCTTTGGATGATGTATTTTTGAACATTTGTATTAATGTGGTCTTCTCCAGAACCACTCAGCACCAAACTTGGTATATAGCATCAATGGATACATATTTAAAATGCTAGGTTTTCCAAGGCTCTCGCTCAAACAATATGGCTGCTATAAGCCAATGAGCTTGTTTTTCCCTGTCCAACAATGCAACCATACGGCCAAAGAACTATACTCTACAGGTTAGCTAGACTCATCCCTGAGTGTGCCAAATGTCCTCAGGTCAAGTGCAATCAGGGTAGTCAGATCAAGAGGAATAAATAAGTGCCGTTATAGCGCCTCCGCGTGGTCGATTTAAACGTGCTCACATTGAGTCGACAGTGTTTGGAACATGTCTATCAAGTTGTTACAATATGAATAATGTGTCTGATTTATATGCATTTATGTGCCAGGTCAAGACCACTTGAATGTTCATTGGTCAGTAGCAGCCATGTTTGAGATGATAGAGGGGCATGAACTTTAAAAGTTTTCATCTTCAATCGCTTGTTATAGCGTGACCAAACTGGCACAGCACTGCATGAGAGGATGTGGCCTAGATTTGCTGCTTGAACACCTAATACATGACTCTGGCCTGGTATAGTGATGTAGACGGGGAATTGTTCAAATATATTCCAAATGAGACATCAAGATGTATGTTTGCATTCTGCATTGTGTAGTTCTGTAGTTGTGTGACCAGAGTATGTTTAATACAGAGCTACAATGCTGTACATGTCAAATTGATGCAGCATTTTGTGTGTAATAGATCTCTACATTCATTTGGAGGAAAACATCAGTATAACTAAATTATTTGACAAAATCCTATTCGGCTGTGTGGAATAATTTATGTAACGTACCACTAATGTAGTTCTGTGTATGCGTGTGTGTGTGTGTAACTATTGTGCAGTTCAATCACGTGGCCACTCACGCCTCAGCAAGCTCTGCCCTCTCCTCTGTGCGCTCGTGATCCCCCTCGATGATCAGCAGCTTACGAGCCACCTGTAGACGCACACACACAATTATTTACTGGCAGTTGCACAAGATGGCAGATGGAAACAACTGCTCACAAGATGTGCGCAGATGGTGAACAGGTGAAGTGTGAGTAAAGATGCCCACTGTGGATATAAATTGGGTACATCTAGGGAGAAACTGTACTAGTGAGCTTACAGCCTCACGTGAGAAGAAAAGTATGCGATGATGACCTCATCCACTTGTGTCTCGATGTTACCTCATTGGGTCCGTGTGTGCACGCATATGAGGTAGTACTAAAGCATTGTGTGCGTGTGTGTGTGTGAGAGAGAGATATGCTCACCTCCTCATACTTGCGGTCAGCCTCCTCAGCAATGTGCTTGGCCTCTTTCAGCTGGATCTCCTGTAGCTCCATCTTCTCCTCATCCTTCAGGGCCCTGTTCTCAATCACCTTCATGCCCCTGGAACAAACGCGCACATGTTAGATGTAATGTATCATCTAGGAAATCATTTGGTATTGAAACTTAGGATACGAAAAATGTAACACGGTGGTAATACGCCAATACTCGATATCAGACTTTGGATATTTGTCAAACTAAAACACACGATACTTAATATTGCACACCGTCAGCAGCATGTGACACTACATTTCACACACTGTCTGGGAAGCACAATGAGGGAGAAACTCAAAGGGTGCATCAGAGAAAGACATCCAATCAATTAACAGAAGATAGCGAGACCAAACACTAATCGTCAAAGATAGTGGTAACTAACCCAAGTAGTATCAACCGGCATCGTTTCCAATTGGAGCAAATGAAGCACAATGGGCAGAACAAGCAAAGAGGTGGGAAGAGCCAAGAACGAGCTAGAGAGAGCCCATTGGCCTGATGTAGCATGTATTTGCATATTTTCATTAGGGAATGCAAAGTCTGAAGTGCACGTGTGCAACAACTCAATTCGCCCTTGCACTCTTAAACATTTTTAGCAGAATGTTGGCCATCCCCTCATCCCACTGGACATCCCCTCATCCCACTGGACATCCCCTCATCATATTTGAGGGGAAGTTCTAAACTGATCCTTAAGATTTATACCCCTGTGATGAGTACGCGTTTCCCCTTTTGTCTGTCATCGTTGTGCCCATTTGCTTTCACTTCCAGTCCAACAACGACAAACTGACTAGGTTTAAACCCGGGATGGTCAACTGGCAGCCTGCATTTAGAGGACCAGTCAAAAGTTAAACCACCTACTCATTCAAGGGTTTTTCTTTATTTTTCCTATTTTCTACATTGTAGAATAGAAGTGAAGACATCAAAACTATGAAGACATCAAAACTGTGCAGTCGCAAAAAGCATCAAGCACTATGAAACTGGGTCTCATGAGGACCGCCACAGGAAAGGAAGACAATTACCTCTGCCGCAGAGGATAAGTTCATTAGAGTTACCAGCCTCAGAAATTGCAGCCCAAATAAATGCTTCAGAGTCCAAGTAACAGACATCTCAACTGTTCAGAGGAGACTGTGAATCAGGCCTTCATGGTCAAATTGCTGCAAAGAAACCACTGCTAAAGGACACCAATAAGAAGAAGCCACTTTTCTGGACCAAGAAAGACGAGTAATGGACATTAGATGGGTGGAAATCTGTCCTTTGGTCTGGAGTCCAAATTGGAGATTTTTGGTTCCAACTGCGGTGTCTTTGTGAGATGCAGAGTAGGTGAACGGATGATCGCCGCATGTGTGGTTCCCACCGTGAAACATGGAGTAGGAGGTGCTTTCCTGGTAACAATGTGAGGGATTTATTTAGAATTCAAGACACACTTAACCAGTATGGCTCCAACAGCATTCTGCAGCGATACGCCATCCCATCTGGTTTGCGCTTAGTTGGACTCTTTTTCTTCCCCCAAAAGGACGACCCAAAACACCTCCTGGCTGTGAAAGGGCTATTTGACTAAGGAGAGTGATGGAGTGGTGCATCAGATGACGTGGCCTCCACATCACCCGACCTCAACCCAATTGAGATGGTTTTGGCGCCCCCCCTCGGGTTTGAGCCGTGGGGGATCTTCTTGGGCTATACACAACGTTGTCTCAGGGTAGTAAGTTGGTGATTGAAGATATCCCTCTAGCGATGTGGGGGCTGTGCTTTGGCAAAGTGGGTGTGGTTATATCCTGCCTGGTTGGCCCTGTCTGGAAGTATCATCGGAAGGGGCTACAGTGTCTCCCGACTCCCATCTTAGCCTCCAGTATTTATGCTGCAATAGCTTATGTGGGGGGGGCGACTCCTTGCTGTCCCCAGTCCACCAGGTCGTGCTGCTGCTCCAGTTTCAACTGTTCTGCCTGCGGCTATGGAACACTGACCTGTCCACCAGATGTCCTACCTTGTCCCGGATCTGCTGTTTTCGACTCTCTCTCGACCGCACCTGCTGTCTCCAACTCTGAATGATTGGCTATGAAAAGTCAACTGACATTTACTCCCGAGGTGCTGACCTGCTGCACCCTCTACAACCACTGTGATGATTCTAATTATTATTATTTGACCCTGCTGGTCATCTATGATCGTTTGAACATCTTGGCCATGTACTGTTATAATCTCAATCTGCCATAGCCAGAAGAGGACTGGTCCCCCCTCAGAGCCTGGTTCCTCTCTAGGTTTCTTCCTTTATTAGGGAGTTTTTACTAGCAACTGTGCTTCTACATCTGCATTGCTTGCTGTTTGGGGTTTTAGGCTGGGTTTCTGTGTAGCGCTTTGTGACATCGGCTGATGTACAAAGGGCTTCATCAATACATTTGATTGATTTATGAGTTGGGGTGAAGGAAAAGCAGACAAGAAGTGCTCAGCATATGAAGAAACTCCTTTAAGACTAATCCACATCAAGCTGGTTGAGAGGCAAACGGTGGCTACTTTGAAGAATCTAAAATATATTTTGATTTGTTTAAAAAAAAACTTTGGTTACATGATTCCATGTGTTACTTCATAGTCGTCTTCATTATTATTCTAAAATGAAGAAAAAAAATAAAGGAAATAGCTTGAGTAGGTGTGTCCAAACTGACTGGTACTGTAGGCCCGCATACCCATGAGCCACTGTGGCTCCTCCAATTGTTGTGCCCCCACCTCCATCAAAGTTGCCCATCACTGGTTCAGAACAGTGACTATGGCCAAGTCCCCACTTTTTCCAATATGTCTTACTTCATGGGATCCCATGTTAAAAAGTCATGCTTCCTTTGCTGCATAGGGCCTTCGATAAATTATTTGTGTGTGCTTATATTAGTCCTATTTCAAACATGTACAAGTGTATACAACTTTATGCAGATGACACTTACACCATTTCCAACAGTTGACCAAGCTATGATAGAGCTGCAATCCGAGATTCTTGCCTTACAGAAAGCCCTGGTTGGTTTATAATTCATACTTGCTGGCAAGAGTAAATAGATGTTGTTGCATGCTAACAGATGACTGGAAGTCTGTGGGTAATGCTAGTTAGCATTGGCTCGCAAAACTACCTCTAATGTCCTTCATACTGGACAGACATAAAAATGGTATCCATGAGTTCATCTGACCCTAGGGGAGAAAATAAAGGGCCTCATTGCCAAAATCCCAGAGTATCCCTTTAAAACAGTGGTGTTTGGAGAATTGCAGTGTTTTCCCCTTTGTGTTCACGTGCGCTGTGTTCCACTGACCTCTCACTTTCGTCTGCAGCCTTCTCGGCCTCCTCCAGTTTCTGCAGAGCGGTCGCCAGTCTCTCCTGGGCCCTGTCCAACTCCTCCTCAACCAGCTGGATACGCCTGTTCAGGGAAGCAACTTCAGCCTCAGCCTGTATCAGGGAGGGGGAGAAGGGAAAGAGTTGGACGTATACTGACATTTCGCCTCAAATTTAAATGGAATTGACCTCAACCCCTCTTTCAACATACGATTTACTGTATATGCCATGATGATTGATATAGTGCTTTTTCTAGTGCTCAAAGCACGTAACATTGCATCACATCTCACGTTGTCCACCGACGTAGGAGGCTAGACTCAATATGCTCCAGTCAGATTACCATTTATTCACCTTGATTTTCTCACACGCATCCATCCAGTACACTGGTTATGTTCAGTGTAACACAACACTGCAGAATCTGTTACTTTGTATTCTGTGAGCTCAACGCACCGTTTCTCTATCAAGCATTAACTGTTGGAAGATGTAAGATGAAATTTGTAACAGGTCAATATTTGTATTAGTTAAGAGCTGAACATGTGGTAATTATCTACAATGAGCACAAGCCAGTGTTGCTACAGCTGCACATTATCAGTGAGGGAGTTCTATTACGCTGGGCCGGGTTTTTTAGAAAATAAATGTTTGAAGCGTTAATTAGTTTTCCTTGGGAGACAGATCAAGCTTTATCAAATTACTTTTGTGAAAACACAGAATCCTACACGTCCTTTACCGTCACTTTTTGAAGCCACCCCTCAGTAAAAGGCACATGACAGCCAGCTTGGAGTTTGCCAAAAAGCACCCAAATACTCTCAGAACCAAGATTGATCTCTTTGGCCTGAATGCCAAGTGACATGTCTGGAGGAAACCTGCCACCATCCCTACAATAAAGCTTGGTGGTAGCAGCATCATGCTGTGGGGATGTTTTTCAGCAGCAGGGACTGGGAGACTAGTCAGGATTGAGGGAAAGATGAATGGAGCAAAGTACAGAGAGATTTATTTTACCCTTTTTTTCCTCCCTAATTTTGTGGTATCCAATTGGTAGTTAGTCTGGTCTCGTCGCTGCAACTCCCGTACAGACTCGGAGAGGTGAAGGTCGAGAGCTGTCCGTCCTCCGAAATACAACCCAACCAAGCAGCACTGCTTCTTGACCCAATGCCCACTTAACCTGGAAGCCAGCTGCACCAATGTGTCGGAGGAAACACCGTACACCTGGCTACAGTGTCAGCGTGCACTGTGCCCAGCCCGCCACAGGAGTCCCTAGTGCGCGATGGGACAAGGACATCCCTGCCGGCCAAACCCTCCCCTAAACCGCGCGATGCTGGGCCAATCGTGCGCCACCCCACGGGTCTCCACGTCCGAGCCTGGACTCGAACCCAGTACAGAGAGATAGTTGATTTTTTTTTAACTGCTCCAGAGCGCTCAAGACCTCAGACTGGGGCAAGGTTCACCTTCCAATAGGACAACGACCCTAAGCACACAGCCAAGACAAAGGAGGAGTGGCTTCGGGACAAGTCTCTGAATGTCTTTGAGTGGCCCAGCCAGAGGCCAGACTTGAACCCGATCTAACATCTCTGGAGAGACCTGAAAATATCTGTGTTGCGACGCTCCCCATCCAACTTGACAGAGCTTGAGAGGATCTGCAGAGAATAATGGGAGAAACTCCCTAAATACAGGTGCGTCAAGCATGTAACATCATACCCAAGAAGACTTGAGGCTGTAAATCGCTGACAAAAGGTGCATAAAGGTCTGAGTAAAGGGTAGGACTACTTATGTAAATGTGATTTGTTCTTTAACAATCTAAAAACCTGTTTTTGCCTTATCAAAATCTAATATCGTGTGAAGAGTGATGAAAAGGTTTTATTTAATCAATTTTAGAGAGAGGCTATAAGGTAACTTAGTTGTGGAAAGTTATGAGTCTCAGCCTCTAGCGAATTCAAGGAAATGTATGAAACAGATGATAGATCTCACCACTGGAGAGAAGATGGAGCTAGATTACATTCTGCTAATTCTCTCATTGATGAAATATTGGATTTAAATGCAGTTTTGTCCCCCAAAACTAATATATGTTATTGACTGAGTGCACTAAGTTATATAGACTTGACTCTTTGGTAAAGTGTCTTCATGGGGCGGCCACGATTTAGCAGTGGCGTGCCTCTGCTTGGGGAAACACAAAATATATTGCATTTTAAAACTAGTTTCATTGGGAAGGCAGATAAAAGCCTTTTTATCCAAAGCAATCACTTGTGCATGTGAAAACAGAATCCTACTCATTACTCCACGTGCTTAACCTACACCGCTTTTGTTTTGAGCAGACTTGACCTTCGGCCAAAACTGGGCACCTGGCTCAAGTCTGGAAAGCAGCCCAGTTCCAAAACAAATACAATCAACACTAACCCAGTTCATCCGGGGCATTTATCAAATCCCCCTCAGTATATCTGGCTTAAAGTACCTGTCCAGTGAAAATCTAACTTGTAAAAGTTAATATTCTGTTAACTCACAAACAAATTATGTTGTTGACTCATCAGATACTCGTATGGGGCCAAAGCATAAATTTGAGACAACTATCAGGAAACAAACTCAAATAAAAAGTCAAAAAAAGAGGATGAGCTGGCCAATTAGTGGTCTACTTGTGTTCATATTTTTAATGGTGTATAGGCTCACACCATTCCAACACAGAAAATATTTGTTTTAACACACATAATTAACAAAACTATTAAACCCATATTGTAATTAATTACAGGTCATGTCCGCAAACACTGGACAATTACTTTAAGCCCCAGTCCCTCAATGACTTCAATTTCAAAAATGTGGTCATAAAGCCCCCACCCATGTTGCGCAACGCCTTCCACTAACAATTCCTTTGTAATGTTACTCAACAATACACATCCCATTTGATAGGTGTCAATAGGAGACTACCTAAAAACACCTCACTTCTATACAGCTACGACCGGAAATGACTTGTTCGTAGCAGGTTAGGAGAATTAGATTAAGGTTAGGAAAAGGTTTATCGAAAATGCTCTTCTAACCCTGTAGTTCCCAACCAGCGGTACTAAGACTTGGTCTACGACTCATGATGCCATAAATACTGGTAAAATGCACGAGAGGATACTTCAGGTGTTCTCCGGCACAAGTAAAATGTTGGTGGTGGTACAGTAACAGATAACGGTTGGGTACCACTGTCCTAACCTGCTACGAAAAGTCCCATGTTAATAGGCTCCTTGTAGGGCGGGGGTGTAACGTTAAAAGGTTAATTGCATGAATGACAACCCAGGCAAAGTGGTAGTATACTTTTAAAAAGAAACAATGTAGCGCACGTCGATCTAATATTGTCAAAATGCCAAAGAATTATATTTAAAAAATGGTAATGTCGATGGATAATTCTGAAATATAATTTTACCTGTTCTCGTGATGTTTTCTCCACCTCGACCTGTCTCTGAAGAAGTTCAGCTCGCTCTTCGGCTTCATCTGCCTGTTGCTGTAAAACTTTGATCTTTCGCTTAACTGCGTCGATACTGTTGTTTCCAGACATTTTATTTTGTTTGTGAGAGTAGGTTAGTCCTAGTTAGTTTGTTTCCCCTTCTTTAAAAAAGTTATAACTTCGGCACGAGTTCTTCAGAACGGGAGAAAAAAAAAGCAGCAACGCCCTGCCAAATGGTCAAACGTTGATTGTAGTGGCGTGGGAATATGCGTTCTTCCTCCAAACAGCAGGACACAACGCATTTAAGATTGACACTGGTCTAACCGAATTTCGTCCAAAATTCGTGTTTTCAAAGTAGCCTAATCCGGTTAATGTTTTAAATAGTTTCTGCTGCTATAATTTACCAGGAAGACGCAAAAAAATATATTTTTTATTTTTTTTATTCTACAGACGTGGCAAGCTAACAGTCCTAATTCATTGGCTTCCGCTGTGAAAAATGGGACGAATTCTTTCAATTGCACGCGGTTATAATTTAAGCTCAATCAAACGAATGAATGAATGAATTCAAAATTGGCTTAACAAGGGATTTGCTGTCCGTTCTCTCCCCTGTCTCTAAATCACTATGCCCTGCCCGCTTGGTTCAGCTCTTTTCTTTTCAACCCACTTCCGGCTTGCTCCACACCCAAATGTCTGGCGTAGACAATAAACTGGAATGCTGATCCAGAGTCAGCCCCTAGAACACTAGTTGGTCCCCAGAAGGAAAGTTTTAAAAATGATCCCGTCAGCACAATGTATATTCGACCGGAAAGCACTCCTTGGTTACACGTGTCCTGACCAGGTGAAGTGACGTTTCATTTATAAATCACTCGCATTCCAAGTCACTCCCGAGGTAGCATATGAAAGTACATGTAAGGGGGGATTCCCCTGCATGAGAATGTCATCTCAACATCACGATTTAGTACACATTTGTGAATGTTTGAATGGTGTAAGTGTGTTTCTATCTACAGGCTATTTTGTATGGTATGCCTACTTGTTCATCATATGTGACTACTTGCTTTGTATGTGTACATTTGTTTGCTTGTCAACACATTACACCTGAAACCTCCAGATACCAAATATGACTGCTTCTTCATTCCTTCCTATTGCACAACAACTTGAGGATGCTGAGACATGCACCACAACACACACACAAATCAAGTCACTACTTGTGAGCCATCACTACATTCAGTGTGATATAAAACAAGAAAATGCACATTGTCTTGTTAAATTTTGGTTTAAAGATGGGTTATGAAAACATCAGGCCTAGCTAAATAATTCAATTATGCCCAAAATAATATTTCCTTGTGAGATAAAGTGTTTTGAATGGGATTGAACGCTTCAATTTTAGTGAATACACAGAGCTGTGAAGGTGTTTGGATTTACCAGGATTGTGTTTATTAGGGCACTCAATTAAAAGATTAAAACAGTTTCCAAGAGAAAAATAAAATAAGCATTTCTAATTGTTCAAGTCCAGGAAGTCCCTCCTTGTTTTCTTCCGACCTTGTTACTCACTCGTGTGGTGTGAATGGTTCACTCGTGTGAATGGTTCTCAGTAGGTGAATTGATTGTTCACTTGCACGTCCAGTTGTGACCACCAAGTGTCGCCCCAGACCACATGTTTGGCACTGTGAGACAATTTTAGACGTTGAGTGAGTTTCTGCACATTGACCAAGTTTACATGCACTCAGTATTCCGAATAGAAGCTCATATCCCGCTAAGGTTTTTTCGAGATAAGCTGTTTACATGCACCTTTGATATTCTTCTCATAAGTATCCCTGTAGTCATGCATAAACATAATATTCCTAATTTAAATTCACATGGGTGAAATGGAATAGTAACAAATATGGACACCGACTGTAGGCCTATATATAACCTCTCACATATAGTGGATAAATATCTTGAGAAAATGCAAATTCATGTTGTTGTTGTTGTTTTTTTACACCGTTATGCAAGCAGACCGTATTTCAACCACATAAAATATGCAACCAAGACGAGCTGAAGTCTTATCAGAAGAGTGTTTTGCCGTTTTATCAGCTTTTAATTTCCTTAAAACTGGTCAAACTCATGACATTTGGACAAATGTACACATACCAAGCGCATAGTCACACACGATGAACCATTGAGGACCACTTTGGAAACAAGCGTTTTAATTAATACTTTGAAGTGATATCCTCTGGGTTCGCATTGTGCATTTTGTTGTTTTTGTCTGTTGCCCAAAATAAATCCAATTAAATTTTGTACAGGAACAATCATTCCACTGTTTTGGAGAAATTGCATATTCTCCCCGGTCCCTAAACGAAACAGACAACTTTACTGGTGTTATCTATATTACTAATGCATTCATTCTATCAAAGCCAGACATTATTCTACTTTATTTAGTCTTTTGGGGCAACACGTTGTGACAGAAGAGAACCGTGTATCAAACGTAGTTGACAAACAAAATGGCCTACCAAATGTCGGAAATTGTAAGTAGAAACTTAATTTAAATTATAGTAAATTAATTATAGTAGGCTAAATTATTATTGTTGATCAAACTGCGCAGGTAGTCTACTTTTTGAAGTGATTTGATTGACAAGCAGATGAAAACGTCACTCTGCACACATAATATGCGAAACTGAGCCTGCGCAGAACGCGGTTTTTCACGGTCCACGCAGGCTCAGTTTAGTATATAATGGGAGTAAACAGGACAATATTTTTACATGCCACAATATCCCGTTTTAGATCAGCATATCCGAAGCATCTTATCCAGGGTTCTCAAACTGAATACAAGCTTTTTATTGTAAACGGGATATGATGTTTATATGAGTCAACTCAAAAACAGAATACTTGAGTATTCTGAAAAATAACGGGATATTTGGTGTGCATGGAAATGTGGTCAGTGATTCTGCATTGCTTTGGCCAAAGTATCCCTATACATTTACATAACTGTGAAATGTTACTTGTATATGGGTCTATTTAGATGTAGAACTAAGTTTGTAACAGTAAGTCTATTGAAAAAAAATCTAAAAATTATTCCATGACATTCGTGTCTTAGTTAAGTTGAGGTTATTTTCACATTTAAAGTTTCATTCTCACAATGCACAAGTACAGTGAAATGCCTTTATTGCTCTTTCCCAACAATCCAGTAGTACAATCAAATAAATGTAAAAAGTCAAGTGGAACAAAAAAGTAAGTAAGCTATATACAGGGTCAGTTCCAGAGTCTGCTAACACCATCTTTACAATGTGCAGGGATACTGGAGTGTTATAATTATATATGTATAGGGGTAGGGTGACTAGGCATCAGGATGAATGATAAACAGAGTAGCAACAGCGTATATGGTGTTTGTGTGTGTTTTGCAATGAAGGTTTACAGTAGCCTCAATAGCACTGTAGGATAGCACCATGGTGTAGCTAGCTGCTGTCTTCCTCTGTGTAAGATACACAACTTAGGAGGCTCATGGTTCTCACCCACTTCCATAGACTTAAACAGTAATTATGAAGACTTCCGGAGGACATCCTCCAATCTATCAGAGCTCATGCAGCATTAACTGACATGTTGCTCATCCAATCAAAGGATCATAGAATGAATCTAGTACTGAAAGCATAAGCTACAGCTAGCTAGCACTGCAGTGCATAACGTGTGGTGAGTTGTTGACTCAGAGAAAGACAACAGTTGAACCGGTTTGAACAAATTAATTTATAAAAACATTAAGAAGAAGTAGCAGAGAGATAGAGCTAGCCATATTTCATTGTATTTTCTTCTTCTTCCTAGTTTACCTTTCACTTACTTACTTACTTAGCTAGCTAATGCAGCTAATTTAGCCTACTCAAAACCTGAGGAATGCTATTTATGTTAGCTAGCTAAGGTTATCCTACACTGCAACTTTTCCAAGTGAAGGTAAGCTTTTGGTTTTATGCATTTATTGCCACTGGGGCCCGCCGGTGTAACTGTACTGTGTGATCGTACAAATGGATTGGATTGTGGGAGAGTACGTTTAATAGCACTTTAGTTCTAGTAACTATGTTGACTACGGCGTCAGCTAATATGGTGATGATGTAGGCTGTGTAGCGGTTAGTGGTTTGAAGGTTTGGCTTGGATAAAAAAAAATTGCCTTGTCACAGACAGATGTTGTGTTTCTTTAAACGGAAACAAACGGAACAGAACGGGGATGGATCTATCTTAATTTGCCCAATAGAAACTCTCATTTTAGTTGCAACTGTTTGGACTAATTATTACACCCCAGATCAGCTAGATGCAGGCAAGAGTGTGCAAGGCGATATCGAATGTGTCACTGTCTGTCAACTTGATTACTCCAATTTGTCTCTTGACCTGTGCATCTACATTTTAAAGTTTCATTTATAGGCTATGTTACAGCAACCTCATGATGGGTATACAGTGCCTTGCGAAAGTATTCGGTCCCCTTGAACTTTGCGACATTTCAGGCTTCAAACATAAATATATAAAACTGTATTTTTTTGTAAAGAATCAACAAAAAGTGGGACACAATCATGAAGTGGAACGACATTTATTGGATATTTCAAACTTTTTTAACAAATCAAAAACTGAAAAATTGGGCGTGCAAAATTAAGTTAATAAGTTAATACTTTGTAGCGCCACCTTTTGCTGCGATTACAGCTGTAAGTCGCTTGGGGTATGTTTCTATCAGTTTTGCACATCGAGAGACTGAAATGTTTTCCCATTCCTCCTTGCAAAACAGCTCGAGCACAGTGAGGTTGGATGGAGAGCATTTGTGAACAGCAGTTTTCAGTTCTTTCCACAGATTCTCGATTGGATTCAGGTCTGGACTTTGACTTGGCCATTCTAACACCTGGATATGTTTATTTTTGAAACATTCCATTGTAGATTTTGCTTTATGTTTAGGATCATTGTCTTGTTGGAAGACAAATCTCCGTCCCAGTCTCAGGTCTTTTGCAGACTCCATCAGGTTTTCTTCCAGAATGGTCCTGTATTTGGCTCCATCCATCTTCCCATCAATTTTAACCATCTTCCCTGTCCCTGCTGAAGAAAAGCAGGCCCAAACCATGATGCTGCCACCACCATGTTTGACAGTGGGGATGGTGTGTTCAGGGTGATGAGCTGTGTTGCTTTTACGCCAAACATAACGTTTTGCATTGTTGCCAAATAGTTCAATTTTGGTTTCATCTGACCAGAGCACCTTCTTCCACATGTTTGGTGTGTCTCCCAGGTGGCTTGTGGCAAACTTTAAACGACACTTTTTATGGATATCTTTAAGAAATGGCTTTCTTCTTGCCACTCTTCCATAAAGGCCAGATTTGTGCAATATACGACTGATTGTTGACTCTGGACAGAGTCTCCCACCTCAGCTGTAGATCTCTGCAGTTCATCCAGAGTGATCATGGGCCTCTTGGCTGCATCTCTGATCAGTCTTCTCCTTGTATGAGCTGAAAGTTTAGAGGGACGGCCAGGTCTTGGTAGATTTGCAGTGGTCTGATACTCCTTCCATTTCAATATTATCGCTTGCACAGTGCTCCTTGGGATGTTTAAAGCTTGGGAAATCTTTTTGTATCCAAATCCGGCTTTAAACTTCTTCACAACAGTATCTCGGACCTGCCTGGTGTGTTCCTTGTTCTTCATGATGCTCTCTGCGCTTTTAACGGAACTCTGAGACTATCACAGTGCAGGTGCATTTATATGGAGACTTGATTACACACAGGTGGATTGTATTTATCATCATTAGTCATTTAGGTCAACATTGGATCATTCAGAGATCCTCACTGAACTTCTGGAGAGAGTTTGCTGCACTGAAAGTAAAGGGGCTGAATAATTTTGCACGCCCAATTTTTCAGTTTTTGATTTGTTAAAAAAGTTTGAAATATCCAATAAATGTCGTTCCACTTCATGATTGTGTCCCACTTGTTGTTGATCCTTCACAAAAAAAATACAGTTTTATATCTTTATGTTTGAAGCCTGAAATGTGGCAAAAGGTCGCAACGTTCAAGGGGGCCGAATACTTTCGCAAGGCACTGTAGGTCACATTCAAGTATCATGTAGTATCTTAAACCTATCAATGTTATATTGTGCTGGACGAATGGCGTATGAATGACAGTCATCCAATTTGCTGTCATAGAAATAAGGCCATGCTCATAGAAAAACAAATCATCTTCCCTGATCTTAAACAGCCCGACGTTAAACGGCCACACATGTTGTGTGTGTTTGCAAATTTTGTGTTTGTGTGTGTGAATGTGTATAGAGACTCCCCAAAATTATAGAAGGGTCAATGCAGATAGTCAGTGTAGCCATTTCGTTAGCTAGTCTTATGGCTTGAGGATAGAAACTGTTCAGGAGCTGTTGTTGTCAGACTTGATGCTTCAGTACCACTTGCCATGTGGAAGCAGAGAGAAGAGTTTAAGGCTTGGGTGGCTGGAGTCTTTAACAATTATTCAGGCCTTCACACCGCCTGATGTAGAGTTCCTGGATGGCAGGGAGCTCCGCCCTAGTGATGTACTGGGCTGTCCGCACCACCCTCTGTAGTGAGGGCAGTGCAGTTGCCATACAATCAGTGATGCAGTCAGTCAAGATGCTCTCAATGGTGCAGCTATAGAACTGTTTGTGGATTTGGGGGGGGGGGGGCTCTGTTGCGCATTCTTTGCAACTTTTCCTTGTGTGTGGACCATTTTAAGGTCTTAGTGAATTGGACACAGAGGAAAATTTAGGCTACATCTAGACCTAGATTTCCTAGACCTAGATTTCAGCCACAATCTTTTAGCAGTAGTTATCATGGTAAGAAAGGGCATAGCGGTAGCCTACATGCTAAAATGTGTTAGCTGTTAGTAAATACTGCATGCTAAACTATGCCTTCAGCAGGAGTTGAATGGACATTTGTTTTAGCCATTAGCTGCTGGCTAAGTAGTGCTGCTGAAAGACCGGAGCTTTGAGAGCTCCTTAATGTGCGAAGATTGAGTTGCTCTTTACCCTCTTGCTGAAAGCTGGGTACCCTTGATTTAATACAAGAGCGTAAGGAGCTAGGCATCCTCAGGCAGTCATAAAACTGTCCTTTAGCGTTGCTTATTATGACGCTAATCCCGAGCATGTGGAGAGAGGCAGAAGGTCCACGGAGGTTAAAGAGAGGTCTGTCCCAACTGTTTAGAACTCTGACTCCTCTGAGACTCAGTAACACTGGAAACGACACACACACACACACACACACACACACACACACACACACACACACACACACACACACACACACACACACACACACACACACACACACACACACACACACACACACACACACACACACAGTGCAGAGCAACATTTGGAGAGATCTGAATACACTGCAGGGATAAATGCCCTTCACTAATCTCTTTGACACTATTGCTTCATGTTGATCTAGTTGTCTCTATGCAACAATGATTCTATTCTGGGGAAGATATTTAGGACATAACCAGCTATAGGGGAAAGAAGGTGGGGGCCAACCTAAATACATGTAGCCTGACAATGCACCCTAAATTCTTTGACTGCTCTGTCGTTCGCTACATACTTTATTTAGTCTGAGGATGCCATCATTGAAGTAATTTCTGGTGACGAGGGGAGTTGTACAAAACAAAGTAATTAGGGATTGGATTGTCTCTAACCAAATCAGAGTATCAACGCCAATGACTAATTTTCAAACCGCTGCTTTACCCAAGAGTTTTCTAGCTCTGGTCCAACCTATCGCTTTCTGGACCAATAAGACTGCCCGAATGTGTTTGCATTTGGTGTAGGGTCGGGGAGGTCCTCAGATCCAGACTCATTGCGGAGAAAAAATATATAGTAAGGTGTACGGGTAGCCAGGCAAAAGAACACTCCCCTTCGTATGGACAGTGAAGCAAAAATTGTACATTTGGCTCTATACTCCAGCATTTTGGATTTGAGATCAAATGTTTCATGAGACGACAGTACATAATGTCACCTTTTATTTTAGGTATTTTTTATACATATCTGTTTTACCGTTTAGAAATGAAATCACTATGTATCTGGTCCCACCCATGTGAAGAAATCAGAGGTATTTGGACATATTTCTTGCACGCAATGACTACATTAAGCTTGTGACTACAACCATTTTGTATGCAATTGCAGTTCGTTTTGGTTGTGCTATGCTTTGCCCAATAGTAACTGAACGGTGAATGATGGCTGGAGTAATTTTCTTTCTAAGTGAGTAGATAAGATGTTTCTGAACGCTTCTAAATGAATCCTAATAATTCCATGATTAAGAAAAATCATGAATGAACCATGAGTAATGGCAAGTGAGACGCCGTTTATAGGCTACAACAAAATATGCTATCTTCTCACCATTACCAATAACATGGGAGGTTCGCATTTTCTTGGGGTATGATCTTTATTCATGATTTTGGGGGTATGATTGTTATTATTCATGATTCATTCACGATTATCCGTAATCAAGGTAGCATCCACATTAATGTAGAAGTGTTAAAAAATATCTATTCTTATTTACAATAACATTTACTCAAAAATGACATAAGACATTTTTCACCATTCATTTTGAGCAAAACATTATCCGAAACACAACCTAAGCAAACTGCATATCCATCCATCAAGTTTGTAGAGTAGACAATGTGTGCTAGGAATATGTGACCAAATACTACACCTTTGACTACTTTAATACAGTGTGATTGCAATTTGTCCAAATACTTATGACATCTTCGAATGGGGAGGGGGACAAGATATAGTGTTTTCATTTCTAAAAGGTAATGTTTGAAAATACTCTCAAATGAAAAGGTGACATTCTGTACTGTCATTTCATATGAAACATTTGAACTCAAATGTTGAGCTGTACATCCCCCTCTGGTATTTCTGTTATGACCCATTCTGCCCCCCTATCAGACCATTAAACGCAATATTGAAGCTCACACACTCACATGATTTTGCCACATAACTGTACAGACAGCGTAGGGCAGGCTGACCAGACAAGAGCACATAACACCCGTAATGACCTTGGCCATACGAGTCATTGGGTAATCATCACTCCATGGCACCACAAGACCTATTTACTTTACTTCCATGCATTCTCCCTATTGAGGAAAATTATTATGACGACAGCTGCTGTTTGTTCTATATCTAGAGTCCGGAGAAAAGCACTTCATTACAGTCAACTAGGGGAAATACAGAGAGAGGGAAGAAAGAGAATTACTGAGACAAAGGGAATGCAAGGGAAATTGTAGAATGAGAAAAAAACACCTAAACAACTAGAGGAAGAGAACGGTAAAGAAATAGAAAGGGGGAGGGGACTCGGATGAGATTGGCAACCCAAGTATAGTCTTGGCTGTGATAGCCTCAAGGTTAGAGAGGGAGGTTGGTAACGGGAGGTTCAAATCCCAGTGGAAAACGTGGCCTGGCAACTAGAGGATTGCTGGCATCAATAACTCACATGCCATCTACAGCAACTGTGCCCTTGAGCAAAGCCCTTAATCCCCAAACCTCTCCAGGGGCGCTGCTCTGTGGCTGACCCTGTCCTGCTCCCAGGCTGTTATGTTTGTATTTAGTTTCACAGCAAAAATAACAATATCTGTGCAAATTGACAAGAAAAGGTCTGTTATATTCCATTCCATTCTTTGGGGAGCGTTCAGATAGTACAGCCTGTGTGCACTATCCAGAATTAGCATGAAAACCAAACCTTTGAATTGTATCTTTTTTTTTTTGTACCTTTACTTTACTAGGCAAGTCAGTTAAGAACAAATTCTTATTTACAATGACGGCCTAGGAACAGTGGGTTAACTGCCTGTTCAGGGGCAGAACAACATATTTGTACCTTGTCAGCTCGGGGGTTTGAACTTGCAACCTTCCGGTCACTCGTCCAACGCTCTAACCACTAGCTTCCTAGCATGAGGGATAACCCTTAACTCCAGAGGTTTACTGCTCAAAATTAACTGTCACCAAAGAGGACTAAAAGTGTCAGTCAAAAACTGTCACTAAGTTATCATCCCAGAAACATGCAGGGCTCTGTGGTTTTCACATACTCCTTGACTTAACTAAAACATTGGCAATGTATGGGTAAAGGCACTACGGCTCGTGAATCCAAATGTCATGTGTTGTTCAGAAAGTCAGAATGGTTATAGTATCTGTTGCTCTGATGACTTTGGAGATGGTTAGTGTCTTGTGTTTCTATCGCTAGTAACATAACAGCAACTAGGTCTGGGGTTTTTCAAACCTGTTCCTTTGGACCCACAGGGTGTACAAGCTTTTGTTTTAGCCCAGCACCAGCACTCCTGATGCAACTCAAGGGCTTATTGATTAGTTAAATCAGATGTGTTAGTGCTGGGCTGGAACAAAAGCCTGGTCCCCAGGGCCAGACTTGACTAACTCTAGTGAGAATATCGATGATTATTGTCCCTAAAATGGTAGCATGATTAGTGTGATAGTCACAGTTCGACTGGATGACATCATGGTCAGAATATGTGGATAAAACAGCAGCAGCTGTGGATGGGTGGATGGGTGACCGGAGGGAATGAGAAGAATGGGAGGGAGGGGAGAGACACTAGGCACCAGGTTTAACCTCCTGTGGTCAGTACCACCCTGCATCCAACTGCTGGCTTGCCTCTGAAGCTAAGCAGGGTTGATCCTGGTTGGTCCCTGGATGGGAGACCAGATGCTGCTGGAAGTGGTGTTGTAGGGCCAGTAGCAGTCACTTTTTCCTTTGGTCTAAAAATAAAATATCCCAATGCCCCAGGGAAGTGATTGGGCACATTGCCCTGTGTAGGGTGCCATCTTTCGGATAGGACGTTAAACGGGTGTCCTGACTCTCTGTGGTCACCAAAGATCCCATGGCACTTATCTTAAAATTCCCAATCTGGCCCTCATATCTGGCCCACCTAGTTTTCCCCAGCTTCAAATTGTCTCATTTTTCCCCTGTAACTATTATTTTCATAGTACAAGTGTGTTTACTTTGACATACAGTATGTACTATGAGCATGTATGAGGCTTTTGGTGCCTTCAAGCTTGCTAAATGCTTAATGGGTACCTGCACAGAACCTGCATCGCTCCAGGTTCAAAGCTCTTATTTGTGACTTACTAAAGCCTCTGTCTAGATCTGACTACCCATGTTTCTCCACAATTTCATGGAATCCAATTGGTAATTACAGTCTTGTCTCATCGCTGCATCTTCTGGACGGACTCGGAAGAGGCAAAGGTCGAGAGACATGCGTCCTCCGAAACACATTGTCCTCGTAACACATTGTCTTCGTAATACTATTGTCCTCGTAATACTATTGGCCTCATAATACTTCATGTAAGACCTAGGAAGAACACAACACACTTACATCTGCGGCCTTCTTGTCTGCAACCTCCAATTTCTCCTGGGCATCCTTCAAAGCCTCAGAGTATTTGTCCAGCTCATCCTCAGTTCCCTTCAGCTTCTTCTGCATTTGCAGCAACTCATCCTCGTGCTGAGACAGAGAGAGTGAGAGAAGGAGGGAGGGCAAGAAGAGGAAAGAGAGATGGAGAAAGGGCGCGTGAGATTTGCACACTCTTTTCACACTATGGTGCGGACCTGAATCGTACTATGCCGGCGCTGACATTTTCTTTTCACCTTGACCTTTTCAACAAGGTTCAATCAACTATGGTGGATACATAACCAGGCCAGCACAGTAAAGCTCGGCTCATTAGTGTGAAAATAGTATTTGTTAACTGATAGCCTCATAGCCCTGTCCATATCCATTCATCAAGGCATCTTTGACTGTCACCCAAGCCTGGGTTCAAATAGTAGTTTTCATCTTTAAAATACTTTGAGCATTTGATTGAGCCTTCCTGGGGTGGCACATGGGCCGGTTTTACACTTTTGAGACTATTCCATTGGCTCATTGCGCCAGGCAAGATTTTTTAAAGTATTTGAAAGAAAACAAATACTATTTGAACCCGTCTCTGCAGCCGCCTCACCTGTCCTCTTGTCACAAATAACCTAAAGCCTGATGACAGGCCTGGCGTGGTTCCACTTCAACGCCATCTAGATATAAATACTACCTCTGGATGGACAATCACTCAGTGAATGGATCCACTGTCGTATTCCATCCTAGTGTCTAGCCCTTCGCAATTTCTCAGTGGAGAGATCACTAGCTAAACCACTCCAGCCTTGACAGACAGCCTGTCTGGCCTTGCTAATGAGAGAAATATGGTCTAAAGTTTCTATCATGTTGTCTTGGCATGGTTTTGAATTTTCCAGTGTCTTTTTTTTCCTGGACAGGGGTCACTTTGGATTCAGTTGTTAAGTCCAGTTAACTCAGTCCTATTCTTATCCTAACCTCTAGTATTGAGTAATGTCATGAGCTTTTGTTCTCATTTTCAAGAATAATACATTAAATCACTGGAATGTAAAAGAAAACCTTTACAAATAAAAGTATATATATCTATATCTATATATATATATTATACACACACACATACATACATACAAATCTGTTACAAACACATCTAGAAAAGCAGGTGAGATGACTCTTTCACTAACCAGTATATTGCAATATCGGTTTAACATTTCACATCTGTTTTGACCAATTACTTCTGAACTTTTTAGACTTTTAACAATGACAGGCCAAGGGGTTGTAACTGAGTTATATCTAAGCAGATGACTACCGCTGACCATTTTCAATAACACAGCCACATCATGGAAACCTATAAGCTATTTCACCTTTCAAGACTTCCACTCCCCATCCCTGTCTCAGTGGGCAAAATTTGTCATGGGATGTTAAAATGACATTTTCTGGTGGTTAATTGGATTTCTACTTGTACAGACAATACAAACAGGGCTCTGGTCAGAAGTAGTGTTATATATAGGGACTAGGATGCTATTTATGACAGAGCCACACATCTTTTTCTGGTCACTAAAAAGACTTTGGAAAAAAACGTCCTTGTACAATAAATATACAACCTGACCATGACGCAAAATAAATTACGTCATTGTAACCAGTTTTGCTCCCTAGGGTAGTAGTAGCCTATAATAGGCGGTCAAGGGACCGCTCAAGGTGTCCATGTTCCTTTCCATGATAGAGCCCCCCCTTCTCTTTAATGTTGTTGGCCCACCTGCTTGCTCCTCTCCTCGGCTGCCTTCTTGTCAGTATCGGCTTGTTCTGCCGCGTCCAGAGCGTTCTCCTTATCCAGCTTCAACATAAGCATCTTCTTCTTGACTGCCTCCATTTTTAAAGGTTTTTTGGGTTTTTTGACTGAGGGGGTAAAGGGTGCAGGACAGTCAAGTCTGGTCTACTCAGTGGAACAGGAGAGAGAGGGAGAGAAGGAGGGAGGGAGAAAGAGCAGAGGAGAGACCAAACTCATGGATAGAGAGAGAACATATATATCCCCAAGTGTAGATGGCCACACCCACAAACATGTACCTCCCACTTTAGCCTTCTGGCTCCACCCAACTCAATCCTTTAAAGCGCCATTCTTCAAAGTGATCTACTGATCGTCCCTCTCCATAATAAAGCAAAGTAGGATGAACGTACTTTGATGTTGCGTTGTTCCCCTGATGGTTAAGGTCAGGTTTGGGGAACGCAAGCGGATTCTAGATCTGTGCATACAGGCAACTTTTACAGGCAGAAAGAAAGCCTGGTCCCCAAGTACCCATCCATTTCCCTCTGTCTTCCTGTGTCAGCTGTCATTTTCTTTGACATGTTTAACATATATTGTACGTTTCCTGCTGTGTGGACTTTTAGTAATAAAAAGTGAGATGGTGGGAGAGAGAAATATAGAGAAGGACAATGAGAGTGGGGCATAGAGGATTAGGCAGATGCTGTCATAAAACAAAAGAAACAGTTGTTTTTTTGTCTTCCAAACACGCATGCATGCACACACACAGGGTTCGAATTACAGAGGTGTCTAGGGGTGCAGGGTAGTGGACACTCCCATAACAAATCAGGAAACCCCGAGAGCATAGCTCTGGGCACACCTTAAATTGTTGAAAATATTAGTTAGCTTCAGTGTTTGAAATTACAACCGTGGCAACAAAACCACCAAACAGTAGTACCTTGTCTTATTCATCCAAATTACATATTGGGTTGGTTACCCTATAAGGATTATATTGACAAGACAGCAATCTATCCTTTGGTTTTTACCTGGCCACTGTCTCCAAACTCTAAAATGTTTTGCATTTCTTGCCAAAAACCAATGCAAGTCAATGTCCCCGATATAAGCATGTCCAAATCATCTTAAAAAAGTAACTTTATTGAACTAAACAATTCATAATAATAATAATAATAATAATAATTTTAGGCATTGGGATCATTTAGACATGAAACGCTAAACATGCTAACAAGGAGAAAGCACTTCATCTCAACAACTTATTCTAAATAATCATGGCAGAGTAAATATTGAGGTCATAAACTTATACTACTTCATAACTCTTATAACAGTTCAGCAACACCTGCTCATGTGCCTGACACCCCTACTGCAAACTCCAACACTCTTAAACATAAACTTGACAGCCAAAGATAGTGACTGAAAGAGAGATGCCTTTCTATTTTAATGTTAGATTAGTTCATTTTAGCTAATGTTAGATTAAAGGTCAGAGGTTAGATCAAGGTGGAAAAGTCAAAAAAACTTAGGGCCCGATTCAATCAATCAGATCCGCTTTAGCCGACATACATGTCAAATCCCCAAGCAGCATTATACCTAAAGCGGATATTGGCTGCACGGAGTTGCATTTAAAATAAATCCCATGCAGCCAAAGTTTGTGCACTAGAGTTGTGAGATTAAATCTACACCTCAATCAGGTTGATATAATTCCTAATTTGTGTTATGATTTTCAATTTGAGCGTCATTTTTTCTATTTCGCCTACACTTCCTAGTTCTGAACATAAAACGTGAGTGAGATGGGTGTGGCTTCCTGACAATTATCAAGAGCAGCTTCTCACTGATTTTCCAACTCCAAGCAGTTACACTGGGGAGGCAGGTAGCCTAGCAGTCAGAGCGTTGGGCCAGTAACCGAAAGGTTGCTGGAACTAATCCTCGAGCTGACAAGGTACAAATCATTCTGCCCCTGAAAAAGGCAGTTAACCCACTGTTCCCCGGTAGGCCGTCATTGTAAATAAGAATGTGTTCTTAACTGACTTGCCTAGTTAAATAAAGGTTACGGCCAAAACATCAGCTATGCGGGTGTCGGCTATCTCCGGTTAAAATAGGCCTTAGTTATAGTGCTGAGGTCACGTCCAAGGTAGGCCTTAGCTAGGGCTGAGGTCACGTCCAAGGTTTCTAACTCTTCTAATAGTTGCCACACTTGTTAAATGTAAGAACAATTTAAGCCAGTTTGGTTGTACTGTGACCTACCTAAAACTTTACGAATACTATAAATCGGGCGATTATTTAAGTGCAGGAGGAAAAGAAAAGAAAGAGACATGGTGGGGAGGAAGGGAAAGAGGTACAGTACAGCTTCCCGGTAACCCCACTCCCCTTGCTCCTCTCCTGGACCACCGGAGCTTGTCTGGGCTTACAGTGCCATGGCATCCCCAACGTTGGGAAATTCCAATGATAAATGGGGTGCAGGCGGGGCGTAGAGGGGCGACCACTATGCCAGCTATGGGGATATTTATACATGTTACTTGGCTGACATTGTCCCTAGGATTAGGGAGGGAGGGATAGAAAGAAACAAAGAGGGATAGATAGATATATATATATATATAGCTAGAGAGAAAGAGAGAGGTAGTGGACAAGTGACAGGGTTAGTGATGGGAGAACAGAGAGAATACATGTCACATGGTCAACATTGTGTCCAGGTTTAGACTGTGAAAGGGAGGAAGAGGGAGCGAGAAAGAGAAATTAAGAGATGCCGAAGAGAGGGAGATAGAACCTGTCCAGAAACAACTTCTCATGGAGATGAGAAAACGAGAGTAAGAGGGTCAGAGATGGTGACAGATGGGAGAGGAAATTAATACAAAATTGTATAGAGGAAGTTAAAAATGTTAAAAGGGAAAAGAGATGGAGAAGGAGAAGTAAGTGTGTTGGGGTTTGATAGGTTTGACCTGATGTTTCGGTAAAGGCATTAAGCCATAGTGAGGGGTTTAGGGGGAGGTATTTGGGGAAGCGGTGTCAGCCTACAGAGTGTGAGACAGTGAGATACTTGAGCTCGGTCCCTCCCAAAAGACAGCTGCTTTTTTACCACCGAATTGGATTGACATACTAAAGGGGATCGTCAAAGTCTGATATGATGAGCTTTGGTATCCATGATTTGGATTGGTCTGTACAATGTACCACTTTAAAGCTGAGATGGATTTGATTACCAGCATGCAGTGGTAATGCTTCAGGTAAGAGCAACTGTCGACAACACTTCTTTGGACCTTTTCATCACAAGGACTACCTAAAACTGTCATACTAATGACGTACAGATGTCAACCAGTCATGACAACTGTCACAAACCTTCACCTAGGCATACTTCCAATTAGGATAGGCATACTGCCAACACACTTACCTTAACAGTTTGTGTCAGGGGTATGATCAATTGTGGAAATAAGTCTTCATTACTACACCATTTGTTGTTTTGACAGAGGGCCCAAGTGACGTGGAGCACAAATCAGGAAGATATGACCTTTACACCAGCACAGGGTATAGTAAGAACTTGTCAAAAACAAGTGGATATGTCATCGATGCACAACTATGCCTATTGACACTATAACTTTAATATTAAAACAACTGGAGGCAAAACATTTGGATTTGACATTCATATCTTTAGTATGGCTTTCTGTAAACCGCAATTGAATACAGTAGTTTCCTCATCAAAGACATACACAAAATCATTGCCTTTGTCATTTTCAGCCAAATTTATACACACTCTGCAAGCCAGCAAAATATGGTACAATAGTCAAATTAACAGATGACAAGAAATTACAACAAGAAAGTGTCAATTAAAGCATTTTAGTTTCAAAACAATGTAAAGGCAAATATAATAGTTGCTCGGCTGTCCGTTGCTCAAAAATAGTCTCCAAAGTCACTTGTTTAGTCCTTAACAGAGAAGACTCCATTTTATATTTCCATGTTGGCAAAAAAGTTGAATTACCCTATCCCTCAAGGCATCTCAAAATGGATGACATGGTGCATTGTCCTTGTTCCATTTTCCAACGTCTTGGCCTTTTCTTTGTAAAGATGAAAACCAAAGCAATATTGACAGCTTTTTAAATGTTTTATATAGTCGACCAAGTCCACTGGAGTTCAACTTTTAAACTACACTGCTTATATGTAGATGCACCTGTAGTGATGCATTCTTTTGTCCATTTAGATAAAACTTTATTTCATTCTCCCTTATTGCCAGGTATTTACTTAGTAACTACATGGTAACTGCAAAATTAACTCTGGTAACTACTTGAAATGAATTGTTAACAATTGTCACTTCCCTATATTTTAGACGAAGAATCCCCAAGGTTTCTAAATAAAAACATGAGAATTAGAGTAAAATACAGTGCTACCTCTACTTCTTATACAGTCACTAATGCTTGAGGTCTTAACTTACCTGCTTAAATAATGAAGGACGGAAGAATAAATAAACAAATCATTAGCATCATAAACAGCGTTGAGAATTAGATCACCCTAATTATGGAAATGTAAAGGACTCAAGTGTGTGTGTGAGCGCGTATGACTGTGTGTGTGTTTGTGCATGTTTGTGTCTGTGTGTCATATTGGTGTTTCTGTGTGTGTCCCAGCACAAACAGCCACCTACATACGTCCACATCCAACATCCTAATGCACAATAGCAGCTATCCAATCAATGTCATTAATTCAGTATTCCATTCACCTAAATAGACAAAAACCCATCAGATTTGATTAGCTTTTATATTTGCTGTCCATTTCTTGCATATTTTTCTTTGGAATATCATCATTGCATAACTCCCTTCCTGTTATTCACGCCACTCTAATAGGCCCTCATTGGTCCAGCATCGATTCCAAAATGGAGCAATACATATCCAAATAATCCCAAGCAAGAAATACGAAAGAATATAACGTAAAGTCACATATTGCCACTGGTCGTGTACTGTAAAGCAAAAGCCACAGAACAAATATATAGATCTATATTTGAAAATTAATATGATACTTCCTTTTTAGTGTAAAAAGAGGAAGACTATTTCAAGTTCAGTTCTCTTGTTCTCTTCGGCCTATTTTTGAGAGTAGGGGAGGTGGGGTCCAGTCTTTGTTTCTGGAGGGTCATTAGCAATGTGACACGTCAGGCTCTCGTGGTAGTTCTGCTGTGGCTTCGCTCTCCTCTGGAATGTCCTGAAGATCTGAGTAAAGAGACAATTAGCCAATTAAAAATGTACATCAAAGTTGCAAAAAAACACATGGCCTTTATTATAATTGCCATAGATAGTTGTTAATCACAGACTCTTTAGAATAGTGGCAAACAGGTTATTTTCATACAAACTTGAATGGTTCTGTACTCGCTTTTGTTTCATTGGTCTGCAGATCATTGGTGTAGTGCGTTCCTTTTCTGGCAAATACGTTAATGTGCTTTTAACATTAGTCATCTTGGATGCTAGCCTCTCTCTTAATTTCAGCTATATATATATATATTAAATTGTGGAGAGTAGAGACACCAGCACTGTAATTTCTCATCAGGGAGTAGAATAAGTGAGCTGAGTACTAGGTCTGGAAAGACATCTCCACCCACACACCTAACACTGACAGAAGCAGCGGGATGTGAGGTGTTCGCACGCGCACATAGAGAGAACATGATGTGAGAAGGGCAGCGATGGTGTGTGTGTGTGTGTGTGTGTGTGTGTGTGTGTGTGTGTGTGTGTGTGTGTGTGTGTGTGTGTGTGTGTGTGTGTGTGTGTGTGTGTGTGTGTGTGTGTGTGTGTGTGTGTGTGTGCGCCAGAAAGAGAGTTTGTGCCTCATCACAAAATCGATGTGTTATATAAAACTGTGTGTGGGCTTGCATTAGCATTATTGAGGGGACAGAGGTGAGCTCATCTCTGCTAAAGCACATCTCTGTATAATGATACTGCAGTGGGGATATCCCCTCTAGGGAATGTTAGATTTCTTTATATTTTGTATATTGCTGGTTTTTGCTGTTAGAACAGAATTACTCTGTTCTGAAAGCCCTGACATTAACAATAGTAAAGCATCTACAGCAGGGCCGGTGTAGAAGGCAGTCCTTAGGGAGCCTGGCCCGCCCTACCATAGAATACCTCCTGGCCCGTCCAAAGAAAATGTATGGTTGAATGAAATGTAGAGTATCTTAAACTTATGATATATAGCACATTTCCCAAACATATTTTATGTAATATTAAATATGACGGTTTTAGACCCATCATAAATGCATTATGAAGCCACGTCTCTTTTTACCATTTCACATTAGCAGTGAGTTCAGAAAGTATTCATACACCTTGACTTATTCCACATTTTGTTGTGTTACAGCCTGAATTCAAAATGGATGATTAAAAAAAACAATACACCATAATGACAAAGTGAAAACATGTTTTAGACATTTTTGTATTGCAAATTAAATACAGAAATATTGATTTGACATAAATATGACTGGGTGTATTGCTACACCGTTCAAAGTGTAATAACTTCACCGTGCTCAAAGGAATATTCAATGTCGGCTTTTTATTACATTTTTACCCAACTACCAATAGGTGCCGTTCTTTGTGAGGCATTGGAAAACATCCCTGGTCTTTGTGGTTGAATCTGTGTTTGAAATTCACTGCTCAACTGGGGGACCTTACAGATATTTGTATGTGTGAGGTACAGAGATGAGTCCTTAATGTGACTTATTCAGCACATTTTTACTCCTGAACCTATTTAGGCTTGCCAAAACAAAGGGGTTGAATAATTATTGACTCAAGACATATCAGCTTTTAATTTTTAATTAACAAATTCACTTTGATATTATGGGGTATTGTGTGTAGGCCAGTAACAAAACATCTCAATTGAATCCATTTTAAATTCAGGTTATAACAGAATGTAGAAAAAAAATTAAGGGTTGTGAATGTCATGAGATCTTTCCATTTCTTGCACACCTCTTCCACTGACCTGCAGCCAAGCTCCCCACTCTACTCATGTACTTTACTACTTCAAGGTTTAGGTCTTTTCCCCTGTTTGTAGCAGTGCTATCAATTTAACTGTTAGAATTTCTATATATGTTTGTTATACAGCTCTACAGTCTTATTTCAGTATCTGAAAAGTTTTATTTTATTTTATGGACTTCCATTGCGCCAAATATGGTAGCTATCCCATTATTTACTTTTGTAAACTGATTGTAGGTAAGCAATGACCGCTGCCTAGCAACAGTCACTATGAATCTTCTAATCATATGAATGAGCACTGCTTACGTCGGATTTAGCTACGACGAGTCTTATTTTTGGTTAGTGCAACAGGTGTAAATTCTGATCACAACGTCGGACATAGCTAGGCCCAATCTAGCATTTATGACCAACTTAAAAAAATATATACATATATATATATTATTATTTTTTACAAATGCTGGTGCAACCGGCCCCTGGTGCCAAAATGTTACTGCAGTGTGTCAGCAAATTAGAGGTTTCTCCTATTCATCAAAGGCAAAGATACTTATAGGTTTCCGCATTCATCGGTGTCTGGTGTTAGCTAGTAACTGGCTAGCTAGGTTTTCAGCCAGCATGAAACAAAACTCATCTTATTCCATCAAGAGACATGCCAAACGTAAGATTTACACACCTCGGGGACTCTCCGAGCGCGGTAACGCTTTGGCCTCCTTCTCCTCCTCCTCCTCCTCATCTGACGTCACCTCCACCTCCACATCACTGCCTTCCTGATGCCCCTCCGAATGCTCGATTGACTCTTGGCTGGCCAATTTGGTGTCCTCGTCGGTTTCACTTGCTTTACGAAGGGGTGGAGCCTAGGCAAGATGACAAGTGTTAAGTGGAACGACAAATCAGATTGTAACACCTACGGACAATTAATTTCTATATTTGGCTAATGTATAACCTATATTAACTCAACTCAGTTGAGTGAGAGCATATTCCCATCTTTCAGATTCTCATCTACAACAATGAGTGGGCTAAGAATTAGTGCATCCCCCTATAGTTAAGCTAAGTGCAACTACCCACAGTGCCAGTGAGTAGCTCTACCTGCTCTGAGCCTGCAGGTCCCACACTGTCAAACACGGTGGTACTGTGGACCTTCATGTCGCGGACCTGCCTCTCCAGCTGGGCTCGGGCCTTTTCGCTGTCCCTCAGGCGGCCATCGGCCCCTCGCAGCCTACCCAGCTCCTCCTGCAGGAGGCTGTGCTGCCTCTGGAGAAGGGCCAGCTCCCCAATGGCCGCCCCTGTGCTGGCTTCGGCCATGCCTGCGTCACGTGAAAGGGAGCGCCACACCCGTCCGGTGGGCGTGGTCGGGGCATCAACTGGCGGGCCATCAGAGCGCAGGCAGAGCTCCAGGATGGAGTCCTGCTTGATCACAGTGCCCTGGGAGAGGAGAACGAGAGTAAGTTAGAAGGGAATGAAGGGAGATATGAGGAGAGTTTGAGGGTTTGAGAAACAGCTTCCATCTCCAGGCAATCAGACTGTTAAACAGTCACCACTAAGTGGCCTCCGCCCTGAACTTAGTCACTGTTCTAGCCGGCTACCACCGAGTACTCTACCCTGCACCTCAGAGACTACTGGTCACTTTAATAATGTTTACATACCATTTCATCCACTTTATATGAGTATACTGTATTCTATTCATGGCTAATCCTATTTAAAACTTATTTGAAAAAGAATCTGGATATATTTATAGATGCCACAATAGAAAATACATTTATTTTGTTAACTGTGAGATAATGGAAGGAAAATAATACATTACTATTCAAGCAGATTAAAGAAGCAGAAACCTAAGCAGGTCTAATGTAACTAACTAAATTCTACATCAGTTGGTACGTCCTACTGTAACCTCCACAGTAAATATATGGGAGACCTGGGTCAAATATTAAGTAAAATACGCTGAAATACTTGAGCTTCTCGGCCCATTAAAACAAATGAAATAGTCCAGAAAATGCAAACTCAGCTAAATAAAGAATATTTGACAATTGTATTTGACTCAGGTCTGGTACAAAGAGATGCATCCACTGACCTGGAGGGCATGAAGGTGGGCAGTAAGGTTGACCAGCCTCTGATACACTTCCTGAAAAACATACCATCAGTGAATACAATAAATATTATGCCAACACAATCAAGAGCAAATACCAACACCATTACTCATGATAATAGGCTATATAGATATACACACACACAGACACACAAAATAAAACAAACACAACCTCCTGCCATCTCCAGTCAAATATTTCAGTGGGTTCTCTTAGCTAGTTAGCCATGTACGGATAAAGTGACAATAGTTCCTTATGAGATTGAGTGAACATTTACTACTGTACCTCGGTTGAGGGCCTATCTCCAGCCTGATTCCCATTCCAGTCCTGGGAAATGTGAAATATTATACACTTAAATCAACACTATATTTGACAATTGTTGTGAATAAACTATTGTTTATTCACAACATGTCAGAAAGCAATATCAGATTAATTGGGTGTAAGAATAAATTAAATAAACAAAACAACAATTAATGCCACAGAGCTAAACTGAGAAGTTTCATGCAAACATAATACAGTAAACTAAAATACTTTTAAACAAAGATATTAGTATGATCCTCATATGACTTGGTTTCTGTCTTTTGAAATTCAAAATTCCATTAAATGAAGCAAATGACTCACTGATTGATTGATTGTATTATAGAATTGCTTCATATCACAAGAGAAATTCAACTCCTTCGGTGGTGAAAAATGTTTAACAAACTATACTGAACTATAAACGCAACATTTTAAGATTTCACAAAGTTACAGTTCATATAAGGAAATCATTCAATTAAAATATATTCATTAGGCCCTAATCTATGGATTTCACATGACTGGGAATACAGATATGCATTTGTTGGTCACAGATAACTTTAAAAAACAAGTAGGGTTGCGGCTCAGAAAAACAGTCAGTATCTGGTGTGACCACCTTTTGCCTCATGCAGCGCGACACATCTCCTTCACTTAGAGTTGATTGTGGCCTATGGAATGTTGTCCCACTCCTTTTCAATGGCTGTGTGAAGTCGCTGGATTTTGGCGGAAACTGGAACATGCTTTCGTACACGTTGATCCAGAGCATCCCAAACATGCTCAATGAGGGACATGTCTGGTGGGAATGCAAGCCATGGAAGAACTGGGACAATTTCAGCTTTGTTTCAGAACATTCAATTATCTGGAATGAGCTCTGGTGCCAATTGCACGCTCCCTCAAAATATGAGACATCGGTGGCATTGTGTTCTGTGACAAAACTGCACATTTTAGAGTGGCCTTTTATCATCCCAGCACAAGATGCACCTGTGTAATGATCATGCTGTTTAATCAGCTGCTTGATATGCCACACCTATAATAATAATATAATATAATAATATAATAATATATGCCATTTAGCAGACGCTTTTATCCAAAGCGACTTACAGTCATGTGTGCATACATTCTACGTATGGGTGATCCCGGGAATCGAACCCACTACCCTGGCGTTACAAGCGCCATGCTCTACTAACTGAGCTACCAACTGTCAGGTGGATGGATTATCTTGGCAAAGGAGAAATGACCACTAAAAAGTATGTAAACAAATTTGTCCACAATATTTGAGAGAATTACGCTTTTTGTGCATATGTAACATTTCTGGGATATTTTATTTCAGTTCATGAAACCAACACTTTTACATGTTGCGTTGATATTTTTGTTCAGTGTACTTTTCAAATTTTGCAATTAATGAATATTTGTCTAAGTAAACCAGTAGGGCTTCATTGTGAAACTTTCCTATTATTGTCATGACATTTCAGAAGAGAGTTGTCAAACAGGCTCCATAAAAGAATAGTGATTGGAAAAATGGATGTTGCCATGGATACTCGACGGCACTGTTTGAAACAGAGCTGTCAAGCTGTAATAACTCAGAGCGGAAGACTCAGATAACAGAAGCCTTCACTTGAAACTTCAAACATAAAGGATTAGGCATGTTCATTAGGCACCAAACAGAAATTGGACTGAAACTATTTTTGTTATCCATTGTAAATAGCCTAATGCAGTGGTTCCCAAACCTTTTTACTCAGGCCAGGGCTCTAGACTTGTTTTTTCCACTGGTGGCACTAGTGCTACTAACTTTTTCAGTTGATGGCATCAGCGCATGATTTGGTCACACCAATAATGACCTGACCCGTGTCCTATAATGTACCTGTATTCCATACAGAACCAGACTAATAATGACTAGCCACCTTTTAAAGTAGCATGCCCTTGGCTTGACATCCAGGTAAATTTGCCCATGGCACATCGGGCCGGTGCCAATGTGAAAGCGGAAGATGCGCAAATCTTTTAAAAGTTATATTTAATTTGCGGCCTGAGCAAGTAGCCAATAATGAACTACACAAAATTACATTTGAACTTGACAATATCAGATTTACATTGATTGTTTGGTGCGCAATCTCAAAAAGAGTAATTGTTAGCAATTTTGGACAGTCACAGTTGTAGGGCACTGGTAAATTCTGTTTTCCCAGTTAGATTTTTCCAGGTTTCAGAATTTTCCCAGATTTTCATTCACAAAAATCAACTAACATTTGATGTTCTAAGTCCACATAAAATGCTTAAACAACACCAGGAGACCACTTTTGGAACAATAAAACATTTGAAATAAATATTTGGTGGGTGTAGTTTTCCTTTAATTAAATTTCACGACTAGGGACCGTTGTGTTTAGCTAGTGGGTTTTTTGTACTATACAATGTACAGTATAGGATTCATGTGATGACAGAGTTTGCAAAATAAATGCCCTGTGATTGATACAAATCATCATGATATCATTCTGCCAGGTAGACCTACTTTGCAGTTAACATTTAATTGGGAAGGTTTTTTGGGAAAGCCTTTAGAAATGTTAATTCAAACAGCTCGTGATGATTGAACTGCATATCGCAAAGATTCAAACAAGAATTCGGACTAAACTTTTTGAACGTTTCAAGCAGACCACCATTATTATCCCTCTGCCCAAGAACGCCAAAGTAACCTATCTAAATGACTATTGCCCCGTAGCACTCACATCTGTAGCTGTCTGCTAAATGACTTAAATGTAAATGTAATGTAAAATGAAATGCTTTGAAAGACTGGTCATGGCTCACATCAACACCATCACTTCGATTTACACACCGCCCCAACAGATCCACAGATGACGCAATCTCTATTGCCCTCCCCCACCTGGACAAAAGGAACACCTACATGAGAATGCTGTTCATTAACTACGGCTCAGCGTTCAACACCATAGTGCCCTCCAAGCTAAGGACCCTGGGATTAAACCCCTGCCTCTGCAACTGGATCCTGGACTTCCTGACGGGACGTCCCCAGGTGGTGAGGGTAACCAACAACACATCCGCCACGCTGACCCTCAACACGGGGCCCGTCTGGTGTGCATGCTTAGTCCCCTCCTGTACTCCCTGTTCACCCACGACTCCAACACCATCATTAAGTTTGCCGACGACATGACGGTGATAAGCCTGATCACAGATGACGATGAGACAGCCAATAGGGAGGTGATCGTGGACTACAGGTAACGGAGGGGCGATCCCACCCCCATTGACGGGCTGTAGTGGAGCAGGTCTTGAGCTTCAAGTTCCTCGGGGTCCACATCACTAAGGAATTATCAAGGTTCACAAACACCAACACATTAGTGAAGAGGGCATGACAATGCCTCGACCCTCAGGAGGCTGAAAAGAATTGGCATGGGCCCTCAGAAAGTTCTACAGCTGCACCTTTGAGAGCATCTTGACTGGATGCTTCACTGCTTGGTATGGCAAATGATTGGCACCCGAACGCAAGGCCCTACAGAGGGTAGTGCGTACAGCAGAGGTCCCTGCCATCCAGAACATCTTTAAAAAGCTGTCAGAGCAAGGCCCAAAACATTTTCAAAGACTCCAGCCACCCATGTCATAGACTGTTCTCTGCTACCGCAAGGCAAGCGTTATCAATGCACCAAGTCTGGAACTAACAGGACCCTGAACAGCTTCTACCCCTAAGCCATAAGACTCCTAAATAGTTACTTAATTAGTTAACCAATAGCTTCCCAGACTATCTACATTGACCACTTTTGACTCATCGCATACACTGCTGTTACTGTTTATTATGTATCCTGCCGCCTAGTCACTATCCCTACCTAGATGTACATATCTACCTTAATTACTTCGTAACCATGCACATCAACTTGGTACTGGTACCCCGTGTATATAGCCAAGTCATTGTTACTCATTGTGTATTTATTCCTCGTGTTATTATTTTTCTACTATTTATATTTTTTTCTCTACGCATTGTTGTGAAGGGCTCGTAAGTAAGCATTTCCCTGTTAGTCTACACCTTGATTTGATTCCCCCATGTGAACCATGCTCAATGAGTAATCTTGCCTGGGACCTGAAGAATTCTGTTAGCTTCCCGAGCTAAGGACTTGGCTTTAGCTCAGCGAGCTAAAACATTATTGTGGCGCATGGGTACCATGGTTCTAAGCCTGGTAGACCACACTAAATGACCATGCTATTATGATTATTATAATATAATCATTATTATTAAGACCTTTACCTTTGCTGCTGGGCACCCGTGCATTCCATTGAGAACCACCTCCTGGCCATCTACAAACAAACAACGGTCATCAGTGGTCATCGCTCACAATGCTATGGAGACTAGACTACTATAAGCCTCGTCAATTAATGGCATAGAGGAGTAACTCACTGATCACTAGTGCTCCCGTGTGGTTCGGGTGACCGTTGAAACTGCAGGGTAGAGGCACTGCAAAGGTGGAGCCCAGCAGTAGCTCACTCAGCCTATCCACTGGGAGACACAAATGGAGACAATACAGCATCAGTGCCTTAACAAAATGTATGGTGCGTTCATTTCAGCTCACCTGTGACAGGGTGGGTCGAGTTCACATTGTCCACATGGACAAGATATGAAGAATCTAACAAAGTATTAACATAGCAGCAAATACACAAACAAGATTAATACAAAAAGAATCATGAAAATTTAAACAAGAATCTTGTATGGCAGAAGAGTATTTTTACAAAAATCTAATAAGTAATCTAATAAGTATCTGATCTTGATAGCACATTGGTAGTATTCAGTGACAAATATAAAAACGAAGCAGGGCTTGGTTAGAACCCTGGATGGGGGACCAAAAAGATAGCTGTAGGTAAATCAACTGTCCAGTAGGAGGTGCTGCCCAGCCTATTGCTTTTTTAACCATGCAAAGTCGTATATTAAAATATAAAACATTTCTGATAGTAATTATCATGATTTTTTATATATTGTCTAATAAAAACAATGTGAAACCAACAATAACGGATAGAACATACACTTTTCTTATAATAATCGTTGTTGCTCATACGTTTCCCAATTTTGTTGTAGCTCTAAACTAGATCACCTGATTCATCTATTCAAGTTCTTGATGATCAGTGACGAGTTTAATCTGGTGTGCTAGCTCTGGAATAGATCAAATACATGGAAAAGCTGGGGGTCTCCGGGCAGAGGTTTGAGAACCACTAACATAAGGCAAAACATATCAAAATCTTAACAGATACTTAAGGTTTTTTGTACAAATTACTTTCTTCTGCCATACAAGATTATATGTTTATGATTCTTTTCCATATGGGCGGGCAAGCTAAAACAAAATGTACCCTATTAAAGCCACTCTAAATAAATAGAAAGCACCCAATGACATTTCAAATGCATATAAAACCTTCTATGATATAGTGCTCAAGGAATGACATTCCATGAGAGAAACATTAGCCTAGGGGTTGACAGCCACTTCAAATTCATAAACATACACATGATACCCACACTGAGGACTACTGTTTGTAGGGTGGAAACTGGACAACTGTACATGTCAATCAATGGTTGGGTGATGATGAGTTAACGGTTTGCTGTTTGTGTAAATGTAGCCACAGTGCCTTCAGAAAGTATTCACACCCCTGTATTTAAAATAGATTACATTTAGATTTGTTGTCAATGGCCTACACACAATAATGTCAAAGTGGAATTATGTTTTACATGATTTTTGAATGACTGCCTCATCTCTGTACCCCACACATACAATTATTTGTAAAGTCCCTCAGTCGAGCAGTGAATTTCAAACACAGAATCAACCACAAATACCAGGAAGATGCCCTTCTTTGCCTCACAAATGTGAATATGGAGCATGGTGAAGTTATTAATTACACTTTAGATGGTGTATCAATACAGTCAGTCACAACAAAGATGCAGGCGGTCCTTCCTAACTCAGTTGCCAGAGAGGAAGGAAACCGCTCAGGGATTTCCCAATGAGGCCAATGCTGACTTTAAAACAGTTAGAGGGGCAGCAGGTAGCCTAGCAGATAAGCGCTTTGGGCCAGTAACCGAAAGGCTGCTGATTCAAATCCCATGATGACGTGGACGTCTATTAAGACACCCGTTGATTAAGGCATGTGGAAGACACATTTCCGTTGAATGCATTCAGTTGTGCAACTGACTAGGTATCCCCTTTCCCTTATGGCTAAGAAAACTGAGGATGGATCAACATTGTAGTTACTCCAAAATACTAACCTAATTGACAGAGTGAAAAGGAAGCCTGTACAGAATAAAACATATTCCAAAACTGTGCATCCTGTTTGCAACAAGGTATCAAAGTAATACTGTAAAAAAGGTGGCAAAGCAATTAACATTTTGTGCTGAATACAACGTGTTATGTTTGGGGCAAATCCAATACATTATGGAGTACCACTCTCCATATTTTCACGCAGATTGGGTGGCTGTATCATGTTATGGGTGTGCTTGTAATCGTTAAGGACTGGGGTGTTTTTCAGGATAAAGAAATTCACTAAATGGAGCAAAGCAAAGGAAAAGTCCTAGAGGAAAACCTGGTTCAGTCTTGCTTTCCACCAGACACTGGGAGATTAATTCACCTTTTCAGAAAGACAACAACCTAAAACACAAAGCCAAATCTACATTGGAGATGCTTACCAAAAAGACAGTGAATATTCTTGATATGGCTGAGATACCGTTTTGACTTAAATCTACTGGTTGTCTAGCAATGACAGAGCTTGAAGAATAAAATTAAAAAGTATGTGCAGGTTGCACAATCCAGGTGTGGAAAGCTCTTCAAGACTTACCCAGAAAAACTCACAGCTGTAATCGCTGCCTAGTTTAGTATTATAAAGTATTGATTCAGGGGTGTTAATACTTATGTTAAATGAGATTTTGCTTTCATTTTCAATAAATGTTTTTTTTTTTTATCACTTTCATTATGGGGTATTGTGTATAGATGGGTGATAAAAACAAATATGTAATCCATTTTAAATGCAGGCTTTAACAACACAATGTGGACTAAGTCAAGGGGTATGAATACTTTGAGGGCACTGTACAAGGCTTTGAAAAATAAGTTCCTTCTCAGAGGACAATTAAACGGATAAGAGCGTCTGCTAAATGACTTAAATGTAAATGTAAATGTACAGACAGTACACAACTCTAATGTCTGTTTGACAGTTCCAAGTGAAGTAAAACTGTAATGTAAGCCAACCAATGGTCTTCTATGGAGGGAACTTTGAAGTCAGTCATCTGAAATGTATGGTATGTTTGGCAACTGAGCCACCACCTGGCAGATATTTTGTGCCAACACATTGCACATGCATCCGTTGAATAATGAGGAAAGTAATAGCAACAGTTGGTTGCCAAGTACAACCCGAGAACATGGCAACTTTGAAGTATCGTTGAAGTCAGTTAACACTAGAACAGTGAAAGCAGTCATTTGAACTGCTCATGAATTTATTTATTCTTAAAGTCATGCCCCATTCAGTCCTTGACTTTTCCTAAATAAGTCTATATAACACACTGCGGATGTTAGAATCTAATATCACAAACAGACCTGGAGTTATGAACAGTTTTAGAAGGGGAATGTCATTTTTTGAATGGTTTTCCCACAATGCCGCTCCTTCTACCGACAGTAGGGCCTGCTCCGCTCCTTCTACCGACATGAAGGTGCCGTGCCCAGTTGATAATCACCCCAATAATTGCCTCGAAACTGAACCTAAACTAATTTCACACATATAACGACAGATGAAATAAATGAAGTAAAGTATGATAGGGGATAAAGGGGAGAATGGATGAGTTGATGAGAGGGGAAGCGAACGATGCATAATTATGTAATCACCAATTGTGAATGAAGAACAGGGCTTGCCATTCTATTGTATTGGTATATTCTAGTTATAATCTCAAAATGGCACTTACCCTATATCAGTCCACCAAATCCACGCAGTTTTATCAGTCTACTCTGGCCTACACAGTGAGAGCGTGCAGAATTTACAACGGCAATAAGACCAAGACGAATGGATGCACATGCTGCGTTAGCGTTACTACAAAATCCAAATGAAAACGACTCAGATGGTGGGGAAGAAATTAACCATTGACATCTCTGATGATTACTCTTCGGATTCTGAGCCTCAGTCTGAAACTACACCTCAGATGTCAAAGAAGCCAAAACAGTGCGCACCTTACAGGTGCCCGCGCCCCCACCAAATGAAACTGTAGTGGAACGGTGAGACAGGAGAAAGGAAGAGATGGCAATGCTAAGAGCCCATTATCAGCACAAAATGTAATCACTGAGAGAACAGATCTTATATCTCAAGAAAAAAACATCAGCAATACACTCACAAGCTTTCGTTGTGGCATGGACATGCTCCAACTGATGCCATTGCATGAAGAAGCACACCATGTATGCACGAGCTGACAATAATTGACTATTTTCGACGGCTGCCATAGCAACACTTAAATTCATTATAATTCCATCACGCTTTTGTGCTGATTTTCTTGAAACTGAGAAAACTTGCTCTCCATCCTTCTGTCTATTACCCTACCTATCTTCTTCACTTTTTCTCCCCCACCACCAACCCCTCACCCTCTGCGATGGCGTCCGTGAGCAGTCTCTCGCCGAGCGGCACCTGGGGCATGTCAGCCCGGAACAAGTTCCGGGAGTTGGGGCCCCCCGGCAGCATAATCTCCTGGCCCCCTGTCACCTCGGCCAGGTCTGAGAACAGGGTGACTCGCTCCTGGAGCAGCTCCAGCACCTCCCGGTCCTTCTGCTGGATGTCCGCTGGAAGGAGAGATGAAGGTAGAGAAAGGAAGATGGAGGGGAAGGGGGCGGGGCGGGGGGTGGAAAGAGATGGAGTAGAGAGAAAGCGGGAAAGAGTAGAGAGAAAGAGGGAAGGAAAGGGAGAAAGAGGGAAAGAGGAGAGAAGGAAAACCTGACATGATGCTCCTCCTTAAGACCTCAACTTAAAAGTGGGGGGCAATCATATTCACACATTGTTCAGTTGGATGTCAGCTATAAGAGATTGTGAGAGATAGCGAGAGAAGGGGAAGAAGGGAGAGAGGGAAGTACAGGAGTACAAGTGAGCAAGAAAGATTGTAGTCAGAGAGAGAGAGTGACCAAGAGTGAAAATGAGAGAGAGAAAGCCTGTGATGTATAGACTGAGTTTGATGAGATCCTCCACTGAGCCTGAGTAGGAGTCAGGCTTCGCACTTATCCTCCTACACACAGAGCGAGAACTGCACATTGTACTGTAAAAGCCCCATGTAGAGGGAAAGATGGGGGGTGGGGAACGAAGAGGAAAGGAGAGAGATTGGAAGGAAAGGATGGATTTGGTCAAAGGGATTGATAAAGAGAACAATGGAGGTAGAAAGGAAGAGAGAGGATAGTGTAGAGAAGAAGTGAAATATGGAGTTCCTATGTGCAAACACTTTAGATTTTACGTAGGTATAAACACATCAAACAAAGATTTGCAGGCTTTATAGCAGGTGCAGCAAATTGGTTAAGTTACTAGCTCCAACAGTGCAGTAGAATGTTTGTCTCGCAAATACAATACAATCAAAAATCAAGACATGATCCAGAATATTAATGTGGTGAGTACACAGTGAGTAAACAACAGAATATGATGTGACCAGCGATCAATGACTATACACATGGTGCATAAGTCTCAAGGTGAAGGGCAAAGTATGGCAGGTAGATGGCTAGTGATGGCTGTTCAACAGTCAAATGGCCTGGAGATAGCCGTATTTCAGTCTCTCGGACCCGGCTTTGATGCCCATGTACTGTCTGCAAGATGGTGAACAGACCGTGACTCGGTCGGCGGAGGTCCTTGATGATCTTCTTGGACTTCCTTCAACATGGAGTGCTGTAAATGTCCTGGAGGGCAGGCAGCGGGCCCCCTGTAATGCGTTGGGTGGACTGCACCACCCTCTGGAGAGCTATGTGGTTGAGGGAGGTGCAATTGCCGTACTGGGCGGTGATGCAGCCCAACAGAATGCTCTTAATGGTGCATCTGTAGAAGTTTGTGAGGGTCCTGGGGGCCATGCTGAATTTCTTCAGCCTTCTTCAGCCTCCCTGTGACAATGCCTTTACCAAGGTGTCGGTGTGCTTGGACCATTTCAGGACATCAGTGATGTTCACGCCAAGGAACTTGATGCTTTTGGCCCTCTCTATTGCGGCCCTGTCGATGTGGATGGGGGTGTGCTCTCTCTTCGGTCTCCTGTAGTCCACATTCAGCTCCTTCTGTTTGTTTGTTTTTTACATTGAGGGAGAGGTTATTTTCCTGGCACCTCCCTGTAGGCTGTCTCATCATTTTTGGTAATCAGGCCTACCACGGGAGAATTTTCTTCAGATTTCCTGCGGCCTCAGGATATGTGGTTTCCAGTTAGCTCAAAGTCCTGTATAGCTCCTCGAGTGCCACCGTGGTGTCGGCCTGAGGGTTGGGATATAAACGGCCATGACAAAAACCGTCAAAATCGGCATTTGATGGAGAGGTTTTCCAGATGGGGAGAACAAAAGGTTTTAATTTTTTATACGTGGCCACAATCACACCATGAGTTATTAATCATGAAACATACATGTCCACCTTTGCTTTTCCTGGAGAGTTCTTTCTTCCTGTCCGCACGATATATGGAGAAGCAAAACAGACTGTGCGGACGGAGAAGGTGTAGCTGAGGAGAGCCATATCTCTGTAAAACAAATTATGTTACAATCTCGTGTCCTTCTGGAAGGAGATCCTCACCCTGAGTTTGTCTATCTTATTGTCCAGAGACGGTATATTAGGAAGTAATATACTCAGAAGCAGTGGGTGGTTTATCCTTCTACTGACTAGAACGACAGCTCTCCTAGCTCTCCTTCGGTGGCATCTTTTTGGTAAATCACCCGGGATGAATGGAGCTGCTTTGTGTAACCCAAACAAAGGGTTCAGGTCTGGGAAGTCAAATTTGTGGTCCAGAAGTTCTTGGTTATAGGAAATTATACCATAAAAAATAAGAAATAATACAAAAAGTGAAATAATGCAAAGTTGGATCTAGTAATAGGGCTGCCGTGTCTGTCCGCGTAATCTTGCCATCTCTACATTACATATTGATCTGTATGAGTATGTGTGTGTGTTCATTGCTGACCTTTCAGTCGTCTCAGAAGGGCCTTGTCTTCAGTCTCTATGAGAGGGAACTCTTCCCTGGAAGGACAACTGCAGAGACAGAATTTATTTTGAGTGTATATGAGTGGTGTGTGTGTATATGAGTGGTGTGTGTGTATATGAGTGGTCTGTCTGTCAGACCACTCATACTGTCTGTCAGACCACTCATATACTGTCTGTCAGACCACTCATATACTGTCTGTCAGACCACTCATATACTGTCTGTCAGACCACTCATATACTGTCTGTCAGACCACTCATATACTGTCTGTCTGTCTGTGTCTGTCTGTGTCTGTCTGTCTGTCTGTCTTTCTGTACCTCCTGACAGTGTGTTGTATGAGGCGTATCCAGGTGTTCTTGTCATCTTTCGAGGCAGCATGGACCTCATACATCTCCGGAGGAGAGGAGTCACTGATGAGGAAGAGCCCTCGCTCCTGATTGGCTATCTCCCTAATCATGAGGTTCTGCAGGGAGAGGACCGGAGACTTGTCCTGCAAAGAGGGAGAGGGAGTGAGGAGAGAAAGAAGGAGAGCTGCTATATTCCCTGACGTCCCCATACGGTATATTAAATTGTGACAAAACAAGTCTCTATACACACACACACACACACACACACACACACACACACACACACACACACACACACACACACACACACACACACACACACACACACACACACACACACACACACACACACACACACACACACACACACACGTTTTTGTTTGTCATTTTGTGAGTGAGAGTGAGAGTGTAAGCGCACGCTTGTGTGTGTTTGTACTTACTAGACAAGGGAAGATGAACCTCTGGTCTTTCTCCTGTAGGAACACTAGGATGTCTGTCATCAGCAGGACCTGCACATCTAAACACACACGCATGCACACGCACACAAAATAGAAACCTCCTTTAAAACATGGTTAAACAACATGTTTTGGGGATAGTTCCATCACCTACAAACTTCTGTGACAAATTAAGCTAATGGAGGCTGGTTTCCATGTGTTTGATACTGTTAATATATCCATTCCACTCAAGCCATTACAAATAGCCTGTCCTCAGCCACACATACAGACCCTTCAACACACACACACACACACACACACACACACACACTTTGAGCCTGGACCCAGGGGTTTTCCAGAGCAGCATTCCCTCATGGATGAGTCTCCTGCGGAGCAACTCTCCTCCTCTGAACAGGCCACCATCCCTCACCTTGGCCTCAGCGCGAGGGTCCAGCCTGGCCCGGATCTCCTGCAGCCTCTGGGTCCGCTCAAGCTCCATCACCTGGACAGCAGGGTCATGTTCATTAGGCACTGAATGGAAGCAAATGGACTGAAACAGGGAGGGACTACCTGGACTTGTCCAATGAGAATCAACCATTTACATGCCCTAATGTAGTGGTTCCCAAACTGTGGTGAGTGCGAGGGGTCGGCGGGGGAGGGGGTCCCTCCCTCCATAAAATGTAATAATATACACTATATATACAGAAAAGTATGTGGCCACCCCATCAAATTAGTATATTCAGCTATTTCAGCATGTCAGTTTGTCAAATTTCTGCCCTGCTGCAACTGTCCTGGTCAACTGTAAGTGTTGTTATTTTGAAGTGGAAACATCTAGGAGCAACAACGGCTCAGCCGCGAAGTGGTAGGCCACACAAGCTCACAGAAAGGGACAGCAGAGTTCTGAATAACGTCAGCACAAGAACTGTTCTGTGCGAGCTTCATGAAATGGGTTTCCATAGCCGAGCAGCCGCACACAAGCCTAAGATCACCATGTGCAATGCCAAGTTTCGGCTGGAGTGGTGTAAAGCAGTGGAAACGTGTTCTCTGGATTGATTAATCACACTTCACCACCTGGCAGTCCAAAGGACGAATCTGGGCATGGCGGATGCCAGGAGAATGCTACCTGCCCCAATGTATAGTGTCAACTGTAAAGTTTGGTGGAGAAGAAATAATGGTCTAGGGCTGTTTTTCATGGTTTGGGCTAGGCCCCTTAGTTCCAGTGAAGGGAAATCTTAACACTTTTATTTGCACCCCATGAAAAAATGTGTAGAATTGCTGGAAAAAAGCTTTAAACCTGCAAAATTCTCTCCATCAACATGAGGGATGTGAACAGTTTGTGTCATGAACAGTGCTTGTGCCCATAGAAATAGACATGGTGCAGGATGTTCCCCAATGCTGGAAGGGCCCCCCCCAAGGGGAACCCCTGCCCTAATGAACACAAACCTGGTTCACAATAGTGTCAGTGTGCAATGTATTTTCTGCACAATGTAATTGCCACTTTCTCATGGACATAGTAAAAGGACGGGTTTATAGATAGTGTGGCAAGTCAAAATGGTGTCCTTTAATTTAATCTGACTAACAGGTGTTAGTTCATGTCAGAATTGATCTCAGTAATAACCTGAGTAAATCAAACTATAAATGGATTAATAGAGGAGCAAAGCACCTGCTGGTCCACTGAGGTGAGTAACTCCCTGATCTGAGTCAGAGACTGGGCCAGACAGGAGGCCTCCTCTTCATTGTCTGGTTAAGGGAGCGAGAAAGAGAGAGGGTTATAAGGGGGTTAGACATTATTAGTAGTGCTGTTTTTTTTACCGTGCTCAGTCATTGCCTTTAAACCCTGTGCTTTTAGTTAGTTCTGAGGAACCTCGTCTCATGATATAAAAAGCTGGCATAGTTTGGCTATATTTTTGATAGCCCACATTATATTTAGCTTCCCCCAACAATATATTTAATTCTAATGTGAGCATAACTTATCACCCTCGTCCCTGGTTCCATTTGCTTTATTCACGGGGTCTTGTTCTCACCCTTGGTGTTGTCAAGGATACGCTGGATGAGTACGGGGTACTTGGTGATACGCTGAGTGACCAACAGGATGCACTCCTGGACGCCATGGCGACGCAACAGGTGACCCCGACACACCCGCTGAATAGAGCGGAAAAGAGAGATTAAAGATGAGACAGAAGAGAGAGAAAGTGAGAGGGAAAGAGAGTTAGTGTGAAAGAGAGCGCGAGAGAGTGAGAGGGAAAGAGAGTGAAACAGCAGGAGAAAGGAAGACATGAATATGAACAAGACAAAAAGAGGTGAGGAAAAACAGGATAAGCGGCAAACAGAAAGATCGATGGAAAACAACAAATATGTGTTTTGTAACGCAATCAAGAGCAAATCATTTTTTTCACCGGAATTCTGGAGATATCAATTGATATGAATGACACACCCTCAAAACTAGCTTGAAGAGCTTTAAATCTAAATAGGAGATAAAACATACCATTTAGAATAGAAAAAGTACGTGCACACAAACATTTCCATTGGCCTATTGTTCTTTCTCTGTGCCCCCTCTCTCACTCTGCTAAGGAATATGAAACTACCAAATAGCATGAGCATCGCAAGTAAGACTTCAGTAGTGGTGACAAAAAAATTACATAAACACAACAGCTTTCCTTCGGTCTCAGTTGTTCACTCTATCCCCATCTCAATTCAATGTTTTTATTGACATGAAATACATTCTGTGAATATTGCAAAAACATTCAAAATAAATTTCAGAAGTTAACAAAAATGTCAAAGTCACATCTCTTGTTTCTCTCTCTCCCTCGGTCTTACCCGTACAAAGTACTGGAACCGCTTGTCTCTGGCCAGCAGCTCCTTGTACAGCTTGACAGCCTTCAGGTGGCGGCTGCAGAACTCAGCGTAGGTCTTCCTCATCTCGTCAGCACACTGGCCCGAGAACTGAGAGAAACAATCCGTCAATCAAATCAAATCTACTTAAAGTACCCTGGCCTAGACCCCAAAGACCAATCAAAAGCAGAGTGGCTAAGATAAACTCCCTAGAAGGAAGAAACCTCGAGAGGAACCAGGGGAGGACCATACTCCTCTGTTTGTACAGTGTAGTTAAGATTACGTATGACAATAAAGGCCAGATAGTTTCTCAGGTTTTGAAAAGAATGAATGATCCACTAGGATGGTAAATGTATAGATCACATATTTTATTTTGTAATTATTCTTAACCTTTATTTAACTAGGCAAGTCAGTTACATAAGGCAGTGGGTATAATTCCCATGTCTTTCTACCTGTTCCAGTAGCACATCTCCCAGCTGATGGATAGTGAAGTTGTAGGTGCTGCCAGGCTGTAGGCTGTGGTTGCGCCGGGTGAGCAGCTGTGCCAGGAAACGGGCATGTATGGCGGTGAGACGGTCGAGGCAGGGGAAGATGGCGTGCACCACGCCCGGCTCAAGCTGCACCTCCTCCAGCATGCCCTGGCGGAACACCCTCTCCATGATGCGCAGCGTCCGCACATGGTGCAGCTCTGTCTGGATCAACTCTGAGGAAGACAGAAACGCAAAGAAAGAGTCGATCATGTAACATGTAAGATCTGGCGAAAGAACATTCATATTTTGCTCTGTTCATAACCTGCCAGAAACACGTAGAACACACATGACAATTTGGGAGGAAACACAGGGTCAGCTGCACCCCTGGAGCTATGTCGGAGTTCGGTACCTTGCTCAAGGGCACAACAGTAGTGGATTGTGGCCATCTGAAAGAAGTAGCACCCTCCAGTTTCCACTTTTTCATTGCCCAGCCCATGGCCTTTTCACCACAAAGGGAAAGAAGTTCAAGTGCATGTCACTGCTCTCACCATAGATGACGTCCTGCCGCTTGATGATGTCTTTGCGATGCGTCTGCAGGTAGCCCGAGTCCACCGCCATGCTCCATGAGTCCGCCTCAAAATCCCGCCCCTCAATCTCCATTTCCTCCAGCATGGAGGTGTAGTACTCTTCCCCTAAGAGAGGAAAACATTCATCCAGCGTAAACAACAAATGGACAAAAACAGACCATCAATGCCTCAAATGTTCACAGTTCTAAAGTTGCTCCTAACAATCTATCGTTTTTTCTTATCACTTTCAAGGTAGACATGGACATGACAGTTGCCAATATCCATTTTAGGTTCTTACCCCGAATCCCTGAGGCTTTCCCTACATAATGGATGCAACCTTGTCCCAGACACAAAGACTTGCATAAGCTACACAATCTGTGTGCCTAGACTTAAGATCAATAGCAAATACAGAGCACAAATAGCCCACATTCGATGCCAGGAAGGCACAACCATATCACTGTCTTACCCTCATCGTTGAGCGACTCCATGGACATGGCTCTGTTCCTGAAGTTGAGCGAGTCTGTGGACTGGGACAGGATCCTGCGCAGCCCCAAGGGAGAGTCATCATTCAGGTTCCTAGTAGAGGCAAGGACGAGGACACACACACACACACACGGACAAAAACACACATATATATACACATGCACCAAGAAACATGTATAATATACACATGCAGGTACAATATACACACACAGAAACCATCGACATAAATATGTATGAGCACACAGAAAATACAAAACAAAAACGGTGATATAGATACAAATCACACAGACGAAATACACGCGTACGCACACCCATCCATGCATTGGGATACACAGAGACACACATGTTTACAATGGTACAAATTCACAAAACACACCAATGCACGAGCCACTGTGAATATTATCATTCATGCTTATGTCCTGAGACACACACACACATACAGATGAGGCACATGTCATGTGTAGATAAACATGTTAGTTCACACATTCAGTAGACTGGAATCTGCCACTGCTCCTCGATCACCAACTGCTGACAGTTATTATACATGTCTGAACCGTGTTAGATCAAACCAAAACTGATAAAACCCCACACACAAACACACTTTGGAAAGTATTCCGACCCCTCGACATTTTCCACATTTTGTTACGTTAAATCCTTATTCTAAAATTGATAATAATTTGTTTCCCCCCCTCATAAATCTACACACAACACCCCACAATGACAGTTTAGATTATTTTGCAAATGTGTATTTAAAAAAAAAAAACTGAAATAGAATATTTACATGAGTATTCAGACCCTTCACTCAGTACTTTGTTGAAGCACCTTTGCCAGCGATTATAGCCTCAAGTCTTCCTGCGTATGACGCTACAAGCTTGGCTTACCTGTATTTGGGGAGTTTCTCCCATTCGTTTTGAAGATCCTCTCAAACTCTGTCAGTTTGGATGGGGAGCGTCGCTGCACAGCTATTTTCAGGTTTCTCCAGAGACGTTCGGGCTCTGGCTGGGACATTCATTGACTTGTGCCAAAGCCACTCCTGCATTGTGTCTTGGCTTGTAATGTGTCTTTCACTAAGGAGTGGCTTCCATAAAAGGCCTGATTGGTGGAGTGCAGCAGAGATAGTTGCCCTTCTGGAAGGTTTTCCCATCTGCACTGAGGAACTCTGGATCTCTGGCAGAGTGACCATGGGGTTCTTGGTCACTTCCCTGGCCCAGGCCCTTCTCCCCCGTTTGCTCAGTTTGGCCAGGTGGCCAGCTCTAAGAAGAGTCTTGATGGTTCCAAACTTTTTCCATTTAAGAATGATGGAGGCCACTGTGTTCTTTGGTACTCTTCCCCAGATCTGTGCCTAGACACTATCCTTTCTCGGAGCTCTACGGACAATTCCTTCGACCTCATTGCTTGGTTTTTGCTCTGACATAGACAGGTGTGTACCTTTCCAAATCATGTCCAATCAATTGAATATACCACAGGTGGGCTCCCATCAAGTTGTAGAAACATCTCAAGGATGATCAAAGGAAATAAGATGCACCAGAGCTCAATTTCTTGTCTCATAGCAAAGGGTCTGAATACTTTTTGCAAACATTTCTAAAAACCTCTTTTTGCTTTGTCATTATGGAGTATTGTGTATAGATGAATGAGAAAAAAAGAATCCATTTTAGAATAAGGCTGTAAGGCAACAAAATGTGGAAAAAGGAAGGCGTCTGAATACTTTCCGAATGCACTGTAACACACACAGAGTGTGTGGGACTTTCATTTCCACTATGAAAAGTGTATATGTGGCAGACATATAGGCATGATGTCACTATTAATGTCAATGACAAGATTGCTTGAGGTTTCTCTCGTACCCTCGCCCTTCTTTTTCTGTTTTGGCCAATGAGCAGGTGGCGGCGGGGCTCACCCTGTAATGTTATTGGTGGAGACGCTCTTGGAGAGGGAAAGACCGGAGCGTCCACGGCGCGAGCCCAGCAGGGATTGGCGGAGGTTGTCAGAGTGGTAGATGGCTGAGCTGGGGCGTTCCCTCATCATGGGGGCTAACAAGGAGTAGATATAGGAGGAGTGGGGGAAGAGGAGTAGGAGGAAGATGGGAAGGAAGAAGAGGGAAGAGAAATATAGTGGAATAATGGAAAAGGAAAACTAAGTGGAAAGGGAGTCTCCACAGATGCAATTAAGGGGTTTAAAAGTGAAACCATAGCAACTCATGCTCAATTGCAAAACTGACATTGTTATTACATTCTAGTCCAATAGTGAAAAATAATTTTCACTTCTCGTATGTAATAAAGAAATCTAAATGTGTAGCGTGTGTGCCTATGTACGCACGTTTGTGTGTTTGCATGTACTCACTTTTGGTACGAAGGGTCACGTTCTGCAAAGCTGAGTTATTCCTCATGAGAGCCATCTTTTGTTGCTGTGGTTACAGAATACAGTTCAATATCATATGCCACGGCACTTATCATTACATACTTGTATATGTAGTAGAAAAAGGTTGCAATATACAGATAGCATATCAAAAGGCATATATCCATATGAATTCATTAATGTGTATTTCTTGTGCAATTCCCATAATTTTGTGTGTCATGGAAAGGCACCAGTCTAATGTTTAAATTATATACATTATATATTTACGCAGTATTTATCATCTCTTACCCTCTGTTTCATTTTGGCACAGTTGGGCAACGTGTCTCGACAGCGGTTGTGTATGGTGACACTACAAGCTGTGAGAAAAAGAAACACACAAGACTCACTCAACTATTTTCTCTCTCTCCTCTCACTCTCAATGTCCCCCTATATAGATATTTGTCCCTCATCCTGTTCCTCTGTTTTATGTCATATCGAATATGGAGACACTGAATATATGGTGAGCATCTCCCGATCTTTCTCCCCCCTGCCTTGGTTGTGGCCATTGTTTCAAATATCTTTGACTTCCTGTACAGGGTTTGTGAACCGAAAGTAACGGTTTAGGTAACTGCTGGAGGGGAGGAGACCCAGGGGTGTTTTGGAACCCTCTAACCCAGTTCCACTGCCCCTCCACCGCCCACCCTTAACTGACCTAAATCTGGACTTACACACTGAAAAAGGCAATCATAACTCCCTGTGAGATCTTTTAAAACAATATTTTGAGTGAAGACTGCTTTTGCTATTACTTACAGTGCCTTGCGAAAGTATTCGGCCCCCTTGAACTTTGCGACCTTTTGCCACATTTCAGGCTTCAAACAAAGATATAAAACTGTATTTTTTTGTGAAGAATCAACAACAAGTGGGACACAATCATGAAGTGGAACAGCATTTATTGGATATTTCAAACTTTTTTAACAAATCAAAAACTGAAAAATTGGGTGTGCAAAATTATTCAGCCCCTTTACTTTCAGTGCAGCAAACTCTCTCCAGAAGTTCAGTGAGGATCTCTGAATGATCCAATGTTGACCTAAATGACTAATGATGATAAATACAATCCACCTGTGTGTAATCAAGTCTCCGTATAAATGCACCTGCACTGTGATAGTCTCAGAGGTACGTTAAAAGCGCAGAGAGCATCATGAAGAACAAGGAACACACCAGGCAGGTCCGAGATACTGTTGTGAAGAAGTTTAAAGCCGGATTTGGATACAAAAAGATTTCCCAAGCTTTAAACATCCCAAGGAGCACTGTGCAAGCGATAATATTGAAATGGAAGGAGTATCAGACCACTGCAAATCTACCAAGACCTGGCCTTCCCTCTAAACTTTCAGCTCATACAAGGAGAAGACTGATCAGAGATGCAGCCAAGAGGCCCATGATCACTCTGGATGAACTGCAGAGATCTACAGCTGAGGTGGGAGACTCTGTCCATAGGACAACAATCAGTCGTATATTGCACAAATCTGGCCTTCATGGAAGAGTGGCAAGAAGAAAGCCATTTCTTAAAGATATCCATAAATAGTGTCGTTTAAAGTTTGCCACAAGCCACCTGGGAGACACACCAAACATGTGGAAGAAGGTGCTCTGGTCAGATGAAACCAAAATTGAACTTTTTGGCAACAATGCAAAACGTTATGTTTGGCATAAAAGCAACACAGCCCATCACCCTGAACACACCATCCCCACTGTCAAACCTGGTGGTGGCAGCATCATGGTTTGGGCCTGCTTTTCTTCAGCAGGGACAGGGAAGATGGTTAAAATTGATGGGAAGATGGATGGAGCCAAATACAGGACCATTCTGGCAGAAAACCTGGGAGTCTGCAAAAGACCTGAGACTGGGATGGAGACAATGATCCAAAACATAAAGCAAAATCTACAATGGAATGTTTCAAAAATAAACATATCCAGGTGTTAGAATGGCCAAGTCAAAGTCCAGACCTGAATCCAATCGAGAATCTGTGGAAAGAACTGAAAACTGCTGTTCACAAATGCTCTCCGTCCAACCTCACTGAGCTTGAGCTGTTTTGCAAGGAGGAATGGGAAAAAATTTCAGTCTCTCGATGTGCAAAACTGATAGAGATATACCCCAAGCGACTGTAATCGCCGGAAAAGGTGGCGCTACAAAGTATTAACTTAAGGGGGCTGAATAATTTTGCACGCTCAATTTTTCAGTTATTGATTTGTTTAAAAAGTTTGAAATATCCAATAAATGTCGTTCCACTTCATGATTGTGTCCCACTTGTTGTTGATTCTTCACAAAAAAATACAGTTTTCTATCTTTAGGTTTGAAGCCTGAAATGTGGCAAAAGGTCGCAAAGTTCAAGGGGGCCGAATACTTTCGCAAGGCACTGTATATTCACCTGTTTGATTTGGTGCTGTGAAATCAAGCCAAACAAAGTTCAGTGTTCTAGCATCCATGGTATTCAGAACATTTTTCCCAACTCCTAAATGTTACCGGAAACTCATTTCCATATTTCATAATTGAGTAATAGGAATTAGAACAACGCTGTAAGACTAAAACAAAAATAGTGACCTTTGATCTCTAACTCCCCCGAAAAATAGGAAGAACCTGCAAGGAACTGAGTTAGCGCCTGGCTATGTTAATAAGGGATATCAGAAAAGAGCTTGGTGCAGGGCCAGCACAGGTTGCACAGTTCTGACACAACACCGGGACTATTATCTGAACAGGGGAATGCAGTCCTGATACTACACAGGGTATGTTTGTTATCTGTGACCAACCCTCTGTCTGGAAAACTGCATCAGGTTTGGTTGAGAAAGACAATGAAGAAATGCTAGCCAGCAGAAAAAGTGAAGTAGGGGAGGTGCACCGGCTGACAGCATAACAGGAAAGGGAGTGTGTGTGTGTGTGACATGAGCATGACTGTCTATATTTGTGCGTGAAATGTTTTGCCTGTGCGCATGCCTGACACACCTTGGCAGGTTTTGCGTAAATTAATGTATATTTGTGTGTGAACTGTGTGGCAAAATATATTCCTGGAATTTACATATTTCAAAAATAAATACTAAGCATAAGACCCAAACGTATCCCAGCACAATCTATTGTAAGTTAAATCAAATGTAATGAAAACACATTGGGCTGAAGCTCTTCTAGGCCAATTTGGTTGTGATGACAGTGGAGAGGTGTTTTTGAGTGGGTGTGAAGCTCCCCATCTCCAACTCTCACCCATTATCTGACTGCATGTAGATCAATGTCCATAATCAAACAATTTTAACGGAATTGATCGTCACATTGTAGTTTATTACTGTGTTGTAGCTTGTTGTGAGTGTTAACCGGTTTAACAGAGTGTTAACAGGTCGATTTGAATGGAAAGGAATGGTATAGATTGTTCCCTTTGGTAGTGCCCCGATATTCTGCCACTATAGAGTGATGTGACAATGTATGTCCTGATAAATGATGATGCATTATTTGAAAGCATCTTAGGGTTTTAGAGATACAGGGTATGGTTTGTTTTTGAGGTGCTTTTGTGGTTTGCTGAGGTACTCTTTTTGTGTAGCTGAGGCCTGAATCTGAAGGATGTGGTGGGCAGGCAAGGCTTACTTGGTCAGTTAAGGGACACTATAGAGGGGTGCTGTGTGTGTGTGTGTGTGTGTGTGTGTGTGTGTGTGTGTGTGTGTGTGTGTGTGTGTGTGTGTGTGTGTGTGTGTGTGTGTGTGTGTGTGTGTGTGTGTGTGTGTGTGTGTGTGGTAGTAGTTTAATTAGTAGTGGTAGTAGCATTAGCATTAGTAGTACTCACTGGGGCAGCTGAGGGCCTCCTTGGCAGTGATGCTCTTGTTGCATGCTGAACAGAGAGTGGTCCCCGACACGGTGAGGGAGGTGAAGAGGTGCCCATTGCTGTAGCGCGCCTCCCTGTCCCGTGCCTCTTTCTCCCTCTCCCTCATGCGCTCTTTCTCCTTATTCTGGAAGGAAATTACAAAAGAGGAGAGAAGCAGAATGCACTGATTACATACAATGGCACAGTTGACATGAGGTGGACAGGTCAGAGCCTTTTGTCTGTTGTCATCCAGCAAAGGAAGTAGACAGGGAAGGCTTCCTCTTTTGTGGCTAAAATTGGGCAGGGTGAACTGTTGCTAGGTCAACAGCTGCAATGGAGGGACTTCACGAGACTTGATTCCCTGTGTATTAGATCAGTATGTATGGTTATGTCTCAAAGCCAAATGTCACTGTAAAAGTAAGAGCATTTACAAGACCGGTCAGAACTTTCTGACAGCGATGACCAGCAGAGGATGTTAATATGAGAGAGAGAAAGATAGATGACTACAGCATGTTACACAACATAGGCCTATAATGAAACAATAGACGTGGGTCTTCATTTTCACGGTTTTCTCCACCTTCTTACTCACTACCTCCCACTCTTCCTTCGGTCTCTTTTCTCGTTTGGAGGTTGCTATTGAAAAGAAATTTGGAGGATGCCTTGTGACCGTCACAATAAAAAAGGAACCCACGGTAGCCAGAATGACTGTACAACATTCTATAAAATCAAACACTCTGTAGTTTTCTATTATAATAATATTTCCAAGTGGTAAATGTCTAGACAATGACCGTCATGGTGTTTTCCACCATCTCATAGCCCACACAGCACTAACACACCTGATAAATTGTCTGGTTGACAAAACGAGACTTAATGAGTAGATTATTTGTCACATCGGGTTGAATTGTGTGTTAGGGCTTGGCCAGAACAAAAATGTGAGTTGAGGGGCAGGATTGGAGAAACACTGCTCTGAATCCATCCAGAGACTACTTCTACAGTTTTGTTTTTTATTTACATAGGTTTCTCTCATTGAGAGAAATGTCTTTTGCAAGAGTGACCCGTTCAAAATAGCAGCAGTCGGCATAGTGATGTTCAAAAGTGAACATTTCCCAATACTACCTTTACATTTTAGCATCATCACCTCAGACTTTGATATGCTGGAACAGGTCTTCGAAACCTCTACATCCGCATTGTCCCTAATTGCTGGTCAATGTTCGTGCACTTGTTTAAGGTCAAATGTTATTTTGATGCAGCTATGCAAAGCACTAACATTTTTACAGGAAAAATAACAAGAACTATACCAACGAAGTTTAGAATGAGTCATTTCTGATGCGTCAGAGGCAAGAGCACACTTCCCCTCTCCCTTTTTGCACGCTCCTCTTCTCTCAATGTACAGCCTAGTGCTGTAGAATTGGCTGAGGTGCTTATGTGAGCAATACATCAGGGAGTGAAAGAATAGATGGTGTGTGATGGAGACAGGCAGCTATAGTTGTCCTCCCTATAAACTCTGTTTTAGCCGAAGTTAGTTTGTGCTCTCATTAAAAGGTGTCAGGAGCATAAGACTGAGAAAGACATGAGACTACGGACTGAGTCTATAGGGGTGATTCATTTTATTCTCTTCCACCTGCTTACTTCACTGAGTCACTGATAAACACACAAAGTATGTTTCACACCTCTATGTGTGCGTTTCCTAGAATATCCATGTGTCCTGTGTGTTGGTATGTGCGGTGACATAAAATATGTGTGTGCATGTATGTGTGTGCTTATCCTCCAGGTTAGGGACTGATCTGTAATTGCTGTGTGGATTGAGGTGGCCCTGTAACCTGGTTTCTTTCCTCTGGAGGGATGCTGGAGCAAAGCAGAGCCCGAGGTTGATTTAAGTTTAGTCTCCCTGAACGACAAAAAGATAACGAGGAGTCAGTCTAATATTGGCCAGAGTGTGTGTATATGTGTATATGTGTGGTGTGTAGTGTGTAGTGTATGTGAGAGTGTAGCTGTCTCTGGATCAGGTTCTGATGTGACATTTTCATTATACCTTCAACCTGACACAGCTCTGTAACGCACCAGGTCATTGCGCTCTATGGGAAGTCATATGCTCCATCTCTCCCTCCCTCCGTCTCACACAGACGCACCATCTTTCTCCATCCATCCCTCTCTTCCTCACTCACTCGCTCCTTCCCTCTCACTTTATTTCTAACTCTCGAGCATTGTCCTTCGCCCTCGGCCCTCTCGTTTGAACGCATTGCCGCCTACAGTTTCCCCTGTGTGCTATAGATTGCAATAACTCCCACCCACCTGTACTGTAGGAAGTATTCCTATTTCATTTGGTTAAGTTTAACACAACCACCGACCATACATACCGGTAGCAATACCAATTAAAATAATAAAATACGGAATCACATAGTGACGATGGTGGTTTATACTCTAGTCACTATTTTATCAGGGTTCGAATTACAAGGGTGTTAGGAGTGCTAGGGACTATCAAAGCAAATAAGAGCCGTAAAGGCTTTAAAACATCAACAGCAGGGGTTGTATTAAGTGTTTCAGTAAAAATATTGACTTCGATATACTAGAGCAGTGTTTCTCAACCTTTATTAGGGACCGACCTGGGTTCAGATGGTATTTGTTTTTTCCCCAAATACATAAATTGCTTGACCTCGCCTGGTGCAAAGAAACCAAAAGAATACTCCCAAAAGTGCAAACCCCCACCCATATGGCACTCCAAGCATGCTCTGTAAAACATTCAAAAGTATTTAAGTGAAAACAAATACTATTTAAACTCAGGTCTGATTAGTGTAACGGAGTTTATGTGTAATTTGAACTGAGGATACCAGCAAAATTACTGGAAGCATAGGTGTGTCCTGAATTTGAGTTGACCATGCAAGCCTCTAACTGTCCAGGTTGTAGTAGTGTATGAGTGCCCAATAGATTTGGTGGCACTGACCCCAATACTATGTTTAATAAATATGCAAAAGGAATACACAGGCATACATGTGCGCACATACACCCCAATGTAGGAAAGTGATGTTTATATGGCGCTGGCAAGCCAAGGTTCTCTGCCATCCACTGTGCCTGAGAAAACAGATGATATCACACCAACAGAGTGGCATTTCTATGGCAACCATTGCTATAGTCAAACACACACTGAGCACAAATGCATGTAGTCCTCCCTTACACACAAGATCACTACATTAACAAAACTAAGGGCACATTCAGTCCTCACTCCCTGAAACCAGCACACACACACACACACACACATAATTCGATACTGATATTGCATACAGGATCTCGATAAAATCAAACATGCAGCCATAGACCAGCGCTGTCCAGGAGAGCAGAATTACTCATTGAATCAGTACCTGCTGTATCAGTCGAATAGGATAGGAGGGCAAAATGGTACACACAACATGTCATATTTTAATATTGCATGCTTGCATGATAAGAGCATGATGCACTGTTGTTGTAACCTGCTATGTATGGTGTATAGCATCCATAAATAATTCTGAACAAACAAACAAACACTGTACAGAAGGATGCTTCTTCCAATCAGAAAGATTATGTGAAACAAAAATGGCAAAACTTCCAACATAAGTTATTTTAATCGTGCCTGATAGGCTGTATAAATATATCCTAAAAACAGCCAAATGTAAACTGTTACTCCGAGTGACCATGTTTGCTTTCTAGTATGTGGTAACACTTCTGGGTGCCGATGCGCAAAATAATGGCGCCTCGGGAATCATGACCAAACAGAAAAAGGTGATGAACATTCAACGTTTCCAGCATACCCAGACCAGTTCTCACCATACAGGCACATCATTGGAATGCTCGTCGCTTGCTTTTATAAAGCATCTCCATATTGCGCAAACTTCCTGAAAAATTGCCTACGTGCTTCTGCAATGATGATCGCAATCTAAACGTTATTATAACCACATGTAAGATAATGTCTCAAATTCTAAAATGACATTATACTTTTAAAGTTGTATTAGGTGTAAGTACAGATGCTCTCGAACAAAGTGGTTGTTGCGCATTTCACTTTTCTTGTCAGAACTTTGTCAGTAATAGTAAGCCTCCAAATTCATCTACTCACCCGTAAACTAATCTCTCTCATTCTCTCTTGTCGAATTTTTGACAGATCCGCGACTCTGGACATGGTGAGAATCGGATCCCTTCCTCTCCAGTATAATAAATCCTTATAAAGGCTTGACGCTTGTAGCTGTCAAGCAGGTACTTCAAATATCCGCCTGTTTTGTTCTTCCCTGAGAGGTTAACGCTAAAGTAGTTATATGATTATATGACCAGGGTAAATGGACTGTGTAATAACCAAACTATTACGCCTTTACAAAATAGCGCGTTCAACTTCTCCAACGGTTCGGTCTCTGATGCTGCGTAAGAGGAGACTTTCTCATACAGGAAATTCGGTCGTTTTTTTGCACTTCAGATGATCCACCATCACGCCTACTGGAGGAGGTTTCATAGTTTCAGAACCAGCCTCTCTTTCTCTCAATTCTGTTGTACCACTCAATGCGCTATGCTAACACAGAGAAAAAAAATGGAAGGAAGTAAATCAAGAAAACTTTTGAGCTCTTTCTGATACCATGAAGATTGGGGGAGAGGTCACTCAATGTAAAAAACACACGCACACACACCATGCTAGATAAATGGACAAGCACTGGCTAATAATATTCCATAAATACCAGAAATTAAATTTTCACAAATATGTTGAAATAAGATGACTGCAACTTCACATGTAATAGCGGAGAAATGCATTACCAATTTACACTGAGGGGACCACTTCCAATGATGACATAATCAATGCCTTGTCAATTCATATGGACATGTTATGAGTTGTAAATGCATTGTTGATAACAATCTCATATTAAATTGCATGTTTTGATCATGTCCTTCTCATTTAAACATTTTCTATGGAGGAAAGTGGGCAGAAAATAGCAGCATAAACGTTGAAGCTGTAAGAAATGTAAAGTGGGTGGGGTGAGTGGATGCCAAAATCTAGGGACATTTTGAGGAGAGGCTAATGGTTACAGTCTCCTGGCAACGCTGCCTCAACATTGGTTGCCAACTCTATATGCCTGAATTGTGTTTATTAAAATGGAAGAAAACAGACTGAAACAGGGAGGGAGTACCTGGACTTGCCCAATAAGAAATATTGCATTTGGTTTGAAAACATTTTCCGTTGCATGACCTAATGAACACAACCCAGCGCTCATATGGTTGGGGGAAATATAATTTGTTTATAGTTCAAACTGGTCTTGAGTAGCTATTAGCTAACACCCAACAAACAAAGGGAGTATTGGACTGACTAGCGCTACTTGTCATGAAGTCCTTTGACACAAAGTGTTTTTAAAATGACAAATAAGGCTATTGGTGAATGTGGACTTCAGTTGTTATAGCTTTTATACAGTACCTTTCAAAAGGAGAGGAAGCACTTTTCTTCATTCCCTCAACTGTATCCATCTCATGGCATCTCTCCATTCTCTCAGCTCTTTAAATTGAACTGTACCCCTCTGTCAATCTCTCCCCCAATCACTCTCCTGGCTAATGATCAATATATCAGCCCATTAGAAGGGTGGTAGTTAAAGAGGACAGATTGTGTGGAAGCCCGCCCACAACAAAGCAGTTTCAGCACTGACTTACTTATTTCCCATAAGATTCATGACTATGTTCATACTAAGCCGTATGCAGAACTTTAGCACAATCATGACTAGGTCGGTTGCCGGGGGGAAAAAAGTACAGGCTTTGTTGCCGACAATAGCTTTCAGATATAAAGAAATGTCGGCAATAGTTGGTGGAAAAACGTATTGGTTTGAAAGGTGTATTTGACTCCCTCACACAGTCGCTCTCTACCTTTCTCCTACCCGCTCTCTATCAGATTCCCATCCCAGTGTGCAAAATTCGGCACATGATATCTTAATGACAATTTTCTGGTTGGAAACTGGTTTTGTGATTGAGAAGACCATCTGGTAACAAATTTTGATGATTAGATGAAGATGATGATACTTTGGTCAGGATTTTTTAAAAGGAGTTAGCTGGATGTCCAATGGGTAGTGGACCATTCTTGATGAACACGGGAAACTTAAGTGTGAAAACCCCAGCAGCGTTGCAGTTCTTGACACAAACCGGTGAGCCTGGCACCTAGTACCATACCCTGTTCAAAGTCACTTAAATATTTTGTCCTGCCCATTCACCCTCTGAATGGTACACAAACAAAAAACATTTGTCATAAGAAACTAGCTCTTTGGTATACAGAAAATACCTGAGCACTGAAGCAAGCTTCCAGAAAATTGGAACGGAATTGGAGCAACACCAAACTGGAAGTCTTCAGACTAGCTTGGAAAGACAGTACCGTGCAGTACCGAAGAGCCCTCGCCGCTGCTCCATCATCCTATTTCCCAACTTAATTGAGGAGAATAAGAACAATCCAAAATTCATTTTTGATAGTGTCGCAAAGCTAACTAAAAAGCAGCATTCCCCAAGAGAGATGTCTTTCACTTCAGCAGTGATAAATTCACAAATATCTTTAACGAAAGATCATGATCATTAGAAAGCAAATTACGGACTCCCATCTTTAAATCTGCGTATTTCTCCAAAGCTCAGTTGTCCTGAGTCTGCACAACACTACCAGGACCTAGGATCAAGGGAGACACTCAAGTGTTTAATAAACAGACCCCTATCCACCGGATGTGTACAAAACTCACTAAAAGTGGCAGTAATAAAGCCTAACCTTGACCCAGAAAATATTTTTTTTAACGAATCGGCCTATATTGAATCTACCAATTCTCTCAAAACATTTTTAAAAAGCTGCCTTCCTGAAGACAAACAATGTATACCAACCACTTCAGTCTGGTTTTAGACCCCATCATAACACTGAGACTGCACGTGTGAAGGTGGTAAATGACCTTTTAATGGCGTCAGACCGAGGCTCTGCATCTGTCCTTGTGTTCCTAGACCTTAGTGCTACTTTTGATACCATCAATCGCCACATTCTATTGGTGAGATTGGAAACCAAAATTGGTCTACACGGACAAGTTCTGGCCTGGTTTAGATCTTATCTGTCAGAAAGATATCAGTTTGTCTCTGTGGATGGTTTGTCTTCCGACAAATCAACTGTACATTTCGGTGTTCAAGGTTCCATTTTAGAACCACTATTGTTTTCACTATTTATTTTACCTCTTTGTGATGTCATTCGGAAACATAATGTTAACTTTCACTGCTATGCGGACAATACAGAGCTGTACATTTCAATGAAACATGGTGAAGCCCCAAAATTGCCCTCCCTGGAAGCATGTGTTTCAGACATAAGGAAGTGGATGGCGGCAAATGTTTTACTTTTAAACTTGGACAAAACAGAGATGCTAGTTCTAGGTCCCAAGAAACAAAGAGATCTTCTGTTGGATCTGACAATTAATCTTGATGGTTGTACAGTCATCTCAAATACAACTGAAGGACCACGTCATCACTCTGGACCCTGATCTCTTTTGATGAACATATCAAGAATATTTCCAGGACAGCTTTTTTCCATCTTTGTAATGTTGCAAAAAAAAAAAAATCAGGAAATCTCTGTCCAAAAATGATGCAGAAAAATTCATCCATGCTTTTGTCACTTCAAGATTAGACTACTGCAATGCTCTACTTTCCGGCTACCCGGATAAAGCACTAAATAAACTTCAGGTTAGTGCTAAACACGGCTACTAGAATCTTGACTAGAACCAAAGACGGATCATATTTCTCCAGTGCTAACCTCTCTACACTAGCTTCCTGGGTTTTTTGTGTGTGTGTTTTTTTTTTAACCTTTATTTAACTAGGCAAGTCAGTTAAGATCAAATTCTTATTTTCAATGACGGCCTAGGAACAGTGGGTTAACTGCCTGTTCAGGGGTAGAACGACAGATTTGTACCTAGTCAGCTCGGGGATTTGAACTTGCAACTTTCCGGTTACTAGTCCAACGCTCTAACCACTAGGCTACGGTTTTAAGGTTTTACTGCGAACCTACAAAGCTTTACATGGGCTTGCTCCTACCCTTCTTTCCAATTTGGTCCTGCTGTACATACCTACACGTACGCTACTGTCACAAGACGCAGACCTCCTTACTGTCCCCATAATTTCTAAGCAAACAGCTGGAGGCCGCGCTTTCTCCTATAGAGCTCCATTTTATGGAATGGTCTGCCTACCCATGTGAGATACGCAGACACGGCCTTGACCTTTAAGTCTTTATTGAAGACTCAGCTCTTCAGTAGGTCCTATGATTGAGTGTAGTCTGGCCCAGGGGTGTGAAGGTGAACGGAAAGGCACTGGAGGGTTTGTGCCGTGGGGGAGATCTTCATGGGCAGTACTCGGCCTTGTCTCAGGGTAGTAGGTTGGTGGTTGAAGATATCCCTCTCGTGGTGTGGGGGCTGTGCTTTGGCAAAGTGGGTGGGGTTATATCCTGCCCGTTTGGCCCTGTCCTGGGGTATCGTCGGAGGTCTACCTGGCCTGATGACTCCTTGTTGTCCCGAGTCCACCTGGTCATGCTGCTGCTCCAGTTTCAACTGTTTTGCTTGCGGCTATGGAACCCTGACCTGTTCATGTGCTACCTTGTCCCAAACCTGCTGTTTTGGACCCGCTCTCTCTACCACACCTGCTGTCTCCAACTCTGAATGGTTGGCTATGAAAAGACAACAGACATTTACTCCTGGAGGTGCTGATCTGTTGCAACCTCTACAACCACTGTGATTATTATTATCTGACCCTGATGGTCATCTATGAACGTTAGAAAATCTTGGCCATGTACTGTTATAATCGCCAACCCCCACAGCCAGAAGAGGACTGGCCACCCCTCAGAGCCTGGTTCTGTAAATTTCATCCTAGGTTCCGACCTTTCTAGGGAGTTTTTCCTAGCCACCGTGCTTCTACATCTGCATTGCTTGCCGTTTGGGGTTTTAGGCTGGGTTTCTGTACAGCACTTTGTGAGATCGGCTGATGTAAAAAGGGCTTTATAAGAAAAATGTTATTGATTTGATTGACATACACAATCCGTCTCAATTGTCTTAAGGCTTAAAAATTCTTAAACTTGTCTCCTCCCCTTCACCTACACTGATTGAAATGGATTTAACAATTGACATTAATAAGGGATCATAGCTTTCACCTGGATTCACCTGGTCAGTCTGTTACGGAAAGAACAGATATTCTTAACATGTTGTATGTCAGTCTCTTGAAGGACGTAGGGATTGAACGCCAGTCTTCGGGGTTATACACATACGTGTCAAGAGACGGGAGCATTACCACTCACCCATGGGCTCTATACTGTCGTCTTTTAAAAAGGCTTCATCTTAGGGAGACTGCGTGGGAGGGAAAGGGTCCTCTTGATTTTGAAGGACATGTTAATGGGTGGTGGCAGACACTGACAGAGTGACAGTGTGACACGTTTGACTGTGCTGCCTTTATTAGTCCTCTCCCTCCACAGCTCTGGTGAATTTTGGTCGGCATGAAACCAAAGCGTTGCTGTGGGTTACCACTCCGCTGCAGAGCCAGACCGCTTTGTGGAGAATTGTGTGTGCCTGTGTGTGCCTGTGTGTGCGTGCGTGTCGGTGTGACTATGTGAAAACCAATGCAAGTATGTGTGTGTATTTTGAGTCAGCAGCGCGTAGGCGTCTCCATGGACAGATATGCTCCTGCTCCAGTGAGATAATGACCAGGTGCTGGGAGACTTTACCCACAAACCCTGTATTCAGCCCAGCACAGGGAGACCAGGACAAAATAACCACATTAGTGTGTTTGTTTGAATGTGTTTCATAGTGTGGTAATGTAGCAACAGCAGAGAGCAATGTTATTCTGAGTAGCTTGTTAGAATTATACTTACATTTGTTCTCTGTTGCAATCCAGAAATATGGCAGAACAGAGGATAGGAGAAGGAGGCTACAGGAGAGAGGAGGGGGCAGAGGGGTGGATGACTGTACCTACAAAACATCTGCTTGAGTGGATGGTGCACTGACTCACTGACACACACATTGTCAAATACCCACACATCGCATACATCGCATACTCACCTATAGTGAATTCATACACAATACTTTTCCTCTGTCAAACACACAGATGTATGGACACACACACACACTGCCTCAGAAATTATTCACACCCTTTGACTTTTTCCACATTTTGTTGTGTTACAGCCTGAATTTAAAATATAATAAATGGAGCTTTTGTGTCACTGGCCTACACACAATTACGGCAAGCCTAAATAAGTCCAGGAGTAAAAATGTGCTTAACAGGTGGATGGACTATAAGCGTTTAACATGATTGTTGAATGTCTACCTCATCTCTGTACCCCACACATACAATTATCTGTAAAGTCCCTCAGTCGAGCAATGAATTGGGCTCCTGAGTGGCACAGCATCTCAGTGCTGGATGCATCACTACAGACAAATCCAGGCTGTAAAAAATGTATTTCACTAATGATTTATTTTACCTTTATTTAACTAGGCAAGTCAGTTAAGAACAAATTCCTATTTTCAATGACGGCCTAGGAACAGTGGGTTAACTAACTGCCTGTCCGGGGGCAGAACGACAGATTTGTACCTTGTCAGCTCGGGGGTTTGAACTTGCAACCTTCCAGTTACTAGTCCAACGCTCCAACCAATAGACTACCCTGCCGCCCAATTAGAGGCCTTAATACATCAATCAAGTCCAAGGGAGGTGCGAAAACCTGCAGACACTCAGCACTCTGTGGAACGAGTTTGACAAGCTTCTTGGAGGAAAACCTGGTTTTGTCAACTGGGAGACAAATTCACCAAAATAACAGTTGCTTACCAAGACAATATTAAATGTTCCTGAGTGGCCTAGTTTTGACACAATCTGCTTGAAAACCTATGGCAAGAGTTGAAAATTGATTTATAACAATGAACAACCAACCTGACAGAGCCTAAAGAATTGTTTAAATAATAATTTACAAATATTGTACAATCCAGGTGTGCAAAGCTTTACCCAGAAAGACACCCCCCTCTTTTACACTGCTGCTACTCTCTGTTATTATCTATGCATAAGTCACTTTAATAACTCTACCCACATGTGTATATTACCTCAATTACCTTGACTAACCCCCACACTGACTCTGTACCCTCTGTATATAGCCTTGCTATTGTTATTTTACTGCTCCTCTTTAATTATTTGTTACTTTATTTATTTTCTTTAGATATTTTTCTTAAAACTGCATTGTTGGTTAAGGGTTTGTAAGTAAGCATTTCACTGTAAGGTCTAAACATGTTGTATTCGGTGCAAGTGACAAATAAAATTTGATTTAATCGCTGCCAAACATGTATTGACTCAAGGGCGTCAATACTTATGTAAATTAGATAACTGTACTGGCATTATACAGTACTGTGTGTAGATGGGTGGGAAAATAAAAAATGAATTCAGGCTGTAACAAATTTGGGGGGGGGGGGAATAAGTCAAGGGGTATGAATACTTTGAGGGCACTATGTACGCACACAAGCACGCACACACACTTGTGCATGGACACATGCGAAGATTTAAAAAACACTCAAGCCCTACCAAATGTTGTACAGATGTGTGTTACATCTTCAAGGGATTTCTGCTCCCTACAGTCAACCTCTCAACATTTCTACACTAAGCAAATAAACAGTGAACACCTTTCACAAAGGAACGTCTACTACAGATGTCCAACTCAAACAAACATCGGCAGCTACTGAACAGTATGATGATATTATTGGTTGTACAGGAGCAGATGGTAATGACCTTAGTTGTATTACATACTGTATGTTAATGTCTGTGTGCGTGTGTTTAGCTTATTAGACCAGCATGAAATGGCCCCTGCATTGTGCCTTAACAACAAGATACTTGTACAAAGCACACATGCATGAATGCACACACACATTAAAACGGTTCTCCCAAACCAGTCAGGCAAGTATCACAATTTGACTTCAAACGAGGCGGCAGGGTAGCCTAGTGGTTAGAGTGTTGGACTAGTAACCGGAAGTTTGCAAGTTCAAACCCCTGAGCTGACAAGGTTGTCGTTCTGCCCCTGAACAGCCAGTTAACCCACTGTTCCTAGGCCGTCATTGAAAATAAGAATTTGTTCTTAACTGACTTGCCTAGTTAAATAAAGGTACAATTTTTAAAAATTAGCTGACACTCAATTAACATAATCAGTGGCTTGTAATCATTAGCATGTTCCAGATGTTGGCTTGCGCTTAAAACAAAAACACACACATACCCTATAAAAGCAAGCAGATCTATACACCCTGTGTATAAAGCTACCAATGCTTTTCAAATACTTTTCATTAAATGGCTACTGCTGTACTAAAGTGGGTATGATTATGAAGTGTTAGGGGCCTATAGGAAAGACTGGCACCAAACCGAGGATGGATTACCTGGACCAGGTCCAATAAGAAACACAAATGTTCATTTTCAAACGATTTAAAAATTGCTTTTACTCAAATACTGTACTGCAACTGAGGGAATGGGAAACTAGGGTAAGCGTAGAAAATAGTTATTATTTATTTGACTGATTGATCCATGGGTATTTGTTTTGAAGCAAAATATATGTAGTGCTTATAAAGACTTCATGAATGTTCTATAAAGCTTTTATTAGTTGACTTTCATGGAACCTCCAGGTCCCTGTTAGGTGTTTCTGCCACAACTGCCACTTGGAGGATTAACTGAAGTGGAGGTCAGAGGTGACTAAGTTTAGTGTAGAAGTCTTCCTGAGTCAGAGACCAGAGGCTGTCCTTTGAAACGGATTGTGACTTTCACTGATAATAACCTTTACAACCTGGCCAGAATGTCACAAAAAAATGTCATAAGGAAGTCATCGCAACTTGTTTCAACTGCTTTTTATAGCCTACAACTTAGTTTTAACTTGAAATGATCTAGGCCGGCTAATTGGAGCATGCTTACAGGACACTCCTCTGTTTCAGTGTATTTAATGAAAATCTGGGAGGCAGGTTTGTAGCTTTCCCCCACTAAGGGAGCAGACAGATGCCGGAGTAAAACATTAAGGCTTTACGGTTCTCTTCAAAACCCATATCAATAGACATCAGGAATTCCTGAAAAGAGTTGAAGCAGTTGAAAATACTGTACACACACATTCAATTACTGTGCAAAACGTTGCAACATAAAATGTACTTACATTCACACTTGCACATTGTGAACTTCTATTTACATTCCTTCATACTACTATGTCAAAACACAAGGGCTGACCCCATTTAGATGACTGGTTGATTCTTTGGTCGACCAAGATTTGTTTTTAGTCTAGCAGTCACAAATATAATATGTTTATTGTTCATGGCACACGAGACACCGTCGGATTTACACCCGTCTCAGTGGACTAACTCATCGAGGAGGCCGCGGGGATGCCAAGGTCCAAGAAGGATGGGAGTGTGGCGAAGCTGCACAAGGCACTTCCCTCTCCAGAATGCGCTCTCTCCTGCCATTTCATGCACATTCATTGTTTCATAACTTCTTGTTTGCTCTTTGATTGTTAGTGTCTATCAATTCCCCATTACATTATAATGTTTGTTTGGTTACGGTATTATCTGATAATGCATTCAATATATTATTACAGTCGTTTACCGTTCTCATTGTCGGAGTGGACAGGTTTTTTGCAGAGCTAACAACCTATGCTACACTTGTGAGAAATACGTTTTGGTTTCTTTCATTCAATTTACGAGTTGTCAATGGCTTTTGTTTGGAGCGCTTCTATCAAATGTTAAGGACGCGCACCTGAATACGTATATAGGAAGTAGGCCTAGGCTACCTGGCCTGCACACAAATGTAGACCTATAAAATGTGCCCATTTGGGGATATCTGATAGTATTTCTGATCGTCTTAACTCACCACCTCCAATGAACTGTGGAGCTACTCAAAAGTAGATTTGTCTTCTCCTCAAACTAAGTAAACAAAGTCTGTTTTTAGAATCCATTGAGAATTACAAAAGTTTGATGTATTTGAAAAATATTTCCAGCTCTCTCCCTTCCGATAACAACTTGGCATGAAAGAGAAAAATGTTAGGCTCTGATCCTGTGGAAACATAAAATAACTGATGAATTCTTATCCTTTGCACAAATAGCCTACAACTGTGTCTGTCCCGAGCTCACTGGGCAGGAAACTGAGGCCTCAGAATATTTTATACAATGTTGCAAGTTTGCTAGCACAAGCTTCAGGCTGGACACAGTTGATACAATGTTTCAAGTTCGTTGCAGACAGTCCTTGCATAGCCAATATGATTTATAGGACATTTATTTTTAAATCAGAAAATGTTCTACCTGCAGGCTGCAATGTTTCTATTTGTTGGCTTTATGTAGGCTATTTTTACATAGTTGGCAATTAAAATGTAAGATTATAATTTTTATTTAGATAGAATTTAGAACCACGACAGTGATTTTTACATAAAGAATATTATAAATTAAATTGAAACTGAAAACTGCTCAACGAAAATGTGTACATGGAAATCATAACTGGCACGCAGATCAGTAGAAAATTGGCACTCCAAATGGAAAAGTTTGCCGAACCATGGTGTAGCCTATTAGTAGCAACTTCAGGAGCATAAGGGCAGAATCTGCAAAGGCCAGCAGTGGAAGGAGGGGGGTCTGGAACAGTTTTATTTCTTCTGGTTAGGCCATCTAGATCTCAGGCTCACTCTTGAGTCTTTTGTGTGTCTTAATTATTTAATCAAACAGCGTTCTTAAGCATCAGACAAGATCAGTACACAGAGGTTTTTTGGGGGGGGCGGGGGGCAGCCCTAACACACACCACACCAAATAACTCCCGCCCCATTTAAAAAGTCCCTCTACTTTTCTATCACAAGCTTGTGTTGAAGTCATGTCTCAGTACTCAGCTGATCAGGCCCCTGATTCCTAACCTAAATTTTAGATGTCAGAATCTGTAAGAAAGAACCAGTCTTAAACATACACAGGCTGTTTGGTCGACTGGTTTGACCAGGTCTTTTACATATAATCATAATGTTACACAGAATCAGCCTTGAAGACAGGGCTCACCTGCTGTAGCCTGTAACCATGCATTCTGGGTAAGCAGACTGTTATGATAACTAGGAATGTCAGACAGAAACCAGCCTGTAAAAGATAAATCACAACTGTTCATTGGATCACCATTGGCTAGGCTTCATATAGTACTCTTATTTATCTAGACCCCCCTGACGTGGATAGTATTCTTAGGCTACTTTGTTTAAAAAGTAGATAGTGTATACAACATTCTCCGGGGTTGAGGCATAGTTAGATTTTTCAACCAGACTCCCATGTGACATGTGTTACAGTGTGTTGCCAATGGTATGTTCTCATGGCCTCCAGTCAGTATATGCTGGAACACTGTCATAAATTTCCTGGAACACTCTTCCATGACCATGTGAGTGTGTGGGTGTAAGTGAGTTGTGTGTGCGTGTGCGTGTGCGTGTGTGTGTGTGATCATTAGTGTGTGTGCCTATGTATGGGTGTACACATGATGTATAAAGTCCAAGCGAACTGTCTGATACAGGGAAGAGCAAGTTTGAGTCACACTAAATTAGTCAGACTGTTAGTGTTGAATGCCATTGTCCCTTCAGTTTATGGATTGTACAAGCTCTGATGGTTGACTCAGCATTGTCGGGCTGCTTAATGCACCAGTGTCACAAAAAATCCCTAGCCCTAGATCTGTTTGTTTAAGGCTGCCATGACAATAATTGTAGGAGTTAGCAAGAGAGCAGAAACAGTTTTTGGCCCATTCTACCAACACTTAGCTGTCCTCTACCAGATTCTAACTGGTAGCAGGAGGGTTGACAGTGAGGGAGGGAGAGAAAAGCTGACTGCTAAGCTCTACTGTGCTCAAAACAAAACAAAGTGATTTACTCTGCCCTCTAATGGACATAATTGGTACACACACTCCTAATAGCACATAGTCAAGTACAACTAATATCTCAGGGAATTTCAGGGATCTGAAACACACAAAAAATATCAACATACATATTGAATATGTAATAAACAGTATAATTGAAATTATTTGAGTGCCAATCCATAAAAAAAACATTGTTTCCATTGTAATGTTTCGCTGGTATTGTTACTCAATATAAGTGGTCAGTCATTGCAAGAGAATGACCAGTCCCTTTCACAGTATACTACATATTTAAAGACCATGGACAAAGTCCACTGTAACCAACAGAAGCCAATAATCATGAAGTATGCACTCTGGTGTGTGTTAAGTACACAACCTCCTTGGTCTCTAAGCCCATAGGTTGACTATACTATACTAGACACAATTATGCAGTTATCACAACTAATGGCTACTTATGGGACAAGATTATTCCGATATCACCAACTAATGACAACAAACAAATATATGCAGACATATTTATTGACATGTAGTATGTTTATTGGTCGCCATTCCATTTAAGTCATGAGTCAACACACCTTGTTCAAAGGTCAATTTTTTTCTGACTCACTGTCTCCTCTACCATTACTTTGGTAGCAAGTCTACGGGCACACAATTCAATATGATCAGCACTACTATACAGTGTTGTTGTCATAATGATATTACCCTATTAGGCCGCCACCAATGGCACATATGCGATCCCATGTCTGCGAGGGATGGAATCCCGATCTTCTACACTGTTTCTCCTCTAAAGGTCTCTCCTTCATTGATATCCATCAATGTCAATAAAAATATGATTGATTCTACTGCAGAAAGTAGGCTTCTCCTACCTTGCGGTTGCCGGCCATCTTGCGTAGGAAACTGAAGGTGCGCTCTAAAGGGCTGCCTGTCCTCTCCTCCCGGGCCTCGTCTCTCTCTACCTCTGTCCAGCTTCCCTCTCTCCCCCAGAGCAGCAGACCCAGGTCACTATCCACACTGCAGGAGGAGAGAAGGAGAACATTACAAGAGAGGAAAGGGGAAAGGACAGGAAAGTTTGACAAAGAAAAGAGAGAAACCGTGAAAGTTTGTCCTTCTGTAGCTCAGTTGGTAGAGCATGGCGCTTGTAACGCCAGGGTAGTGGGTTCGATCCCCAGGACCACCCATACATAGAATGTATGCACACATGACTGTAAGTCGCTTTGGATAAAAGCGTCTGCTAAATGGCATATATTATATTATATTATTATTTGAGAGAGGATGAGAGGACGGAGGTTGGCAAAGGGAAGAATTGCAGAGGAGAGAGGGACAGAAGACGGGAACGATTTAGAGAGGATTATAGGAAGAAAAATTATTTGATAAAATGACAAAGAAGAGAGATAGGGAGAAAAGTGGAGAGAGAGAGGAATGCCAGATTGCATATTATCACTGCAGTCTGCTTTTAGGATTGATTGTAAATGGTAATTTAATAACATCGGACACAACTATAAAAAGCACTGTGGCTTCCGTGAGAACAGGATACAGAGCCAGAATGGAGACTGCAATGCGCGAGACAAAACATGCTCAGAATTGAGACGGCGGTTTGCTAAAGGAAATAGATCCAAAATGGCGGCCTCCTTTGCACAAAAGGGAAAATTGGGAGAAAGGCAACTCACCTCTGCGTGGATCCTCCAAGTTGACGGTAGGGTACAGTCTCTGGAATGCACAGATAAGAAGACATTCAACACACCTTCCTAAACACTCTCCAAAGCTTATGACTCTGGCTGAACTTCTCAATAACAGCTATGCCTAGAACAAGGCAAATAAATAAATAAACAAAATATTTTTTTAAACACACAAAGTAGGTTAATGTCCCAATCACCTGATGCTCATTCAAGGGCTGCAGTGCTATCTTTTACCAAGAAAAAACTTGCCAAGCACAAAGAATAAGTTGTTATGATAGTGAGAGGTGCAGATAGCCTATAGGCTACTGAGTTTGAGAACAAAGGTTAGAAGAGTGGGATAGGAAGAGAATGATGGAAGATATTATAGTAAAACCAAGTTGGTCATCTGAGCAGGAATTGAAGTGGAGGAGACTAGTACAGAGCAAGAGCGGAGAGATGGGAGAGTTAGCAGTAGAAATGGAGGCTCTGCTGTGAACCTGGGACTGGGGCTAGCGACAGAACAAACACAGGAAGAGCGCTTCCGCACTGCTGCACACACACACACAAACACTGGTGCATACACACACAGATGGAGGCATACACACACAGAGTGGCAGGGGCACACACACGGACAAACAAACCCTTAAGAATCACATACTGAGAGACAAAAGACAGAGCCAAACCATGAGAAATAAAGACTGAAGCATGCACACAAACTGAAACACAGTACACAAACAGTGAAAAACAAAACACACACACCAAGTAACAATCCTGACAAACACACGTGCACAAACTGACAATCAAACACAGGCATGCACTTAGTGCAAATTACAATACCCAATTATAATAATTAAATATACCCACATAACATTTACTAAATGATTCAACTAGTGTATACAAAAACAACAATGGCACAATGACACAGTCTAGACACGTTACAGACCGCATAAAGGGAAGAAAGACCCTCTGAGCAGCGTTTGGGAAGAGTCAGGAGTTTATAGACTTACTCAAATCTAGAGATGACTACAAGGATACACTCTGCCCAGAAAACATTGGAATCAGCTACTTTAGCGCTTCAGGTATCATTCCTTGGCTGCGTTCCAATTCTCTACACTTCTCCACAAAGTATACAGTCCCCTTCATGGACTGAATTTAAAAAGGAATGGACAGACAGATGTAAGAAATACGGGAAAAACGAGTGTAGACTTTAGGGGGAAGGGATACAGAATATGACCGCAGGCAGCCCATGTGACCCCTTTAACGCTGTGAACTTGTGTCTGACCACAGGTTGTGTTCATTAGGGCACACAACAGAACACTTTTAAATGTTTTGCAAAAGGAAACAAAAATCTGTGTTTCTTATTGGACAGTTCCAGGTAGGCCCTCCCAGTTTTCTTCGTTTGGTACATAATGAACACAAACCAGGCGTGCAGCGTAGGATTACCGTAGCAGTCGGAGCGTGGTCGGGGGGCCGTGCTTTGAAGGTTTCTGTGACGCGCCACACTGAGGGTCGGGGCCGATGCACTGCAACCCTGCAGCTGGTTCGACTGCTCCTGTTTTACACAAAGTTACACAAAATGAGCATTGCACTGCTCCTGTGACCCAACAACAAGTTGGAGCAAAAAAATCTTTATTTTGACATATACAGTTCAAGTTGGAAGTTTACATACACCTTAGCCAAATACATTTAAACTCAGTTTTTCACAATTCTTGACATTTAATCATATTAAATTCCCTCTTAGGTCAGTTAGGATCACCACTTTATTTTAAGAATGTGAAATGTCAGAATAATAGTAGAGATAATGATTTACTTCAGCTTTTATCTTTTTCATCACACTCCCAGTGGGTCAGAAGTTTACATAACCTCAATTAGTATTTGGTAGCATTGCTTTTAAATTGTTTCACTTGGGTCAAACTTTTCAGGTAGCCTTCCACAAGCTTCCCACAATAGGTTGGGTGAATTTTGGCCCATTTCCTCCTGACAAAGCTGGTGAAGTTCTGCCCACAAAGTTTCTATAGGATTGAGGTCAGGGCTTTGTGATGGCCACTCCAATACCTTGACTTTGTTGTCCTTAAGCCATTTTGCCACAACTTTGGAAGCATGCTTGGGGTCATTGTCCATTTAGAAGACCCACTTGCGACCAAGCTTTAACTTCCTGACTGATGTTGCTTCAATATATCCACAATTTCCCCACCTCATGATGTGCAGTAAAGCACCCCACAACATGATGCTGCCACCTCTGTGCTTCACGGTTGGGATGGTGTTCTTCGGCTTGCAAGCCTCCCCTTTTTTCCTCCAAACATAATGATGGTTATTGGCCAAACAGCTCTATTTGTTTCATCAGACCAGAGGACATTTCTCCAAAAAGTACGATCTTTGTCGCCATGTGCAGTTGCAAACCGTAGTCTGGCTTTTTTATGGTGGTTTTGGAGCAGTGGCTTCTTCCTTGCTGAGAGGCCTTTCAGGTTATGTCGATATAGGACTCGTTTTTACTGTGGATATAGATACTTTTGTACCTGTTTCCTCCAGCATCGTCACAAAGTCCATTGCTGTTGTTCTGGGATTGATTTGCACTTCCTCTGTTCACCTCGGTAGATATTCCATTAAAAATCTGCCATTTCCAGCTACAATAATCATGTACAACATTAACAAGGTCTACAATCTACTTCTGATTAATTTCATGTTATTTTAAATGGACGAAGAAAATAGCTTTTCTTTCAAAAACAAGGACCTTTCTAAGTGACCCCCAAACCTTTGAACGGTTTTTACATTAACATTACAACAACAAAAAAACATTACATTTTGCTCATCCCACAACTTTCATAGCATTAAAAGTCCCTATGGTTTTCTCAATAGATGCATTTCAATTCAGAATGAGTGACAGCCTGCTCGTCCAATCACACAACCCTGATTGTACAGGCTCACCTCCAATATGGAGTAGTGCTGCACGTCAGACCCAGCCTCTTCCTCTGTGAGGGAGGACAGGGAGCCCTCCTGGGTAATGGGGTTCCTCCGAGGATCCCTCCCCCCTCGCCGGACATCCAGAGCCACACCCAGAACCTTCTCCATCTCCTCGGGGTCCAGGTTCTCCAGACTCACACTAAGGGAAGATTCAGTTCAGTTGAACTTTATTTATCCCCTCAGGAGAAATTAAGGAAGTCATTGTCAGTTTACACATATAGAAATCCTCCAAAAATACATACAGACATCACATTTCCCAATAAATTATCCTGATACATTTGCAGAATAGAAGTAGAGAGAAGACAAGAAAGGGAAAGTCTGCAAAAAGTAACCAACATAGAAGTGGAAGGGTCTCTCTCTTCTGTAAAGAAAGTCTCCGAACACTTATACACACTACCATTCACTAGTTCACAATGACTATAGTTGCAGATGAGAGGTTGTCTCCGTAACTCCTGATTACATGTCAAGGCAAGGAGGTATGTGTGTGTTATGGTTGTAACACTGTCTGACTGGACCTGTCGTGGTGTTTTCTGTGTGTGAGGGGAGGGGGAGAGATGTTGTCCAACAATGGCTACTCTCTGGGCGGTGTGTGTGTGCATGCAAGAGAGAGGCAGATTGCCCATAACAGTGTGAGTTGGAATGCATGTGCTCATATAGTGCATTCAGAAAGTATTCAGACCCGTTACGTTACAGCCTTATTCTAAAATGGATTAAATACAAAATCTTCCTCGTCCCAATAACCCATAATGACAAAGTGAAAATGTTTTTTTTAAACTATTTTTTGCAAATGTTTTAAAAATAAAAAAACTTATTTACATAAGTATTCAGACCCTTTGCTATGAGACTTGAAATTGAGCTCAGGTGCATCCTGTTTCCATTGATCATCCTTGAGATTTTTCTACAACTTGAATGGAGTTCCTCTGTGGACCTTCCAGAAGAACAACCATCTCTGCAACACACCACCAATCGGGTCTTTATGGTAGAGTGGCCATAGGGAAGCTACTCCTCAGTAAAAAGCACATGACAGTCCGCTTAGAGTTTGCTAAAAGGCACCTCAAGTACTCGCAGACCATGAGAAACAAGATTCTCTAGTCTGATGAAACCAAGACTGAACTCTTTGGCCTGAATGCCAAGTGTCAAGTCTGGAGGAATCCGGGCACCATCCCTACAGTGAAGCATGGTCAGGACAGAGGGAAAGATGAATGGAGAAAGTACAGAGCGGTCCTTGATGAAAACCTGTTCCAGAAAGCTCAGGACCTCAGACTGGGGTGAAGGTTCACCTTCCAACAGGACTACGACCCTAAGCACACAGCCAAGACAACACAGAAGTAGTTTCGGGACAAGTCTCTGAATGTCCTTAAGTGACCCAGCCAGAGCACGAACATCTCTGGAGAGACCTAAAAATAGCTGTTAAGCGACACTCCCCATCCAACCTGACAGAGCTTGGGAGGATCTGCAGAGAAAAATGGAGAAACTCCCCAAATACAGGTGTGTCAAGCTTGTACCATCATTCCCAAGAAGACTAGAGGCTATAATCATTGCCAAAGGTGGTTAAACAAAGTACTGAGTAAAGGGTCTGAATACTTATGTAAATGTAACATTAGTTTTTTATTTTAATACATTTGCAAAAAATTCTAAACATATATTTATATGCTTTGTCATTATGGGGTATTGGGTGTTGATTGATTAAGTTTTTTTTATTTTATCCATTTTAGAATATGGCTGAAACTTCTGGTAAAATTATAGCCTCTACTCTTCTTGGGAATGACGGTACAAGCTTGACACACCTGTATTTGGGGAGTATGAATTCCTTCCCTAAGGCACTGTATGTCTGTGAATCTGGACACACTGAACACTCCCAATTCTCTTCCCAAGACAGGGCCGTTGTGGGATAAACCAACCCTTACCAGTCATATCACCAAGCTTTCACCAAGGCTTGTGCCAAATATGATTGTTATTGTCAGGTAAATCATGTGACTAGGTGAAAAGGAGGCACTTTTAAGAGATGTGGAAACAGTCTCAACAACTAAAATTCTACCCAATAACTATCTTTTGGCAGTTGTTTCATTAGTCCATTGTTGACATAGTCCCAAACTGTCATCGTGAGGGGATGATTTCTGTATTTTGAAAGCTACCCAACTTGACAACTTGATTGCTGACAAGCAAAACCTTTGACTACGTCAAACAATGGACTAATTAAATTAATTCCAAAAGATAGTTTGTGGGTGGAGTTTTCCTTTAAAGCTTGCTATGAATTTTGTGAAAGAGAGAGAGTGAAAAAGAGTGAGTAGGAGGTTAACTGCCAGTGAGCAGTCCCTCCAGGATTTCGTGATTGCAAACAATTTAGAAAAATCAAGCAGTAGAAAAAGAGGGCTTGCAATTTCAACCAATCACTGCACATTTACCGAACAGCATGGTTCAACCAAGTCACACGTCAAACGTTCCCTCGTCAGCGAATTTTTGCGTCAAATTGGACAAAATGTACAATGCCACGCACAATGTCAGAATTGCTGCAGCAAATCAAGCATTTTTGCCCGCAAATATCAGAAATAATCCCTGCTAAATTCTGGAGGGACTGCCTGAGATCCACATGAATACGGTTTTCAAATAAATCATACACGGATGCTGATAGATTTGACTGTATATTTGGGTGTGAACATGTGATTTAAGAGTGTGTGGATAAGAGTGTCTATTAAAGCTATACTGTAGTTGTGTGGTGGGATTGGGGACTCATGACACAAAAAAATGTACAAATTTCCATTGTTTCCGTATAATATATATATATATATATTTTTAATATTGTAAATGGATAAAATATTAACATAAAGATTCCCGAAAATAATTGTGTGTTTATTGTGCCCCTTACCTGCGGTTGTCACTGGGTTCCATCCCCTTCTGCTGCACCGTAACGATCGCTCCGGGCTCCCAACTGTGTCTCCTCCAGGGGTCCAGGTGGGTGAGGTGACGGGTGGCTGGGGAGCGCAGGGTAACCCCCCCGGCCCTGCCAACCCCCTTCACCCCAGGGCCTGGGGAGCATGGCGGGGAGGGGAACGGGAAATAGGGGGGGGTGGGTGGTATGGAGGAGGAAGAGGGCAGGCAAGCTGGTGGGTGGGCGTACGAGGAAGGGGTGGTCGGCATCTGGATGAGGAGCTGAAGTGAGAGAGGGGCACAGTGAGAGCTCATACTGTTCACTAGGGATGGGCGAAGTCAACCTTTGTCCTATGGGGATTATGTGGCCATAAAACATAGTGATATGCCATCACCCCCCAAAAAGTATTTAAAATGTTAGATTTTCTATTTATTTATATGCACCATGCAGAAATCGCGGTTGCGAAAATTCAAATTAGCATAATTTCAGGTTCTAAGACAAAACAAGCAAATATAGTGAATCATTGTACCATCTAAACTGCTGTGAAATATATTTTCCATAAACAAAAATATTGCATTTTCAGCTGTTTGAAGCTGGTGTACAAAACCAAAAGTAAACGATGGAAAACTGAACTTAAGCACGAGAAGCATAGAAATAGAGCACAAAGAACAGATCTACCGCTTCTTAGACATGCTTTCAATGAGAATGACAGATTTTATGTGAATTTGGTCAGGTCACCCAGAAAGTTACATATCGCAGTTTTAACTCAGCTAAAGACAACAGTTGGCTATAGCGCAAAATCAAATGCAACTGGACAAATCATGACGAAAGATAATGAAATGATGTTGAAAGCCTGGGCAGAGGCTAAGTGCAGGCAAATCTTTTCTAATATTTATTTCTGGTGGAGGAGCTTCAGCGTGGAGCAGGTTTGTGTGTGTCTGTCTGGCGCACTGTGATAGAGCAGTGACTGTCTGATGAGGAATGACTAGGGATGCACAATATAATCGGTGAACATATCGGAATCTGTCGATATTAGCTAAAAATGCCAACATCGGTATCGGCCCGATGTCTAGTTTAACGCCGATTTGCAAAACCGATGTTAAAGCCGACGTGTGTACCTATATGACGCAGGTACATGAGGCAATGACGCCACATAACATTTTGCGCTACACGTGCAAAAACAGCATTCCTAACCTAGCCCACAATGACTGCTGTGTGGATCGAGCAGTCAACAAGTCGAGCAGCCATTTGAAAGAGTAAGAACATTTCAGCGAGACAACTCAAAAGGCAAAATCCATTAAAGCCAAGATAATGGAATTCATTGCCCTTGACAATCAACCGTTCTCTGTCGTGGGTGATGTTGGCTTTCGCCGACTGATTAAGCACCGGTACACATGTCGCCCTACCGAAGTTACACAGTAATAGCGTCACTGCTATTAGCGTCACAACATACTATGGAATGCCGTTTGGGTCTTTGCATGTCAAAGATACACGTCAATAACACTATTTGACATGTTAAATATAAATAAGCTTTTCATTTGCAACGTCAAATAACACAGTTATTTTATAGAATGGTGTGGGTTCTGAATTTGCAAACACCAATCACGAACGATGTGTTTACAATACCGCATTGGTAATAAAGCATTATTTGTTTGACCACAACTTCTGGGGTAGCTTTAGCTTGGTACCTAGCTATCACCAATACAGCCAGCCTAAAAACAATGACCAGTAGAAACTGCAGTCATTTTCATTATTCTCAGCAATGATTTAGGAATCCTTGTGAGTAAGTATTAGCTAGGTAGCCACTTGTTGTTCACCTATTGAAATTGAACTTCAGTTCATGAAAATAAATAGCTAGCCAGCTACTTAACCCTGTTGCCCAAAGCTAACATTATAAGCAGCCCGGTAGCTTCATCTGGCTAGTGAGGCTCGACCGGACCGGGTTGTGAAGCTAGCCACAATAAGGATTAGGCACAATAGTGGATTTTGCGGTTTGCCTTCAAAAGTACCTCTTGAAAGTGATGCAAAAGGTTACAATTGGTGGAATCATGCCATATATAGACTAGATAAATGTTAAACACGGTTGGAATGTGAAGCAATGTAATGGGGTATGGGTCTACTCGGTGACACCCACAAAATCTAACTCTGCAGAGTTTACGCAAATATTAGCATTGTAGCTCTTATCGCAGGACTGTGGGTGTGTGAAATCATCTCCTCAGTAAGCCTATTGTGTGTATTGACATTCATATTGCACTGTACAGCTTTAGCTAAGGATTGGGGAACAATGAAATGGGGTATCAGTCTACTCAATACCCAGAGTTATCAGACTCCAAAACTTCCACGTAGTATTGTTTTTCCTCTGGAATAGTGTTCAACACACATAGGTTGACAAATGTGGCTCAATTTACAGTTGTTTCAGAGACCCACAATAAGAGCTACGACGCTAATGTTCTCTGGGTGTCACTGAGTAGACTGATACCCCATGTCCTTGATCCATAATCCATAGGTAAGGCTTTACAGTGAAATAAGTATGCCCCCAATGCAATTCTAAAGTATAATACATCCAGTGTGATTTTAGATTTGTTAAATTAATAAATTGTCTTTTGTTCATTTTATAACATTACAACCTCATTTAGCATGATCTATTCAATTATGGCATAATTCTACTATTTGTGTCACTGTCCACGACATACATTTATTTTGAAAGCTAACTGCAAAGTCTACTATTGTATCTAATCCTTTTTGTGGCTAGCTTCACATAGATGAGTCCGACCACCATTAATCAAATAAGAATTGTCTTATAAATTAGGGTTATTTTAGATGACACCTAGCTATATAGTTAGCAAGCTAACTATATAGCTACTGAAACAGATGTCGTTTTTGCTATGTTTTTGGGGAAGAACAGTGTTTGCATCCATGAGCTAGCTAGCTTTTTTATATGACCAGCACTGTAGGTGTGCGAGACAACTTTACCAGCATCATAGCATACGTATCAATGAAATATAGTGATTACACCATGTAAAAAAACAACACTTTAAATTATTATTATATGATGCAGTCATATACAGGTCCTGATTGGTCAACAAGCTTATTTGACAAAGACCCAAACGGCGCTCCTTAGTATGAGAAATCATGGTTGAGAATGAAACGACTGAACAAATCAACAACGAAACAGCACAGCAAGTGAAAGAAATAGCTTTTGATTAATGTTTTACTGGTCAGTGTGGTGTGTGTAACCTTTATTTAACTAGGCAAGTCAGTTAATAATAAATTCTTATTTACAATGACAGCCTACCCCGGCCAAACCTGGACGACGCTGGGCCAATTGTGCGCCACCCTATGGGACTGCCAATCACGGCCAGATATGATACAGCCTGGATTCGAACCAGGGACTGTAGTGACGCCTCTTGCACTAAGATGCAGTGCCTTATATCGTTGTGTCCATGTGTATGTGTTAACTATAACTGTACTAGAATGCTTAAAAAGTCCGCTAAAATTGTAAATATCTGTCTCAGGTTGTTTTGGCAAGGAAAATATTGGATATCGGTGGATCACTAATTATGACATCATTGCCTGGATAAAGTAGTCCACTGTCTTCAGAACTTGATACTGGCTTAATTAGCCTTAAAACAGAAACTAAATATTATTGTTTGTTCTATTATAAAGCTGTGATTGAGAATAGCCTATGCCTTGGCTTAGGCTACAGACCAGGGGTGTCAAACTAATTCCACAAACTAATTCATATCGGGTTGAGGTCAGGACACTGACTGGGCCACTCCAGTAGGCGTATTTTCTTCTGTTGAAGCCATTTGGTTGCTGATTTACTTCTGTGTTTTGGGTTTTTGTCCTGTGGCGTCACCAAACCCATCCTCCTACAAAATGTCTTTATAAAACTTGGGAATTCATTTTTCCGTCGATGATAGCAACCTGTCCAGGTCCTGAGGCAGCAAAGCAGCTCCAAACCCTGATAGTCTCTTCACCATACTTTACAGTTGGGAGGAGGTTTGGATGTTGGTGTGCTGTGCTGTGCCTTTTTTTCCCTCCAAACAACTCAACTTTAGTTTAATCAGTCCACAGAATATTTTGCCAGTAGCGCTGTGGAACATCCAGATGCTCTATGCGAACTTCAGACGTGCAGCAATGTTTTTTTTGGACAGCAGTGGCTTCTTCCGTGGTGTCCTCCCATGAACACCATTCTTGTTTAGTGTTTTACGTATCGTAGACTCGTCAACAGAGATATTAGCATGTTCCAGAGATTTACAGTGCCTTGCGAAAGTATTCGGCCCCCTTGAACTTTGCGACCTTTTGCCACATTTCAGGCTTTAAACAAAGATATAAAACAGTATTTTTTTGTGAAGAATCAACAACAAGTGGGACACAATCATGAAGTGGAACGACATTTATTGGATATTTCAAACTTTTTTAACAAATCAATAAACTGAAAAATGGGGCGTGCAAAATTATTCAGCCCCTTTACTTACTTTACCTTTACAATGAGCCAGGTGACCCAAACTGCTGCATATACCCTGACTCTGCTTGTAGAGAACGCAAGAGAAGTGACACAATTTCCCCAATTAAAATAAATTCATGTTAGCAGGCTAAATATGCAGGTTTAAAAAGATACGTGTATATTGATTTTAAGGAAGGCATTGATGTTTATGGTTAAGGTACACATTGGTGCAACGATGGCGCTTTATTCGCAAATGTGCTTGTTAAATCACCCGTTTGGCGAAGTCACCCTTTTGGCGTAGATAAATCGTCCTGATTGTTTTTTATAGGATAAGTTTAATGCCAGCTAGCATCTTACCTTGCCTCCTTGCTGCACTCGCATAACAGGTAGTCAGCCTGCCACGCAGTCTCCTTGTGGAGTGCAATGTAATCGGCCATAATCAGTGTCCAAAATTGCAGATAACCGATTATGAAAACTTGAAATCAGCCCTAATTATCAGCCATTCCGATTAAATCGGTCAACCTCTAGTCTGAGCACTGATGGAGGGATTCTGCATTCCTGGTGTAACTCAGGCAGTTGTTGTCGCCATTCTTAACCTGTCCCACAGCGCTGTCTTAGGTACTCACAGTACGGACACGTCTCACAGTCCTCATGCCTCCTTGCAGCATGCCTAAGGCACGTTCACGCAAATGAGCAGGGACCCTGAGCATCTTTCTTTTGGTGTTTTTCCAGAGTCAATAGAAAGGCCTCTTTAGTGTACTAGGTTCCACAGGTGCCATGTTCATTAATTGTTTATGGTTCATTGAACAAAGGGAAACAGTGTTTAAACCTTTACAATGAAGATCTGCGAATTTATTTGGATTTTTATTAATTATCTTTGAAAGACAGGGTCCTGAAAAAGGGACATTTTATGAAAATATCAGTTTGAAATTTATAAAGAGATCTAATAGGCTACTTTGAAGCAAGGTAAGACATGCCTTATAATATCAATTAAAATGTTCAGGCTTCAAACAATTAACCATATTTTTTCAAAATGCATAGCCTACTGCCTCCAGCTCATTGCAAAGTGGTGTGTGACGCACTGATGAAGCCTTCCTTCCTTCTGCTCGAAGGCTCTGTATGCTCAATGCGTGTGATAAGATAAATACAACATGTAACTAGGCAAGTCAGTTAAGAACAAATTCCTATTTACGATGACGGCCTACACAGGCCAAACCCGGACGACACTAGGTCAATTGTGCACCGCCGTGCCAATTATGCGCCGCCCTATGGGACTACCAATCACAGACGGTTGTGCTACCCTGGTTCGTATCCAGGCTGTGTCTGTCGTGACGCCTCTAGCACTGAGATTCAGTGCCTTAGACCACTGAGCCGCTCGGGAGCATAACAAATATACTGTAGCCTACACAGGCACCAATTTAATTCCACTAAATTATGCAAATTAACCTATAGCCCATTAAGGATGACCATTCAAGTGTATTTATATCAATGAACAGTCTAAAAAGCATTTACTTATCAATGAGATGTTTTCCTTCTCCCGGCCCGTTACCATTTTATTTACCAGCTTTTCAAGTTTTTTTTTTTAACAGGCCAAAAGCCAGCTAACGCAAACACACTTCACCTGAGGTAAAGCATCTACAACTACAGTTGGGGGCATTAAAAAGTAACTTATTCCAAATTTGCTATAGCAACTGTACATCTTTAAATGTGACAGAAATCTCTCATAGGGTGAAGCCAAGCTCCAACCAAGTTCATTAGCAATTATCTAACAATAAATTATGTAGTGAAATATGCCCCAGACAGTGCAGTTACATCCACTTTAAGCAAATGTTTACCTGTACTGCAATACAGGTTAACTTTTGAATGCTCCCAACTATGTTTACTCATGTCTTTGGGAGGGAGTTTGTTTGTGTACTGCGGTGTCTGTGTACAGTGCATTCAGGAATTATTCAAACCCCTTCCCCTTTTCAACCTTTTGTTATGTTAAAGCTTTCTAAAAATGATTTTTTTTTTTTTAACTCCATCTACACACAATACCCCATAATGACAAAGCAAAAAACAGGTTTAGATATGCAAATACATTAAAAATAAAAACAGAGATAACTTATATACATAAGTATTCAGACCCTTTGCTATGAGATACAGAATTGAGCACAGGTGCATTCTGTTTCCATTGATCATCCTTGAGATGTTTCTACAACTTGATTGGACATGCCTTGGAAAGGCACACACCTGTCTATAATAAGGTCCCCCAGTTGACAGTGCATGTCAGCGCAAAAACCAAGCCAGGAGGTTGAAGGAATTGTCCGTAGAGCTCGAGACAGGATTTTGTAGAGGCATAGATAGATTTGGGGAAGGGTACCAAAGAATGTATCCTGCATTAAAGGTCCTCAAGAACACAGTGGCCTCCATCATTCTTAAATGGAAAAAGTTGAGTCATCAAGACTTCCTAAAGCTGGCCATCTGGCCAAACTGAGCAATCGGGGGAGAAGGGCCCTGGTCAGGGAGGTGACCAGAGTTCCTCTGTAGAGATGGGAGAACCTTCCAGCAGGACAACCATCTCTGCAGCACTCCACCAATCAGGCTTTTATGGTAGAGTGGCCATACGGAAGCCACTCCTAAGTAAAAGGCACATGACAGCCCGCTTGGAGTTTGCCAAAAGGCACCTTAAGGACTCGTAGACCATGAGAAACAAGATTCTCTGGTCTGATGAAACCAAGATTGAACTCTTTGGCCTGAATGCCAAGTGTCACATCTGGAGGAAACCTGACACCATCCCTACAGTGAAGCATGGTGTTGGCAGCATCATGCTGTGGGGATAGGGAGTGGGAGACCAGTCAGGATTGAGGGAAGGATGAACAGAACAAAGTACAGAGAGATCCTTGATGAAAACCTGCTCCAGAGTGCTCAGGACCTCAGACTGGGGCTAAGGTTCACCTTCCAACAGGACAACGACCCTAAGCACAGAGCCAAGACAATGAGGAGTGACTTTGGGACAAGTCTCATTCCTAAAAAACATTTTTTCCTTTGTCATTATGGGGTAGTGTGTGTAGATTGATGAGGGGGGAATAAACAATTTAATCAATTTTAGAATAAGGCTGTAACCTAACAAAATGTAGAAAAAGTCAAGGGTCTAATTACTTTCTGAATGCACTGTTTTTTCTATGAGTGTGATAACAGCTTTGAGTGCATCGACAAGTCATATAAGCAGAACATCGATGTAAGCACAGGGTTCTACCATGCAATCACACAGTGGGCAAACACTTGAGATAAATTAGATTGGCTTTGGATGTCACCACACCCAATAGCACACAGAACAACACTTGCACAACCTTCTGACAACACTCAACCTTTGTACAACCCTTTCACAACACTCATCATGTCTTTGGAAACAAATATAACTTCCCCTAACCCATTCTTTTTAGAACACAAGGCTATCCTAACCCTAAACAAACATACTTAGAAACAGTTTGAAAGCCTTGTATTGAACACATCAAAAAGGTATGATAACACAAAAAAACCAATAGCAAGTTAAATAGATTCCACAACTTTAACACTAGTAATCAATCAAATGTATTTATAAAGCCCTTATTAAAATCAGCCGATGTCACAAAGTGCTACACAGAAACCCAGCCTAAAACCCCAAACAGCAAGCAATGCAGATGTAGAAGCACAACATTGATATAATGACACTAACTAAACACACAAAGTCACAACATTTTTATAACATTATCCATTATACTGTCATAACATAACACCCTCAGTGAGCATGCTCTTGTGTTGTAATGGACAAATGAATAGCATGATCACTATTCACATCACTCTTTTCATCACTTTCACAACACTTAAAGTGCAATATCACTTGATTTACCAGCATAGTTATCATCAAATACAGGTTATACTTCATCACTTTCTTTTTGTCAACCTCTGCTCACTCCCGCAGGTGTTTTTCTATCCTCTCCCACCTCATTCCTTTCTCTTCCTCCCTCTATTCAATCTGTAATTAATATCAGGTTGGGGAATGCTGTGTTTTGACAAGCAGCTTGTTGCAGGACATTTTGGTTTGCCTTGGGATGGATGGATATACACCTGTCAGCTCGGATAGCATATAAAAAGCTGGGTTATGCTCAGATGCATGAGAAAGGAAATAGACACACACTTAGGATGCAACACAGATCTATACAACACAATTGAGCTTCAATGCCAATTTCAGCTGAGCTTCTTAATAGAAGAACATCATTAATGCATGACAGCTGTTTGAAATGGCTTGTTTTCACCAAATACACAGAAACTACTCCAAATGATTCACAAGTATAAACCTGTATACAAAAGAACTGGTTGCAGTTTAACATTTCCTCTTCCAACTACCAGTAGGCCTTCAACGAGAAAATAACTTGATCCTGGCAGTATGAACAATATAAGCATAAAGGTTATTTTGTACTAGTAGGCCTTTATCCCCCTATCCTTTCTTTCTATTCTGACTAGGTGCTATATCTCAGTCTTCGGTATTTCTATAACAATTCCCATCATATCCAACTGTCATATTCCTACTCTCTTCCGCCCTATCCTTGTTCAGGCCCATAGAGCAAACATGGAAAACAATGGGGAGTGTGATGGGTCAGCAAATACGTCAGTGTTCAACTCTGAGTGAGTGAATGAAATATATATATATATGTGTGTGTGTGTGTGTGTGTGTGTGTGTGTGTGTGTGTGTGTGTGTGTGTGTGTGTGTGTGTGTGTGTGTGTGTGTGTGTGTGTGTGTGTGTGTGTGTGTGTAAAGTCTGCAAGCATACTGGACATGTCTAGCAGTATGTCAATATTTATCTTAAAGTGCATTCACATGATGCAACAGCCCAGCCCGTGAGACTGAAAGAAAGAGATGGTGTGTACAGTAATACTATATGTCCATTCAGACTGCAGGTGCATGACACAGTCACAGGACACAAAGCACTGAATAGTGTTCAGCAAACAAGTTTGAACAGTCTCTATGGGCAACCAAAGCATCAAAACACAAGTAAATATAATTGGTAAAACTCAAGTTTGAAAGACCTGTTCTAAAGTCCCACTATTCAATAAAATTATACCTATTCAATATATTGAGTAAATATTTTATTTACCTTATTCCTCATTATTCCACTACTTACCTGGTATTCTCTTCAAAATGACATGCTAAAATGATAATTACAAATTACTTCCTGTATTGACAAATTAGCTTTTGGTTTCTTAAAACAAGCACCAGTGTCTTCTATTTGTTGCCCATTGAGTTATATTCTATGATGGAAACACTTGAAAAGTTCCCACCATTACCACAATATTTCTTGGTTTGAGTACTTTAGAACTCAACCAGTTTATCCTCTTCGGGACTAGCCACCTACTACTACTAGCCTTGGTGCAGACCCTCACACTTCAGCTCTATAAAATAAAGGAATAATCTCACTGACATGGTTGCACCGGATTTCTTCAATTGACATAGCTGCATCCTGACATCCACATGCTGCAGCGGTCAATGCTGCCGACTACACTTTCATCACATGCTGCAGTTTTCGCCCCTATAGAAAGACAGTAGACACAAACAGAAAGACTCAAAATGGGTAGAATTGTAAAACTTTAGGCAAGAAGACATAACTGCGCCTCTTACCTTCTCTCCATCTGTCGCTCTAGTCTTTGTCCTCCATCTGTCCCCCTATGTCATCACTCCATCCCCCAACTCATGTCAGTCACTCATTCCCCACCATAAACCCCCACTTACCTCCCTCCCCCTCTCTATCTTTAGTCTCCTGCTCTTTCTTCCTATTCATGGGGGTGAGGTGAATTAAGTCACCAGTGCTTCTTTTGAGAGTTTGCCTGGGGGCCGTACAGTGGTAAATTCATGTAGCCAGGTCTCAGATCTGTTTGTACTGTATAGCATGACAATGTCCATAGCGGTCGTCATGACAGCACAAAACAGATGTGCGATTAGCCAGGCTGCAGTTTATGTTCTAAGGCAAAGACAGAATGTGGGAACATTTTGAAGCAGGGGTCAAATTATACATTGACTCTTCAGAGAGTGAACAGTGGACTTGAACACCATTAATATTCTTATGCCTAGGGGGTTGCTAACGTTAATATTTCAACATTTATGGTGCTGCACAAATTTATATTGGGAGTGCCAATAAAAGCACTGGTCTATTTCCATCCCTGTTTTCTGGAAATAAAACAAAGATGGTTGAAGGTAGGAAAATACATGAGTCATTTTTACATCCAAAGTGACAACATGCTACCACACAACATTGCTCTTATTCTCCTTATCTCTTTCCCCCCATTGTCTTTCTTTCCTCCATTACTCCACCTCTCACAGACAGACCTGTATCAGAAGTTCTAAGTAAGTACATTCAAAAGCTATTCTTCACTTGCATAATATTGGTTTCTTTTCTCGACAACTTCATTCTCTGACCTTTTTCATTCCAACAGCTCGGTTTTGGTAAGTAGCACACTTCAAGCGTGAAATCTGTCAGGCAGCACGATGAGGATGGTTTAGTCTCAGGTAACAAGTGCTTTGGGGGATGTACCGTAATACAAAGACATGGGCCCTTCACAAAACAGCTAAAGAGTTTAAGGATTGTTGTGTTACTCTTTTTCTCTCGCTCTCAGGGGGATACACATTCTTAGCTGAATATTGAGCGTGACTATCTACAGATTCTACTCAATTGGGACTCCTGGGGGAGTCCCAATTGTTGCCTATAGACCTACACTACTAAGGTAAAGTCTGATTGACTAAATATGCACATTGATAAAATAAGGGATTCTTGCCCCCCACAATTCTGAACCTGCAAAAGGAAGGTACTTTGTAGTTAAAGCCCTCTGTATGAATGGGATATGAGTCTAAGAGCTGAGTTATTGCTGTAAAACTATAGCAGTCTAGCGTTCTCTTTAGAATAATGAAATACATTCTAAAGCATACTTTGTAGTGCTGTTTTTTACTGTTGTTGAGAAAAGTTTTCTGAAAAGGTGGCCATCCTCATAACTTCCTGTACTTTCGGTCTCCAGCTCCTAGGGTTTATTGTCCCCCTACGATGAAATCAGGGAGAGTACTGTGGATCTGTCTCGGTCGGTACGTGATGTCTTTGACAGCACTGGCAAAAATGTTTTGAAACTTGGGTGAATGATGTGCCTTGTCATTGAAATCTGGCATTTACAAAATTACACTGATTGTCCCAAGACGGGAGAAGGGCGCTGCATCATTCGTAGGAGACGACATATTTACTATTGCCTTCTGTGTCGTTTTACTTTAGAAGAACAACCCAGGAGAAACAAGACTTTAAAAACGAAGTATAGGTTTAGATAAATATTTAACTTAGTGTAAGCCACCCTCACTGTTAGGTTTGCTCTGAATGGTCAAGACATTGCCATTTTATTTAACGCTATATTTACAGGAAAGCAAGTCGTAGCATATTACAAGCAAGGTAGTAATTTGGCTACAGTATAATTGTATGTAGGCTAATTTAGACGGATTTTGATGACTACACTATTTAGACTAACTGAAAACACGGGTTATATCGACGCAAATGTGAATAAAATTAAGACGAATTCACGTTTTTTTATGGAAGATGTTCGTACCTGACTCCACGAAACATTCACTCACTAAAATGCAAACGAACTACTGTTCTGTTTCAAAGTTCGTACAATAATTTGGTGGTGTATAAACTCATTGTTCCTAGTTATATTTTGAATAAGAAGTTCTCTCGGTGGTTATTACCTTTCTTCTTGGATTTAAATCAATCCGTTTCTTTCTGCGCGAGATCCCAAGAAATAGTTCCAGAGAAAAGAACCTGATCCAAAAGGAAACAAGCTTCAAGACACCACCTAGACTGCTTCGTAAGAATATTGCCAAACTATTTTCCAGGTCGAATATTTACACGAAGTCTTCGGTCATTTGTTTGTTGACCCGCCTCAGCAGTGTCGCCAAATAACTTCTTGTCGTGTTGCCCCTTGGTCTTCTGCGAGAATCGTTACTCCCCCATCTCCTCCTTCTGTGGACTGCATGCGTGCAGCTCAATCACTTTGGACTGAGACGCGCGCGTGCACATTTTAATTGACGGGTTTATTACAAATAATGATTTATCAAGAAATATAAATAACGTTTTTGGAATTTTGTTAAACCCATACATGAAACTTTATTTGAATGTCAACGTATCGCTTGATTACCGATTGATAGGATTTGTAGAAATTACTTATAAGTGAAAATCACATGGAGTAAAACATGAAATATTGTTTTATTGTTCATGTTTTGTTTTTGCACCAACTCTTTGATAGTATCATATGTAAACATGATATTATAGCTTTAAATGGAACTCTTAACATTATTTATCTCACAAAAGTGTATTCTATTATAGAATTATAATTTTATTATAGGCCTAGACATTTCATGAGATACTTTATTATATCAACTAATTTTCGGGTTGATAATGGACCAGATAAGGCAATCAATTCACTACTGTTTTTTTCTGTATTGATCATCTCTCATCAATAGAGTAATCATTGATGGGCCAGCCCATGTATTCGTTCTTGTGCTTTTTGGTTTACTCCTGCAGAGGGCGACCGAAGACTGTTGGAACGCGGTTGGAACCTCAATCTGCACTCATCCGAAAGGTTGTTTTTAATTAATAAATGTATCTATTTTAATGAAAAATAAGATGCTCCAGTGGGATAAATTACATAGGACTGTTTTTAAAGGAGAATTTGCACAATAAAGCCCAAAGGCTTATTTTAATTTTGGTCCTCAAAATATAGGCTACATCTTCAAGAGTGGGCTATTACACAATGGTCATGCTCCTATTTACCCAGACACTTTTTAAAGAATGCAGCTTGACAGCATTCAGGTCCCCCCTGACCAACAATGACACATTGCAGAGTTAAACTAGTGCAGAGGTGCAAAACTCTGGTCTAAGTTAGAATATTAAGAGCTGATTAAAAAGTATGGCCTGCACCATTGTTCGATTCCCTATGATTTAAAAAGTGCGCAAGGGGGATGATTCCAAAATGTATTCACAAAACCTGTTGACCACCATGTACCTTTATTTAAAATAACCACACTTAACACTGACAGTCGATTTAAAGTATTTTCACAAGGTTATAATCAAAGAAAACAAATTCTTAAACTTCTTAGAGAAACAGAAAACGTATATAGTTCTCACAAAAAGATCATTCATAGACCAACATGTCACGTTACTTGTCATGCATCAATGTATGATCTTCAGTAACGCTACTAGTTCAGTAGAGCAGTGTTTCCAACCCTGGGTACCCCTAGACAAACACACCTCATTCAACTCACTGTGGGCTTGATGATTAGTTGACAAGTTGAATCAGGTGTGCTTGTCCAGGGTTAAAATAAAAATGTGTGCTGCTGGGGATGCTCGAGGACTAGGGTTGGGAAACACTGCAGTAGAGCGTGGAGTGTTCAGAGTATTTACTGTATGCAGGACGACATTGTTTGGATTAGTAAAACTAGAATGTATTCATTGTCCTATTTCTAGGAGTAAAACCTTTAAAAGTTCATTTGCTGAGCTATTTATACTGGTCAGTTATCTTAAAACATTTGTCCGTCGTACAATATGAGAGTACTTGGTAATCATGTTTAGGACACTAGATATTTTATAATTGTATAGCATTATATAATATTGTAGAATTGTATTATTATACTGTATATAACATAATATAATACATTAATATTCCCCTCCTGACATCCTCCGACATGGATGGATGACGAATACTGACTTGTATCACGGGTGACCTACCTGGCAATCCAGTACTGTTCATCCCCAAATCAGTAACTTCACCATAAGAACAATAATGTCACCTGCTATCAGTTGACCTTTACAACTGCAAAAGCACCATAAAAACATGCAATAAGCCACAGTAATGGTGAGCTGAACTCTTAAAAACAAGTCATGCTTGGTTTTCTTAAATTTTACCCCATCGAGAGCCTTGTTAAATATCTGCTCCCTCACGGAAGCCATCACACCTTTGTACTTGTGCTCTTACTGGAATTACCTCCAATCCACCTGAAGTGCATTGAGCCTAAAGTTGAGCCTTGACAGGCCTTGTGCCGTAGATTCCATTCCACTTCATCAAGGAAAAGTCTCATGTAGGGACATAGAGCCCGAAAAATCCTTGTGTGCCCGGCGCTTGTGTCAGCCTGTCTTGGTCTTACCCTCCCTCGAGGCCTGGTAAAGAGGGAGTGCAAATACTGTAGGCTTGGTTGTGTCACTGTAAAGGAACCTGTGCACTGCAGCTTGATGCTTTGTCTCCCCCTGGTGGTGGAGTCTATGAACTGTTGCTGAGTCGCCGGGGAATGAGTGAGGCTGGCTTGGTCTCTGTGTCTTCCTGGTCACTCTCACACGGTCTCTGACAAGGAAAGATATCGCAGGTTAGTTCTCATTTATCGGATTCACACTATAGGGCAGACAAATTATAGTGTGCTTGCTCGGTTATTTTATTTTCACATTGTTCTTTTCAGAACAGTTCAAGCAACTAAGATGAATGCGTAATCATGTAGGCCAGTCCAGTACAACTTGGCTTGGCTCGGTTTGGCTAAGTAGTGTGCAAAGGGAATTTGAATACAGTCGAGTTCTATGCAATTTTTTCTACCCCACGCTCCCTTTTTAGTCTTTATTTATGTGATTTTATAGATGTCATCAAACACATAAAAACAAGAGATAAGCTAAGTTTGGATGATAAGCCATTTGAGTTAAGGATACAGTAGGCTATATCACCTGTTCATTTTCAAAGCCTGGAAATATAGCATTTTTGCAATGAATATCATTTTTAACAATAGAGGTTGGAAATGAGGGTCACACTTAATGACCAATGTAATGGGTTTCGTTCAAGTGTAACTCTTCGTTGGACTGTCATGGCAGCCTTACTACTCACCAGTTCCTCACCCGCCAGTGCACTAGTCTTACAAAGCAGCTTCAGTCGATGCAGCCTGTTACACATCCATACCATGTTATATGACATCTACAGAGAGGGAGAGAGAGCGAGAGGATCAGAGGAAAGGAGATATGAAACAAGGTAGAAAGAAAAGGGGAGGATGGAGGGAGGGGACAGCAGAACATAAGAGTCAGATGTTAGACAGAAAAAAGACCGATCAGGAGAATAGAAGAGTAAGTAAGAGTAAATATCGACCCACATGCTGTGTCAACGTTTGCTGTTGTGTTATTTGAGCACCGCCCTTAACTAACACTACGATGTATAGGCCCTGTTTCTCAATGTGGCTGTACGTTCAAAACCGGTTTTGTGTTTGTCTTGTGTAAAACTACATTTAGTGAACATGTACTCTGTTGTCCCAGACTATAATGTCAGTGCACTTTGTGTTCTAATAGACAGAGTAGACTTGAAAAGGGCCTTTTTCGGACGAAACATTACTGTGTCACGTTCATGCCCTGTTTGTTAGTTCAGTTCCACAAGACAAGCATTGACTGTGTATCAATGACCTCCGTTTGATATCATTATCCGTAATAAAACGCATGCACATTTTCAAGATTTGAGCTTTATTCAGTGCCATAATATGTGATATGGCATAAAATGATAGGACAAATATAGGACACATATCCTACTCACCTTCCATTTCCTCTTGGCATTGAACTTCTTAAAGGTCTTCATGTTGATGGAGGAGCGATTCCTGTTGGCCACCTGTTTCCGTGTCAGAGGCTAAGAAAGAGGAAGCGATGACGAGGGAAGGAGATTAATAACAAGTACACATATTAAACGTGCAATATTAAACCGTTTGTCGGGAGCAAAGCCTTGTGCTGCCGACTCTCACCTTGATCCAGGGGTGGTGTAGACACTCCTCAGCGGTCATTCTCTCACTACACAGAGACAGACCGACAGAGAGACAATAAGGATCGGCACACAGACAGACAAACAGAGAAAGGCAGACAGGCAGGCAGTGGCAGCCACATACAGTCAAAGGGTAATCTATTAATTTCATACATGCAAGTTCATATTCTATTAAAAGCAGCTGGGGAAAAAGCTGTCATTCTCAGCTATCATTATTTCACTACACAGAGACGGGCAGACAAACAATGGCAACCACAGGCAGCCAGACAAAGGATGATATATTCATACAATACAGAGTTCCTACTCTATCAATAGTGGCTGGAAAAAAACAAGCATCTGTCCATTTACGATAGGTGCAAAGTCACAAAATAAGTGATCCATCCACTATTACAGTCACCGATCCATATTTGTTCTTGACATCGTAAAAGGACATCCTAGTTGGCCAAATTACCTATGACCAATGCATTACTTACTTCTGATCTTTCACAAAGAGCTTCTGGATGAAGTCTTTAGCCATGGCGCTGGTCATGCTGAAGTGGTGGTCGTCAAACTTGTAGTTCAGGGCTATGATGTTCCTCAGTGTCTCCTCGTCCGTGTCCCCTTGGAACGGGGACAAACCACTCAGTCTGGAAAAATAAGCGGAGTCGGGGGGAAAAGAAGGTTGCTGTTATAGCCCAATTCCAAGTCAGAGGAAAATGGCAATATTGTCACATTTGTATAGGGTTATAGTAGGCTACGGGTTGACTTGGAATTGAGCATATGTGTAAATCCAAATGTACACTAGCACCCCCCTTTTCTCCCTCAACTTACAGTATGTAGGTGATCACTCCGATGCTCCTATAGGGGGATGTAAACACAAACAAAGATCTAACAGTCATGTGGTTATTTTGTTCATGGAGGCCCTAGAGGCTCAGTTCTTATCTCAATATCTTAACTTTATTCCAAAGGATGTAGACAGAGCTGTTGTGGTGAGTAGTTTTTAATGTTTGCATTCGTATTTCCAAATGTACTATAATCAGCTTTCCTGCCTGAGGCTCTGGGGAAGGGGTATGACACATCGAAAACATAAGCCTGTGTTTGTCCCTAAAATAAACCTCAAAGATCAACACAGACATCTAAATGCTCATTTACTTTTTCGGTGATAGTCACAATGTGAAGTGTCCTGGGGTAAGTTGTTTTTTCCCCCCAAAGTCCTTATATTCTTGCACCATTTATTAACGCTGGGGTGTAGCACGTCTAGTTACACTCATATTCCACTGTACTACAATTAAATCTGACCCTTTAGACTCAAAACCGTTCATCTCTGTGTAAAGAAAACAACACAGTATCTAGCCGAAACCCACTAGAGAATCGGATTGTTATACAGTGGCTGAACTCAGAGTGAAGCTAATGCATTCAACCAGAAACCGTCACACTGTGTTTTTAGGGAAAGGAGAGAGCGTGCCTACACATGCCTGAACGCATCCCAAGTATATATATATATAAAGAATGTCCCCCTTCCAAGAGGTTATTATTGGGTAGCAAGAGGTGTGGGATGGGTGTGTGTTTTGAGGTTCCATTTAGGTGTCTGTATATGCAAGTGTGTGTGTGAGTGTGTATGTTGGGAGAGGTGGCGGTACACACACTCACCACATGTCCACAGCTGTGCTCAGAGGTTCGTAGTTGATCACTTCAGGGGCTGAGAAAGGGAGAGATGATTATACAGTGAGCTCCACAAGTATTGGGACTGTGACAAATGTTTTGTTGTTTTGGCTCTGTACTCCAGCACTTTGGATTTGAGATGATACAATAAAGTTTGGAATATGATTGAGAAAGTTAGACACTCAAATATCATACTTGCACAAAAATGCTAACCTCCCCTGTTATTGTAATGCTGAGAGGTTAGCACGTCTTGGGGGTATGATATTTGTGCGTCTGTAACTTTCTCACTCATCATTATTCACAATTCATTCAGGACTATCCGTAATCATGGTAGCAGCCACATTAATGTAGAAGTGATTAGAAACATATTCTATTCTTATTTACAATAAAAGTGACTCCAAAATGACACAATACATTATTTACCACGGATTATTATTGGGCACAAAAGTATCTGAAACACAATCAAAACAAATAGCAAATGCATCCAACAACCTCATACTATAATGTATCATTTCAAATGCAGTGTTGTAGTACAGAGACAAACAACAACAAAAAAATGGGTCAATGTCACAATAATTTTGGAGGTGTATGTACTATTATTATTATTACTGCTGAAATTAACTGTATTTCATTATCCTCATTGCATTGTACTGTATTTACTGAAATGCTGTACCACTATACTGCTTTGGCAATATCTACAAATGCTATTTCATGGCAGTAAAGCAATCTGAGAGACTTGTCTATGCATGTAGCTGCATTCTTGAAACATACGCAAACCCCATTGGCCTATCAGACTTCACACCTACTGTGAAGGAAACATTTTCATTTAAGAATGCAAACTGAACACTGCATTTATCAGAAAACCATTCATAGATTGGTCCTACCAGTCAAACAACGCCAGTGACTTTGAGATAACTTCCTCCACCAGTCGCATTGTATTATTTAAACCTATAGTACTTTATCTGCTACTGCTGGGCAAACACATTTGAATTCCAAACAGGGCCAGCTGTGTAACCATGCCAACCTTATCATGCTGACCAAATCTGTGTTGAAGCAGATAGTGTTTGACAGCTTGAGATGTGTGTCTTGGGGCAAACTACCAGTTGTTTCAAAATCTAATAGGATTTTAAGGATTTATTTTGCTTTGTCATATATTACTAAATATGTAGAATATAATTACTATATTGATAAGAGGTTGCTGAAATTATCTGGGTTGGAGGGTAATGTAGTTATGACCCAAAATGGCAACTTTCCTAGACCATCCAAATCGCTTCCTGTTTCAATTGGAATTGCAACCACCCTAGTTTATCGTAAAACCATCAACACAGATCATGACACTGCACTTCTTGTACTGTCTCCATGGAAACATCTGGACCTAGAAATAGGAGCTCACTTCCACAGAAGAGACCTCAGCCACATAGGCACTACATTACAAGGGGCCTGTTCAAATTCCTTAATAACGTATCTGCTCCTTTCCACCACACCTGTTTCCTCTCCCAAATCACCCCTCCTCTGCCCTTTTCACCACTTTCAGTTCCCCATTTAACCAGCATGCTCCTTCCTACACACTACAATAGTTTGCTCGGTGATGCCAAGGGGTGTGGCCCTGCCTTTCTTGTGATGATGAGGGTGCCTTAAGTTGTAGGAGTAAAATGTCAACCATGTATTTTATGCTTCCTGAACTTATGTTGTATCCTTTATGTCCTATGATAATTACGCTATGATAATGCTATGATAATTACCTTTTATGTTTAGTCCTGGCAGCCTCCTTAGTTTGTGGTTATCTTAAGTCCATTCTCTGTAAGTCACTTGGTAATACTTTATCCTGTCTGCACCTTTTTTTATGTTGATGTGTTTCTAACGTCTCCGTTTTGTATATCCCTTCCAGACCACCACATCCAATCCTATCTCCAAGGCCTTACAAGTCACATCCTTCCTACCGGCCTTACAAGCCCTAACTCCATTCCAAGCCCTCCCCCGTGTGCCTCTGTTCGTTCCCGTGTTCAACTGTGTAATAAATACCCCTAAACCTGGATTACTGCTACATCTCTGGATTCACATTCTGACTGATCCACCATGGTGGCAGAAACAGTCCTGAACGTAGCTTAGTCTGTCCTTGTCCTTTTCTTCTGTTTCCTTCCTAAAAGTAATCATTGGCGTGAGAATTTGCATACAATGTAAGCAATAGGTTTCACTACAAAGCCCTCAAGAATCCAGTCATGTCAATAAGTTATTCACAACAACTGTAGGTAGAGGGGAAGGATGCATGCATTTAAATAGTATTTAAACAGGTCCTAACTCATATGAAAGGACTGTACTACTCACAAATGTACTGGGGGGTGCCACTCATGCACCTGTACTCCTCCCCCGACTGCAAGCAGTGGGCCAGCCCAAAGTCAATGATCTTAATGTCGGGGTTTGGTGCCATCTTGTCCGACAGCATGATGTTTTCTGGCTGATCGTGGAAGGGGAGTACACATTTTACATGCAAAATTTGGACAATCTGACCATAAAGGTCAGCAACATGCTGACCGACCGGACCGTGAACAGCATGTTCTTCAACACCCTAGTGCACAGGCACACTCTCTTTAGTGGCAGCTGTGGATACAAACATGAGCATGCGACATGGACGTTTGCACTAATAAGTAGCTGTGTCAGCATGTTTGTGTGGTTTTGGGATGGATGAATACAGATATGCTCTTTTCACATTAAGCACTCATACCTAAAAGCCTAGGATTTTGGATTCAATAAATGAACAAGCTGTGTAGTACTATTTTTATGTGTAATACTACTTTAGCAGTGTTATTGGGGAGGTTAGTGTAAACCACTACTACAGACTATTGCAGCACTGGATTCTTAAATATCATAGAGTGAGAACAAACTAAAGAAGTTGGATCATATGTCAAATCAACACTAGCATAATTTACCTTTAAGTCAAAATGGCCTATTTGTTTGTTGTGCATAAAGCCCACGCCCAGTAGTATCTGCTTCATGAAGTCGATGGCGTCGCTCTCAGTCAGGTTCTCCTTCTCAGCAATGAAGTCAAACAGCTCTCCTCCACTAATACTGAAAGAGGAACGAGGAGAAATAGAGAGGTGTCGGAACTTAAAGGAAAGTTCCCCCAATAAACTTATGGTATTTGTTTCATTAGTCCATTGTTGATATAGACCTAAAATGTTTTGCATGTCAGCAATAAGGTTTAAGATATAACTTTCAAAATACAGAAATACAGGCAGTGTGATGCATTTAGCATCATATGATCTGAAACGCATCATTAGGCTTGGGTGGTATACCATACACACACCTTCACTTTTCCACATTTTGTTGTGTTACAGCCTGAATTAGACATTTTGTCGCTGACCTACACCATTTTGTCGCTGACCTACACACAATACCCCATAATGTCAAAATGGAATCATGTGTAGAAATTTTTACAAATGAATTAAAAATGAAAAGCTGAAATGTCTTGAGTCAAGACATTAACCTGTAATGGCAAGCCTAAAGACGTTAAACACATTTCTTCTCCTGAACAAGTCACATAATAGGTTGCATGGACTCACTATATGTGCAATACTCGTGTTTTATATGATTTTTGAATGACTACCTCATCTCTGTACACCACACATGCAATTATCTGTAAGGTCCCTCAGTCGAGCAGTGAATTTCAAACACAGATTAAACCACAAAGACCAGGGAGGTTTTACAAAGCCTTGCAATGACGGGTATCTATTGGTAGATGGGTAAAAAAGCAGACATCGAATATCCCTTTGAGCAAGGTGAAGTTATTACTTACACTTTGGATGGTGTATCAATAAACCCTGTCACAAAGATACAGCCATCCTCCCTAACTCAGATGCCAGAGAGGAAGGAAACCACTCAGGGATTTCACCATGAGGCCAATGGATCAACAACATTGTAGTTACTCCACAATGCTAACCTAACTGACAGACTGAAAAAATGAGGCCTGTACAGAATTTTAAAAATACACATACATCTTGTTTGCAACAAGGCACTAAAGTAATACTGCAAAAAATGTGGCAAAAAGCACTTCAGTTTTTGTCCTGAATACAAAGTGTTATGTTTGGGGCAAATCAAATACAGCACATTACTGAGTAAGTACCACTCCATATTTTCAAGCACAGGGGTGGCTGCATCATGCTATGTGTATGCTTGTAATCATTAAGGACAGGATCAAAAATAAACTGAATTTGTAAGTCGCTCTGGATAAGAGCGTCTGCTAAATGACTTAAATGTAAAATGTAAATGTAGAGCTAAGCACAGGCAAAATCCTAGAGGAAAACCTGGATCAGTTTGCTCTTCACCAGACACTGAGAGATGAAATCATCTTTCAGCAAGACAATAACCTAAAACACAAGGTCACATCTACACTGGAGTTGCTTACCAAGAAGACAGAGAATGTTCCTGAGTGGCCGAGTTACAGTTTTGACTTAAATCTACTTGAAATCCAATGGTAAGACCTGAAAATGGTTGTCTAGCAATGATCAATTTTGAAAAGGATAATGGGCTAATGTTCCACAATCCAGGTGTGGAAAGCTCTTAGAGACTTAACCAGAAAGACTCATATCTGTAATCGCTGCCCAAGGTACTTCTACAAAGTATTGAGTCAGAGGTATGAAAACTTATGTAAATTAGATATTTCTGTATTTAATTTTCAATAAATTTGCAAACATTTCTAAAAACATGTTTTTACTTTGTCATTATGGGTTATTGGGTGTAGATGGGGGAGAGAGAAAAGTATATTTTTAATTCAAGCTGTAACACAACAAAATGTGGATTAAGTCAAGGGGTATGAATAATTTCTGAAGGCAGTGTATACCAGGGTATTTGGAAATAGCCACGGCATGGTTTTTCAATACCGTTAATAACCATTTAAACTATTTCTTTGATGTTTTTAAATAAATTGTCATATTTGTAGCTACTTTTTAATTAAATACCTGCAGTCAACTTGTGCAATACGTTAGGATATAAAAAAAGATTGCGTTCTTCGTTTCACCTGTCGCAATTTTTCATTATAAAGCATACTGATAGTCTGGTACTGATAACTAAATGTTTGCCAGTTGAATATCTTGTAACTATTAAGTTAACTGTCTAAAATGTGCTAAATGCTCTGCAGTTGTGCATTCGGTGTTTTCATTTAGTAGCTAGTTAGCCATCTAGCTAAGTGACTAGCTTCTTCCAAAATCAAGCTTCACTTGGTAACAGTAGAGAATCCCCTCCTGGATCAAGAGCCTTGCTGTCTAATATTTGAAGGTACGACCATCTAGATACCGCCCAAGCAGCATCATATGATGCAAACAAAATGCATCAAACAGGCTGTATTTCGAAAGTTAGATATCTTGAAAACTTGATTGCTGACATCCAAAACATTTTGGGATTATATCAACAATGGACTAATGAAACAAATACCAAAAGATAGAGGAAAACTCCACCCAAAAACTAACTCTACTACATAAGTCAGCCACATCATCGGAAGTGAATGACTTGCCCTGCATGTATCTCATGTCAGACCTCCCCCCTACACTCACAGCTCCAGCACCAGCACCACCTCGGCCCGGCTCTCAAACACATCCTTCAGGGCCATGATGTTGGGATGCTGTAGGGCCTGCAGGACCTCAACCTCCCGTTCCACATTCTTCCTCTCCATGCCCAGCCGGCTGCTAGCGCACTTCCTGATCTTCAGGAACTTCCCAGCCCAGCGAGCCCCTGTGGCCCGCTCGCGCACCTCCCTCACCTGCCCAAAGTGGCCACTGGGGTGACGACAAAGTGAGACAATTTAGTTGTTGTTTGGAAAGGTTTTGAAATAGGTAGGTCCTTCCTGAGCTTTTCAGTATTTTCTTTCTATACACAATTATGTCAGTTTCTGAATTATTCTAATTGCTTACATTGAATGTTAGTTCACATTGAACAATGCAGCAAGACAGCATATGCAAAATTGACCTTGAAAAGTAATTGAACTCAAGAGTTAAAATACCTTCCTCACTTAAACAGCCTCATGCAAGAAGACCTTTTATAATGTCCATCCTTACCTCCCAAGTACTTCTCCGATCTCATAGAGGTCTTCCACATTCTCAAGCATATTAAAGACGGCCATACTTCTCTTTTCCTACCCAGTTTATCACTCCGTTTCCACCCACTATATATTACTGCTGGTTGAAGTCCAAGTACTGCATGGTGCGCTCAACTATCGCTTCACCAGGTCGGGACCTGAACAAAGAGAGAAAGAAAACAATTAATATCACAGTTCTAAGGCAAACGTGATAGCATGCAGGGGTATTCAACTCTTACCCTACGAGGTCCGGGGCCTGCTGGTTTTCAGTTCTACCTGATAATGAATTGCATACACCTGGCGTCCCAGGTTAGAGGGGAACAATGAAAAACAAAACAGTGTAACTGGGTTCGAGGTCCAGAGTTGAGTTTGAGGGGCATATGGGATAAATTGAATCCTAACTTTTTTTTTTTTGGGGGGGTCTTTATTATGGATTCCCTTGGCAGCAGTGACTCTTCCTGGGGTCTAAACACAACGCACATCACACAAAAACAAACAGTACATCATATTACATCATTACACCACTACATATCTATAAGCAAAATGTATAATACCACCAATATTGATGTGCTTCAGATGTGCACCCGCAACTCAAATGTTCAGATATATCTTCAGTTGAGGCCAATGGATGATATTAGCTTGAGTTCGAGTTGTAGGCCTACGTGCATGTCTGAAATTAGGATTCGGCTCATAATAAAACAGGGGGCTCTATTACAGCACAAATAAGTTAAAACCATAAACAGTGACAGAACAATGAATCAACAGTAGTGGCATAAGGGTCGTTCCATTTGATTTAAATCATTTCTGGACCGCACCCATTTTGAAGGAATTGCAAATAAGTCTGAACCGATTGGCAAACGTACAGCAAATTGAGAAATCAAGTGACGAAACTGAATAAAAAGAAGAAGAAACTAAACGATGAAACAAAGATAAATGACATAAAGAATGATAGTAAAAAGCTTTGGAACACCTTAAATTAAATTTTGGGTAAAAAGACAAACTCAGCTCCATCATTCATTGAATCACAAAACCCACTGATAGTGCCATCTACTTTAATTATTTTTTTCATTGGCAAGATTAGCAAATTTAGACATGACATGCCAACAACAAACGCTGACTCTATACATCCAAGTATAAGTGATCAAATTATGAAAGACAATTTTCATTACGTAAAGTGAGTGTGGAAGAAGTGAAAAAATTATTGTTGTCTATCAACAATAACAAGCCACTGGTGTTTGACAACTTGGATGGAAAATGACTGAGGATAATAGTGGACGATCTTGCCACTCCTATTTGCCATATCTGTTATGCAGGTGAATGAGGACCCAAAAGCGACTTAACAGAAACAGAGTTTATTCCAGTCTTAACAAAAAACGATTAATCCTGAATTCTTTCACTAGTAATGTCCAAACAGGAATAACTGAAATCCTCTAGTCAGTAGAGGGGAACAACAGGAGATGCGACCACAGACTGCAGGTCGCTTCGGGTTGGCGCAGGCCGTAGCTGATAGAGACACCTGCTCACACGCAGCATCTGAAGAAGGCAAAAACACGACAGGACGGAACAAGGACACAGTACAGCAAACAAGGATCCGACAAGGACAGAAGCGAAAACAGAGAGAGAAATAGGGACTTAATCAGAGGGCAAAATAGGGGACAGGTGTGAAAGAGTAAATGAGGTAGTTAGGAGAATGAGGAACAGCTGGGAGCAGGAACGGAACGATAGAGAGAGAGAGAGAGAGAGAGAGAGAGGGAGAGGGAGGGGGAGAGAGAGGGATAGAGAGAGGGAAAGAACCTAATAAGACCAGCAGGGGGAAACGAATAGAAGAGGAAGCACAGGGACAAGACATGACAATCTATGACAAAACATGACAGTACCCCCCCACTCACCGAGCGCCTCCTGGCGCACTCGAGGAGGAACCCTGGCGGCAACGGAGGAAATCATCAATCAACGAACGGTCCAGCACGTCCCGAGATGGAACCCAACTCCTCTCCTCAGGACCGTACCCCTCCCAATCCACTAAGTACTGGTGACCACGTCCCCGAGAACGCATGTCCATGATCTTCCGTACCCTGTAAATAGGTGCGCCCTCGACAAGGACGGGGGGAGGGAAGACGAACGGGGGCGCGAAGAAAAGGCTTGACACAGGAGACATGGAAGACTGGGTGGACGCGACGAACATCTTCGTCGCGGAAGTAGAAGTCGCACTGCGACAGGATTAACGACCTGAGAAATACGGAACGGACCAATGAAACGCGGAGTCAACTTGCGAGAAGCTGTCGTAAGGGGAAAGTTACGAGTGGAAAGCCACACTCTCTGACCGCGACAATACCTAAGACTCTTAATCCTACGTTTATTGGCGGCTCTCACAGTCTGCGCCCTATAACGGCAAAGTGCAGACCTGACCCTCCTCCAGGTGCGCTCACAACGTTGGACAAAAGCCTGAGCGGAGGGAACGCTGGACTCGGCGAGCTGGGACGAGAACAGAGGAGGCTGGTACCCAAGACTACTCTGAAAAGGAGATAGCCCGGTAGCAGACGAAGGAAGCGAGTTGTGAGCGTATTCTGCCCAGGGGAGCTGTTCTGCCCAAGACGCAGGGTTTCGAAAAGACTGCGTAATATGCGACCAATCGTCTGATTGGCCCGTTCTGCTTGACCGTTAGACTGGGGATGAAAACCGGAAGAGAGACTGACGGAAGCACCAATCAAACGACAGAACTCCCTCCAAAACTGTGACGTGAATTGCGGACCTCTGTCCGAAACGGCGTCTAACGGGAGGCCATGAATTCTGAACACATTCTCAATGATGATTTGTGCCGTCTCCTTAGCGGAAGGAAGCTTAGCGAGGGGAATAAAATGAGCCGCCTTAGAGAACCTATCGACAACCGTTAGAATCACAGTCTTCCCCACTGACGAAGGCAGACCGGTAATAAAGTCTAAGGCGATGTGAGACCATGGTCGAGAAGGAATGGGAAGCGGACTGAGACGACCGGCAGGAGGAGAGTTACCTGACTTAGTCTGCGCGCAGTCCGAACAAGCAGCCACGAAACGGCGCGTCACGCTCCTGAGTAGGCCACCAAAACCGCTGGCGAATAGAAGCAAGCGTACCCCGAACGCCGGGGTGGCCAGCTAACTTGGCAGAGTGAGCCCACTGAAGAACAGCCAGACGAGTAGAGACAGGAACAAAAAGAAGGTTACTAGGACAAGCGCGCGGCGACGCAGTGTGAGTGAGTGCTTGCTTTACCTGTCTCTCAATTCCCCAGACAGTCAACCCGACAACACGCCCTTCAGGGAGAATCCCCTCGGGGTCGGTAGAAGCTACAGAAGAACTGAAGAGACGGGATAAGGCATCAGGCTTGGTGTTCTTAGTACCCAGGCGATAAGAAATCACGAACTCGAAACGAGCGAAAAACAAACCCCCAACGAGCTTGACGCGCATTGAGTCGTTTGGCAGAACGGATGTACTCAAGGTTCTTATGGTCAGTCCAAACGACAAAAGGAACGGTCGCCCCCTCCAACCACTGTCGCAATTCGCCTAGGGCTAAGCGGATGGCGAGCAGTTCGCGGTTACCCACATCATAGTTGCGTTCCGACGGCGACAGGCGATGAGAAAAATACGCGCAAGGATGGACCTTATCGTCAGAATGGGAGCGCTGGGACAGAATGGCTCCCACGCCCACCTCTGAAGCGTCAACCTCGACAATGAATTGTTTAGTGACGTCAGGAGTAACAAGGATAGGAGCGGATGTAAAACGCCTCTTGAGGAGATCAAAAGCTCCCTGGGCGGAACCGGACCACTTAAAGCACGTCTTGACAGAAGTAAGGGCTGTGAGAGGGGCAGCAACTTGACCGAAATTACGAATGAAACGCCGATAGAAATTCGCGAAACCGAGAAAGCGCTGCAACTCGACACGTGACTTAGGGACGGGCCAATCGCTGACAGCATGGACCTTAGCGGGATCCATCTGAATGCCTTCAGCGGAAATAACAGAACCGAGAAATGTGACGGAGGAGACATGAAAGGCGCACTTCTCAGCCTTCACATAGAGACAATTCTCTAAAAGACGCTGGAGGACACGTCGAACGTGCTGAACATGAATCTGGAGTGACGGTGAAAAAAATCAGGATATCGTCAAGGTAAACGAAAACAAAGATGTTCAGCATGTCTCTCAGTACATCATTCACTAATGCCTGAAAGACAGCTGGAGCATTAGCGAGACCGAACGGCAGAACCCGGTATTCAAAATGCCCTAACGGAGTGTTAAACGCCGTTTTCCACTCGTCCCCCTCCCTGATGCGCACGAGATGGTAAGCGTTACGAAGGTCCAACTTAGTAAAGAACCTGGCTCCCTGCAGAATCTCGAAGGCTGACGACATAAGGGGAAGCGGATAACGATTCTTAACCGTTATGTCATTCAGCCCTCGATAATCCACGCAGGGGCGCAGGGTACCGTCCTTCTTCTTAACAAAAAAAACCCCGCTCCGGCGGGAGAGGAAGAAGGCACAACGGTACCGGCGTCGAGAGAAACAGACAGATAATCTTCGAGAGCCTTACGTTCGGGAGCCGACAGAGAGTATAGTCTACCCCGGGGGGAGTGGTCCCCGGAAGGAGATCAATACAACAATCATACGACCGGTGAGGAGGAAGGGAGGTGGCTCTGGACCGACTGAAGACCGTGCGCAGATCATGATATTCCTCCGGCACTCCTGTCAAATCACCAGGTTCCTCCTGAGAAGAGGGGACAGAAGAAACAGGAGGGATAGCAGACATTAAACACTTCACATGACAAGAAACGTTCCAGGATAGGATAGAATTACTAGACCAATTAATAGAAGGATTATGACATACTAGCCAGGGATGACCCAAAACAACAGGTGTAAAAGGTGAACGAAAAATCAAAAAGGAAATGGTCTCACTGTGGTTACCAGATACTGTGAGGGTTAAAGGTAGTGTCTCACATATGATACTGGGGAGGAGACTACCATCCAAGGCGAACATGGGCGTGGGCTCCCCTAACTGTCTGAGAGGAATGTCATGTTTCCGAGCCCATGCTTCGTCCATAAAACAACCCTCAGCCCCAGAGTCTATCAAGGCACTGCAGGAAGCTGCCGAACCGGTCCAGCGTAGATGGACCGACAAGGTAGTACAGGACCTAGATGGAGAGACCTGAGTAGTAGCGCTCACCAGTAGCCCTCCGCTTACTGATGAGCTCTGGCTTTTACTGGACATGAAATGACAAAATGTCCAGCAGAACCGCAATAGAAGCAGAGGCGGTTGGTGATTCTCCGTTCCCTCTCCTTATTCGAGATGCGAATACCTCCCAGCTGCATGGGCTCAATACCTGAGCCAGTGGGAGGAGATGGTTGAGATGCGGAGAGGGGGAACACCGTTAACGCGAGCTCTCTTCCACGAGCTCGGTGACGAAGATCTACCCGTCGTTCTATGCGGATGGTGAGTGCAATCAAAGAATCCACGCTGGAAGAAACCTCCCGGGAGAGAATCTCATCCTTAACCTCAGCGTGGAGTCCCTCCAGAAAACGAGCGAGCAACGCCGGCTCGTTCCAGTCACTGGAGGCAGCAAGAGTGCGAAACTCTATAGAGTAATCCGTTATGGATCGATCACCTTGACATAGGGAAGCCAGGACCCTGGAAGCCTCCTTCCCAAAAACTGAACGATCAAAAACCCGTATCATCTCCTCTTTAAAATTCTGATACTCGTTAGTACACTCAGCCCTTGCCTCCCAGATAGCTGTGCCCCACTCCCGAGCCCGTCCAGTAAGGAGTGATATGACGTAGGCGATCCGAGCTCTCTCTCTTGAGTATGTGTTGGGCTGGAGACAGAACACAATATCACACTGGGTGAGAAAGGAGCAGCACTCAGTGGGCTGCCCAGAGTAACACGGTGGGTTATTAACTCTTGGTTCCGGAGACTCGGAAGACCAGGAAGTAGCTGGTGGCTCGAGACGGAGATTCTGAAACTGTCTTGAGAGGTCGGAGACCTGAGCGGCCAGGGTCTCAACGGCATGACGAGTAGCAGACAATTCCTGCTCGTGTCTGTCGAGCATCGCTCCCTGGATCTCGACGGCTGAGTTGCGAGGATCCGTAGTCGCTGGGTCCATTCTTGGTCGGATCCTTCTGTTATGCAGGTGAATGAGGACCCAAAAGCGACTTAACAATATCTTCAATCTAAGCGTACTACAAAGTGTGTGCCTTCAGGCTTGTAGGGAAGCAAAAGTAATTATGCTACCTAAGAAAAGTAAGGTCCTCTTTACTGGCTCAAGTAACAAAATATTGTAATAAATCATATAGAAATTGAGAAAGTTTTTAGTTCCCAAAATATTCCTAATTTCTAGTATATAAATGCTGCTTCAACTCAAGGCAGGCTCGATTGGCCCTGTTATTCACTCGTTTTAACTTTACTATCTCCTACCACCCTGGGTCCAAGAATGGGAAGCCTGACGCGCTCTCACGCCTGTATAGCCCCACTGCTACACCATCTGACCGGACGTTTGTCCAGGACTCTGCCCAATCCTCGGTCCTGGAACGGGAATGTTCCTCTAGATTCACCTGCCATGCTGGCTCCCGTCGGGCCCTGGCATTCTTCCGACAATGTGTTTGGTGGCCCATTATGGTTTCTGACATCTCCTCTTTCGTTGCCGCCTGCACTGTGTGTGTGCAGAATAAGGCTTCCTCTATCAGATGGCAACACCACCATCCTTATGGTGGTGAATAGGTTTTCCAAAGCCACCAATTTTATTCCCCTTCCCAAGCTACCCTCAACCAAGGAGGCTGCCATGCTCATGCAACACGTCTTCCGGATTCATGGACTTCCGGTCGACATGGTCTTTGATCTTGGTCCTCAGTTCTCGTCCCAGTTCTGGAAGGCGTTCTGCACCCTCGTTGGTTAGTCGGCCAGCCTGTCCTCAGGTTTTCACCCCCAGTCTAACAGCCAGTCGGAGCGAGCCAATCAGGACCTGGAGATAGCTCTTTGTTGCCTCCTCTCCGCCAACCCCACCACTTGAAGCCAGCAACTTGTATGGGTGGAATACATCCGCAACACCCTTCCCTGCTCGGCCACAGGCGGACCACCACCAGACCCCGGCTCCCGCTATCGTCTCGGGCAGAGGGTAAGGCTTTCCACCCGGGATCTGCCCCTCTGGGTAGAGTCCCGTAAACCCCCTTATTGACTCAATCTCTAAAATCCTTAGTCCCTCTGCTATTTGTCTTCTGTTGCCCCGCACCCTCCGTATACATCCCACTTTTCATATGTCTAGGATTAAACCTCTGTCTCACAGCCCTTTGTCACACCACCCATGGTGTGAAAACAAACAATTAAAATAACAGGCTAAAACCCTCAGAAACCCTAAAGTGTTAAAGTAAATCAAACCATTGGTGATCAGTTTTGATTACTGATAATAACTGTAGGGAAGTATTCTCCTTGAAGAAGTCCAGTCATGCCTAATATAATTAACCCAATGCAGGGAGGGAGAAAGAGAAAAAAAGGCTGACAATAAACCAGCATCATAAAGACAGACAGAGAGAGACAGACAGGAAGAAAGAACAAGAGAAAAAGAGAAAGAAAGAGAGCGAGAGAAAGAGAGCAAGGACAATATAATAATAATATAATATATGCCATTTAGCAGACGCTTTTATCCAAAGCGACTTACAGTCATGTGTGCATACATTCTACGTATGGGTGGTCCCGGGAATCGAACCCACTACCCTGGCGTTACAAGCGCCATGCTCTACCAACTGAGCTACAGAAGGACAAGACAGGTCAACTTGAACAGTTCTCAATCATATAAAGTAGGAGAGGGAGCAAGGGAAAATCAAATTGTATTTGTTACATGCACCGAATACAACTGGTGTAGACTTGCTTACGAGCCCTTCCCAACAATGCAGAGTAAAAAAACGAACAAAATAAAAAATAGTAATAAAAGAGGTATAAAATACACAAGAATACAGAAAAGAGAGACAGAGTGAGCTAACGACCTCTCGCAGGACGAGACAGAGGAGAAGGGAGATACGTTTAGGCATAAGACAGAAGAGGGAAGAGCTGGATCGGAGAGAGAAAGCTCAGACTCTGATGAAAGAGTGAGTCGGAGATAATACCAAGAGGGGGACGAGAAGTGGTCAAGTGACTGTTGAACACACCATTGTCTGTCTGTCTGTCTGTCTGTCTGTCTGTCTGTCTGTCTGTCTGTCTGTCTGTCTGTCTGTCTGTCTGTCTGTCTGTCTGTCTGTCTGTCTGTCTGTCTGTCTGTCTGTCTGTCTGTCTGTCTGTCTGTCTGTCTGTCTGTCTGTCTGTCTGTCTGTCTGTCTGTCTGTCTGTCTGTCTGTCTGTCTGTCTGTCTGTCTGTCTGTCTGTCTGTCTGTCTGTCTGTCTGTCTGTCTGTCTGTCTGTCTGTCTGTCTGTCTGTCTGTCTGTCTGTCTGTCTGTCTGTCTGTCTGTCTGTCTGTCTGTCTGTCTGTCTGTCTGTCTGTCTGTCTGTCAGTCAGTCAGTCAGTCAGTCAGTCAGTCAGTCAGTCAGTCAGTCAGTCATATGTCTATTAGTGACAGCATGTGAGTCTTCCTGTATACTCTCTTTCAGACTCTGACTGTATTTATGCCTGTCCCCTCCCCTCAGCCATGTGCTAAAAATCATTCCTATATGTTGTTGCCTCCCATGTGAAACAATAAATCCAATGCCAGACTCTACCAAGAAGAGATTCCCGAGATTCCCCTCGTGATCCACCCCCAGCTTCCTACCCCAATACCATGAAGTCAACAAAAGTACAACATTCTGAGAACAACTGTGTTGATTCAAGAACCAGCTCCCGCGCAACTACAAAAGCACCCCTTCCCCCAATAACACTACAGTGGCACAATGGCCCTTGTCTTTGAATGGTGCACTATGACGTCATCATGTCAAGAGCTCCGATAAGTGGCTAAAAGTGAGGCCTCGCTGTGGCTTACTGCTTCATATTCTTTTAACTGGGCAAGTCAGTTAAGAACAAATTCTTATTTACAATGACGGCCTACCCTGGCCAAAACCGGACAATGCGGAGCCAACTTATTACCACCCTATGGGACTCCCAATCATCCCAATCATGAGAAAGATGTTGTTTGGGCTTGCCGGAGCCAATATGCCTCCTCAGAACATATGCGGTCGTTGGACTATAAGGAGTAATGTTATGCTCCTTCAATCCATTACTGGACTAGTGCAGACCCTGACCACACCTGTGTGTCTATCTAAGCGAATGTGATCTGTTCATTTTTCAACATTATGTTGAGTTTGGCTTTACCCTGTGTGTGTGTGTGTGTGTGTGTGTGTGTGTGTGTGTGTGTGTGTGTGTGTGTGTGTGTGTGTGTGTGTGTGTGTGTGTGTGTGTGTGTGTGTGTGTGTGTGTGTGTGTGTGTGTGTGTGTGTGCCGTGCGTGCGTGCGTGCGTGCGTGCGTGCGTGCGTGCGTGCGTGCGTGCGTGCGTGCGTATGCATGTATGTGCATATAAAGTCGTTGACCAGCTGGTCATTGGAATGCATTTGTAGAAAATACTACTACGAATTCCTAACTGAAGTGATCACCACATAGAGCAAAATATTTAGAGAAGATTATGATCATGTGCAAACCACAATAATGATATGAAAGCTGGATAGGTTGGAATTGGGGAAATAGGAAAGGCAATGGGTAGAAAGAGAAGTAAGGGTGCCTAAACTTTATGTAAAGCAAAACATTTTTTAATCATAAGCTCTGACCAACCAGGTATGAAAAACAAAACTCCCGTAACTCACACCAAACATCGACGCGCACAATGTATCCAAAAGAAACGGTGGGTAACGTGCCAACCTTTCTCATGTTCAAATGACCAACCTTCAGATTCTGTCAATCCATTACTACCATCAGGTCGTAGCAGAACACAACCCGATAAAAATGTATATTCCAAAAGGTATTCCACCGTTTTTAGTCGGGAATGAGCGAGAGACAGAGCGCTATGATTGCTGAAATGATGCGCAATGAATGGACTTTGAAAGAAAATGGGTGATATGACTTAATGATGTGTTAATAACGTATTGTACAAGCATGTGGTGTGTAGTCTGGGTGGATTATATATAGATAGAGAAGCATAAATCAGAGAGAAAATACCGAAAGTAAAAAATGCCTCGAGAAGAACATGAGGAGAAACACTCACCCAACTGAATGCCAGAATGCCGTTTGGTCTTCTAATGCGTTGCAATTACTTTTCCTTCGTGACAAGTACGAGGACGACTAGACAACGACGAAGCAAACTTTCCTGTGCCATGTGTAAATAGGCCTACAGCCAGAGTTATTTACAGTTAACCGTGGAATGCGGAAAAGTTCACCTTATTTCTGCCCCTCCTTCAGTTTCTGTGTAACTTTGTTGGGAGTGTTCGCTTGCCAAGGTGCAGCCCCGCTTTGCCTCGGTTGTCACTAGTTACCACAGCCACAAAGTCGAAATTAGCTATCATAAAAATGTATGAAAACTAAAATGTGCTTTTTGGTCTTAACTTAAGGTTAGGGTTATGTATAAGGTTTGCAGTGTGGTTAAGGTTAAAATGTTTTTAAGAAGATACTGTAATGACCTGACTAGATCATAAATGAACAATTGTCCAGACAGAGGCTTGAGTTTACGAATTGACGGTTTATTACACCAACTTTACACAGGCTACTGTTTGGGCCGTAGCACACGCCAAATAGATGACAGATAACCCACAAGCCAATCGTGACCTTCTCTTGTGAAACCCAGACGTAAGAGAGAGAGAGAACAAAGGCTGAACCTGGTCTTAACTTCCAATGCTCCACCCCCCTGCCCAACCCCCCTCCACGCCAACCACCAGGATGCCCGGCATCAGAACATTCCAGGCATTCCCGTGATTGGCAGATAGCAGGTTGATTGACAGGTCGGACCCCGCGAACACCGGGTACTGGTCAGTACAACACAACCACCTCCTAGCCTAACACATAACACACAGCTGTCTGTGCGGGTCGCTACACAGCCCCCCCACCACAAAGTCCCTCGTCCCCGAGGGAACAAACAAAGTCTCTGAAGCGACCCAGAGGTCTCCTTTGCCTGCGTGGCCGTGATGGTCGCAGAGTGCCCCTCTGGGACCCAGGGGATGAAGGCAGGGATATGGGTGACAAGGAAGCGGAACGGGTAATACAGTCCGTGGCTCTGGGGAACCACGCGGTGACACAGGGGGAGACAGGGGGAGTGGGCTGTCTGGAGCCTTGTCTGCGGCACCTGAGGGTGGGTGCCTGGAGAATGTCATTGCCAGAGAGGGGAATTGTGGGGGTTCCTGGGGTTTGGGGAGAAGAGGCCCCTCTGTATGGGGCTAACCTGTCCCGGTGCAGTGCCACCTTTCTCCCCTGGGAGGAAGCTGCACCCGGTACACAACCTCCCCTACCCTCTCCAGGACACTGCAGGGTCCCACCCAGTGACTGTCCAACTTGGGGCATCTGCCTTTTTTCCTTAGGGGCTGTAGACCCAGACCAGCTCCCCAGCCACAAAGTGCCTTCCCCGGGTGTGCACGTCATAGTTCCTTTTCTGCCTCACACCTGCATTCACCAGCTGCTCTCTGGCGAAGGTGTGGGCTGTCTCCAGGCGGTCCTGGAGTCTCCGGGCATACTCCGGCCCCGGAGGAACATGAGGGCTATCCAGGGGCCGACCAAACGCCATCTCCGCAGGGGTGCGGATCTCTCTCCCCAGCATGAGGAGGGCAGGCGTGCAGGAAGTGGAGTCTTGGACAGCGGAGCGGCATGCCATGAGGACCATAGGCAGGTGCTTGTCCCAGTCACGCTGGTGTTTGGAAGAGACGATGGCCAGCTGCTGTCCAAGCGTTTTGTTGAAGCGCTCCACAAGGTCATCACTTTGAGGATGGAGAGGAGTAGTGCGGGTCTTGTGCATACCCAGCCTCTCACACATGGTGGCGAACACACGGGACTCAAAGTTTCTGCCTTGGTCGCTGTGGATGGACTCTGCAGCTCCAAACCTGCTGAACATCCCCGCTGTCAGGGCGTCGACGATGGTCTCTGCCTCCTGGTCAGGCAGAGCATAGGCCTCGGGCCATTTTGTGAAATAGTCCATGGCCGTGAGCACCCAGCGGTTTCCACTGTATGTGGTGGGGAACGGCCCAACTACATCCACTCCCACCCTCTCCATGGGAGCCCCCACTGGGAACTGTTGGAGCTGAGCATGAGAGCGGCCTGGGGGGCCCTTTCTCGCTGTGCAGTTGTCACAGCGGCGACAAAAGTCCTCCACATCCCTCTTGTGCTGCCCCCAGTAGAAGCCCTGACGGAGACGGCGCAGTGTTTTTGTGACCCCAAAGTGTACAGTCCCCACCCCCCCATGAGTACTCTGGAGCACAGCAGCTCACAGCAGACAGGCCCGCTCGCCCGACACACTGTGGCACAGACACCCTCCTCTGCCCGCAGCTCTCTCTCCCGTCCCTCTCTCCGTTCACAGTGGCGGCAGCCGTCTGCAGTACAGGGCCGACGGGACATGGCGTCGGCGTTGGAGTGGCGTGCCCCTGCCCTGTGCACCACCGTGAAGTCATACGGCTGAAGCTCCTCCAACCAGCGTGCCACCTGCCCCTCTGGCTCTCTGAAAGACATGAGCCACTGGAGAGCAGAGTGGTCAGTCCTTACTGTAAAGGGCAGACCACCCAGGTAGTACTTGAAGTGTTTGACGGAAGCCACAACAGCCAAGAGCTCCCGCCGGGTGACAAAGTAGCGGCGCTCATGTTTGTCAAATGTTTTGCTGAAGTACGCCACCACTCTCTCCCCCTCTGGCCCCACCTGGGCCAGCACCCCACCCATGCCCACATTGCTCGCGTCTGTGTCCAGGATAAAGGGCAAGGTGAGGTCAGGGGGAGCGAGCACGGGGGCCTCGATCAGTGCACGTTTGAGGGTGTTGAACGCCTCCTCACACTCCACTGTCCAAGTGAAAGCCTTGTCCTTCGGCAGCAGGCGGTTCAGTGGAGCAGCAACGCTTGAGAAGCCCCGTACAAACCTCCTGTAGTACGAGGCCAGGCCCAGGAAGCTCTTCAGCTGACGCTGGTCGGTGGGGGTGGGCCAGTCTCTGACAGCCCCTACCTTGTCCTCCATGGTGCTGATCCCCTCCTTCCCCACTCGGTGGCCCAAGAAGGACACCTCTCTCCTCATGAAGTGGCACTTCTCGGGGTGGAGCTTCAGACCTGCGGCAGCCACCCTCTCCAGCACACGCCGTAGCGCCCCCAGGGCTGACTGGAAGGAGCTGCCATGGGCCAGGATGTCATCGAGGTATACCAGACACTGCTGTCGGGGGATGCCATCCAGCACCCTGTCCATCAAACGCTCAAAAGTAGCTGGAGCGTTGCACAGGCCAAAGCACAGGACCTTGAACTGCCAGTGTCCTCTGTTAGTGGAGAACGCAGTTTTGGCTCTGGCCTCTGGGGAGAGGGGCACCTGCCAGTAGCCACTGCGGAGGTCTAGTGAGGAGAACCAGGAGGACCCCCTAACCAGGTCCAGCGACTCATCGATACGTGGTATGGGGTATGAGTCCTTCCTGGTTACCTCATTCAGCCGCCTGTAGTCCGCACAGAACCTCAGCTTGCCCCCCCTTCTTCGGAACCATGACGACTGGCGCCGCCCAGGGGCTGTCTGGGGGCTCAATGAAGTCTGCCCGCTGCATCTCCAACACAGCCTTGTCTGCCGCCTCCTGGCGTGCCAGCGGGATACGGCGGGGACGCATCTTGATGGGTCGAGCATCACCTGTGTCTATCTCATGCTGCACCAGATGAGTCTGACCCACCTCTTCCTCACTCAACGCAAAGCTGTCTCTGAATTCAAACAGCAACTGCCACAACCGTTCCTGCTGCTCAGGGTCAAGACCAACACAGTTCCTCCCCCATATCTCCCTCACTGCAGACAGTGTCCTCTCCTTTCCCATCTGGGGTATCTGGGCTGGGGGGGTGCGACCTGGGCTCACAGAGGGCTGTGTCATGGAGGTAGCTGGGGGAATGTAACACACTGCCGTAGGTGACAGGGGGACTGGGGAAAAGTCACACACAGCTGTGGGGGAGGGGGCGCAGCCATGAGTCTCTGCTGCTTTAACTGTTGGAGTAAAGGGTTTGTTGGGTTGAGTGAATGTGACATTAGGGGGGGCCATGGTGACTTCCGTCCCTCCCTGGAAGCTCAGTGTGCCCCTATTTAGGTCTAACTGGCAGCTTGTGCTCCTAAGAAAGTCCAACCCCAGGATACAAGGGTCCTGCACAGCCGCCACCCACACAGGATGACGCACAGTCCTGCCCCCTACTGTCAGAGTCATTATTCCCTTCCCTTTCATGGGTGCCAGCTCACCTGTGACTGTGCGGAGCTGCACAGTTGTAGGCTCACACTGAGTCCAACCTGGCACAATATCTGGCCTCACCAGGGTTACTGTGGACCCAGTGTCCACCAGGGCGGAGCAGGGCACCCCTCCACAGTGACAGGGACATGACAAAAGTCCCCAACACAGGTCCGGCCCACCACAACAACAGGCTCCATCCGCTTGCCCTCGTCTGCTTCTGGGGAAGTGGAGCCTTGCTTCCCCGTCTGTGCCGGTGGGCTCCTCCTGAAGATGATGGTGGTTGGGATAGAAAGCCAGGGGTCCGCACTACCCGGTCTATGCGGACCCCGAGCCGTTTCCCTGAGCTCTGGGGGACATGGGGCAAACTCGGCGCAGATGGCCTGGCTGGCCACAACCCCAGCAGACCCTGGGACCAGGGCGTGTGTTTCGTTCCGCCTGTAGCGACACAGCACGAATGAGTTTTGTCATTTCGGCCACCCAAGCAGGCTTTTCCGGCTCCGGGCTGCTCTGCCTCCCAGCTCGCACAGAGGGTGTGTCTCCCTGCACCCCCACCAAAGCCCCAGCTGAAGCCCCAGCCCACACCAGCTCCCTCTCCAAAGCCATCTCCAAGCCTGTCTGCAATGACTCAGGATGAGCCAGCTGGGTCTGTATGCGCAGCTCCGTAGGAGAGAGCGCCTGTATGAACTGGTCCCGTGCTAGCTCGCTCTGCACGGAGGGGGGGCATGTGAGCATATGCCCGCCGAGAGAGGCTCTCAATGTCATTAGCTAGCACCCGTAGAGGCTCTCCAGGCTGCCTGCGTCTATTACTCAGTTCGGAGCGCAGTAGCCCGGGCTGTACACACTGTCCATAGCGCCTCCTCAGTGCTCCCACTAAAGCCCCATAATCATGCCTGTCCTCTGGGCTAATCAATATCAAACAGGCCAGAGCTTCATCCGTGAGGCATAAAGCCAACTGCAGTGCCCTTTCTTCATCCGACCACCCCCCTAAAATGAGCTAACAGTTCAAACTGAGCATGAAAAGCTTCCCAATCCGCCTTACCGGAATACTTCGGGGTCTTAACAGATACGGACGCAGCCGGGAACTGGGCGCCGCCATGTTTGTTTACATCCTGAGCCCCAGATTCCTCATCACGCCGCGTCGACGTCACCACTTCGGTCCGCCCACCAGAATCCGCGCGAAATACATTCGACGAAGCACTCATGCCCGCTTCAGCCGCCATCGCTCTAACGTCCTCCCTCAAGCGGCCTCTGCGCTCCGACGCCCTGGCGATCTCCTCAGACAGAGCCCCCGACGTCCATTCACACGCACCTCCTTGGCCATAATCGTCCCCTACCTCCACCTTCACTTTCGGATTCCCTCGAAGCATTTTCAATCCCCGTTCTCACCTACGGTAGCTAGCCACATAAGTCAGCTAGCTAGCTGGCTAACTTGTATCAACGTTTTTACTTCTGACACCAATGTAATGACCTGACTAGATCATAAATGAACAATTGTCCAGACAGAGGCTTGAGTTTACGAATTGACGGTTTATTACACCAACTTTACACAGGCTACTGTTTGGGCCGTAGCACACGCCAAATAGATGACAGATAACCCACAAGCCAATCGTGACCTTCTCTTGTGTAACCCAGACGTAAGAGAGAGAGAACAAAGGCTGAACCTGGTCTTAACTTCCAATGCTCCACCCCCCTGCCCAACCCCCCTCCACGCCACTCCGCCAACCACCAGGATGCCCGGCATCAGAACATTCCAGGCATTCCCGTGATTGGCAGATAGCAGGTTGATTGACAGGTCGGACCCCGCGAACACCGGGTACTGGTCAGTACAACACAACCACCTCCTAGCCTAACACATAACACACAGCTGTCTGTGCGGGTCGCTACAATACATTTTTTAAATAGGCGGGTTTAGCCATAATTATGACTTTGTGACTGTGGTCGCCAATGATGATGCCACGAGTTCTTCATTCTAGTCATGCATTGCTCAAGGAAACTGGGCGCACGCACGCACGCACGCACGCACGCACGCACGCACGCACGCACGCACGCACGCACGCACGCACGCACGCACGCACGCACGCACGCACACACACACACACACACACACACACACACACACACACACACACACACACACACACACACACACACACACACACACACACACAATATTACACACGTATGGACTTGAAACTCTCACAATTAATATGTTATGATGACTACTGGTATGTGGTACTGATACAATACAGACAACACATTCCCCTGGGAGCAGCGCAGAGAACTCATGCAGGATCAACTCAGCAGAGCTCACGATGCTCTTCGCTCAAGTACACACACGCACCCAATTCCCATCACATCGAAGTAGTACCACTACACACACAACTAGATGTACAGTAGGGTATCACACAAACACGAACTAGGATAGAGAATGTGATTGTAAAGTTGCCTATGCACTACCAATATAAAATTACCCCCCCCCCCTCTCTCTCACACACACACAAACACACACACTACATGGAGAGATTGGCATATCGTACAAAACACCACAACCGGTATTTACAACTGTGGGCACTTCATTTTACAATGGACTCATCTGGATGAAAATAATTACCTGCAATTGATTGGAATCCCGTTCTCGGAATATCACCTATTATAATCATTCAGGTAACGTTGTTTCGTTTGAATCCCGATATACCACAACAATGCAACATTAACTGATACAGAAAAGCAGCACATAGCTGGGGTTTGAGTATATAACGGTAACGTCGTTTTACGCACTAAAGGCATAATGCTATGGAAAGGGGCTCACCTGTTTTTAAAACTGTCCTCTTGGCTACACACGGAGACGTCAAGAGTCGTTCCAGTCCAGCCGAGGTCTGAAATTGATGCACGCACCAGGCTGTTTCAAACAAGGAAAGCATTCGGAAAGTATTCAGACCCCTTGACTTTTTCCACATTTTGTTACGTTACAGCCTTATTCTAAAATTGATTAAATCGTTTTTTCCCTCTCATCAATCTACACTCAATACCCCATAAGGACATAACAAAAACAGTTTTTGGACATATTTGCTCATTTATTAAAAATAATAAACTGAAATATCACATTTACATAATTATTCAGACCCTTCACTCAGTACTTTGTTGAAGCACTTTTGCTAGCAGATACAACATTGAGTCTTCTTGAGTATTACACTACAAACTTGGCACGCCTGTATTTGGGGAGTTTCTCCCATTCTTTGCAGATCCTCACAAGCTCTGTCAGGTTGGATGGGGAGCTTCGCTGCAGCGCTATTTTCAGGTCTCTCCAGAGGTGTTCGATCAGGATTCAAGTCTGTGCTTTGGCTGGACCACTCAAGGACATTCAGAGACTTATCCCAAAGTCAATCCTGCGTTGTCTTGGCTGTGTCGTTGTCCTGTTGTAGGGTGAACCTTCACCCCACTCTGAAGTCCTGAGCGCTCTGGAGCAGGTTTTCATCAAGGATCTCTCTGTACTTTGCTCCATTCATCTTTCCCTCGATCCTGACTAGTCTCAGAGTCCCTGCAGCTGATAAAAATCCCCACAGCATGATGCTGCCACCACCATGCTTCACTGTAGGGATGGTGCCAGGTTTCCTCCAGGCGTGACGCTAGGCATTCAGGCCAAGGAGTTCAATCCTGGTTTCATCAGACCAGAGAATCTTGTGTCTCATGGTATGAGAGTCCTTTAGGTGTCTTTTGGCAAACTCTAAGCGGGCTGTCATGTGCCTTTTACTGAGGAGTGGCTTCCGGCTGGCCACTCTACCATAAAGGCCTGATTGGTGGAGTGTTGCAGAGATGGTTGTCCCTCTGGTAGGTTCTCCCATCTCAACAGAGGAACTCTGGAGCTCTGTCAGAGTGACCATCTTGGTTACCTCCCAAAACCAAGACCCTTCTCCCAACAATTGCTCAGTTTGGCTGGGCAGCTTCCAAACTTCTTCCATTTAAGAATGATGGACTGTGTTCTTGGGGATGTTCAATGCTGCAATGCTGTTTTTGTTACCCTTTCCCAGATCTGTGTCTAGACACAATCCTGTCTCGGAACTCTACGGACAATTCCTTCAACCTCATGGCTTCGTTTTTTTCTCTGACATCCATTGTCAACTGTGGGACCTTATATAGACAGGTGTGTACCTTTCCAAACCATGTCCAAACAATTGAATATACCACAGGTGGACTCCAATCAAGTTGTAGAAACATCTCAAGGATGATCAATGGAAACAGGATGCACCTGAGCTCAATTTTGAGGCTCATAGCTGAATACTTATGTAAATATAGTATTTCTGTTTTTTATTTTTAATACATTTGCGAAAATGTATTAAACCTATTTTTGCTTCCTCATTATGGGGTATTGTGTGTAGATTGATGAGGGTAAAAAGTAATTTAATCCATTTTAGAATAAGGCTGTAATGCAACAAAATGTGGAAAAAAGTCAATGGGTCTGAATGCTTTCCGAATGCGCTGTATGCTGAGTTGTTTTGGCATGCTATGCAACTCGAAAGAAAGAACCACTACCAGTAATTCAATCACACTTGTCAAGTCATCATATGCTGTAACACACAATGATGGTGAGATACTGTCAGCCTGTGTGTGTGTGTGTGTGTGTGTGTGTGTGTGTGTGTGTGTGTGTGTGTGTGTGTGTGTGTGTGTGTGTGTGTGTGTGTGTGTGTGTGTGTGTGTGTGTGTGTGTGTGTGTGTGTGTGTGTGTGTGTGTGTGTGTGTGTGCATATAAAGTCGTTGACTGTGGTGTTCCTGTGGTGTTCCTGTGGTGTTCCTGTGGTGTTCATATAAAGTCGTTGACTGTGGTGTTCCTGTGGTGTGGCTATACTCACTTCTTCATTGAAATTTGATAATCGACATTCATGAATTGATGATGATGCTGATGATTAATAATGACAATGATGATAAGCAATTGGCCTATGACCATTTGTTACAAGATGTCATGTTTTTATTATGGCACGTGTGCCGCACTGTCACCAAAACATTATTGTGGGATGCGTTTGGCTCTTGCGCCACTCTGTGGAAGTAAAATTGAACTGTTTTTTATAAGTAGCTTAGGCCTACTGTAGTTCTGCCTTCATCCTTTCACGTGGTCTTTCACATTGGAATAACCACAAGTCTTTGGCCTAATATTCAGATAAATTCTCATTATAAAAAAAGGAATGGAATACACCTGATTAATAAATGTAGTAAATTATTATTCTTGTATTTCCTTTATGCAGTAACATACAGTAAGCAGACCTACATTGATGGAACAGAACAGTTGTGGACATAATATGAGCTCTTAGAAAAACAAACAGCTCTAAATGCTTCATAATTAGTAAGTGTCAAGTCACATGACAAGTTGAGACAATCACAGCTGTGACTCACCTGGATATTTTTAGGTGAAAGGAAGTGGAAAGGAAGGAAGTGTGTGTGTGTGTGTGTGTGTGTGTGTGTGTGTGTGTGTGTGTGTGTGTGTGTGTGTGTGTGTGTGTGTGTGTGTGTGTGTGTGTGTGTGTGTGTGTGTGTGTGTGTGTGTGTGTGTGTGTGTGTGTGTGTGTGTGTGTGTGTGTGTGTGTGTGTGTGTGTGTGTGTGTGTGTGTGTGTGTTTTAAATAAAATAAGACATGACAATTGTATATGCATGCACAACTTAGGACATCATTATGTAATTAAGAAATTTGTAAAGATGACATTTTCCCTCCCCCACCCACAAAACTCTTCTTGTTTATCTCTCTATTATATCTCCTCCCTCTCTCCCACTTCCTCATCTCTCTCTCTGTCTCTCTCGCTCTCTCTCCCTTTCTTTCTCTCTCATTGACACACAGACAACATACAGTATATGTAGAGGAGGAAAGAGATGTTCAGACATCCGTTTTCACAGCTGTCTTGTGACAACCTATTTTAAACATCAACATGGACTTCGACTACCAGCGCTTAAAAGGTCAGGCTTAAACTTTTAACAATTTCATATTCAGTCAGAACTATGTAGGAACAATGTTTTCGTTACTAACTCATTTAATATCATTGCTAATGTTAACCATTGCTTACAATTTTGTTGCCAAGAGTCTTTGTTAACAAACTATGTATAGTTTCAAAATACGTTTTTGAAAGATCATGTCGATCTCACTGACTGTGAGTCCTGGCCATGGCTCTATTTATGAATTTGAGAGTGGTTACATTTCCCCAACCCAATCACTCAGCTTTATACCAAACCAAGTGACAGATCTGCTGTTGGGCTGAAAGAGATAGACAGGTTTGTCTGCGCAGCCGAAGATTGTGTTAGCCCACTAAGCTAAAAACCTACAGGCATTAGCTGTGCGAGCTAAGGCAAGTCTCACAAAAAGGTTACTCATCACACAAGAGTAGTTACCTGACTAGCTTGATTACACTCCGCCTTTTCTCCTCTGAGACACCAACAGATAATAGGCATCAAGTGACCAAATCTTACTCACGGCACCAATGTGACGTGACGTGTGCTTGTTATACAATTGATTATTTGTGATTATTCTACTAAATGAATCCTTTGCACTAATGTGAAAATTTCATTATCTACAATATTATCTACATCTGAAGTTGATGCTAAAAGTGATCTGAATTTATTTATTGTCAGAGCAAGTATGCACTTTACACCATTTGAACTTCTACTCATTGTTATGTTTTTTATGTTGTGTTACTACAGTGTCTTCAGAAGGTATTCATACCCCTTGACTTATTTCACATGTTGTTGTGTCACAGCCTGGGTTCATCATTTATTCAATATATATTTTTGAAAACATGTTTTTAGAAATGTTTGCACATTTATTGAAAATTAAATATATAATTGCCAAAAAATATTCGCACCACTGAGCCAATAAATGTTAGAATAACCTATGGCAGCGATTACAGTTGTTCCGGGTAAGTCTCTAAGAGCTTTACACACCTGGATTGTACAACATTTGCACATGATTCTTTTTTAAATTCTTCAAGCTCTGTCAAAATGGTTGTTGATCATTGCGTGACAGACATTTTCAAATCTTGCAATAGGTTTTCAAGACAATTTAAGTCAAAACTGTAACTTGGCCACTCAGGAACATTCAATGCTGTCTTGGTAAACACCTCCGGTCTATATTTGGCCTTGTGTTTTAGGTTATTTTCCTGCTATAAGGTGAATTTGTCTCCCAGTGTCTGTTGGAAAGCAGACTGAACCTGGTTTTCCTCTAGGATTTTGCCTGTGCTTAGCTCTGTTTCATTTATTTTTATCCTAAAAAAAACTCCCTAGTCCTTGCTGATGACAAGCATACCCATAACATGATGCATCCACTACCATTCTTGAAAATATGAAGAGTGGTACTCAGTGAATTGTATTTGCACCAAATAATGCTCTGTATTCAGAACATAAAGTTGCTTTCTTTGCACATTGTTTCGGCAATTTTACTTTAGTGTCTTATTGCAAACAGGATGCATGATTTTGAATGTATTCTACATTTTCAATCTGTCGTTTAGGTTAGTATTGTGAAGTAACTACAATGTTGTTGATCCATCCTCCTATCACAGCCATTAAACTATGTAACTGTTTTAAAGTCACCATTGGCCTCATGGTGAAATCCTTGAGCAGTTTCCTTCCTCTCCAGCAACTGAGTTAGGAAGGACCCCTGTATCTTTGTAGTGACTGGGTGTATTGATGCACCATCCAAAGTGTCATCAATAATTTTACCATAGTTAAAGGGATATTCGATGTCTACTTTTTAAAATTTTAGCCATCTACTAATACTGTAGGTGTCCTTCTTTGCGGGGCATTGGAACATCTCCCTGGAAATCTCCCTGTGGTTGAATCTGTGTTTGAAAGTCACTGCTTGACTGAGGGACCTCACAGATAATTGTATGAGTTGGTTACAGAGATGAGGCAGTCATCCAAAAATTATGTACAAGATAAGGGACAGGCACTGTAAATTAGCGCAAGCTAACATGTTATGGTGTAAATTGCAATGTGTCAATGTTGTTGCATCTGTCGCTACTCAAATAAATGAAACAATATTATTGCACACAGGGTGAGTCCATGCAACTTATTATGTGACTTGTTAAGCACATTTTTACTCCTGAACTTATTTAGGCTTGACATAACAAATGGGTTGAATACTTATTGACTCAACAAATTTCAGCTTTTCATTTTTAATACATTTCTAAAAAAATCTCAAAATGTTATTCTACTTTGACTGGCCAGTGACACAAAATCTAAATGTAATCCATTTTAAATTCAGGCTTTAACACAATTTGGAAAAAATTCAAGGTCTGTGAATACTTTCTGAAGGCACTTTATATGTATGCTGCTTTTTGGCTAGGGTTCACTTTTTTTAAAGAGATGTGAAAATCAATGTGACTTCTGGTTATATAAAGGTTAAATAAAAAATATATTGTGTTAGTGGCTGTCACTTGTGATGGTTACTGGTTAGCTTTATAGATTATTTTGTGTTGGTTTGCAGATGTTGAAAGCAGGCGAGAGGAGCATATCAGCTGCCTGCCTATCCAACCCCAAAAGCTTGTACCACACCAGCATTCTGCTCAAGACCCGCCCACCCGGCAGACTCCTCCAATCAAACCCAGGAGGAGCTTAAAGGTCCCCAAAAACCCTCGGGAGGAGGTGGCGGCTCTACCAGCCAAACAAAGCATTGGCCAGGAGAATGAGGTTACAGAATTTAAATCTGAAATTAGATTTGACTTCAGATCCCAGATCAGCAAATTTGCATGCTTTTCAATAGTGTTTTCTATGCTTGGTAGACATGACACAGACAAGTATCTGTGCATTAATTGACGTGTATTTCTACTGTGTGAGTGCTTGTTTCTAAAAATACATATGTCTGTGTCTTTGTAGAGAATTTCCCGTAAGCCTCCAGTCAGATTGTCAGGTCTGAAACCATCAGCCACACTTTACACCCTAAACCACACAGTACAATTAGAGACACACAACTTCCTGTGGTTCGGTAAAAAAAAAAGCCATTTCATGAAACGTTAAAACAAAGAGAAGTGAAAGTTACCTCTCTACCTTCAGTGTTGCTGGGTCAGCCCAGTTCAGATTCTGTCTCTAGAGCCTTCTCGAAGATCCTACCGGTTTGATGTGCATACATGGGAAAGGATAGGTGAAATATTATGATGGTTTTATTTGACCTATGAAAGTTTATACCATACACACTTTGACTTACACACCGTACCTACTGAAAAGGCCTGATACAACACAGTAATGTTGTATCAGATGCCGGTGACTGTAGTGTCTTTCTGTTTGTGACGGAGAGCACCAACTGGATGAGCTGCGGGTAAGGCCCAATGTCTAGGATGGGAGGCATGTAGGCCACTTCCATGTAGTTGACTGCATGCTGGAATTAAAAAGGCATGGATTAGCATATCAAGTGTATATCAAGTGTTTAAAATATAACTGTCTTCTCTTGCTGAGGTAACATCTGTGGGAACGTATTCAAGCTTACGTGTGTGAACAACAGCCGTTTTCTCCCTCTCCCACCCCCCTCTCTACCTCTCTCTCTTTCCTTTCAGACCAACACAAAGTGGTAGTTGGTAGGTGCTGTTTCTGGACCGGGCGTTGTTCTCTTTCACTCTCCCTTTTCACCTTTTTTGTTTTCTATTCAATATGGCCTTAAAATCTCCACAATAATGAAAAGATACCAGACAGCTCAACAGAGAAACTATTGAATATGCTTATCAATCTCACAACCCTCAATGTCTATCTCCCTCTATCCCTCCCTATCTCAGACAGTAGTGAAGAGGGTGTCTCCTGCCCTGACTCTGGGTGGCACCGGGCCCCTGAAGCCCTTGTCTCCGTCCCTTCGCGCCCACACCATGCTGTGGTTCGAGAGGACACAGCTCCCCCGCCGGCGTCAGCCTGGCCACCCCCTACCCCGCTGGCTACATGGCTTCGCCACGCGCAGGTTAGACTGACTGTCTGTCTGTCTGTCAGACTGCTAGCACACACAGAAACATATACTGGTATACACATTATCTGCAATAGAAATAAAGAAACATTGTGCATCCTGGGAAACAAGTGCATATGCAAGAAGACCACAGACACACATGCACACAGGTACACTCAACACACATAAAATGCATATGCGCACACACAAGACCACAGATGACACAACACATATATAGGGATACGCATACTCATCTTGACCATTCCCACTTTGAAAGCCTCAGATGGTTCAAAGTGGAGGAGAGATTCACTCAGACTACTTTCACTTGGTCAGGGATAACCACAACTATTCCACTAGAAGAAGTGAAACTGCCATTGTTAAGGGGAGGGAAACTTTTTTGAACTCAGCTGCCATTCTTCGGAATAGTCTTCCAAAGAACTTGAAATTCATAACCTCCATGGTCGGTTTCAAGTTCTTACTGAGAAAATGGCCGAATAATAGCATGTCACGAAAGTGAGGAGTAGGTCTACGTGGGTGAGAAGATAATGCCCGGGATAGCATATGGACTGACTTTTGGTGCTTAGTGTGTTGTATATTGTGTAAAAGTGATTGTCTTTTTTATTTAACTAGGCAAGTCAATTAAGAACAAATTCTTATTTTCAATGACGGCCTAGGAACAGTGGGTTAACTGCCTGTTTAGTGGCAGAACGACAGATTTGTACCTTGTCAGCTCGGGGGTTTGAACTTGCAACCTTCCGGCTACAAGTCCAATGCTCTAACCACTAGGCTACTGTATATATTAGAGGTAAATGAGAGTGTTGTTTATAGCAATGTACTATTGACTCATTTTATGACACGAACATTTACTTTACATTTAAGTCATTTAGCAGAAATTGTTCTGTCATTGTTTTTAGCCACTGAAGCTGGAGCGCTCTCTATGTATGTTTATAAAATTGTCTGTTAAATGCAATCAATGAAACAGGTCATATTCAAACATATTCACACATACATAAGGGGGTGGGGGTTGCTGAGGAAAACATAGCAGAAGGCTATATCGGTCTGCTAATACAGGACTATTAAAAAACACAACTTTTGTGATAAAAATTATATTTTTTAATTCAGGGGGTGCTACAGCACCCTTAGCACCCCTAAATCCCGCGGCTATGGGTACATACAGTATGCACACGAAATAGAAAATAGTTCAGAAAGACACGAGTCAAAGCAAAGACACAATTGTACACACATAGGTGCTCTGTTTGTTCTCATTTTTCTGTCTGTCTGTCTGTCTGTCTGTCTGTCTGTCTGTCTGTCTGTCTGTCTGTCTGTCTGTCTGTCTGTCTGTCTGTCTGTCTGTCTGTCTGTCTGTCGACTGATTGGATAGGGAGGCAGAGGAGCTTCTGAAGGACAAGCAGCAGGGCTGTTTTCTGATCAGGCTCAGCGAGTCAACGATTGGTTTTGTACTCTCGTACAGGTAAAGTCATGACAGACCACACATACACCATACACACACACATACCTAAAGACATCTTTAGATAGACACATAATTTTCCCCCCAGAGGAAAGGATAGATGCCGCCATTTCATCATAGAGGAAGAAGAGGGTGGCAGAGGGGCATGTTACCTCATCGCTGGGGAGGAAAGTCGCCATAGAAGCCTGCAGGAGCTGGTCAGCCACTACACCCAGAATCCCGTGGGGCCCTTCAACGAGATTCTCAACACGCCCTGTGACAAGGTGCCGAGTACATATTCCACACCCCATGCCTCCTTCATGAACGAAAGGAAAATAATCATTGGCACGACCTAATTAGCCTCTAAACATCTAACATTTTGTGGCAAACTATCCTTTTTGGTAAACTCAAATGCAACAGTTTGTTTCTCAATATTTCTGTATCTCTTTTACTCTCTCTCGCAGTCCAATGAAAGTTTTGAGAGTACAGTTAAACTGGGGTTGCAGGATGAAGGTGGAGAGACAACGAAAGTGACCGAAAAGGAAGCCACTGTACGGTCATCAACTGCACCCTCGGCTCCTGACACTGTCCGAGTTCAAGAGATATTGGCTAGCTCAGCCCCTACAGATGATGGGGTGCCAGAGTATGCTGTGGTCAGGAAGGTGCTAAAGAAGTCCTGTTCTCTACCAGAAAGCCAGTTTAGGGAACTAATGGAGGTGAGGAACTATCCTCACTTTAACATTTGTAAGTTAAACAAACCCACTTAAAAAGTCAACGTTATTAATGGATTTACAGAACTACATTACCAATGTTTTTTCCAGGTGACAAATCTGATCGCCCCCCCCAAGATGTGACAAAAACTGGTGTTAGCTGTGTAGGAGCATGTGGGAGAGGTGATGACGACACCGAAGCACTGTACGCTCAAGTCAACAAGCCACCAAGCATGCTTTCCCAGGCAAACATAACTCCCAAAGTCAATGTGGGCAACCCACCAGGCCAGAGGGCGGAGGCAGCGTCCTCCGTCCTGCTCACGAGCAGTGGCTCCGACAAGGACCCGAGTTACAGGAAGCTGGAGCCCCTGCACACCTACGAGGAAACCCCTCATCTGGCCCAACACGAAGAAGAAGAGGCAAAGGAACACATTGACTTCTACGCCATGGGGCGCTGGCGGGATGCCGAGAGGAACGCAGGCGGGCAAGGTGAAAGACAAGACCAGCCACTTATCTTTCAGGGGTTGTATTGTTATTGGCCTGAGCAAGGCACAGCATGCCTGATTCGACCTGAAATTACCCATTACAGTTTAAGCTGCTCCTTAATTTTATGTTATATTTATACAGCCCCATTTTTATCCACGCCTAGAATGAACAATGTACATATAGTGTCTTCGGAAAGTATTCAAACCCCTTGACTTTTTCCACATTTTGTCACATTACCACCTTATTCTAAAATGGATTAAATAAATACAAAATCATCAGCAATCTACACACAAAACCCCATAATGACAAAGTGAAAAAATAGGGTTTTTGAAAATGTTCCAAATGTTTTGAAAATAAAAAACAGTATTGCTGTTGAGACTCGAAATTGAGCTCAGCTGCATCCTGTTTCCATTGATGATCCTTGAAATGTTTCTACAACTTGATTGGACATGATTTGGAAAGGCAGATACCTGTCTATATAAAGGTCCCCACAGTTGACAGTGGATTGTACGAGTGCTGAGACAGGAATGTGTCGAGGCACAGATCTGGGGGAAGAAAATGTGTACCAAAAAATGTGTGCAGCATTGACAGTCCCCAAGAACAGAGTGGCCTACATCATTCTTAAATGGAAGAAGTTTGGAACCACCAAGACTCTTCCTACAGCTGGCCACCTGGCCAAACTGAGCAATTGGGGGAGAAGAGCCTTGGTCAGGGAGGTGACCAAGAACCTGATGGTCACTCTGACAGAACTCTTGAGTTCCTCTGTGGAGATGGGAGAACCTACCAGAGGGACAACCATCTCCGCAGCACTCCACCAATCAGGCCTTTATGGTAGAGTGATCAGAAGGAAGCCACTCCTCAGTAAAAGGCACATGACAGCCTGCTTGGAGTTTGTCAGAAGGCACTTAAAGACTCAGACCATGAGAAACAAAATTCTCTGGTCTGATGAAACCAAGATTGAACTCTTTGGCCTGAATGCCAAGTTTCACATCTGGAGGAATCCTGGCACCATCCCTACGGTCAAGCATTGTGGTGGCAGCATCATGCTGTGGGGATCGAGGCAAATGTCCATTGCCAATGTTGCTTGGCCCAAGCAAATCTCTTATTATTGGTGTCCTTTACTAATGGTTTCTTTGCAGCAAGTTGACCATTAAGGCCTGATTCACACAGTCTCTTCTGAACAGTTGTCTGTTACTTGAACTCTCAAGCATTTATTTGGGCTGCAATTTCTGAGGCTGGTAACTCTAACTTATCCTCTGCAGCAGAGGTAACTCTGGGTCTTTCGTTCCTGTGGTGGTCCTCATGAGAGCCAGTTTCACCATAGCGCTTGATATTTTTTGCAACTGCACTTGAAGCTTTCAAAATTCTTAATTTTCTGTATTGACTGACCTTCATGCCCTTTGCTTATTTGAGCTGTTCTTGCCATAATACGGACTGTCTTACCAAATAGTGCTATTTTCTATATACCCCCTACCTTGTCACAACAACAGATTGGCTCAAATGCATTAATTGAAATTAGCTCAGTTTGACTTTTGGTTGCGTGCACTATACTACAATGTAGAAAATAGTACAAATAAAGAACCCCTTGAATGACTAGGTGTTAACTTTTGACTGGTAGTGTATTTCAGTTTATATTTAATAAATTTGCAAAAAATTCTAAAACCCTGTTTTTATTGTAATTATGGGGTGTTGTGTTTAGATTGACAGGGCGGAATACATTCTAGAATAAGGATGTAACTGAACAAAATGTGGAAAAAGTCATGGGGGCTGAATATTTTCCTAAGGCACTGTAGGACGGTATACATGTATTACAATATTCACTCTCATTTGCAGACCCCCAGCATCACATCTATTCAGAGGTGAACCTAAGGAGAGAGGCCTCCAGTCATGTTCCCCTTCCAGCCAGGACAGCCTCCAACCGGCCTTTACGACCGCCTCGATCAAACGGAAGTGTGCAGGTACTGGAACAAACATATGGTTGTGCATATTATCTATTTTGTCAATACATTATAGCTGATTGTAAATGTTAAGCTTTTTCATTGAGAAAAAAAAATACATTGGTGGATTAAGTTACTCTGAAAATGTTAGAAATATTTTATATAAAAAAATACTTAGGCCCATATTTTTTCTCTAATTTTTCTAGCGATGTGGAGATGCCATCTTTTCTTCCCCATCCCGACCTGGGCTCTTTCTGCCACCTCGTTCAGAACGACCTTTGACTGATGACTCAGGCACCAGCATCTACGAACAGATCCCAGCAAGGCCAACCAGTGCAAAGCCTTCACTGCCTCCACCCAACCCCTGACCACTCTTTACTAAGACCCTGTCACACAACTCCACTTGTAAACCCCACACCCAAGACCCTCTCTGCAATTATCATTTAACAAAATAATGACAACCCCAATATATTTTAAGCCTTACTGTACACTTAACAGATTAAAGGTATGTTTTCTATTTAACTCTAGGCTTGATCATCCTGAATGTCAAGTCTCTGTGTGCCAAAAATGCATCTACAGAAGTTGTGCCCCAATCTACCCTTGAAGAGCACCCCACAAAAAGATTAAGAGAATGGTAAACAAGAATCTCACTTTATAAAACCCAGCGTGTTTGTTTATTTCCCAAACATGAAGTTCCAAGTCACCTGAGAAATTAAGTTCTGTAGAAATTACTTTGAGGGTTTCAAATTAATTTCAAAATAAAACAAAATGCAGCCATTCTTGCATTGTAGCTGTAGTGGGACTTTGTGTACCGTATGGAATGCATGTGCGTGTATGGAATAGAAAAACCAGCAATGAAACCTCTAGCCCATCATCGACCGCTATAGTCAACAAAGCTCAATCTCCCAATCACAAGGAAGCACATCTTCCCCGATCACATGTTCTCGTTTACCCCCAATATGGGTAATTATGCTATTTTAATAAAATACAGTCACTCGCCTCCCAATCTACTAATACCCTTTTCACACCACTGAGCAGAACTGAGATGAAGAGCATTAGTGTGGTTACACATCCAGCATGGTTGCTATAACTATGCTGGGAAGGACAAAGTGACAAAAAAATATCTGAGCCTGCACATTTGTGTCAACACAAGAGTGTGAAACAGTACAAGTTATTAAACCTCAACCCCATCCCTAGCTAGTTCCACAGTGGAGAGTAGAGTGGTCAGTTCTTCTTGGCCTTGGGCGAGTCGTATTTCCTCTTGCTGGAGAACCACAAGAGCAGGGGGATGCCAATGGAGGGGAGGGTCATTACACCGAAAGCAGCCCAGTCCAGCTGGAGAGAGAGAGGGGGGTGAGGGAAGGAGATGTGATGTCACAGCCAATTCAAGGCTTGGGTCAAATTCAGCAAGATACCATTTTGAAAATGGGCAAGTACTTCTTGTCCATTAAAAATAGGGGGGGGGATCTTTCAAAACCCTACTGAAGTGGGGTTCCATTTTAAAGAAACAGGGCATGGAGAATATAACAAAATTAAGCATGGCTGTTTGCAGTCTAGTTTGTTTGGGGTGGCTGGTAACTGGTTGGTAAACAGATGCCTAGTCATTTATTTTCAAGTTTGCCAGCAATTGAGGATAGGACCAGGAGACGATAACACACTGGTACCGAAGACATAGTACTGGCTTTGTTCTACCTCCATACATTACACAAATACTGAGCAAGCAACTATATGTATGCCAAGAAATGGAGAGTCTAGTTCTTTCTGATGAACATACTAAAGCCTTGTATTTTTGCAAGGATATTTTAGTCTAGGCCTCTGTCCAACAAAATGCTGGTTTCCTGGACTCAGATTGAGACATTCGAGTAAAAATCACTTCAAATAAAAGGTTTGCCATTGAGCATGCATTTAAGACTAGGATTAAGAGTAATATGGGGCCAGGAAGTCAGCCCGAAGGGCATCAAGTTAGCTCCAAATATGTGGTATATCACCAAACACTCCTGTAAGAGGTCTATAACAACCATAATGCTTTGAAAGGACAAATGACTTACATAGTGGGGGGAGAAACGCCTGTCAAACTCCCTTTGAGCTAAAATCCCACCCTGTCCAGGGGCACTGGTGTAGCCAACCTGTAGGAAGACAGAAGGGGGTTTAATTTCCTCAAAAGGTCACAAACACCACTACTCTGCATCAGTCTCTAGTTGCATTGACGAGTTTCCAATTATTTGAAATCCATAACAGGATGTGTGCAAGTGCACAATGCATAAAAACAATTGCCAGGAAATATCAACACCAGCCTAATAGGCTATTAAGCTACATTCTGCATGTTAATGTAGCAGAGAATAACTTCCAGACTGGAGAGAATAGAGAACAGAGCAAGTCTGCAGACTGGAGTTCAAATACCATTTTAAATACTTCAGCTCTGCTTGATGGAACTAACTATTGCAATGGGACCAATACAAAAGCACAAAAAAGTTCAAACCCTGACCACATGCCAGTGCTTAAGCAAACACTCAAAGTATCAAGATTTCAAATATAATTTCAAACCAGGTTAGGGCCCGTATTTATAAAGCATCTCAGTATAGGAGTGTTGATCTAGGACCAAGTCCATGCTGTCCATGCAATCTTATTCATTATGATGTAAAAGGGAAAACATTATCCAAGATCATTATTCCTACTCCTAAAATGCTTTATAAATACAGGCCCTGGTCTGCATAGATGATTCTGCTCTCCCTTACCACAACCTGTCCTCCCTCCTGAGCCAGGTAGCTGACGGAGGCAGAGGTGAAGTTAAAGTATCCGGCCTTCAGGGGGCGCAGTACCACAGTATGAGAGACGTTGCTGGCACTGGGGACAGTTAAGATAAACAACTAGAGCAGGGTTGTCACTCATTCCATGCAAGGCCTAGTGTCTACAGTTTTTTCTTTCTTCAATTAAGCCCTAGACAACCAGGTGTCGAGAGTAGAGTTCCTTACTAATTGATTCATCAATTAAGTATAAGGAAGGAGCGGAAATCTGCAGACACTAGCCCTCCGTGGAATGAGTTTGACAACTGAACTTGAGAATCTGCAATACAACTTCAGAGTAAGCGGTAGGCTTCATACAAGATTGGTGCTTAGGAGCCGTTGAGCTGAGACATTGTAGGATTGTGCCTTTAAAGGATACGGGGCGATCCTGTCCCATTTCACATTCAGCATCCCAGAGACGATGCCGAAATCCTCAGGGGGGAAGGAGTCATCAGACAGCTCAACCTCTAGGGCAGCGCTGTGGAACGAGTATTCAGAATGAGTTAAGGCAGATTGTGAAACCTCACACTCTGGGATAAGGGTACAGAATTGGGAAGCAAACAAATAAACTAATATTCAGCACACAGAGACTGACATTGAATGGCTTGTCTTAACACTCAATGTAATTTTTCAATACCTGGTTCCAACGTTGTAGATGTTGTACTGCAGTGTGAGATCACGGCCCTCAACGGCATAACGGTTCAACAGGGACTTGGAAGCTAACAGACGAGCCCCCTCCTCTCCTGTCCCCAAACCCAGCAGACCCAGTAGAGCAAACACGTACAGAGCCCTCATCTGCAATAGAGTAGGAAAAGTAGTCAATACAAACTCAAGTGAAATTACAGTGAAAAAGTGTCGTGTGTACTTCAGTCCCGTCAAAGAATCATTGATCCCTGACAAAAATACAAGAGTAGCATTTTTTAAATTACCTTTATTTAACTAGGCAAGTCAGTTAAGAACAAATTCAATGACGGCCTATGAACAGTGGGTTTACTTCCTTGTTCAGGGACAGAACGAACAGATTTTTACCTTTTCGGCTGGAGGGATTCGATCAGGTTACGAGTCCAACGCTCTAACCACTAGGCTACCTGCCGCCTCTGGCTATATGCCTAACGTTATATTTCTAAATATTGTAAAACTCATTCACTTCGTATGATAAGATAAAGCGAAGTGCCAACTAGCAATGCTAAGTGAGGATAAAATGACCAATATTTGATCCATTCGTGTCAAAACTAAGATTTCAACATAGTATTGGATAATTAAATACACCCATCTAACGTTAGCTAATGACGTTATAGATTATCGGCCAATCTACCACAATTTGATCGTGGTACAAATTTGATTCAGAGTTTTTTTTTTTAACAGCCAAAGCATACGTGTACGTGGTGTCAACTTTGAACTTGGCGCTATGAGATGTGCTAGCTACGGTGGCTAACGATTATCTACAACCAGATGTTACAACGAAAGATGACCTTAGTTAGCTGACTAGCTGCAATTTTCTTGAATGGATTACAAAAACCACATGGTCAACAAAGCGTTAACCACAATCTGACAAAATTAACATTACGAGATACCGGTTAGCAGCTAGATAGCAAAAAAATAAAAAATATCTGCAGGTTTACGCTTACGTGTACTTGGCTAACTAACGTTAACTGGGTCGACGACTTGCAGTCAAGAACATAACCAACTTGCAAATAGTATATTTACAAATAATACGTGAATCTTTGACAATGTATTAAAAATCATGAATTCCTTTGTCCGTTTTATATTATAACAGGGTAAAACACATAAAACGATACAAACCATAACAGATAAAGCAGTCTCACCTTCCTTTCGTTTCCTGTCAAATCAGCAAAGAATATCAACACGCATGCTCAATATATTTCAGCCCTCGTTTAGAGTGACGTGGCCAGTGACGTCATTCCGGTTTACGTGCTGCTGTGCGGTTTGTTACATTTTTTCCCTCGCTCAACTTTTTTCATTAAACTTTTTCACCCCGGACCTCCATCAGCCGAAGCTAAGTAGTAGGGTAGGGCTTTCTATAGAGCTTAATTTTTATGGAATGGTCTGCCTGTCCATGTGAGAGACCTTTAAGTCTTTATTGAAGACTCATCTCTTCAATAGGTCCTATGATTGAGTGTAGTCTGGCCCAGGGTTGTGAACGGAAGGCACTGGAGCGACGAACCGCCCTTACTGTCTCTGCCTGGCCCGGTTCCCCTTTCTCCGCTGGGATTCCGTGCCGTCCCAAAGAGCAGTGTTGCCAACTCCTCAGTAAGGAAAGTAGCCATTGGCTGTCCTAAAAGGCGTTAAATGACGCAATCGCCTAATTTGCATAATTAGCAATGTGCATGTAATTGTGATGGACGCTGTAGGTGACGTCCTGGGAGAGACAAAAAAGTGAGTAAAAACCCTAAATATGTTTAGAACTACAAATGAGGAAGCTGCAGAGAGTGGCACACACAGTGAATAAGAACCAGATATTTGAGGACATACTCCTCCACTTTATGGACCCCATTGTTAATCCCCGTCATAACAGAGTCATTGTCAGTCCCTATCCCCAGGAGTTTTTATTTTTTAAGTCAACACTTCTCGAGGAAAGCCACAACAGCACGGGCTATATATTTGGCATCTCCTCCCTCCAACTCAACAAGCCCCAGAAATGTTAATACGATTGTCTGCTTGATGTCACCTTATCACAACCCCCAGGTACATAGAAACACTTACATCCGTGGACTCATCGAGGAGGCTGAAACGCTGGTCACCCACATCAGCGACCAACTTTTTCAGAAAGTATGGTGCTAAAACACCATTAATAATGTCTGTGCACTTTGTCCTGTGCATTTTGAAGTGGGTAGCAGCAGTAGAGTCTGAGAAAGCAGCTCTACACGCTTCTCTGATGTGATCACATGCCAGTGTAAGAGTATAGACTTTACGCCTGTCCCCTCGCCCTGCAGGGACGCTCTGCACACATCAACAGTCTCCCTCAAGCATCGTTACCCATCGCTCCACAAAAGCTGCGGCGCTATTAGCGCATACCACCGCTAACTAGCTAGCCATTTCACATCGGTTACACCAGCATGGAACAGTGTTCAGCGATAGCTAATGCCATGGTGGCCTCAGCCTTTTTTTGCAGAGTCTATTTAAAAAAAAAAAGAAATGTCAGCTTGTTTTGGGTGGAACTGTTATAAGGCTTTGCCTTCTGAGTATGTTTTAGAGTTTTCATGTGTTTTTATACATCACTAAGTTTGGCTTAGAAATCTTGCTGACAGTACAGGCAGTATGCCCTTGTATCATTTCCAATAAACGGCTTCAATTAGCCTTTGAATTCAGGGTTTGATTCCCACTCCTTTCTGTATTTCTGAGTGTACAGTTTAGACTGAGACATGATGAGCTTGCCAGCTTTTAACCAGGGCAAGGTGACCAGAAACATGACCAAATACAAACAGTGTAGCTATTCCCTCTGCAAGGCAATCAAACAAGCTAAGCGTTAGTATAGAGACAAAGTAGTGTCGCAATTCAATGGCTCAGACACAAGAGGTATGTGGCAGGGTCTACAGTCAATCACGGATTACAAAAAGAAAACCAGCCCCGTCGTGGACCAGGATGTCTTGCTCCCAGACAGACTAAATAACCTTTTTGCTCGCTTTGAGGACAATACAGTGCCACTGACACAGCCCGCTACCAAAACCTGCGGACTCTCCTTCACTGCAGCCGACATGAGTAAAACATTTAAACGTGTTAACCCTCGCAAGACTGCAGGCCCAGACGGCATCCCCAGCCTCGTCCTCAGAGCATGCACAGACCAGCTGGCTGGTGTGTTTACGGACATATTCAATCAATCCTTATCCCAGTCTGCTGTTCCCACATGCTTCAAGAGGGCCACCATTATTCCTGTTCCCAAGAAAGCTAAGGTAACTGAGCTAAACAACTACCTCCCCGTAGCACTCACTTCCGTCATTTTTTTATTATTATTATTTTTTTATTTCACCTTTATTTAACCAGGTAGGCTAGTTGAGAACAAGTTCTCATTTGCAACTGCGACCTGGCCAAAATAAAGCATAGCAGTGTGAACAGACAACACAGAGTTACACATGGAGTAAACAATTAACAAGTCAATAACACAGTAGAAAACAAAATGGGCCGTCTATATACAATGTGTGCAAAAGGCATGAGGAGGTAGGCGAATAATACAATTTTGCAGATTAACACTGGAGTGATAAATGATCAGATGGTCATGTACAGGTAGAGATATTGGTGTGCAAAAGAGCAGAAAAGTAAATAAATAAAAAACAGTATAAAAACAGTATGGGGATGAGGTAGGTGAAAATGGGTGGGCTATTTACCAATAGACTATGTACAGCTGCAGCGATCGATTAGCTGCTCGGATAGCTGACGTTTGAAGTTTGTGAGGGAGATAAAAGTCTCCAACTTCAGCGATTTTTGCAGTTCGTTCCAGTCACAGGCAGCAGAGTACTGGAACGAAAGGCGGCCAAATGAGGTGTTGGCTTTAGGGATGATCAGTGAGATACACCTGCTGGAGCGCGTGCTACGGATGGGTGTTGCCATCGTGACCAGTGAACTGAGATAAGGCGGAGCTTTACCTAGCATGGACTTGTAGATGACCTGGAGCCAGTGGGTCTGGCGACGAATATGTAGTGAGGGCCAGCCGACTAGAGCATACAAGTCGCAGTGGTGGGTGGTATACGGTGCTTTAGTGACAAAACGGATGGCACTGTGATAGACTGCATCCAGTTTGCTGAGTAGAGTGTTGGAAGCCATTTTGTAGATGACATCGCTGAAGTCGAGGATCGGTAGGATAGTCAGTTTTACTAGGGTAAGCTTGGCGGCGTGAGTGAAGGAGGCTTTGTTGCGGAATAGAAAGCCGACTCTTGATTTGATTTTCGATTGGAGATGTTTGATATGAGTCTGGAAGGAGAGTTTGCAGTCTAGCCAGACACCTAGGTACTTATAGGTGTCCACATATTCAAGGTCGGAACCATCCAGGGTGGCGATGCTAGTCGGGCATGCGGGTGCAGGCAGCGATCGGTTGAAAAGCATGCATTTGGTTTTACTCGCGTTTAAGAGCAGTTGGAGGCCACGGAAGGAGTGCTGTATGGCATTGAAGCTCGTTTGGAGGTTAGATAGCACAGTGTCCAATGACGGGCCAAAAGTATATAGAATGGTGTCGTCTGCGTAGAGGTGGATCAGGGAATCGCCCGCAGCAAGAGCAACATCATTGATATATAGAGAGAAAAGAGTCGGCCCGAGAATTGAACCCTGTGGCACCCCCACAGAGACTGCCAGAGGACCGGACAGCATGCCCTCCGATTTGACACACTGAACTCTGTCTGCAAAGTAATTGGTGAACCAGGCAAGGCAGTCATCCGAAAAACCGAGGCTATTGAGTCTGCCGATAAGAATATGGTGATTGACAGAGTCGAAAGCCTTGACGAGGTCGATGAAGACGGCTGCACAGTACTGTCTTTTATCGATGGCGGTTATGATATCGTTTAGTACCTTGAGTGTAGCTGAGGTGCACCCGTGACCGGCTCGGAAACCAGATTGCACAGCGGAGAAGGTACGGTGGGATTCGAGATGGTCAGTGACCTGTTTGTTGACTTGGCTTTCGAAGACCTTAGATAGGCAGGGCAGGATGGATATAGGTCTATAACAGTTTGGGTCCAGGGTGTCTCCCCCTTTGAAGAGGGGGATGACTGCGGCAGCTTTCCAATCCTTGGGGATCTCAGACGATATGAAAGAGAGGTTGAACAGGCTGGTAATAGGGGTTGCGACAATGGCGGCAGATAGTTTCAGAAATTGAGGGTCCAGATTGTCAAGCCCAGCTGATTTGTATGGGTCCAGGTTTTGCAGCTCTTTCAGAACATCTGCTATCTGGATTTGGGTAAAGGAGAACCTGGAGAGGCTTGGGCGAGGAGCTGCGGGGGGGGGCAGAGCTGTTGGCCGAGGTTGGAGTAGCCAGGCGGAAGGCATGGCCAACCGTTGAGAAGTGCTTATTGAAGTTTTCGATAATCATGGATTTATCGGTGTAGACCGTGTTACCTAGCCTCAGTGCAGTGGGCAGCTGGGAGGAGGTGCTCTTGTTCTCCATGGACTTCACAGTGTCCCAGAACTTTTTGGAGTTGGAGGTACAGGATGCAAACTTCTGCCTGAAGAAGCTGGCCTTAGCTTTCCTGACTGACTGCGTGTATTGGTTCCTGACTTCCCTGAACAGTTTCATATCACGGGGGCTATTCGATGCTATTGCAGTCCGCCACAGGATGTTTTTGTGCTGGTCGAGGGCAGTCAGGCCTGGAGTGAACCAAGGGCTGTATCTGTTCTTGGTTCTGCATTTTTTGAACGGAGCATGCTTATCTAAAATGGTGAGGAAGTTACTTTTAAAGAATGACCAGGCATCCTCAACTGACGGGATGAGGTCAATGTCCTTCCAGGATACCCGGGCCAGGTCGATTAGAAAGGCCTGCTCACATAAGTGTTTTAGTGAGCGTTTGACAGTGATGAGGGGTGGTCGTTTGACTGCGGCTCCGTGGCGGATACAGGCAATGAGGCAGTGGTCGCTGAGATCCTGGTTGAAGACAGCGGAGGCGTATTTGGAGGGCCAGTTGGTCAGGATGACGTCTATGAGGGTGTCCTTGTTTACAGAGTTAAGGTTGTACCTGGTGGGTTCCTTGATGATTTGAGTGAGATTGAGGGCATCTAGCTTAGATTGTAGGACTGCCGGGGTGTTAAGCATATCCCAGTTTAGGTCACATAACAGAACAAACTCTGAAGCTAGATGGGGGGCGATCAATTCACAAATGGTGTCCAGGGCACAGCTGGGAGCTGAGGGTGGTCGGTAGCAGGCGGAAACAGTGAGAGACTTATTTCTGGAGAGAGTAATTTTCAAAATTAGTAGTTCAAACTGTTTGGGTATGGACCTGGAAAGTATGACAATACTTTGCAGGCTATCTCTGCAGTAGACTGCGACTCCGCCCCCTTTGGCAGTTCTATCTTGACGGAAGATGTTATAGTTGGGTATGGAAATCTCTGAATTTTTGGTGGCCTTCCTGAGCCAGGATTCAGACACGGCAAGGACATCAGGGTTAGCAGAGTGTGCTAAAGCAGTGAGTAAAACAAACTTAGGGAGGAGGCTTCTGATGTTGACATGCATAAAACCAAGGCTTTTTCGATCACAGAAGTCAACAGATGAGGGTACCTGGGGACATGCAGGGCCTGGGTTTACCTCCACATCACCCGCGGAACAGAGAAGGAGTAGTATGAGGGTGCGGCTAAAGGCTATCAAAACTGGTCGCCTAGAGCGTTGGGGGCAGAGGATAAGAGGAGCAGGTTTCTGGGCATGGTAGAATATATTCAGGGCATAATGCGCAGACAGGGGTATGGTGGGGTGCGGGTACAGCGGAGGTAAGCCCAGGCACTGGGTGATGATGAGAGAGGTTGTATCTCTGGACATGCTGGTTGTAATGGGTGAGGTCACCGCATGTGTGGGAGGTGGGACAAAGGAGGTAACGGGTATGCAGAGTGGATCTAGGGGCTCCATTGTGAACTAAAACAATGATAACTAACCTGAACAACAGTATACAAGGCATATTGACATTTGAGAGAGACATACAGCGAGGCAAACAGTAATCACAGGTGTTGAATTGGGAAAGCTAGCTAAAAATAGTAGGCGAGGCTAATCAGCTAGCATAACAAACAGCAAGTAAAATGGCGTTGACTAGGCAACTGGGCCGACAGATAAAACAAACAAGCAGAATGGAGTACCGTGATTAATGGACAGTCCAGTGTGCGTCAGCTATGTAGCCAAGAGATCAGTGTCCAGGGGGAAGCGGTGGATGGGCAGGGAAGCTGGACTGGCGAGTGTTATCCAGGTTTAAAAAGAAACTAACAATGACTAAATAGCTTGTAGCTAGTTAACTGGTTAGCGTCTGGAGGTTCTTGAGTGAGTCATAAAAATAAAATTTAAATTAAAAGTAATAGCGATTCCGTATCACAGTGGGTGAGGCAGGTTTCCGGAAGGTATAAACAAAATAAAAATCAAAAGGAGATAGAAAGTAAATGGGTTCAGAGAGTGTTTGGGACGCGGTGTTTCAGACGGTTAGCAGGCCTGTGCTATCAAGCTTACAGTTCGTAGGCCCGCGCTAGACAAGCTAGCCATTAGCAGGCCGAATTAGCAAGCAGGGAGATAGCGAGGGCTAGAGAGTTAACCTTTGAGGGACGTCGCGATGGGGTGAGTCTGTTTATTCCTCTTCATGCGGTGACATCGACAGACCGGTCGTGGGCCCGGGTAATTGTAGCCCAGGAGTATGCTACAGGTGCTCTAGTACGCTAGGTGAGCTGGAGACACAGCGTTTCAGAAAGCTCGCGGGCCTTGGCCAGCAGATGGATCTTTGGCGATGTCGCAACGGAAAAGCCTGTTGAAACCACCTCGGACGATTATGTTGGCGGACCAGTCGTGATGGATCGGCGGGGCTCCGTGTCGGCAGTAAAGGGTCCAGGCCAATTGGCAAGAGAGGTAATGTTGGACCTCTTCGGCTAGTCGGGAGATGGACTTAGCTCGAGGCTAGCTCAAGGCTAACTGGTGCTTGCTTTGGGGCAGAGACTTTAGCCAGGAGTAGCCACACGGATTGCAGCTAGCTAGTTGCGATGATCCGGTGTAAAGGTTCAGAGCTTGCGGTAGGAATCCGGAGATGTGGTAGAGAAAAAGCAGTCTGATATGCTCTGGGTTGATGTCGCGCTGGTGTCCTAGTTAGCTGTGAAGACCGCTAGCAGTGGCTAACTGAGTACTAGCTAGTAGCTAGTTAGCTGGCTAGCTTCTGATGGGGGTTCCGGTTCTAAAGTATAGAAAAAGCAGATCCGTACCACATTTTGGGTGATGCGGGTTGCAGGAGAGTATATTCAGCCAATAGTTGGAAAGTGAGATTAAAATATGTACGAAATATATACAGAAAAAAAACGAGGAAAACTATATTTACACCAGACAGGACGGGACAAGACAAAACACACGTCTGACTGCTACGCCATCTTGGAGGACATCATGAAGTGCTTTGAGAGACTAGTCAAGGACCATATCTCCTCCACCCTAGACCCACTGCAATTTGCTTACCGCCCCAATAGGTCCACAGACGATGCAATCGCAACCACACTGCACACTGCCCTAACCCATCTGGACAAGAGGAATACCTATGTGAGAATGCTGTTCATCGACTACAGCTCAGCATTTAACACCATAGTACCCTCCATACTCGTCATCAAACTCAAGACCCTGGGTCTCGACCCCGCCCTGTGCAACTGGGTGCTGGACTTCCTGACGGGATGCCCCCTGGTAGTGAGGGTAGGTAACAACATCTCCACCCCACTGATCCTCAACACTCGGGCCCCACAAGGGTGCGTTCTGAGCCCTCTCCTGTATTCCCTGTTCACCCATGACTGTGTGGCCATGCTCGCCTCCAACTCAATCATCAAGTTTGTAGACGACACTACAGTGGTAGGCTTGATTACCAACAACGACCAGACGGCCTACAGGGAGGAGGTGAGGGCCCTCGGAGTGTGGTGTCAGGAAAATAACCTCACACTCAACGTCAACAAAACAAAGGAGATGATTGTGAACTTCAGGAAACAGCAGAGGGAGCACCCCACTATCCACATCGATGGGACAGTAGTGGAGAAGTAGTACGTTTTAAGTTCCTCTGCGTACACATCACGGACAAACTGAATTGGTCCACCCACACAGACAGTGTTGTGAAGAAGGCGCAGCAGCGCCTCTTCAACCTCAGGAGGCTGAAGAAACTCGGCTTGTCACCAAAAGCACTCACAAACTTCTACAGATGCACAATCGAGAGCATCCTGTCGGGCTGTATCACCGCCTGGTATAGAAACTGCTCCGCCCACAACTGTAAGACTCTCCGGAGGGTAGTGAGGTCTGCACAACGCATCACCGGGGGCAAACTACCTGCCGTCCAGGACACCTACACCACCCTCAAACCTTTACTGCCCATGATATCAGCGAGGATATGGCAGGCAGATAGCCTAGCGTAGAGCTTTGGCCCAGTAATCAAAAGGTCATTGTTTTGGCTCACTGAGCAGACTAGGTGAATAATCTTCTGTTGTGCCCAAGAGCAAAGAACTTAATCCTAGTCGCTCTGGATGAGAGCATCTGCTAAATTACTTAAATGTAAATACGGGTTCCACATTTGGACCATTGGAGGGATGCAAATGGCTGCCCTCCAGATCGCAAGGCATTATTGTGAAATATTGGAGTATGGGCATGCCATCTTGATTCCCAGTTACATTGTTTTCAATTTTGCGCCAGTTAGAGATTGTGTGAGCAATAATAGGACCAAAGCGTAGTTTACATTGTTCAATGGATATATCAGTGAAGACCACCTCTTCCAGGGCAATAGGAGACACCAAATGTCTCTCTATACTCTGCCAGGGTAGCGGTAGAATCATGTCTATACCAATTTAGGATGGGAAGAAGCTCTAGTAGCTGGAAATACAACTTTAAATTTGGTACCGATAATCCTATGTCTTTCTCTTTTTGTAAATTTGTGAGTTTTATCCAGAATTGCTTACCTTGCCATATAAATTTCAAAACCGCACTATGAATTTTCCCCCCCGATAGCCAGAAGGGGTAGACAAGGGAAGTATTGAACTATAGAAATTCAGCTGTGGCAATATATTAATTTTAACAATAGATTATATATTGATATTCTGCCAGTTAAAGTAACTGGGACGTTAGTCCATCTACTGTTAAAGTTTCTGGCAATGATTTTAGGATATTTAAGGAAGGAAATATATCTATTCCCAAATATTTCAAATGGTAAACGATTGGGATTCCATAAGTAGAGATAGGGTCTTGAGAGGCAGGGTCTTGAGAGGCAGTAGGGCCGATTTGGTTAGGTTCATTGTATAACTTGAGATGGAGCTGAATTAGTCTATGATCATGAATGTCTTTGGGAGGGATTGAGAAACATGTTCTAGATAAAGTAAGATATATCGTTTTAATGAGATGACGTGATCTGTAGAATTGAGAGATATTGGTGTAATTTATTTCGATTGTTGAAATGCCTTTGCCAGAGAACTTGCCTGCTACTTCTAGTTCTTCTGAATGGAAAAGAGCAGGTATTGCCTGTTATTACTATGGCTGAGGAACTGGCATTTAGTACTTAAATAATATTAAGGATATTGATGCCAAGTCCCATATGTTCCAACGTCGATCAAAGATATGACCATTATAGTCTATCAAAATCTTTTTCTGCTTTGAGGTATGAACTGCCCAAGGAGCTTTGGTTTCTGATGAAGCATGTAGGATATGTAATAGATGACGGAGGTTATCTGAGGATAGTTTAACAGGTCCAGATGTACCAATTTAGTTAAGCATGTTTCGAGAGGTGATCAAAGAATTGTAGAAAATAGTTTAATATCTGTGATTATAAAGGATAGTGGGCGATAGTTAGAGCACTGGGTGGCGTCCTTAACTTTTTTAATTTAGTGCTGTATTTACATCCCTTCCAAATGAAGAGAGTAGTCGCTACCTGATCTGAAAAAAGTTTTTGTTGAGAACGTATTGTTGCAGAAAATCTGCAACATATTCTTACATTTAAAATAGATCAAGCAATGGGAAAAACAAATCTACATCACATTATTTTTGCACATATTCATACACTAATTGTTTCATAATTCACCCACAGACATTACATATGCATAGAAAGACACATTGTTTTATTTTATTAATGATTAATAAGAGTGATGTGATGGGGTAGATCCTCATGAAGGACCTCTGGGCACAGAAGGCGATCTGGAGCGTAGTTGTCACGCCCTGGTCATAGAGAGGCCTTTATTCTCTATTTTGGTTAGGCCAGGGTGCGACTAGTGTGGGCATTCTAGTTTCTTTATTTCTATGTTTTCTATTTCTTTTTTTTGGCCAAGTGTGGTTCTCAATCAGAGGCAGCTGTCTATCGGCAGCCTTTTTCCCCACCTGTGTTTTGTGGGTAGTTGTTTTCTGTATGGTTGATTTGCCTTACAGAACTGTTTGTGTTTTCTTATTATGTTAGAGTGTTTTGAGTCATAAAAAATCATGAACACTTACCATGCTGCGCTTTGGTCCGATCCTCATTCTGACAAGAGACGTGACAGTAGTGGGTTTCTTGATTAGTGAGTGGTGTGATGGGTCAAATCTGCAATGAAGAGAGGACATTCCTGAAGAAAAAACTGTGGAATCAGCTGGCTAAAAGTATTCCCATGGTACTAGTTGAGGTTTGTGTCAGTTATACCTTAGATATGTCTACAGAAAAGAGCAAATTGCTCAGTACATACTTCTCATCCTTCTCCACCATTTTAGGACTTTCCAGAGGGCCCACAACACATTGAACTCCTGAGTTTTCTGGATTTTTATGACACTTACTGTAAGCATAAAAAAATGATAAAATACATTTATGATTGGCATAATGTGGATATGCAAGACAGAACAGTAACGTACAGAAATATCTTCAACAGAATCTACAAAAAATATCTCATTGCCTCCCCCATTTCTCCTTCACCCAAATCCAGATAGCTGGACCCCTACAAATCAGCTGGGCTAGACAATCTGGACCCTCACTTTCTAAAAATTATCCACCACAGTTGTTGCATCCCCTATTACTAGCCTGTTCAACCTCTCTTTCGTATCGTCTGAGATCCCCAGAGATTGCAAAGCTACCGCGGTTGTCCCCCTCTTCAAAGGGGGAGACACTCTAGACCCAAACTGTTACAGACCTATGTCTATCCTACACCTGGCTATCAGCAGAGCCTTGTCTGGCAGCGAAACAGTTAATTCAGCCTCATTTACTGCCTTTTAAAAAAACATAGTTGATATGGCTGAATTGTTTAAACAAATGTGGTTTCTACTGACAATTTACATGTACAAACTATGGCATAATGGAATGATGAACAGATAAGAGGCAATTTGTAATTTCGATTAAGACATTGTCATGACGTTGGCCTGGGGGTAGGTTTATGACAGTCATAAATACCTACCCCCCCCCTTTTCCTCTCTCTACCCTACTGATGTTACATTTGCAAAACCCTTGGTGAACATAGAGATTCTGGGAACATCAGAAGGTGGGGGAAATGAACTATATTCTGGTAATCCGACCAATTGTACATATGCGGTGGTACTTAATGAATATGATGTCAGTTGGGTTGTCATCTGAGACATTCTCATCAATGATAAAATGACATAAACTCTACAGTGGAAAGTCTACACATCAGAGTTATCGGATTCACATGGAATTGTTGTTCAATTTAAATGTTTGAATATGAAATTATTCGTGATGGGATGAAATGTGATTTTAGCTTCTAAAATGTGAGATTTGGGTTTTCATAAGGTAGGGCTCTGCTCAATCAGTGGCCCGCCCCTGTGAAGGGACATGGGCTATAAAAACTTTCAAACACGCCCTCCTCTCCCTTCCTGTATAAAGCCTTGACGACGATATAACCTCCTGTTCCGAGGATGTGAGGACGACGGTCCGATGTCAGAATGGTTCAGATAATGACTACAGAACGAAGCCAACATCAGCGTGAGCTTTGGTTGCGAATGGTATGAACTTTGAACTCTTATTCACTCTTACGTCCTAGCCGTTGAGTTAGCAACAGCAGCTGCAAACGCAGGTTAGGAAGGAACAGACAGAGTATTCCATCTAAATCAAATCAAATTTATTTGTCACATACACACACAACAACATTACTACAACGTATCCAATCTACCAGTAGAGACATTCTTCAAAGGACAAAGGACTCGGTTGGGCAACACGGCCTTCCATCTACCACCAACCTACCGAAGCGCAGCTCAGAGTAAATATTTATTGCATTTTCCTTTTCCAAATGAGCGTTAATTTAGAATGCATAAGATACTGTATTTATGATAGCACAGCGTATTCCCTTTGTTCCTCAGTCTTCCCACTCTTTCACTCAAACCCAGCCCTTTGCTTTTCTGTAACCAGCTGTCATATCTGTTCCGCCCGCTAGGGACGTATTCCTTCATGACTTAATTTGTAATCACGTTAATGATTTAATTATGTGTATGTGTAATTCTGTGTGATTAGTTATGTATTTAGTAAATAAATAATTAAACCCAATTTTGTATTGCTGATTCCACTTGTTAGCCAGGGTTCATGCAGATAACCAAGAATTTACAACTTTCAGATGAGACTGAATTAAGATGATGATTAATATTGACTGCTATTGATGTAAAATATTACTAGGTCTTTATGAGTTTGTTCAGAAGATAACAGCTCTATAAATATTATTTAGTGGTGCCCCGACTCTAGTTAATTACATTTACATGATTAGCTCAATCAGGTAATATTAACTATGGATAAATTATTTTATAGAATAGCATGTCACATCACTTAATCCGGCATAGCCAAAGACACAACAACATTAATGAGTGAGCTAAGACTGACGTAGTCAATATAACTATTTGTTTAGCATTTTTGAAATGTACAGTGACAGAATTTAGAACATGGGCCGTTCTTATAGTATTCTCCCTGTAAACCAAGTCAGAACCGTATGATAAATAAAGGGGGCATATAAGCAGACAATGAAAGCTCTTACAATTATTATATACACTGCTCAAAAAAATAAAGGGAACACTAAAATAACACATCCTAGATTTGAATGAATGAAATATTCTTATTCAATACTTTTTTCTTTACATAGGTGAATGTGCTGACAACAAAATCACACAAAAATTATCAATGGAAATCCAATTGATCAACCCATGGAGGTCTGGATTTGGAGTCACACTCAACATTAAAGTGGAAAACCACACTACAGGCTGATCCAACTTTGATGTAATGTCCTTAAAACAAGTCAAAATGAGGCTCAGTAGTGTGTGTGGCCTCCACGTGCCTGTATGACCTCCCTACAATGCCTAGGCATGCTCCTGATGAGGTGGCGGATAGTCTCCTGAGAGATCTCCTCCCAGACCTGGACTAAAGCATCCGCCAACTCCTGGACAGTCTGTGGTGCAACGTGGCGTTGGTGGATGGAGCGAGACATGATGTCCCAGATGTGCTCAATTGGATTCAGATCAGGGGAATGGGCGGGCCAGTCCATAGCATCAATGCCTTCCTCTTGCAGGAACTGCTGACACACTACAGCCACATGAGGTCTAGCATTGTCTTGCATTAGGAGGAACCCAGGGCCAACCGCACCAGCATATGGTCTCACAAGGGGTCTGAGGATCTCATCTCAGTACCTGATGGCAGTTAGGCTACCTCTGGCGTGCACATGGAGGGCTGTGCGGCCCCCCAAAGAAATGCCACCCCACACCATGACTGACCCACCGCAAAACCGGTCATGCTGGAGGATGTTGCAGGCAGCAGAACGTTCTCCACAGCGTCTCCAGACTCTGTCACGTCTGTTACATGTGCTCAGTGTGAACCTGCTTTCATCTGTGAAGAGCACAGGGCGCCAGTGGCGAATTTGCCAATCTTGGTGTTCTCTGACAAATGCCAAACGTCCTGCACGGTGTTGGGCTGTAAGCACAACCCCCATCTGTGTATGTCGGGCCCTCATACCACCCTCATGGAGTCTGTTTCTGACTGTTTGAGCAGACACGTGCACATTTGTGGCCTGCTGGAGGTAATTTTGCAGGGCTCTGGCGGTGCTCCTCCTGCTCCTCCTTGCACAAAGGCGGAGGTAGCGGTCCTGCTGCTGGGTTGTTGCCCTCCTATGGCCTCCTCCACGTCTCCTGATGTACTGGCCTGTGTCCTGGTAGCACCTCCATGCTCTGGACACTACGCTGACAGATACAGCAAACCTTCTTGCCACAGCTCGCATTGATGCTCCATCCTGGATGAGCAGCACTACCTGAGCCACTTGTGTGGGTTTTAGACTCCGTCTCATCCTACCACTAGAGTGAAAGCACCGCCAGCATTCAAAAGTGACCAAAACATCAGCCAGGAAGCATAGGAACTGAGAAGTGGTCTGTGGTCACCACCTGCAGAACCACTCCTTTATTGGGGGTGTCTTGCTAATTTCCTATCATTTCCACCTGTTGTCTCTTCCATTTGCACAACAGCATGTGAAATGTATTGTCAATCAGTGTTGCTTCCTAAGTGGACAGTTTGATTTCACAGAAGTGTGATTGACTTTGACTTACATTGTGTTGTTTAAGTGTTCCCTTTATTTTTTTGAGCAGTTTATAATGATGACATTTATCTAAAACAGGCTATATGCTAAATGTGCACCACCAACTCAGAACAGTAGGCTGAGTTATGAGGGGGAAAGGGATCAAATTATTAGGGTGAGGCACATGGGTTACTAACAGCTTACTACACAACATACACTTAGTATTACTTTCTTAGCTACAGTCTACATCTCTCTCTAGCATATCACATAATTTATGCAGCATTATACAATACATTTTTGGACTCACATGGTTGTGCTGTGCTTACTTGAATAGGAATGTGGCACACCGATCCTTCTTGTGGTCAAATTCTGTCATGAAACTTTGTCATCAAAGTCTGTTATTCTCTGGATTTATTGTGCTTTCAAGACAACTTGGAACTCAGAAGAAAATATAGTTGAATCATGACTTCAGTGATCTTCAGGTCGGAGCTCTAGAAAGAGGCCAGAGTTCCCGGCTTGGAACTCCGATTTGGATGACAGTTCAAAGCGTATTTTCCCAGTTGGAGGTCGTTTGGAAGTCATGCTTGATTGACAGCATGGCCAATGTATTCCACCTTTTCTGCCCTGTTGCATGTGAATATTTATCCTTTGAAGCTTGGAAAAGACCCTTAAACACAGATTTGGACCACACACACTCTCCACCGAATAGCTGGCAGGGGAAGTAAAATAGTGATTGCTTTGCAACGCCTGCGGTTAGCCACTGATTCCTTACAAACCACTCATTCGTGAATTTGCGAATTACAACTTGTGTAATGTTTATGCCCAATCGCCGATGAGCACTGATTATCTATCATTTCTCTTCAAATCAAGTCAAATCAAATTGTATTTGTCACATACACATGGTTAGCAGATGTTATTGCAAATGTAGTGAAATGCTTGTGCTTCTAGTTCCGACAGTGCAGCAATATCTAAAATGAATATCTACCATTTCCACAACAAATATCTAATACACACAAATCTAAGTAAAGGAATGGAATAAGAAAAAATATATAAATATAAATATATGGATGATCAATGTCAGAGTGGCATGGCTAAGATGCAATAGATAGTATAGAATACAGAAAACATATGAGATGAGTAATGCCAGATATGTAAAATTAAAGTGGCATTATTAAAGTGACTAGTTTTCCATTTATTAAAGTGGTCAATGATTTCAAGTCAGTATGTAGGCAGCAGCCTCTCTGTGCTAGTGATGGCTGTTTAACAGTCTGATGGCCTTGAGATAGAAGCTGTTTTTCAGTCTCTCGGTCCCAGCTTTGATGCACCTGTACTGACCTCGCCTTCTGGATGGTTGCGGGGTGAACAGGCAGTGGCTCGGATGGTTGTTGTCCTTGAGGATCTTTTTGGCCTTCCTGTGACATCGGGTCTTGTCATGGAGGGCAGGTAGTTTGCCCCCAGTGATGTGTTGTGCAGACCACACCACCCTCTTGAGAGCCCTGTAGTTGTCGGCGCTGCAGTTGCCGTACCAGGCGGTGATACAGCCTGACAGGATGCTCTCAATTGTGTTATTTGTAAATGTTTGTGAGGGTTTTAGGTGACAAGCCAAATTTCTTCAGCCTCCTGAGTTTGAAGAGGCTACTTGAATGAGTAGGTGTATCCAAACTTTTGACTGGTACTGTACATTCCAGCACCATTCCTGCTGAGTCACTGATTGATCACAAGGCAGGTATTCTGTCCAATCTACAGTACAGCCTCCTCCACAGCTGACAAGGCTCAGCAGAAGTACTATTTTAGATGGGTGTTTTATAATAATAATTTGTGTATGTTTTTCTATACAATTGTTCTCAGTGATTTGATCTTCAGAAACATGGCTAGTTGAATACACTGACTGTAAGTCTCTCTGGATAAGAGCGTCTGGCCTGCTAAATGACCAACATTTTAATGTAAGACGAGAACATCAAACTAAAAGAAACTCTCAGAAATATATGGTTTTTTGTTTGTTTATTAAACAAAAGGATTGTAGTTTCTGTTTTCACTGGTATGACTACTGCAATCTTTTAATGGATTCTCAACAATCTAAAGAGCAGTGTGGAAGTAGGGTGTGGATGTCTGAGCTTTGAGAACCTCTTATTGGTCGCTTTAATGAAACTCAGATTAAGTAGCAGCAACAAGGAGATCACCTTCAGAGTTTTTGTAATGGAGTGCAAATATCTATATTAAGAACCTTCCTGTAAAACCTCTTATAAAGTGGCCAAGCAAGAATGTTTCCAAAATGTGCCAAAATATTTCTAAAGAATATTCAAAAAATGTAGGTGCATCATTGATTGTACTGAGATTTTAATTGACTGACCTACTAATCTGAACTCTATAACATTTTTGTCCCTTCCATGGGGATCTGGAAAATGGAAATTAAATAGACTACTGTTGCATTGCAACTGTCTACTATTCCCTTGCTCCTGGTTTTAATGAACTTGTGTTTTTAATAATTAGCTCTGAGAATCTCACCTCATTATACAAAAAAAGTGGTATAGTATGGCTATGTTAGTTATCCTTATTTATCAAATAATCCCTCAAGTAACATTTCCACTGTGTAGCATTCCCTGATACAAGTGACAATTCGGTTTGTTGGTGAGATGAAAGGATGAGGGCCTGTTACTGCTGCTTGAAGTGTTGCTAACCCAGTAGAGGGAGTGCTTCCTCTTCTTCTCATTTCGTTCAGGAGTGAATGAACTGTTTCACCATTGACAGATATGCTTACTGGAGGACAGATGTATGAGAGGTTAATGGGGGTTTATTAGTGATTAGAGTTATCTTGGTCGGATCATGGTGGATGAAATTGCTTAATCAATGTTTGCACAACATTTTGTGCAAATGTTTGCATAATCAAAAGGTCAACATGTTAAGGTAGAATGAAGACAGAAGAAATGATGAAGCAGTAAGTTACATTTTAAATCATCACAATTTCATGTTTTAACGTGTTTAATCCCTTGCTGTTTAAGCAGACCTCTGTACTTGGTGCAAATGCTTAGTAAATCTGGCTCCATGTGTTTTGATCGTACACCTTGGTAGTGTAAGATATACAAAACGATTTATTTTTAAAGGAAAGATCCATTGTGCTACCAAGAGGACGTCAGGTCGCATACTGATTGTAAAACGGTATAAACATTTAACTGGTTTTATTCTTGTTATCGAACCAGATCAGGGCCAACCCTAGCCTTTTTGGGGCCCTAAGCGAGATTTGGTTGGAGGGCACACTCACCTCGCTGTCAACCCATTTGAGGGGTGAACACTTGGCGGCGAAAATAAGAAATATATATTTTAGAGTACATTTCCTGCAGTTCTACAAATTTTGCCAAGAGTACAACATGTTATAGTTTTAAAGAATGTTTTTTTGCAATTCTACACATTTTCCCATTAGATAGTGAGATAATGTAACCATTTTAAAACCAAGCTCATTTTGCCATGGGGTTGAGAGAACGTTTTACAGTTTTCTGCAAATTTCCTGCATATCTACAGATTTTGCCAAAACAAATGCCATTTTCATATGATATCTGAGTGACTAACTAAATCAATGTGGGCCCCCTAGAGGACTGGGCAAGTGCCCTGCATGCCGATCATTAATTTGGCCATGATTACTACAAGCTGGCTAGACAGCTTACCTAGCAATATTTTAAAAATGCTGACATGAGGTTGTGTATTCTACTATTCTATCTCTCAATAGTTAGTTGAGACCCCGACTGAGTTATAAAAAAAAAAATCAAGTTGGGGGCCCCCCCTACCGGCCTCGGGGCCCTAAGCAGCCGTTTATGTCACTTATTGGTAGGGCTGGCCCTAAAAAAGATAATTACCAAAATATGACATTTATTCTAGATGGTTGTAAACTGGTAATCTGACGTCTCTGAAACACAAACAGCCAGATCATCATCTTCAAAACAAATGTAAAATCGTTCCACCTCTGTAGCTGCGAAACCTGGATAACCACACAACCCCTAATCAATAAAATATAAGTCTTCATGAACTACTACCTACGTTACATACTGAGGATATGGTGGCAAGATAAATGAACCAACCATGACCTGGAAGAAAACGAAAAACAACAGGCCATAAGCAGTCTGATCAGGAGCAGGAGATGGATTGGACAAACACTCAGGAAAAACACAATGAAACTCACAAGGAAACCCCACAAAGGAAAAAGAAAAGTAAAGCGGGGATCTCCTGGCAAGAGGAAAAAGCCCTTGTACAGAAGAGAGTAATGTGGAGAGCCATGGTGGATGCCCTATGCTCCCAAGCGGGCCAAGAGGTTTAAGTAAGTAAGTCAATCTGACGTCTCTACAACCAAAAAAGACATTTACAACCAGAAATAACTTAATTATCATGTTCAATGGCATTTTTTTACTGCTCTGTATACTGTAGCTGTCTGCACTGTACTTTACACTGCTTAGGCTGTGTCACGAGAGAAGTGGGAGTTGGAGGAGGTACAAGGCAACTCGTCAGTCATGCAAAAAAGTCCAGCTCTAACAATGACTGAGAGTAACACCAGGAGGTCTTAGCCACATGTCCAATACCCATATTTTTGAATCGTTCTCCATTAAAATGTCACGAGTGAAATGTCACCGTCCCTTTATTGTTTTGTTGCCGTCTCTGGACGTGCCTGTCTTCATTGCACCCCCTCGGTTGATGAGCGACTATTGATCTGCAAAGGGTTAGAGTTGTCCATGTCACTCTTGTCTGTCACTGTGTTCTCAATGTGTCCAGAGGTGCCATACAGAAACGCGGGGGTGCTAAGATTACACCCCATATATACATGTGATCTAAATGACTTAATGAGGGGACAACACTCTTGGATATTAGATGGCTATAACTTAGCAGTAGGTTTCAAATGTGTAAATATAACCGGCCGCAGCGTGGTAGCTCGGCATATAGTGCTGCCTCCCTTAACTTGCGTCTGACTGGGCTTGAACCAGTCAATACATGTGAACGCCCACTTGACAACATGTGAACCGATTGAGCTGTACAAAGAGATCCAATTGGATAGCTCCATTGGCATTTAAAGCAAGCTGTGGAGTGAGTTTACAGTTTGATCTTAGCTCAGTTACATAAAGCTGTGTCTCGTGCTATTACAATATATTCAATGTGCTATTACAATGGAATTCAATTGTAGAGTTTAATATTTTTGTGCCACATAGTGGACTTGAACTTGAACCTGTCTTCCCCTAAAGTTATCTCAGTGATGGTCTGTGCTTAAAGTTACTGTGAATGAAAGGTGCCATGCCCATTGTCGTAGCCCCTCACTTGAATCCACCTGTAGGATACACATGTACAAGATATAAGCTAGCTTATATAAGACATTGAATTTGAATGTATTGGTTGCAAATATGTGCACTGTAGCTCTCTTGACAATACACCTGATGTGTTAGCTTGTATTTATATGAGATGCTTTTCATCATTGTATGAGTTATATTGTATTAAGTGTGTTTTATGAATAAACAAATGCAGTGACATTTTTCAACCTCTTTAAAACTTTGTTGAAAACTTTTCATTTTTTCACTCCTCTCTGAGCAGCCTCCTCTCGCCCTCTAATCTGCTCTGTTCCTCCTTCTCCCATTTCCTCTTCCTTCTCACCCTTCACTCTTCTGTCCCTCAAGGCTCCTTCTCTCTTCTCTCTCTCCTACACTCCCTCTGTCCCTCACTGCTTTCTCTTTCCCCTCTTTTCCAATCTCTTGCCTCTCTCCCCTCCTCTCTCACTATTCTCTCTTCTCTCATTCAACCTCCTTTACCCTGTCGTCTCTCTTCTCTCATTCAACCTCCTTTACCCTGTCGTCTCTCTCTTCTCTCATTCAACCTCCTTTACCCTGTCGTCTCTCTCTTCTCTCATTCAACCTCCTTTACCCTGTCGTCTCTCTCTTCTCTCATTCAACCTCCTTTACCCTGTCATCTCTCTTTCTCTCATTCAACCTCCTTTACCCTGTCGTCTCTCTCTTCTCTCATTCAACCTCCTTTACCCTGTCATCTCTCTCTTCTCTCATTCAACCTCCTTTACCCTGTCGTCTCTCTTCTCTCATTCAACCTCCTTTACCCTGTCATCTCTCTTCTCTCATTCAACCTCCTTTACCCTGTCGTCTCTCTTTTCTCTCATTCAACCTCCTTTACCCTGTCGTCTCTCTTCTCTCATTCAACCTCCTTTACCCTGTCGTCTCTCTTCTCTCATTCAACCTCCTTTACCCTGTCGTCTCTCTCTTCTCTCATTCAACCTCCTTTACCCTGTCATCTCTCTCTTCTCTCATTCAACCTCCTTTACCCTGTCGTCTCTCTCTTCTCTCATTCAACCTCCTTTACCCTGTCATCTCTCTCTTCTCTCATTCAACCTCCTTTACCCTGTCATCTCTTTGCTTCCCCTTTTACAGTTGTGTGCCTCTCTCCCCTCCTGGGCTTTTATGGTGGCCTGGGCTCCCTTCTTCTCTCTTCCTTCCCTCAATGCTCCTTCTTTCTCTTCTTGCTCACCTACACTCCCCTTTTCCTTCCCCCTTTCTCTTTCTTTTTGCCTGTTTTTTGGCTCGGGTGGTTGATGTCCATGGGTAACCAGGTGAAGAAGCCGGATGTGGAGGTCCTGGGCTGGCGTGGTTACATGTGGTCTGCTGTTGTGAGGCCGGTTGGACATACTGCCAAATTCTGAAAATGTATGTTGCAGGAGGCTTATAGTAGAGAAATTGAATTAACATTCAATTCTATGGCAACAGTCAGCATACCAATTGCACACTCCCTTAAAATGTGAGTCATCTGTGATATTATGCTTTGCGACAAAACGGCACAATTTAGAATGGCTTTTTATTGTCCCCAGCACAAGGTGCAACTGTGTAATGACCAGCTTCTGGTTATGCCACACCTGTCAAGTGGATGGATTATCTTGGAAAAGGAGAAGTGTTCACTAACAGGGATGTAAAAAAAATTGGTGCACAAAATTTGAGAGAAATAAGCTTTCATACATATGGAACATTTCTGGGATGTTTTATTTCAGCTCATGAAACATGGGACCAACACTTTACATGTTGTGTTTATATTTTTGTTCAGTATATTAGACTGCACTGTGTTCATCTCACCTTTCATTACATAACACACAGTCATGAGATTTCTTGCCATAGGACATATGTCAGGATAAGGGTCTGTATGACTATTATGTCACAGGATCTGCTGAGAGAAGGACTTGGTTGAGGTCATATGGCTTATGGTTTATGATGGCAATGCACAACATTAAAGGGATTATGTGAAAGGGCTCAATAAATATGCATCCTGCTGATATTGTTTTTCCCAAATTAAAATAAACCTATGAGCTTCACCTTATTAAATATTACAATATAGTCATATTCTAAGTCGTATTATGCATTATAACCACATCATTGAATGTATATATGCAGGCTGAAAATATTGTCAAAAGACCTGTGCCACCAATATATCCTGAGGAAAACAGAGCGCATGACACCTCACTGCTCTCCAGGTTGGCCACAGCTGTCGGTGGTGATTCTGTTATGTGACATCAAGACAGAGCAGCGGAGCGGAGCGGAGAAGTGGCCAGGCCTCCATTCAAATGAATATCAATCATGCAAAACGCCCCTCCCCTCGAACGCCCCGCTGTCTGTGATTGGTTCAGTGGGGACGAACTTGCCAGCGCCGGCGAAAGCTGTTGTATCAATGTCCATTCACTGACCGTAGGTGTCAGCGGGGACAACAATAACGCTACATACCTAATGTCCGCTGTCCCTTCCGTGGTTCCTGAATAGACAAAATACTATTCTGAAAGTAGCTTTGGACGTGACCAGTAGCCAGCTCATGCCAATATGCTGGCCAAGGGATTTTAAAGAACAGTATAAATGTTTTAATTAAAGTGAATCCAATTTTATTGCAACCTCTCCAAAGAAGATACATCTCAGCAATTGGAATATATATTTTTTTATGTTGGGGGGGGGGGGGTCAGAAGACATTTTAGCAAGACCAAAATACTTTTTTTTTTTATTAAAAAATGAATCAGCCAAGGATGCTGCTCACATGTTTGGCGGCCTATATCTGCTTGAGTAAGTATGCATTTTATTATCATATGTATGCGGTTATATGGGTTTGTTGTTTTTGCACTACAACTTTGATGGAGTGGGGGACTGGGGACCTATTGATGGCCTACAATGGTTCAGCGGTTCATTCTTCTGTCTATGTGTTTAATAAATTAGGACGTAACAGTTGGCCTATAATTCATGGAAACGGCATAATGTCGAATCGAAATAATGTTTTGTTCATTGTTTAGCTTGTCTCATTGAACAACATCTGGTTATGCTGTTTAAATAAGCCGTGTGTAAGCATATGCATTTTCTTTATGTCGGCTCTACATTTCCTTAGACAAAGTATTTTCTCTCTTGATTTAAAATAAGATGCTATTACACGTAGATATAAAACATTATCTATTCATGTATGGTTAATCCTTTTCAGGATAAAATGTAATATGTTCCTTTTCAGAGAACATTGAATACACACGTGTGTGCTCCTTATTTTGGAGCTAAGGTAGGCCTATGTGATAATATGCAAACGTTTTCGATACAACCTTTCCCTCTCAGTTATAGGCCTACAAAATCATTTGATCGCTTCCCCTTCCATCCATTGCTGACGTAGAGTTCATCTTCCAACTCCAACTTCAAAAGAAGAGGCTATTTTTTGCTACCTTTTTTCAAGTCAATCGATAAATATCGAGACCAAATCTGGTGATATCAAATGAGTTGAAGAGACCAAGGGTAGTTTGATTAGGCCCATATATAATTTGCCTAACACGTACACCACATTGGAATTACAGATAGGAACAACTCTCCTCAACACTAAAATGTGATGATCAAATCAAAGTCAAGTTAATTTCAGCTCCTTTTAGAACAATACCAAAAAAATCATCTGCCTCTTAAAAATGTCCCCCCAAGTTTGTAACACACAAACACATTAATAGGCCTAACAACTCATACGAAGACTTCATATAAAGAAACTAAGATAAAGCATTTAATATGATTTAGAAAGTTAAGGCCTAACTTAAAATAGGCCCTAGGCCCAGTGTGTTGGGGTCCTTTGTATTGTAATCAAATCTGGCAACATATAGTATCCAGTCTAAACAACAACTCAGTGAAGGAGCAGAACAGAAGGTGTGTGGGAGAGTTGGACTAGAGAAAGGGGCTGTTGTGACCTAGGGTGGTGGGGTAGGGTGGGGGACTTAACCTTTGGGGTCCCCTTCTGGTCAATGGAGTGGTTGGTAATGGGGGAACAAGAAAAGCCAGGGAGACAATGGCCAGGCACCTCACCCCGCCCCAGTAGTGACCTGACCCTCACACACCCTCATCTCCATAACACTGGCCCCACTCCCTCTCTGTGAGTCTGGACCAGAGACCTTATTAAAAATGGTGTGTGTGTGTGTGTCCGTCAAGGGTAATCCTCCCACAGCTGCCTGGGACCATGTCCACATCACATATCCCCCCCCCCACACACACACCATCCAGAGGTACCTAGATATAGGGATGGGACCATAGGACCCCTCCAAGTCCAACAAGACCCTCAATTGGTATAATCCACACAGGGACAATAACCCTGTGCTGGGCCACTGCTCCATCCCTCCATCCAGCATTAAAGGAGGGAAACATCTCTATCCTCTGGGCTTATGGTAATACATGGCAGATCTCCCCTGCTGAAGATACAATTATGGGGGCCAACGTGACAGGCCTATCGCAGCACAGATCTGACAGAGCTAATCCCACCCCATAACCCATGCATGCAGGGCGACTCGTGGGAAACCTGACACAGAGACACTGATAGCGTGCTGATGACATGGTGTGTGGGTTTTCTTCCACTGTGTTGTGTAAAGCAGATGTAGAACCAGTGTCACTAATCTCTTAAAGGGATGTTCCGCTCAAAATACAACCTACCGTTATTTTTAAGATCAATTCGGAATGGAAGTGGATGATATTAGCATATCGCAATCCATAAATATGTAGGATCTTAATTTGAGCCATTTTGCTATGGCAGGAAAAGAATCCTGCAGCAACAGGAAATGTAGATTATAATCAATGGACATTGTTGTAGGGGTTGATACATTTTTCATTAGGGAAAATCAAGTCTGAAATTTCTAAATGGAAATCACAAACTTCAGAAAACTTTTTAAACCGTCAAATAAACTACAAGTTTTAAATGTCCTGAATTGCAGGAAAGTTTTCCTGCAACAGGGTGATCAAATCAATATCCTACATCTCTAGGTGCTTAAATAGTGTGAGTGTTTAATAGTGTGAGTTCACCTAGGCTACTAGGTCCTCAAACCTCCTCAGACGTTCACTCTACTCTTCCTGTGTAGCAGAGCGGCTCCCATTCATTGGCCGCTACATGAGCCTACTATAGCCTCCCCTATCACTGACATTCACTGATGGGATGATGGGGACAGAGAAGTCCTATGGAGACCCTGTCATGATCTGCTCAAATGTGTACTGCTCTTTCTAATTACACAAGCAGTAAGCATCCTTGGGACATGCACTTCCCATGCCGTTCAATGCTATTGTTATTCTTAAAGCTTTGCCATCCAAGCCATTATCTGACGAGAGTTATATGTTGTACCATTTGCTTTTGGTGTGCAATTAATGAGAGCAAAACAGGTACTCTATACAGAACTACGAGACAAACAGTCAGTTGAAGTTGGTGACAAACACAGAACACTGTCTATCATCAAGGGCACCTGGGACATTAAACATCGCTCTTTGCCTGGGTTTTTATCAATAGTCGGCCAGACAATTAGCGGCCTGATCGAGCACCTGGTTAGTTAATTCTCTCTGGTATTAATGCTCAATGTCATTGAATATTTTTTGGTACTTTTTATCTCTTTGTTCTCCCCAATTTCATGATATCTAATTGGTAGTTACAGTCTTGTCCCATCGCTGCAACTCCCGTACGGACTCGGGAGAGGCGAAGGTCGAGAGCCGTACGTCCTCCAAAACACAACCCCGCCACGCCGCACTGCTTCTTGACACAATGCTCGCTTAACTTGGAAGCCAGCTGCACCAATGTGTCTTAGGAAATACTGTACAGCTGGCGTCCGAAGTCAGCGTGCATGCGCCCGGCCGCCACAAGGAGTCGCTAGACCGCAATGGGACAAGGACATCCTAGCCGGCCAAATCCTCCCCTAACCCACACGACGCTGGGCCAATTGTATCCACCTCATGGGTCTCCTGGGTCAAACCCGGATCTACAGATCGAGTCCGAACCTGGATAGCAGTGTGATGCAGTGCCTTAGACCCCTGCGCCACTTGGGAGGCCAATGCTCAATGTTTAACCCGAGCGGCAGTGTATAGTACACACATCCGTTATTTTAATTAAAACACCCCGAGTGTGAGGTAACCTTTACAGAGGAGCTGGTGTTTTGAATTAAAAGGCTGCATCATTGTAGGTTTTCATTAAGTCCCAACCCATCGTTTAGGCAAATAAAGCACAGACTTGTCAATGACATTTACCACGGTACCAACATGGTACCTGGCTTGGTGCCATTTTCTGAAGCCATATCCAGTGGTCGTGACTGTGGTATCAAATTCAAAATGGAAGACTTTGTACTCAAAATGACCATAGAGGTTCTAGAAACTTTAGCCAGTGTTAAACTCAAACAGACATTCAGACATGGAAAAGGTGAAGAGAAGCATTAATGACCCAATCAATGAGCAGACAATAGTTTGCTAACTTTGGGCCGAACTTTCAGGGACAATCTGAACTATCTGTCCAGTAAGAAACGCTTGTTTTTGTTTTTTGTTGCAAAGTGTTTTGCTACAGTGTGCACAACTGAATACCACCCAGGTACTGCAGATATACCAGTAGATTGATTTATTGAAAGCCTTCAGGCCCAGTGTGGTAGGACCTTACAAGATAGCACCCTCTGTGTAGATTATTATGTTATGTCCTAGGAGGACCCACCATGGCCCACAATGCCTTTCTCTGTTTAATGAGATTTCCTTGATACTAGGAATAAGCTGTGTCCCCTTCTGCTGGCCCACACCCAAGTGATTAAAAACGGGAGGGCAAGCAGTGAGGTCTCCAACCCCATCGCATTGGAGATTATTGTTTATTGATCCAACGAGGGGTCCAGAGTAGGCCGAAATTTGTCCAGGCCCATCAGAAACAATCCAATCTCCAAATGCAGATGGTCATTTCTGCTCTTTGTCCTCCGGGGACCTTCTCTGGTGATATAAATAAGAACTGAGAGGATCAATAGTTCTAAAAAAAAGAGACAGTTCTGATTTCTTGGCTCTTTGAGTTGAGGTGGAGATGTTTCAAATTGGGCCTGGATTATGTAGTTGATCCAAACACGCAAATAGCCTGAAATGTAAGGCTGTCAATTAAATGTGTTAATGTCTCCAGGCATGAAAACAAACCCACAGCTAAGAAAGAGAAGCTCTAAATTAGCTGATTCATTGTTTTCTTCTCCCAATGAATGGATAATATGTGTCCATTACAATCAAAATCAGTTCAGTAATTTGCATGCAGTGTTAGTTAATTGCTCATTTACATCTGTGAGGGAGGAGTCCAAACATGGGTGGCACATGCTTAGCTTCCTCCTCAACATCGGAAACAGTGGTGTCGTGTTTACTCCACTTTGAACTTGGCATATGCCAGATAATGACGATCCTCAAACAAAACACTTGGGCAATTTGGGTGCCCCCGCCTCGCAAGCCGGTAGCCCGCGACAATAGCATGTTTGCATAACCACTAAAAGGAGATGGGGATACGGAGCGAGGGAGAGAGTTTAACTCCCATTAGCGAGACAAAGGGGCTTGCCGCTGGGTACTGAGCCTCACACCTCCCAGCGATTCCCATTTCCACACCCCGTTCCTTCAGGATTTCTCCTCCTAGCTCCCTAGCTCTGCATTCAGGCATTGTTTATGCCGGCTCCCCCACTGCTGTAATGGATCTAATGGGGAGGGGAGAGGGGAGGGGAGGGGAGGGGAGGAATTTTTCAAGGTGCATAGAATACATTTGTAATCCCGCAACAAAAGCCCGGGTTTACTTTTTGGATAGGAAGGAAAGGGATAGTTTCAATAGCTTTTCTCACTTTTTTCATCCTTTTTGGCCCCAGAAATTGAAATGATAATCCGTTGTGGCGGATGAACAAAGTGGCCAAAGAAAGTAGTTACAATTCAGTCTTCGAACATATATATATACAGTATATTCTGTTATACTTTTCCCCCCATAAGGTATTGCAAGACTTATTACCAGACATGATAAAAGCTCACAACAAATTATATCAAGTTATAAAGCATTATGCCTGCAGGCTTTAAGTCATTATGCCTGCAGGCTTTAAGTCATTATGCCTGCAGGCTTTAAGTCATTATGCCTGCAGGCTTTAATTCATTATGCCTGCAGGATTTAAGTCATTATGCCTGCAGGATTTAAGTCATTATGCCTGCAGGATTTAATTCATTATGCCTGCAGGATTTAAGTCATTATGCCTGCAGGATTTAAGTCATTATGCCTGCAGGATTTAAGTCATTATGCCTGCAGGATTTAAGTCATTATGCCTGCAGGATTTAAGTCATTATGCCTGCAAGCTTAAAAATGTGTTTTCTACTTTTAGACATTTTCAGCACAAGTGCAGCCTACATTTGATGCACTACTGGTTATAACACTAAGGCCAATAGTCAGTGGATTTTTTTTGATCAAATATGCCACCTGATTACAAATGTTAGACCAAATGTTCTCTCCTTGCCTCAAAACTTCATTGCACTGTTACAGCCCAGTAAAGCGGGAGTTTCTCAGCCAACCCCTCCATCCAAGTCCATTCAATAGAATGTTTATTGCCTTATTAAAGCCTATAGTACTTTGTGTGGAAGGTTGGTCCAGGGCCCAGTTTTAATATACTGGTTCTTCAGTCATAGTCTAGCCGTAGCTGGCTGCCACTCAAACAGATATAGAGAGAGACAGGGAAGGCAATGCTAGAGGAAAGCATTACACAATCAATGAGGGGATTTGCGTATGTTTGCCTTATCCCGGCGCTCAGGACCCCCTTTCACTCTCTCCCTCTCTTTTTGGGGTGTGGGTGGCTGGCTAAGAAGATCACTGGTCCACGTCATAATAGCTTGTAAAGTTCAGGGCCAGCGGCCCAGGAGACATTGGCTACCGAGTGGGGGGGTGAATGTGACAGACCTGGTGGCCGGATCCAAGTGTCCCCTCTATCCCTCCATCCCCTCCTCCTCCCTTCCATAAACTATTCTCCAACTCTCTCATGACCCCTGAAGGATTAGGGTCACAGCCTCCAGGGTGAGGACAGGGTGGGGGATCCCTGCTGCTCAGGAAAACCCCCCAAAAACTATTTTCGGACCCTCCACCTCTGAAATTGAAATTCCTCTAATTTGAGCACTCCATCACACATCCATATAAGAACAGACCACATGGTTATAATGCATAAGTAGCATAGTTGGGTCAACATTTGACTGTTTTTGAGAGAGAGAGAGCACATGTGGGCTAACTTCAAAGGCCTTAATCTAGCACCCAATTTCTTGTCACTAGCTAGCAATATGTAGCAGCCGTGGCCATAGTGATTGCATTGCTGCCTTGAAGGCATCACATCACCCAGATTAGAGCATTGTGAATACGTTTATCCGGACACAAAAGAAGGGGACCCTTGATCAATCTCTTTGTCGATGCGTATAGAGATGCATATTATTATGGTGGCTATTCAGTGCAAAGTTGGGCTGTGGCCTAGCAATTTGAACTGGGTTTAGAAAGCCATATATCTAAAATATGTTGGTCCATTATACTGACACAGTGCCTTCAGAAAATATTCATTACCCTTCACTTATTCCACATTTCTTTGTGTTACACCCTGAAATGAAAATGTATTGATACATTTTTTTCACCACCATCTACACACAATATCCCATAATGACATTGCGAAAACATGTTTTTTTAAATGTTTGAAAATGTATTGACAATTAAATACATAATTATCAAATTTACATAAGCATTCATACCTCTGAGTAAATACATGTTAGAATCACCTTTGGCAGCAATTACAGCTGTGAGTCTTTCTGGGTAACTATCTAAGAGCTTTGCACAATATTTCAACATTATTTTTTTTTTTTAATTCTTCAAGCTTTGTCAAGTTGGTTGTTGATCATTGTTGGACAGAATGCAAACAGAATGCAGGTTTGGGAATCATTTATTATGTACAGGCTTCCTTCATTTCACTCAGTCATTTCTGTAGGTTAGTAATTGTGGAGTAGCTACAATGTTGTTGATCCATCCTCAGTTTTCTCCTATCACAGCCATTAAGCTCTGTTTTAAAGTTACTATTGGCCTCATTGTGAAATCCCTGAGCGGGTTCCTTCTTCTTCGGCAACTGAGTTAGGAAGGAGGCCTGTATCTTTGTAGTGACTGGGTGTATTGATACACCATCGAAAGTGTAATTAATAACTTCACCATGCTCAAACGGATATTCAATGTCTGCTGTTTTTACATTTACCCATCTACCAATAGGTGCCCTTCTTTGCGAGGCATTGGAAAACCTCCCTGGTCTTTGTGGTTGAATTTGTGTTTGAAATTCCCTACTCGACTGAAGGACCTTACAGAAAATTGTATGTGTGGGGTACAGAGATGAAGTAGTCATCCAAAAATCACGTTAAACACTGTTATTGCACACAGAGTGAGTCCATGCAACTTATTTGACTTGTTAAGCACATTTCTACTCCTGAACGTCTTTAGGCTCCTTGCCATAACAAAGGGCTTGAATACTTGTTGACTCAAGACATTTCAGCTTTTAATTTTTAATTAATTTGTAAACATTTCTAAAAACACAATTCCACCTTGATATTATGGGGTATTGTGTGTCGGCCAGTGACACAACATCTCAATTTAGTTCATTTTAAATGAATGCGGTAGCATAACAAAATGTGGGAAAAGTGTGAATACCATACATGTTGTATTTATTTTTTATTTTATTTAACCTTTATTTAACAAGGCAAGTCAGTTAAGAACAAATTCTTATTTACAATGACGGCCTACCCTGGCCACACCCGGACGATGCTGTGTCAATTGTGCGCTGCCCTATGGGACTCCCAATCATGTCCGGATGTGATGCAGCCTGGATGTGATATATTATGTTGTTCTGAGCTGAACTTGGAACCTGACCTTACCACTTTGGGCCTGTAGAAGCTTAAATGGAAAATACACTCAAAAACAATATTTTGAGTGGAGTGGAGCAGTGGTCTAAGGCACTGCATCGCAGTGCTAGCTGTGCCACTAGAGATTCTGTATTCAAGTCCAAACTCTGTCGCAGCCGGCCGCAACAGGGAGGCCCATGGGGCCCAGCGTCATCCAGGTTAGGGGAGGGTTTGGCCGGCAGGGATATACTTGTCTCATTGCGCATTAGTGACTCCTGTGGCGGGCCAGGCGCAGTGCATGCTGACACGGTCACCAGGTGTACGGTGTTTCCTCTAACACATTGGTGCAGCTGGCTTCTGGGTTGGATGGGCATTGTGTCAAGAAACAGTGCGGCTTGGTTGGGTTGTGTTTCGGGGGACGCATGGCTCTTGACCTTCTCCTGACCTTCGCCTCTCCTGAGTCCGTATGGAAGTTGCAGCGATGAGACAAGACTGTAACTACTACCAATTGGATACCACGAAATTGGGGAGAAAAAAGGGGTGAAATAAAACAACAACAAAAAATATATATATATTTTGGTATTTGTTTCATTAGTTAACTGTTGATACAGTCCCTAAAGGTTTTGCATGAAGCAAAGTATCACCAGCGACATCATCATGATGATGCAAAATGAAAACCTTGACAGCTAGTGTGAATTTTTTTGTTTGGCTCTATCAACAGTGGACTAATGAAAAGTGTTTTTTCTTTAAGGCTTGGCAAGGTACCCTTAGAAAAAAAGGTATCCTTCTGTGCAAAGTAGCGAGAGCTACACTCCCGTTCAACAGTTTGGGGTTCCTTAGAAATGTCCTTGTTTTTGAAAGAAAAGCCTTTTTTTGTCCATTACATAACATCAAATTGATCAGAAATACAGTGTAGACAGTTTTAATGGTGTAAATGACTATTCAGTTCAGATAAACAGATGCAAAAGTTGTCCATTATTTTGATGGTGTGTCTTATCATGCAAGTTCAAGAGCAGGGGGCATTGAGGCTTTTCGGGTGTGTCACTCTCTGACTCCCTTTCCCTCCCCCACTTCAACAGCTGGGAGAAAGGGAACGGCCATCTTGAGGGGTCAGGGCGGGACAGCGGTTTTTGGGAAGACTTGCCATGTTGGTGGGGTCAACTTCAAGAGGCAAATGGGGTGATCCAGTGGCATGGGAAAGTCACCCCGGAGCCTTGGTGAAAGGGAGGTAGGGATGCAGGGGGGGGGCATAAGAGGGGCAGATGGCCCCCATAGGGGGTGGGGGTGTAGGTTTATGGTGATGGGACTTTCTAGGGGGTTGTCGGAAGGTAGGGTAAAAACAAGTGTAAGTGTCGTCACTGCGCCATTGTTGCCGGTCTGCGCTTGGTTCAATAGAAGTTCTCCTAACTTGACCCCACTAACCCGCTCTAGTCTTCTGCCTCCATCTCAGCCATTGTTCCTGTCCGCTTTGGCTCAACGGCATTCAGCCCTATTATTGTGACGGTTTCAGTAAAAGTGTTTTGGTCGCGGAACTAACACAGCCATCAATCAGTTGGCCAGTGTAGAGTGTCAAGGGCAGTTTTTGGGGTTGGAAGAGTTCGTCACCTGGCGAACGTGGCTGTCCATCTCTATTCCGGTCCCCTTCTGTGTTGTTGCGTCTCAGACTTTGCTTGTAAACACAGATACATATGGAGTGGGATAGGAATCTTGGTGTATGAATGGATTAGAGACAGGCAAGGCTCCCGCCATGGCATGGTCAATGCCCAAGTAGAAAGTTCTGTGAGGTAAATTTTACAAATTCAGTTTGAAGTTTTTCCTTTAATGGATGGTCCCATAGGGTCAGAGTATCAATCTCCCTTACTGGTCCTCTTAACGGATCTTAAAGTGATTGGATGAACAGGTAAGCTACTATATATAGCCAACATAAAGTTCCTTAGTAAATTCACTCATAGTGGGTGATTAGACACATGCAATAGCATCACCCCCACTGTACTGGTCTACTAAATGAACCAACACTGATGTTCTCAACCTTAACAGCCAATGATCTTCTTCACACCCCTTTCTAGATGTATGTGGTGCCAAGGAGCTGGCAATCCTATTGGAGCCCAGTGACGTCATCGCTGTGCGGGATCGGCCGCTGATGCTGGACTGCCGGGTAGAGGGCGAGGGTTCCATCTCGATCACGTGGCGCAAGAACGGGGTGCCCGTAGTTGTGGGGGAGCGTGTACAGGTGCTGCCCAATGGGACCCTCTTCATCCAGAGCTTCCAGAAACGACTAGACAGAGTCGGAAGTGAGACAGATGTTGGAGAGTACGACTGCGCCGCTCAGAACCGCTTTGGCATGCTGGTCAGCCGCAAGGCCCGGGTTCAGCTGGCATGTGAGTTCACCTGCCTTACATACTGTTTTATGGTTCACTAGTGTTATTTATGTAATGGTGACCTACGTAACAGTCACTTATGTAGAGGGCATATCTAACACTCAATACACATACAGTACAATAAACAGAAAACACTTATCTATCTATCTATACACAACACAAGACACAATAGTATTGAGTATTAAAGGAATTCAGTCGAGTAGGGAATTTCAAACACATTTACTCTTTCTGGCATGGTTGCTCTCCACCAGCCAATCACTACTTGTGCTAATTTCACTTAGAAACACAGTAGCTAAATAACTCATTTTAAAGACTGTATCAATGCAAAGATTACCCATCTTAAGTCAGACCCTTTGCTATAAAATAAAATAAATAAATAAATAAAAACTCGAAATTGAGCTCAGGTGCCTCCTGTTTCCATTGATCATCCTTTAGATGTTTCTACGAATTGATTGGAGTCCACCTGTGGTAAATTCAATTGATTGGACATGATTTGGAAAGGCACACACATGTATATAAAAAGGTCCCACAGTTGACAGTGCATGTCAGAGCAAAAACCAAGCCATGAGGTCGAAGGAATTGTCCATAGAGCTCAGAGACAGGATTGTGGGGAAGGGTACCAAAAATGTCTGAAGCATTGAAGGGCCCCAAGAGCACAGTGGCCTCCATCGTTCTTAAATAGAAGAATGGTGGCGACTCTTCCAAGACTTGGCCGCCCGGCCAAACTGAGCAACCGGGGGAGAATGGACTTTGTCAGGGAGGTGACCAAGAACCCGATGGTCACTATGACAGAGCTCCAGAATTTCTTTGTGGAGTTGGGACAACCTTCCAGAAGGACAACCATCTCTGCAGGACTCTACCAATCAGGCCTTTATGGTAGAGTGGCCAGAAGGAATCCACTCCTCAGTAAAAAGCACATGACAGCCTGCTTGGAGTTTGCCAAAAGGCACCTAAAGGATTCTCAGACCATGAGAAACAAGATTCTCTGGTCTGATGAAACCAAGATTGAAGTCTTTGGCCTGAATGTCAAGCATCATGTCTGTAAGTAAACTGGCACCATCCCTACGGTGAAACATGCTGGTGGGAGCGTCATGCTGTGGTGATATTTTCAGCGGCAGGGACTGGGAGACTAGTTGAGGGAAAGATGAATGGAACAAAGTGCAGAGAGATCCTTGATGAAAACCTGCTCTAGAGCGCTCAGGACCTCACTGTAGCCAGCGACCTCCACCTAATAATTATAATTTAAAAAAATATCATTACAATCACAATAAACTTAAACGGGAGGCAACAGTCATATAATATAATGGGTAATTGTTTATATGTTTCTAGCTATCCCAAAAAGACATCACCGAAAACCAAATATTTTCACCGTCTGCTGTGGTTTGGTAACTTTCTGTTCTTCAACGGACTCTGGCTGGATTGAAGACGAAGCAAAGTTTGGAAAATGTCAAAGTATGAGGCGTCTCGCAACGGAGCCTTCAAACACAAGGTTGAACACCCACCAGTGTTCAACCTGGTGGGTGTTCAACCTTCGTCTGGTGTTCAACCTTCCCAAGTTCTCTCACGTCACCCCGCTCCTCCGTTCTCTCCACTGGCTTCCAGTTGAAGCTCGCATCCGCTACAAGACCATGGTGCTTGCCTACGGAGCTGTGAGGGGAACGGCACCTCAGTACCTCCAGGCTCTGATCAGGCCCTACACCCAAACAAGGGCACTGCGTTCATCCACCTCTGGCCTGCTCGCCTCCCTACCACTGAGGAAGTACAGCTCCCGCTCAGCCCAGTCAAAACTGTTCGCTGCTCTGGCCCCCCAATGGTGGAACAAACTCCCTCACGACGCCAGGACAGCGGAGTCAATCACCACCTTCCGGAGACACCTGAAACCCCACCTCTTTAAGGAATACCTAGGATAGGATAAGTATTCCCTCTCACCCCCCCCTTTAAGATTTAGATGCACTATTGTAAAGTGACTGTTCCACTGGATGTCATAAGGTGAATGCACCAATTTGTAAGTCGCTCTGGATAAGAGCGTCTGCTAAATGACTTAAATGTAAATGTGAGGGGGCGTTTAATTTTCCCTCCGTTGTGGACGTCCCCATTGAAATGCATGACATTCGTAACGGAGTGCTTATGGGTAATGTGAACAAGGCTTTACAATGAGTAATATGTTGGCTGGCTACACAAACACACAATTAGTCAATAATATTCCCCTCTGAATGTGATTTAGAAGAGAACCAGCAGTGAATGTTAACGGGTCCTCCCATTCACTCCAGTGTAATGCTATAGTCATTTTACCAGACATTATTTATATGTCCCTGCTTTAATCAGAAGTCATAAAAACAGTGGAGGCCAAACAATGGCTTTTGTCTTATCTATAGGAGATCACTACATGTAGTCCCCTTTCTGTCATAACAGGAGAGTCTGTTCTGTTCTCCATACTGCAAACACCATTGTCACATACCTGGCAACCCAAAACCCCATCGGAATCTATAGACTGTTATACATGATGCTCCACGCTGAGAACACCTTAATTGCATATCTGACAACCCGAGACACCTCAGACTTTTTAATCTCTTGTGTTTCTTTGTGACATTGTGGGTGATGAATGGTATACCCCATTAAGTGTACTGCCACACACAAAACACACACACACACAAAGCATTGTGTTCAGACAAGATTTAAGATAAACACGTGCATTCTGTACAGACACAAACTGTCCTACGCATACTGTTCAACACCCAAATCCCAAAGCACCCATCTCTCTCGCTCTCTCCCTCTCCCTTCGCTGTCTCTCTTTCACACACACACACACACACACACACACACACACACACACACACACACACACACACACACACACACACACACACACACACACACACACACACACACACACACACACACACACACACACACACACACACACACACACACACACACACACACACACACACACACACACGTGACCGAATGAACACACACACACACGTGACCGAATGAACGACTTTCATATGTTGTGCATATGCATATTAATTATATGTACATCTTATAGATATATATTTTTGTATAATATTGTTGGCTCTTGGACCAGGTCTCCTCTTGCAAAAGAGAGATTTTCTCTCAATTTGAATATCCCGTGTCAATAAATGTTAAATGGAGATATAACTTTTGTTGTTCTTTCTTCCTCAGCCCTCCCTAAGTTCCACACACACCCAGAGTCCATGTCAGTGGACGATGGCGGTGTGGCTCGCTTCAAGTGCCAAGTCAATAGTGTGCCAGAGGCCAACATCACTTGGGAAAGGGACAGAACCCCACTCACTACTACCGACAACAGGTAACATCGTCATAATACACTGAATGTATAAAACATTTACGAACACCTTTCCATGACATAGACTGACCAGGTGAATCCACGGTAAAGCTATGATCCCTTATTAATGTCACCTGTTAAGTCCACTTCAATCAGTGTAGATGAAGGGGAGGAGTCAGGTTAAAGAAGGATTTTTAAGCCTGAAGACAATTGAGACATGAATTGTGTATGTGTACCATTCAGAGGGTGAATGGTCAAGACAAAATATTTAAGTGCCTTTGAGTGGGGTATGGCAGTAGCTGCCAGGTGCACTGGGTTGAGTGTGTCAAGAACTGCAACACTGCTGGGGTTTCCACGCTCAACAGTTTCCCGTGTGTATCAAGAATGGTCCACCACCCAAAGAACATCCAGCCAACTTGACACAACTGTTGGAAGCTTCGGAGTCAACATACGCCAGCATCCCTGTGGAACGATTTCAACACATTGTAGTCTAAACCTGACCAATTGAGGCTGTTCTGAGGGCAAAAGGGGCTGCAACTCAAAATTAGGAAGGGGTTTCTTATGTTTTGGACACTCAGTGTATATAGGCCTATACACTCCTACGCACGCACACAGACACACACGGTTCATAATGTTATTATTTTGGGATGATTGCTAATGAACTTGGCGCTTGGTGTCACCCTGCAAGATAAATTGCTACATTAGCGATGTAGCTACCATGCTGCAGACAGAGATTTTGAAAGAGTAGCCAACTTTTAAATTCTCAGACGAACTATATGTCACATCTACCTGTCCACTCACACCTCTCTAAACCCCTCCCTATCCCTTGTCCAGGTACACTCTCCTGCCAATGGGTATCCTCCAGGTGACTGGTGTGAGGCGGATTGATGCCGGGGTGTACCGTTGTATGGCCTCCAACATCGCCAACACACGCTTCAGCCATGAGGCTGTCCTCAATGTAACCGGTGAGTGGTACTGACCCCACTCACATGAAGCCGTGTCCTGGACTAAAAAGCATGCTCAATGGCAACTCTCCATTGATAGCGCATCTTATTTCAGGACTTGTCTTAATCTGTTCCTGGGAAACCAGCCCTTACAGTATAGATCATATAATTAGAGGGACGTGTCAATAGTGCACTTTCAATTGGTTTGTTCATGTAGCTTTTCAATCTATATTTTAGTTGTTTTGGACACTATAAAGAATATCAAACTGACCACGTTTATGCTAATCACATAAATGTTGACAAAATCCCTATAGGCTAAAGCCAAAGTCCGAACATGGTCTGGTTCAGCCGAGGAACCTGTTTAACAGTAGTTTTATCTTCTCTCTCTTTGTTTGTGTTCGTGTCCTTTTTCACTCTCTACAGGTGAGGCTTCCAGGATCTACAAGGAGCCAGTTATCCTCTCTGGGCCCCAGAACCTGACCATCACCGTCCACCAGACAGCCATTTTGGAGTGCATTGCCACAGGGAACCCCCGGCCCATTGTGTCCTGGAGCAGGCTGGGTAACAACTATTCTCATGCAATCAGAATGGCATACATTAGCCTTAATTTATACCACACACTGAGTTAATGATGGTACAGTCGTGGCCAAAAGTTTTGAGTGACACAAATATTAATTTCCACAAAGTTTGCTGCCTCAGTGTCTTTAGCTATTTTTGTCAGATGTTACTATGGAATGCTGAAGTATAATTACAAGCATTTCATAAGCGTCGAAGGCTTTTATTGACAATTACATGAAGTTGATGCAAAGAGTCAATATTTGCAGTGTTGACCCTTCTTTTTCAAGACCTCTCCAATCCGCCCTGGCATGCTGTCAATTAACTTCTGGGCTACATCCTGACTGATGGCAGCCCATTCTTGCATAATCAATGCTTGGAGTTCTTCAGAATTTGTGGGGTTTTGTTTGTCCACCCGCCTCTTGAGGATTGTCCACAAATTCTCAATGGGATTAAGGTCTGGGAGTTTCCTGGCCATGGACCCAAATTATCGATGTTTTGTTCCCCGAGCCACTTAGTTATCACTTTTGCCTTATGGCAAGGTGCTCCATCATGCTGGAAAAGGCATTGTTCATCACCAAACTGTTCCTGGATGGTTGGGAGAAGTTGCTCTCGGAGGATGTGTTGGTACCATTCTTTATTCATTGCTGTGTTCTTAGGCAAAATTGTGAGAGACACCACTCCCTTGGCTGAGAAGCAACCCCACACGTGAATGGTCTCAGGATGCCTTACTGTTGGCATGACACAGGACTGGTGGTAGCTTGTCTTCTCCGGACAAGCTTTTTTCCAAATGTCCTAAACAATCGGAAAGGGGATGCATCAGAGAAAATGACTTTACCCCAGTCCTCAGCAGTCCAATCCCTGTACCTTTTGCAGAATATCAGTCTGTCCCTGATGTTTTTCCTGGAGAGAAAACACCAGGCCATCCTCCAAAAGTCTTTGCCTCACTGTGCATGCAGATGCACTCACACCTGCCTGCTGCCATTCCTGAGAAAGCTCTGTACTGGTGGTGCCCCAATCCCGCAGCTGAATCAACTTTAGGAGACGGTCCTTGCTCTTGCTGGACTTTCTTGGGGGCCCTGAAGCCTTCTTCACAACAATTGAACCGCTCTCCTTCTTGATGATCCGATAAATGGTTGATTTAGGTGCAATCTTACTGGCAGCAATATCCTTGCCTGTGAAGCCCTTTTTGTGCAAAGCAATGATGACGGCACGTGTTTCCTTGCAGGTAACCATGGTTGACAGAGAAGAACTATGATGCCAAGCACCACCCTCCTTTTGAAGCATCCAGTCTGTTATTCAAACTCAATCAGCATGACAGAGTGATCTCCAGCCTTGTCCTCGTCAACACTCACACCTGTGTTAACGAGAGAATCACTGACATGATGTCAGCTGGTCCTTTTGTGGCATGGCTGAAATGCAGTGGAAATGTTTTTTTTTATTCATTTAATTTGCATGGCAAAGAGGGATTTTGAAATTAATTGCAATCCATCTGATCACTCTTCATAACATTCTGGAGTATATGCGAATTGCCATCATACAAACTGAGGCAGCAGACTTTGTGAAAATTAATATTTGTGTCATTCTCAAAACTTTTGGCCACGACTGTAGCTAAACAATTAGTTGATCTGTGTATTAGCTATTCTGCGTATTATGCACTATGTTGCTCTATAGATGAGTGAGCTGAGAACATCACGAAAACAATGTGCCCCCTTCAATGGGGCAGAAGGCTGTTGTTGTTGTGATTGTGGATGGCCAGATAGCTAGCAACAATGACAATAAACTGCCGTGTAGGGAATCGTAAGTGGCTCGGTTTAGTTAGTTTTATCTTCTTCTTGATACCATACCTTGTTTTGAGGTGTTTTTACTGATGTCACGTCTATGCTAACATGGCAAAAATGTGCTAGTTAGCTAACCAACAACTGTAATGCTGTATTTGAGACAACAAGTGCTCATTGTACAACTTTATGTTTTTAATCAACATTGGAGATGAAATCTAGTTTACATGTTGTCAACAATCTAAGCCAAACCTGTTTTGCCCCATAGTTGTGCACGCGTTGATTTTGTTGCTAAACAACCAACCCTCCTATAAACTTAAGGTTTCAAACTGGATTTTCATGTGTGTGTGTGCCCTCTCCAGATGGGCGCTCCATCGGGGTGGAGGGCATCCAGGTGTTGGGCACTGGAAACCTGATGATCTCGGACGTGTCGCTGCAGCACTCGGGGGTGTACGTGTGCGCCGCCAACCGCCCCGGGACCAGGATGAGGCGTACTGCACTGGGAAGACTGGTGGTGCAAGGTGAGCTCCCTCCTAACCCTTTCCACACTACTATGCCGAAGTAACCCGAGCCAGGTTGTTGAGCTTGGCCTAGTTTCACATCCACCAATGTTGCTAGCACTGTGCTGAACATGACAATGTGAAAATAAAATATCAGAGCCAGGAGAGTACAGTTAAGGTCAACACAATAGTATGCAAACGGTAATACTGTACTTGCCTCACCTCACTAAGAGGCAGAGCCTGAGTAAAAGTAAAGTTTAAATGATTAAGTAAGCATTTATACAGTAAGTGATATCCTCCAAGAATAGCTTTACAAGTCACAGAGTGAGCCTTAGCCAATGGTTATATCGTTTCAACCCAGTGCTGCTGATCACATTGATAAAGCTTTATTCTGGGTCAGTAAATGACCATCAACTGACCATGACACTGACAGATACACGTGATCACAGGAGCAGGATAGGGGATGGGGGGGTCCATGTCCAGAAAGTGTGGTGGTGATGGGGGTGGGGGTGTGTGGGTGTAGGGTTTGAGCTTTGGGCTATTGGGACTTGCTGATGCCATCACATGAACCTGAATTGGCCATGACTTCTGACAGGGAAGGGAAGGAAAATGGGTGAGTTTGGGAGAGAGGAGTCGATACCCAAGCTCCACCCTTTCACCTCACCTTTGGCCTCCTTAGAGCTTTGAAGGGAGGGGTGAGGTGCAGGTGGGGATGGGGGTTGGTCCTTTTTGGTGATACTATTGGCGCGAGAGAGACCCCGAGTTCCCACATGTAATTAAACATTGACACTGGTCTCCAGCTGGACTTGTGTGTGTGTGTCCACTGCTACCAATACCTCATCCATCAGGCCCATCCATCACCCAGAAACTGTCCATATGTTCACCCTCCTCATATTTCACCCTCCCCTATTTTAATTGGCTATCCTAAGGGTTGACCAATATACTAAGGACCATCTCTGGGTAATGTGAGTGACCAACAACATAATAAGAAAAAAATTGCCCTACCATAAACAACTATGGATAGGATTACAGTGCATTTGGAAAGTATTCAAATCCCTTGACTTTTTTCACATTTTGTGACATTACAGCCTTATTAGAAAATGGATTAAAATGGATTCTCATTAATCTGCACATAATATCCCATAATGACAAAGTGAAAACTGCTTTTTTGTCATTTTTGCAAATGTATTGAAATAGCTTATTTATATAAGTATTCAGACCCTTTACTATGAGACTCGAAATTGAGCTCAGGTGCATCCTGGTTCCATCGATCATCCTTGAGATGTTTCTACAACTTAATTGGAGTCCACCTGTGGTAGATTCAATTGATTGGACATGATTTGGAAAGGCACACACCTGTCTATTTAAGGTCCCCAGTTGACAGTGCATGTCAGAGCAAAAACCAAGCCATGAAGGAATTGTCCATAGAGCTCAGAGACTGACAAAGGTGCTTCAACAAAGTACAGAGTAAAGGGACTGAATACTTACGTAAATGTGATATTTCATTTTTTCATTTTTAATACATTTGCTAAAACGTCAAAAAAACGGTTTTTCTTTGTCATTATGGGGTATTGTGTGTAGATTTATCAGAGGAAAAAAACAATTTAATCCATTTTAGAATAAGGCTGTAACGTAACAAAATCTAGAAAAGGTCAAGGGATCTGAAGACTTTCCGAATGCACTGTATATCAGAATGTAATCATGCGTTTTCTCCCCTGCCTCTCTAGAAGCAATAATTGCCACTGAATATGTAACTGATACTGTATATGCATTATATTGATGTTGATGTAATATATCTAATAATGCATTTGCACTTTCAAAGTCACTCAGTATATTACAATGTATTTAGCTTTTCTTTAATGATCTAGCCAAATATAGTTGTTTTGAAGGACTTATTACAATACCTAGTGACAATACCTGTGATAGGCTAGCGTCCTGCCCAGGGGGTGTACTTGTACATAAAGCTGCCTCAAGCTACAGAAACAGGAAATAGGCTCCTGCCCTTATGGGAGTTCTGGTTTCGACAAGGCTTGCTTGCTTAGTTACAATAGCTAGTAGTAAGCAAACTGTTACAATCCCTAGCTACCAACACCTTACAAGCTAGCAGAATATTACCTAGAAAGTAAAAAACTAAAAGAAGGTAGGCCTATATCTTAGTCATGTAACCTAGATATCCATATATCCCTTCACCCCCGTATTCCATTTAAATCACTCTACTTTGCACCCAGCTGTTAAGGCTCTCCCATATCCATGTTGTGTCAGCCTCTTTGACCTGGTCAATCAATAGTTCTCCCTATCAGTCTTTCACAAGTGGATTGCCCCTGGACGAGGTGGTCTTTAATGTATTAATTAATTTATGAATGAATTTATTTCTCTCTATTTGTTAAAGAAAAAAGAACAAAGAGCTTTTTAGGATGGTGGTCACATGAAATGGGTGAAATTATTGGTTCATGGACATTGTCAATGTCAAATGGAGGCCCAAAGTGATCTAAAATCTTAGTCCCTTTCAAAGTGTGATACTCGAGGTTTATTCAGCTTGAATGTCCTCTCAATATTTTCTATGATACTTGATACTGTGGCTACAATCCACCACCGTAGTATGGACTTAAAATGGCCATGCTGCACCCAATAATAATAATACAAACGTATTGGTTAGGCACAAATCATATAGAATAGCAATGACCATGGGACTAATTCATTATTTAATTAATTCACTATTTTTAGCTCATTCATCTATTTTTTGTTCCCTATTTCTACCAATAAGGCAAGTCTGATAATATAGAATAATATGGAATACCCTGAGATATCATGCCGTTATTGTGACGTCAGACTCCACACAAGTTGAAAGTCCTACTTTAAAGTTGGAAACCCTTAGCCAGATGCACTGGTTAAAGGTTATTGGAGGGCATAGAGGTCTGCTCTTTCACACACACTGTCCTCATGACAGACAGTCCAATTCCCTCTCCCTTCTGCTCTTGAACCAGTCATGGTCATGGTCATGGTCATGGACAGGACAGGAGGACAGCCAGGATAGGACAGGACAGATGCAAGGCCAGAGATTTGAACAATGGGAGAGAGGAGAGAAAGAATGAGGGAGAAAAACGAAGGAGCAGAAGCTGAAGATGGTCATTGTGTGTGGGAGGGGAGGGATCACCTCTCATCCCTTACCCCTGTCCCTGTCCTGGAGGGCCTGCTATAGGAAAATCGTCAAAGTCAGGGAGGAGAGAGGACGGGACACAGTACCGGACTGGACAGATATGGAAGGAGATAGAGAAGGGGGTGGGGTTTTAGTTGGAGGAGGGCAAGACAGATGCATCCCCAAAGAGGGAGGAAGGTGACCACTCCCCCAGTCCCCACCCCCTGTCGTTCGTTACTGTGGTGTTTGGGTGGGGGGGGGGGGGGGGGGGCAGTTGTTCTTGTCACAGCTGGTGGTCAGGAGGTGGGGGACAGAGTTCAGGGGGACACACCGAGTGAGGGGGGACACAAAGGGTGCCAGGCCATTGTGTGATGACTGCTTTCTCTGAATGGAGCGCCAGTTATAACCATCCCCTCATCCATAGACTTTTTTTGGGGTAGAACATTTTCATATGAAAAATGTGGAGAAGGTTGGAATCATTGAAATGCTTTAAAATGCATATCCCACAGCTGTCAGCTTACTGAGGGGGACTTGCTCATGTTAGATATGAGTGTCAGAAACAAACGGCATATTTGTCAGAAAGTAGAACATACATATTTAGAAATAGGGCATTATTTCATGAATGTGTCACTTAAGTGACAGAACACACCACATGGATTAGAAAAAAATAAACATCAGAATGTATAAAGTTAGAAACATCACCGTCATACTTTGTAAGCGGACTATAAAACACATGTTAGAAACATACCAAATTGTGTCCATTATGTAAATATGTAAAACATATTCCAAAACTCGATTTACAAAATAAATCAGTTACCTTTTGATAAATATACTTCACACAATGTATATGAAGTAACTGAGGCGAGGGCCATATTCAAGTCATACTGTATAAGGATCTCTATACAACTCTGATTCACACTATCTAGGAAACTATAACTAGTAACAACATAACCTACGTGATATATATTTCAAAAATATACTCCTACCACAAAAGACAAAAAGCTAAACAAAGGAAGGAAGGTGATGAGGAATGCCCCTGGTGATGAAACTCAAGGTCAGGTCTAAGACTGCTAAAAGTCTAATTGATCAATACGTGCTATGGATTGGCCTGATGTATGGACACTGAAGCTGACAGTTAGATCTCAGCTGGAGAGACACAGTTGATCAGCTGAATGGATGGACAGCAATCCTCTCCTTGGCTCCACCTCTATTGGGTGTTAAGACCATGTATTAAAAAGAGTGAGAAAATGAGTTTTTCTACGTTCCACTTAAACCATTTTTTTTTTGCTGAAGTATACCTGGAGTCATGGCGAGAGAAGGCTATTTGTGACTGATGACACAGTTACACACACACACACATGTGCGCACATTCACCGCCACACATACACACATGACACACACACACACAAAACACCCCCTTTGTGCTTCAGACATCCATTCCAGTCGCCCCTCCCAATAATCGGCCCAATATTTATCCCTCACTAGTCCCCCCCTGCTGTCATCATCTCTCCTAACACAAACTCAACCTTTTCACAGAACAACAGCAGGCTGGTTGTTTGAAACCAGTGCATGCTATCATCTCCAATAATTAAATGATACATCATCAGGCTAGTGACATGATATAGTAGTGACATGACATAGTAGTGACATGTCTGATCAGGCCCTACACCCAAATAAGGGCACTGCGTTCATCCACCTCTGGCCTGCTCGCCTCCCTACCACTGAGGAAGTACAGTTCCCGCTCAGCCCAGTCAAAACTGTGCGCTGCTCTGGCTCCCCAATGGTGGAACAAACTCCCTCACGACGCCAGGACAGCGGAGTCAATCACCACCTTCCGGAGACACCTGAAACCCCACCTCTTTAAGGAATACCTAGGATAGGATAAAGTAATCCTTCTCACCCCCCTTAAAATATTTAGATGCACTATTGTAAAGTGGCTGTTCCACTGGATGTCATAAGGTGAATGCACCAATTTGTAAGTCGCTCTGGATAAGAGCGTCTGCTAAATGACTTAAATGTAAATGACTATAACATTTAACATTTAAATGTAAATGTTATAGTCACTCTCAATTTCAAGTTATTGTTCATCATCCATTAGAGCTCTGTGAGAATTCGGTGTAAAATATAATGGAGAAAAACATAGTGTAGACATATTTGAAGGCTATTAACCTAAATGCTACAGTGCTCAGTGCTACAGCTGGCAATGCCTTAGATTTAATGACAAACTCAAACAGGCAGCTACAAGACAGGCTGAAGTGAACTTCAGATTAACTTCCAAGAGTTATCTTGCAATTCAATTTCTTTTAATGTCTCTCTATGTCATCACATCTCCCTCAACAATCCTCTTACCGATTAAACAAACAAGCAAAAGACAAAAGACACTTTGACGGCCATTGCTCAACAACAACTCCCTCCAAGCCTTTTATAGATCCTGGGGATCTGTATTGGTGTCCGTATGTTTAAAGAAATTGGGGCACATCAGAGGGAAAGCAGTTTGGGGAATATAAAATCTATGCCTCCATTGATTAATGGTCTTCTATTTTAATGGGTGTCTCTATGACCCTTGACCCCCCCCCCCACACACACACACCCTCCAGTACTCACAACCTCATCTCTCCATCCCTCCCTCCCTCCATCTCTCTCCCTTTCTTTCTTTCTTTCTTTCTTCATCTCTCTCGCTCCCTTTCTCTTTCTCTATATTTCTCCCTTCTCTCTCTGTCTTCTCTCATACTCTCCCTCCCTCCCTCCCTCTCTACCTCCCATTGGACCCTGTTTCTCTCTCTTCCCAGGCCCAGTCTCTCTGGGTCTCAGCCAGGGAGGGGTGAGGACAGGGGCTCAGGGGGTGTCAGTGTCAATAGATCAATTAGATGCTTAGGGGAAAAGGGGCTGGGGGTCTCTACATATATGCATGTCCCATTGTGTGCTATTGAGCCTGGTGTCAGGCGGGACGACGAACCCTGCATCTGTCCCGGGGACACCAGAGGGCCAGGCAGGGTCAAAATGGGGATAGAGAAGTGGGGACTGGGGTTAGGGTTAGATTAGGCTGTCCTCTGGAAGTCTAGGCTCTCCATATGTTAAGTTCAAGCTCCGGGAAGAGGAGGGGAAATCATTGGGAATGTTTTTATCGATCTGTTGTGGTAGATGCAGGGATGTTTGTATGTATTGATACACATTGAAGTATATGTTATGTGGGTAGTATGCTATAGGCTACTATAACTAAGGACAAAGTGTTTCCTGGTCAGGTCACATGGTCAGGACAAACTCAGGGACCTACTGTGTATTTAGATAGTTAGATTTGAGAGCTATGTTTCTACCAAGTTAGAGGAAATTGTATAAAACTATAGGGTCTAGAGATATGATCAAATCACATTCACTTCTCAAGGTCCTTACTATAAGGACTGCAATGATCATAACCACCTTTATATGATAGTACAGCTGCCCCAAAACATGATCAGTACTGCCCTCTATAGTTCATTGTGAGACTGACAGCACATAGAACTCAATGCTCTCCCCCAAAAGGCCTTGTCATTCTAATCGATGCCGTTCTCCCTCTCTCTACTTTCACCCTCAATCCATTCCTCTATTGTCATCCTCCTCTGTTCTTCTGCCTTCTTCCTATCTTTTCTCCAAACAACCTTTTCATCACTCGGGGCGGCAGCGTAGCCTAGTGGTTAGAGTGTTGGACTAGTAACCGGACTAGTAACCGGAAGGTTGCGAGTTCAAACCCCCGAGCTGACAAGGTACAAATCTGTCGTTCTGCCCCCTAGGCCGTCATTGAAAATAAGAACGTGTTCTTAACTGACTTGCCTGGTTAAATAAAGGTAAAATAAAAAAACTCCACATCACTAACCTGCTTACTCTCCTTTCGTCTCCTCTCTTCCCTCTTGACTTTTTGAAAGTGCTAGTCCTATATTTTACTTTCATGCAAAGTTACATAGTATCACAAGCGAATGCAATTGATACAAAGATGAATCAATACACTTACATACACAATACACTTACAACAAATAAACTCAGCAAAAAAAAGAAACGGCCCTGTCTTTCAAAGATAATTTGTAAAAATCCAAACAACTTCACAGATCTTCATTGTAAAGGGTTTAAACACGGTTTCCCATGCTTGTTCAATGAACCATAAACAATTAATGAACATGGACCTGTGGAACGGTCACTAACAGCTTACAGACGGTAGGTAATTAAGGTCACAGTTATGAAAACTTAGGACACTAAAGAGGCCTTTCTACTGAATCTGAAAAACACCAAAAGAGAGAAGTCCAGGGTCCCTGCTCATCTGTGTGAACGTGCCTTAGGCATGCTGCAAGGAAGCATGAGGACTGTAGATGTGGCCAGGGCAATAACTTACATTTACATTTAAGTCATTTAGCAGACGCTCTTGCAATGTCCGTACTGTGAGACTCCTTAAGGCAGCGCTAAAAGGAGACAGGACGGACAGCTGATCATCCCCGCAGTGACAGCACCTGCACAGGATTGGTATCTGAACATCACACCTGCGGGACAGGTACAGGATGGCAACTACAGGACAGGTACAGGATGGCAACAACAACTACCCGAGTTACACCAGGAACACACAATCCCTCCATCAGTTCTCAGACTGTCTGCAATAGGATGAGAGAGGCTGGACTGAGGGCTTGTAGGCTTGTTGTAAGGCAGGTTCTCACCAGACATCACCGACAACAACGTCGCCTATGGGCACAAACCCACCGTTGCGGGACTAGACAGGACTGGCAAAAAGTGCTCTTCACTGACGAGTCGTGGTTTTGTCTCACCAGGGGTGATGGTTGGATTTATTGTCGAAGGAATGAGCGTTACATTGAGGCTTGTACTCTGGAGCGGGATCGATTTGAAGGTGGAGGGTCCGTCATGGTCTGGGGCGGTGTGTCACAGCATCATGGGACTGAGCTTGTTGTCATTACAGGCAATATCTATGCTGAACTTTACAGGGAAGACATCCTCCTCCCTCATGTGGTACCCTTCCTGCAGGCTCATCCTGACATGACCCTCCAGCATGACAATGCCACCAGCCAAACGGCTCGTTCTGTGCGTGATTTCCTGCAAGACAGGAATGTCAGTGTTCTGCCATGGCCAGCGAAGAGCCCGGATCTAAATCCCATTGAGCACGTCAGGGACCTGTTGAATCAGAAGGTGAGGGCTAGGGACATTCACCCCAGAAATGTCCGGGAACTTGCAGGTGCCTCTGTGGAAGAGTGGGGTAACATCTCTTGTGGGGTAACACCAGAAAATCTGGTGCAGTCCTTGAGGAGGAGACGCACTGCAGTATTTCATTCAGCTGGTGGGCACACCAGATACTGACTGTTCATTTTGATTTTTACCCCATGCCCCTTTGTTCAGGGACACTTTATTCAACTTCTGTTAGTCCCATGTCTGTGGAACTTGTTCAGTTTATGTCTCAGTTGTTGAATCTTGTTAAGTTCATACAAATATTTACACGTTAAGTTTGCTGAAAATAAGCACAGTTGACAGTGAGAGGACATTTCTTTTTTTGCTGAATTTACATCATTCTCTTCCCACCAGCTCCCCCTGAGTTCATGCAGTGGCCGCAGTCTGTCTCAAAACCAGCGGGAGGCAGTGCTGTGTTCACCTGTGTGGCCCAGGGCGTCCCCGAGCCTCACCTCATCTGGCTGAAGAATGGCAAGATCCTGATGCCCGGTGACAATGTCAAGCTCACCAACAACAACAGGTACTGTACACCAGAGGTCTATTCATTCCGCCGATTCTGTTGCAAAACATTTCTTAAACGGAAGCAAACTGAATGAAACGGGGAGGGGCCTTCCTGAATTTGTACAATAGAAACTCTTGTTTTGTTTCCATTCTTAAACGGTAAGCAGGTTATATAATGAATACATCCCTGGGTTTACATGTATGTTTTTTTTGTAATTTAGTCTTATCTATAGTGAATTAGGCCTACAGTCAGTGCATTCAGCTTAAGTATGTAAAACAAACACATACCAAAATCATTGCAAGTAAAACGTTTGTTGACAATAGACGCTAAATCTGTCAAATCAGCGTTTCCCCTAGATTTTTTTCCAAGGGGAATCGTAAAGACCCCAAATCAACATTCAGATTCTCTGGAACCAAGGTTGTCCACTGAAAGCAGAAACAGACTACTTTTGTTGGGCAGCAATAGAGATGATTTTGTTATTCCCACATACTAGCAGTTGATTTAGGCTAAAGTCCATGATCAGAAATGGTGAAATATGTGTAAAATCTCATTTGAAATAATGTTGATCTTCCCATTATCCTGTGTTTAATGTTTTTGCCTTGACATATCCGAGACATTATTTATGAATTACCAATTTAACTGAATGATGTGTACGCTGCAAGACAGGAATGTCCCATCCTCTCAATTGATATAAATCAGTTAGTGCTGGTATGATATCATTCTCATCAAGACTGGTCAGACCTACAGAAGAGCAGTTCATATATTCCACCTCAAGGTGGCACTGTTCGACAGTGGCTGACATCTCTCTCTGTTAAGTAGGCTGAAATTCTGCATTTGCACTGAACACGAGAGGATGGGATTCATTAGCTGCCTGATTATGTTTTGAATCACAAATAATTCCGTTGTATATCTGAATATTTGTTTGAATGCATATTCATACAACCAACCAACCCATCTGTTAGAAATGAACCCTTGTTGTTTACCCAATATACCAATGTTTTAATATGTCCTAACTCAAATAAATTATGAAAAAATCATCTTTAATCTCCATCCTCCAGCACCCTGGCCGTGACGCGCATCACCTCGGAGGACGAGGCCATCTACCAGTGCATCGCTGAGAACATGGCTGGCACCAACCAGGCTAGCGCCCGTCTGGCCGTATCCCTGGCCAAGGATCTGCCCGACTCCCCCCAGGGCCTCACGGCCACCGCCCTCTCCCCCAGCGCCCTGCAGCTCGCTTGGATCCAGCCGCCCGTAGAGATCACCGACGGCATCATCGGCTATGTGCTCCACATCCGCAAGATCAGCGGTGAGTGAGAGTCTTTGTGTGATACTCTGTCAGCGTTCAAAGCAAAGCTAGCCTCTTCTCCTCCATTGTGCTGATGTAAAAGACCTGGCCAGGTGAAAGCCAGCCTATTGATATGTTTACTAAGGACAGATGTTTAAGCAATTGAGATAGTATTTTGTTTTCTTTTAAATACTGTAGCTGCACTGAGTGTGCCTGCTGAAATGGAACCTAACCCTAATGATACCACTGCTTGTTGTTCCCCCCAGAGCCAGACAGTAGAGAGCTGCAGGAGGCAGTCAGTAAAACCACCTTCCAGCATGACTTCACCAACCTGGAGCCAGCCACCACCTACTCTATCTACCTCAAGGCCTACTCCCCACTGGGTGCCAGCCAGCAGTCCAGCACTGTGGTGGCCACAACACTAGGGGGCGGTAAGTCACCAGGAACATGCTATTGCTGTGATCAGTTACACTTTATAATTACTTTCAACAATAACCATTTAGTATTTTGTTATTTGCAAACATTTGCAAACATGTACTCACATTCATAAGCATTCCTAAACATAGATAATATTATATTATTAATAATTAAACATCTATTATATTATGGGAGAAAATGTCAAACTGTACTTCCCCCTACCCCAAATACAGTAGCTCCATGTATATTGCACAAAGCGGACAGCAGAGTGCTTAGGATGATGTAGCTAGACTAGTATAAGATTTAGAATATGGCTGGGGTAAGATTGAGATTTTTTTTAAATGGTTCTACGGTCTGATAGTCTGCCTGGTTATTTACAACCTGTGATCGATCAAAGGTGCTTATCGCCTCTTCCCTCTCTTTATGTAATTTCATCAATTTTACATCTCACATCCCACTTTTCTCATCTGTTCTCTTCACGTCCATGCACTTATTTAATTCCCCATATACTATTCCAATCATCTACTGTCACTGATAAACACCCTGTCTTACTATCTCTTTGAGTTTTATCATCATTTCATCCTCACCCCTCTCTTTTTCTCTCTCTCCATATGAATTGAATTACTACACAATCTCTCATTCATACTGCTTCTCTAACCATCTCTATAGTCTTTCTATCTTTCCGCTGACCTTTTCAATCATTCATTCATTTCTATTTTTCACATCCAATGTTCTAATCTTCATCTGTCCTCCTGTAGTGCCCTCTCCCCCTACCTTCTTCACCAAGGTGGTGAACTCCACTGCAGTCCAGGTGCTATGGGAGCTCCCCAGCAAGCCTGGCAAGGCAGAGGGCTTCAGGCTTACCTACCGCAGGGTCCCCCATGCCGACTTCCAGGGGCCAGTTCAGTTCCCTTGCCACGTCAATGCCCACACCATCTCCCGCCTTGGTGAGTGAGAGTGAGAGAGTGAGAGAGTGAGAGAGTGAGTGAGTGAGAGTGAGAGTGAGAGAGAGAGAGAGAGAGAGAGAGAGAGAGAGAGAGAGAGAGAGAGAGAGAGAGAGAGAGAGAGAGAGAGAGAGAGAGAGAGAGAGAGAGAGAGAGAGAGAGAGAGAGAGAGATTACATTTATTATATTTGATGGTATAAAATAATAATATATTAAATTATAAAAAAAATATTTTTAAAGACTTTGTCATCATTCAAATAAGTTGAACTTACACCTGGTGTAATACAGCAGTTTTAATTTCTTTCCCCTCACGGCAGTCTTCTTAACCACCCATCTGGGGTCCAATCTTTCATCCTATACTCCTGCACTGCCGCCACATGTTTTTGTCCTATAACTGAATGTCAGAAAATTCTGAAGAAGATGAAATGTGATATTGATTTTCCAATGAGGTTATCTTCAGGCCAGTGCTGGATTTAAAAGGTTGTAGTGGTGCCGAGAATAACAATTACCCCATATTTGAATGATCATGTGACAGCGAGTTAATTACCATGCGCATGGAAGATAAACTTCATGAAATGTGAAAAGGAGACCTTCGAATGTTCCTTTAGATTCTTTTTCTGACATGTTTTGCTGTATCTGTAAAAAAAAAAACTGTTAAATGTGAAGCCACCTAGTGGAAAATTACTGGATGGGTTGGTGTCAGCTATCGGCATCATTGCATTCAGAGCATAAGTTTTCTCATACTGTAGCAATGACTAAATCTATATGGAGATATTAAAAGAGGGAGACATGGGAGGATGTTGGAGATATCAAGATAGAGATGACAGGGTGAGAGGAAAGACAGTTGTAAGTGGGATAGGGAGGGAGGCATTAGGGGAAAGGAACAGTCCAGGGAAGAGTGAAAAACGACATGCTCCCAAAATTCAATCTCTTTCAATCGCCCAATCAATAGCTTGGCTTATATCGCGCAAGCAGTCAATAAAACCCGTTCAATTTATCACCATTTAAAAAAATATGACCTTCGAAATTGTCGAAGGGATTTTACAATGTGGCACTGTCGCCTTATGACTTGTTCTTGCAGAAACCGGCGCGGTGTATGAAGTCAAACTAGTGGCCTATAACGGGAACGGCGAGAGCGACTGCTCCAAGAGGCTGGTGTCACTGGAAGAAGAAGGCAGCAGTGCCAAAACCAGTGGTGAGTTTCCAATAAATATTAGAGTCGAGTCAGTACTGCATAATAAACACTATTTTCAAGACAAGTGTGAATTCTTTGGTCATCATCTGTCATTTTTGCTTCAAGTTTATTTTGGGGTGAATCTCTTAGTTAGACTTGTGTTTGGCATTGCCACAAGGAATACAACATGTTTTCTCATAATGTTTCTGTCTCTGTATTTGTGCGGACTAATGAATGTATGGATGTACTCATCATGTGTTTCCTGGTTGCAGGTGGGGAGAACCAGTGTACCTGTAGACAGGAGAGCGAGGGCTCGATGGGTGGTATAGTGGTGGGCATTCATATCGGCATGGCCTGCATCATCTTCTGTGTGCTCTTCCTCATGTTTGGGTACCGTCACAGGTAAGGAGGGGCCCTACCTGTTGGGAACCACTAGGTGTTGCTTTGCTTCTAGTACTGTACTCTCATTATAAGATTGGGTTTTTAAGGCCAGGTAAACTGTAGATATATCCTGATCGACTATGATGTATCTCATCAGTGTGAGATTGTGAACGTCAACTTTGGTACATTACATGTCAGTTGTATTTGTGAAGCCGTGTGTGTTTTTTTTTTTACAGTGGACTTGTATGCATGTAATATTGAAATGTATTAATGTCCCCAGTTTGTTCTGCAGTAAAGGGACTCAGTACAGCTGGTCTGTTCCAAGAGGGGAGGATCGGGGACAGCTGGGACAAAACGGGATCCCCAAAGAGGGGGTCACTCGTCCTGTGGAAGTCACCCTGGAGTTAGTGCCTCAGGTAGGAGGGCCGGTGCGCTGATACATTGGCATAGTGACTCATTCACTGCACAGCAAACACTAAGCTAACCTCTCACGCAATGTGGCCATTAGGTTTGTTCGCCCACGGTTCTATTGGCTATTTTCATCCCTGTAACAGACAGGAGGTGGCTAAATAGAGGTCGCAGTCTTATAATTGAATCATCGATGACATCAGAGCTGCAGGATATGAGTTGCCAGGACACATGCATTGACGTCACAGTAGTTTGGCCTCCAGTTGTAACTCAGTTTCTAAAACAAAGTTGACACCTGCAGGACATCCAATATCTCAGGATGAATTGATCTATCATGCTCGCACTCCCATCTCTCTGTTGTCACAAGCTCATCCAACTATTCGATCTGAGATCTAGATCTCATCCGTCTGTGATTTCTGACCCCATGATAGATTACAAGCCTCCGGGCTCTAGTCAATCAAGCCTGGATTTGTTACCACTGAACGAAACATTGTTACCATGTCAAGGAAAAAATATATTACTTAAAGGTGTTCTAGAGACTAGGGTGTGTTTTTCAAAAGCTTTGGGGCTAACGTGGCACTTCGTTTTTTTATTTGTTTGAATTGGATCCCCAGAGCTGTGTTGAACAATATTGATGTTACTAAGTCCAGGAGTAGAAATTGTGAACAAGATGATTGGTCAACAACAATGCAGAAGCAATCATCATTGGACAAAAGGAGGAATAAATGATAGACTGACACTCTGTCTTTTGTCTTTCTTTCTTTTCCAGAGTCGTGACTCCACCTGTCATGGCGGGGCTCTAGTGCGTCCGGCCCAATGCCAGGTCCTCATCGAGCAGAACTCGTCTGGTCTGCCTGGCATGGGCACAGGCTAGCATTGGCCAATAACCCCCCAAACCCTTACCTACCCTCCATCCCAACAGTTTGCCTCTCGATGGATACTCCACCTCGCCTGCCCAATCAAATCCCCATCCACACGCCACCCTAGTGTCCTGTGATGCCAGGGGTCTGCCATAGTTCTATCCATCCACCAACAAACCTGCTGCTGCTAACAAACAAAAAAAGGCTCCATGTTTCCACTGTACTCTCTCGCCATCCCTCCTCTTAAACCAAAGTCTGTTCTGTGCACGTGCACATGTGAATTCAGAACGCTAGCCTTGAGAAATGCCTCCTCCTACAGATGCCGTCCTATTATGTTGGGCTTTCTTATCTTGCCAAGGAGAGCAGATATAACCAAAATGTTCTGTTTCAATGATGTCCCCTTGGTAACAGTACATGCATTCACACTGTGCTAATAAGGCCCCAGCTGATGCCAAATATAATGACTTACTGGGGCCTTTTAGGATCTCTATATACGTTCCGGTCCACTTAGGAAATCTTTGCACTAAGTGTACTAAACTCCACTGAGAATTCCTGCTAACTTCTTGTCAGGGAACATTACATTATCTTTAATTAGCCTTAGCTCTGCAATACTTAACAGACACAAGTGACGACGCGGCCTTGCTAATAGCCTTATTGAGTTGATTGTCTTTATCACCATACTAGCCTCAATGTCCGGAGGAACCATTTAAGGCAACCACAACCCTCCCCCACATTTACCCAAACCACTCTAACCAAAATCTACCTCCAAAGATAGCTACCTCAGTCTGATGTGATTGTCCGAGTCACAGTTGAGGCTAATATTAGCCTGATGGATGCTGCTTACCTCAGAACCCCAAAATAAATCCTATACCCTTGATCCCCCCTTCCCCCTCACTTTTTGTGCCAATGCCAGAGTCCCGTGCCAGCCACCGCCCAGCATCAGGGTGCCCACCTGAATGACTGCCATGGAGAGCCAAACTGTGGCAGTGTCTGAGCGTTACCATCCCCACACCCTGTCCACTTGCCTTAGCCAAACCCACTCCATCCTTTGTCACGAGCACAAGCCTTTGTCCTTGCCAGGGACCTGCTGAGACAGAACTCTGTCCGGTTGGGGGGGGGGTCCAGGGGGGTCCAACAGGTTTGGTAATTTTCCGGCAACTTCCTTCAAGATGTAGGCATGCCGTTTTGGTGATCATACCTGCGACAACACCTCCTATGTTGTACGAATGTCCATCTCCAAAGATGTATTTGTGATTGGATGGTACCTTATGGAAAACATGGACCCGAAAGAATGTATCTACGATCCTTTGCCCCGTTATGAAAGGAAATGAGATATGCTCTGGCCTTTTTCATAGAGTCCTCCAAAAAAAACAAGAGGTGGTCATCCTTAAAAAAAAGGGTAAATTCACTTGCTTGTTTTGTCCCCACAAACCCGATGGAATTTCGAAAGGTCTCCGACACAAAGCCAAACAGGTGATTGTTCTAGGCCATACTGATTGGTTGGCTCTCCAGATGCCAAATTGGTTGTCATGGGAACTTGTGGGTGCTTTGAGCCGACGGCTGAAAATGTTGTTTCCAGGGAGTTTAATGGAGATACTAACCTGGAACGCATGGACATGGCACTAGTTTCCACTATAGAACACCTCCTCAGCCTATCCCAAAAAGTTTTTATATGAAAACCAAGCTGAATGATGTCCAAAGATGTAAAATTTGTAATGGTTTTCGTTTTTTTCCTTCAAAACCTTCCTTTAAGAGATAAACTACGCCATTGTTTTCAGATTTTTGTTGTTCCTGTATTAAGGGGTAGCCAGTATGAAGAGTGCTTTAATTGAACCTAAGCCAAAAACGTTCCTTTTGATTTAATTGCCATTATAGAATACGTGAATTAGCCTTGTTTAATAGAAGCAAGTCCTTTTGTATGGCTTTCTTGGCTTGCCCCTTTTGACATGGAACTATCACATTTTGTTGAATATAACTTTTAACCTTTAAAGAGAAACCAAATGAAAATGGGATATATTTTCAAGGAGATGTTCTATGTTGATACAAAAATGAGTACTTACTTTCTCTTTCTAATTGTAGAGTTGAAATTGCCAAATAACTAGCTGTCTTATGAAAAATACTATTGTGACCAAATACCTTTTACATATTTTAACATTCATAGTCTTTACCTTTGATGACATTTACTCATGACCAAAGCACAGGATCATCCGTGTATGTATGACAGTATGTATGTATATGTGTGTACTCTGTGACAGTTTGTGAACCTTGAGGGCAAAATATGCCAACAGGAATCATCTAAAACAGCTTTAAATTGTTAACAGAAGATAACGGGATAAACCAAAGAACGTAACCATTTTAGGTCCAAGTATCAGACAAGTGCTTGTTACTCGCACTTGGTTGTATTAAACATGTAACTGAACTGTTATTAAAGTCTTTAACAGGGTATATTGGTACAAAATAAAAACGGTTGTATAGGCCCACAGTGGCTCCCATATTCCAAGGAAAAGGACCAAAAGAGGTGGTTTCCTAATAAAGCTCTACAGTCCTCAAGGTTCATGTCAATGAGTGTTAAAGGTTTAGCAAAAACACTGCAGTATAAAAGTCTGACAAAGACTTTTACTCCAGGTCTCGTTTCTTATTTTAGAATTGAAAGGGGTGAAACAAATGTGATATCAAAAGAAAGAAAAGAAAGTGTTGTGATCTGGGAGATATTTTAAACTATTTTTATTTTTAGTTTGAAGCCATTTAGCGGCAGAACTAGATTTCTCATTAATACAAATCTTTGCTGGTTCTTCTTTTAAAAATGTATTTATCCTCCTCAACATGTTGTTCTTACTGCTGTAGACAGGAAAAGTTACCAAAACTGAGACTTTATGTGAATTTTTTTTTAAATAAGTTTTTTTTATCTTAACCCCTTTCCCATTTTTTGGTTTGTAGAAATGTAAGGATGATGTAAAACAATTTGTTAGAAATTAAGAGAAAAACACGGATACGTGTTGGGTTTTGGGCAAAAGAAGGTGGGATTTTGGTTGAGAAAACATAATACTTTAAAGATAACGTGTACCCTAACAGAGCATTTAAACAAATTCAAGTTTTTCTTGGCAAAGCCTTACAAAGTGATACTCATCTGCCCACAAGCCCATCAGATAGAAACAAATCAAAACAAATGTAGAGAACTAGAAACTGATTGCTAGGACCAATGAGAAAAAACAATGCTTTAAAGTTGATTTCTTTTGCTTTCTGAAACCACACCTCTGGTGAGTAATATAACATGAAACTGTAATACGACACTGTTTAGAGACTATGATGTGTCCTTGTCTCAGGGCCAAGAAAGAAAGTAAGGGACTAGAATAATGTGTTTGAAAGCTGTAGCCATAGATGGAGATCGAGCTGTCTCATTTCCTGCATGTCTTTGTATTGATCATTTCACAGGCCGTGTGGTACAAAAAGCAAACGTCATTACAGATGTATTTATTGAATTAGTTCAAGACACAGAATCACATAAATCAACTCAAGAATGTCGTGCTTCTGTCACCATATTCACACAGAAGTTAAATTAATTGAGCTGTCTGGCTCATTACCTGTTAACCTTGTAAAAATACAACAAGTCGGCCATCTTGGTGACACAATGTTTTCTTGAGACTATTTAGTACATAACACTCAAGAAGAAAAAAAAACATACACAAGTTTCACACACTATTGTACTCACTCAGGCACTCTTACACTTCCTGCTTTACCCTCATTGGTATTCTGGTCATCCACGGTGGATGAAAGAAATACAAAGTGTCCAGGAGCTCAATTGCCCGATACATTTTAAGAGGCATCAGAGTGTGTCAACTCTTGCTCATTCATTCTAAGGCTGCTATCTGCTCGCACACATAGTTGAAATATGAAAGCTCCAATTTTTCTCTTCCCCCTGGTAGGTTACAACTGAATAGAAGTCTTGCTACCCATGGCTGCTTAAAAGATGTCTATTTTCTCAGGGTTAAACTCATACATTTCTGTACAAACCTCTGGAATTATCACATGGGATAATACAGCTTAGTCTCTACATATGGTGATGTATTTGTTTACAAGTCTTTTAATATGTCTGTACCTCTACTCTTTTCTTCCATGCTCAGATTCCAATGCCTAAACCAAATAAACCTATTTGTGTCCAGTCATTTTCTTTGTCTTTTTCACGTGGATGCAATTTTATTTTAATTATATCATTTAAAAAAAAAATCATTACATCAGTCATGCTGACATTAACATTAACTTGCCCCCTCCCCCATATTATAGGCTAGTACAGGGAAGGGCCCGACTGATGCCCGACTGATGCGGAAGGCCGCCACAGGCAGATGTGGTGGATTGAGACACAGCCCTTGCAAAAAAAAACATGATATCTCTAGTTTAAACTCACAGATTTTGATGTGGATTTTTGTATTATGTTACTTAGACTGACACACTGGTGTATCAATAGTGAGACTGACTAACAAACTCAATGGGCCCCCCCCCCCCCCAGCCGTTAATTCGACCATGATAACAAGTTTAGATAGCTGGTCGCTAAACTAACTTAGCAATAAAAATAAATTAGCTGACCTGGGCTAATTGACTGCCTACCAGTGACTGACAGAGTAAAACTGCTTATGCAAAACCAAATTTTGATGTTGCACCCATGTGTATTCTACTATTCTAACTCGCAACAGTAAGTTGAGACCCCAACTGGAGTTCCTACATTTTGTGTTTACATTTTGTGGAAATTGGTCTGAAGGGGGTGCTAATATAACAAATGTACCATTGGAACCCCATGCACCATATGAACACAATTATGTTCCAATTTTTGTCACGCCCTGATCTGTTTCACCTGTCCTTGTTCTTGTCTCCACCCCCTCCAGGTGTCGTCCATCTTCCCCACTTATCCTCTGGGTATTTATACCTGTGTTTTCTGTCTGTCTGTGCCAGTTCGTCTTATTTGTTAAGCTTACCAGCGTTCATCCTGTCAGCTCCTGTATTGTCCCAGCCTCCCATTTTCTTGTCCTACTGGTTTTTGACCCTGTGCCTGACCGCTCTGCCCGTCCCTGAGCCCGCCTGCTGTCCTGTACCTTTGCTCCCCCTCTGGATTATCGACCCCTGCCTGCCTTGACCTGTAGTTTGCCTGCCCCTGTGGTTACAATAAGCATTGTCACTTCACACAGTCTGCACTTGGGTCTTACCTTGATTCCTGATCATTTTCTTATACTGAAAGTTTTTTTTGTTTCAAGCATTTGGTATTTGCAGCCAAGTTTTCCCATGTGATTGATTTGATTAATAGCCTTTCAAAATGGGAGCAACCTACCTTGGAATAATACAGATGAACTGCTGGTCATGGTCCATTTGATTGTTCATACTGATTGAATGTGCTCAAGAAATGTACTGCGTAAAGGGGGGTCTTAGTGACCCAAAACATCACCCCTTAGGAAAAACAACATCAAAGCTATTTTCATTTTTTTAAATAAGTTCATTGCCTTTATTCCTTAGAGGGACCAATGGACAGCTAGAATGTTGTCTAGTCAAACCATCAATGACCTGAAATGACTTTCAAGTTAACCTAATCATTACTATGCTACTAATTCAACTACATAATAAGCAACAACAATACTGCAAACAAACGTAGAACTTAATCTATTTCTACTTTTGAAAAAGAAACAAAAGAAAAGCTCTGACAAAGGCCAATAAATACACCGAATAAAAGAGCAGTGTGCGAGTTTCTATTTTGATATCAATTATTCCCACGCACCTGCAACAAGCCTACTCCGATGTGCAAATGATTTTCCTACTTTGAAAATTCAAATGTTTTTCAATGCCAGAGTAAAAGTGTTGCAGTTGTTCTCTATGATCAGCAAACTGTAAATAAAGTTTGCTTAACATACCTGGCACATATATCACCCAAGTCACTTGCACAAGCCAAGTCCTGGATATGGTTGACATAGGCCTACTCACGGTTGGCAGAAGGTTGGATGTTGTTTTTCTCGGTCGGAGACCATGCAGGCCCACTGCCAAATGAAAAAAGGATCAAGGTGAAAGCAACATCAGCACGATGGAGAGCCGACGACAAAACCCATCAATTAATGCCTCGGACTAGGCTACTGCCGAGTCAGCGTGGGACCTTAGAGAGCCAGGTGAGCGCAATGCAGGTGCTCTAGTGCTTGCCTGTGTGAGACTTGTGGAATTTTGTCTATGAAATAGTGTTATGGTGTTCCAAACTGCCCTATCCTAAACCATATCCAACACAATCTCTTATGTATCCCACAGGCCCACTGCATCAGCTTTTTTATTATGATAGAATTTCAATAAAGCCTATATGCTCTGAGGGCTTCTAAATACAGAGAAATCAAGCCACACATTTTAGTGGTATTTTATAAACACCCTAAGTGGAAAATAAAGTGGTGGTCTGTGATTCATGTGAAAATGCTTAGTGTTACATTAGCAGCTCCTAATTGCATGAGAAATTGTGTTTTGTGCCAAGAGAAACATTGTGGAGAATTCATCTCTCTCAGGAGCAGATAGTCACTCTCAAGCTTATTTGAGTAGGGGCGTGTTTGCATGGGGTTAAGAGGTTATCAAATGATGAGGCATTTTAAACACCATGTAAGTAAAAAGGCAGCATTTTTAATGCCAATGACTAATATCCAATACTTCCTATCTCTCATTGATAATTCATCTTCGGGGGCTGTGTAAATCTATTTTCATTGCACTGGGAAACATGGACATTGTGAATTCTGGGCATTCCTTTGAGATGATTAAAAATTGGACTGTGTAAAGTGCAAAGGAAACATCAACGAGAGCAAGCAATGCGAGAGCAGTACGTTTTATGGATTGGTGTTGTGGTGAGCTAGGGATGTAATTTAATTGGACCACCAGTCATGTTTGGTTCATTTCCATCCATACCTTGCTTCCCTCTGAGTGCATAATCCATGAGCTGTGGATCCAGGGGCATCATTAATAAACGTTTTAGATTTGATCTTGGTTTGTAAAATTTGATCGATTTACAAACCAAGAACTTGATTTGAAAGTTTGCCAATTTGTTTTTGCATGAAATGTTTTATATGCAAAGTGACACCTGTGTAATATATACATCTTTCTTCATGTCCATAGACATTTGAGATATTGTGCTTCCTCAAACCTTATCGTAGACATGAATTTAGTGTACAAACAAGTCAACTTTGTTTCAACTCACAGCCTTCATCCCCAGCACTCCCAAAGGTACAGGAGTTTAATTTCCTTTCCTGGTAAAAATCTGTGAGACCAGAAAAGTCAGATTACTTCCTACCAGTGACACCTATACTGCCACTCTCCACCGGTTGGAATGGCTGGCCCCTGATAGTTAGCCTATTTGCCAATGTTCTTGCCCATATACGGTATCTCAATCAAACTTCTATACTGTTCTATACTGCACCAGAATACCTGACATTCCAGACCTACATCAGCATGGGGGAGAGTTCCAGTGGTCTGCATTGTGGTCTGTGGTCTGCATTGATCCAGCACCAGCTTATAACCTGGCTAAAGGTTAGCTGAAGGACGTTGTTAACAGGTCATTAAGGTTGACAGTAATGAGGGCCTGTGAAGAGTCTTCGACAGTGAGTCATTGCAGTGTCTCTAGGTGATTCCAATTATAGTTCCTTTGTAAGGCGATAAATATTATTTGGGACCATCCGTTATTAATAAGGGGGGCTTAATCGGTGCCGGGGGACCGATAATGACACAAGGGCTCATAGAGAGCCCTTGTAAAAGAGCAGACACACTCAAATATGTCTATCTCTTATCGTGAGTCACTGCAGAGCTGTCAAATACGTATTTCAAAAATTGCCTTTTGGGACTATTCCATTGGCTCTGTGGTGCCGCACAAGCATTTGCATTCGCTCTCTTTCTCGCTCTCTCATATACAGGCATTTGCTTGAGGCGAGCTTAATCTTTGAACTATATATATGCTTATATGGCTATTTCTTACCTACATGTAATAGAGCATAACACACACACACACATCCAACACAGTGAACATGCAAACATGACCATGACATGGACATTGTGTTACTATGGACACAGTGGCCTTTGAGGGGTGTTGACAGAGTAGTCTCCAACTCTGTCTCCCACTGTGTCCAGTGGTGGTCCCACAATCAGTAAGGAGTCAGAAAACATGAAGTCTCTAGCAAGGAAAGGAGAAAACGGGCCATCTTCAAACTATCAAGTGCAAGCTATTCCTCCAGCTTTCTGCACTTTGCGTCATAGAGCTTTGAGTGCCTTCAGTGTCATAAAACCAAAACAAAACACTGACCACAATTTCAGATTTAAAAAAAATAGGAGAATCTGACGTTATTTATCTGTGCACTTTTATATCTCTTTCATGTTTGTGCACTTTTATGTCTCTTTCATGTCCCCTGCCCTTGATTTACATCAATCTGATGCCAGGTTATTCATGGTAGATTTGGAATGTTTTCATATTGCCATTGGTCTTCTATCTTCTGAATCTCTCAGTCCCGCGCCATACCGCTCTATTCATCCTCTGTTCAATCAAACAAAAAGAGGGGGGGGGTGTATGCTGCTGCAGTGCTGCAGTATGGAGCAGACGCAGCAGCACATCTATTGGCTATGGCAGCAGGAGGTATGAGAACTACAATAGTGCCACATTTCTCCACATGTTCTTTGAATTTGATACTACAGCACTCTCCTTGTCTCATCTTTCCTTCAGCCAAAGCACTGCATACCACTCTTATAGAGACATACAGTTGAAGTCGTAAGTTTACATACACTTAGGTTGGAGTCATTAAAACTCATTTTTCAACCATTTCACAAATTTCTTGTTAACAAACTAGTTTTGGCAATTTGGTTAGGACATCTACTTTGTGCATGACACAAGTCATTTTTCCAACAATTGTTTACAGACAGATTATTTCACTTATAATTCACTGTGTCACAATTCTAGTGTGTCAGAAGTATACATACACTAAGTTGACTGTGCCTTTAAACAGCTTGGAAAATTCCAGAAAATAATGTAATGGCTTTAGAAGCTTCTGATAGGCTAATTGACATCACTTGAGTCCATTGGAGGTGTACCTGTGGATGTATTTCAAGGCCTACCTTCAAACTCAGTGCCTCTTCGCTTGACAACATGGGGGAAAAAAAATCAGCCAAGACCTCAGACAAAAATTGTAGACCTCCACAAGTCTGCTTCATCCTTGGGAGCAATTTCCAAACACCTGAAGGTACCACGTTCATCTGTACAAACAATAGTACGCAAGTGTAAACACCATGGGATCACACAGCCGTCATAACATGCATTCATTCCAAGAATAGGCTGCACACACTTTTCCACGATCACCAGCTGTGTTTTGAACTGTTTTCCTTTGACTGGTACGTTCTCCCCAGTATAACCAGTAACCTTGATTTTCACCGGGTGTATTTTGCTCTTCACTTTCAGGGTTTTGTACTCATCCAGCGACAACAGGTTTACCTGAGCTCCAGTATCAAGCTTGAATGGTATTATAGTTTCATTCAGTCAATGGCACAATCCATTCAGCCTTTACTGCATTGCATATTTCCACAGAATAAACAGAATTATTCCGTTTCCTCGACTGTGTGAACCTTTTTCTTTGCAGCCTCAGCTTTGCAACATTTTGAGAAATTATTTTTCCCACAGTTGTTACATGATTTGCCATATGCAGGGCATTTTTTTGGCTTGTGGATAAATCCACATTTCCCACATGTAGTGTTGCTTTCTCTCTTTTGCCTGTTTTTGTTTGGAAGGAATTGCGTGTGTGGCTCTTTTTATTGCATGCACTGACGTCTCATCCCTACGCAGTTCTTTAGCTTGTGCTCTGGTGGTTTCAGCTGCTGGACACATTCACTGCTTTTATCCAAAGCTAAATCTTACTCACACAGCAATCTCTCCTTGAGTACATTATCAAGTATACCACAGACTATCCTGTCTTTCACTAGTGAGAAGTTTTGCTCAGTATTCAGCCCAGTCTGGTCAAAACGGACTCCCTGTATCTTATCTTGAGAGAGAAACCTGACGTGACGTTCTGGCTTGGTACAAAGTACTCAGACTGGCTAGGCCACTCCAGGACCTTGAGATGCTTCTTACGGAGCCACTCCTTAGTTGCCCTGGCTGTGTGTTTTGGGTCATTGTTATGCTGGAAGACCCAGCCACGACCCATCTTCAATGCTCTTACTGAGGGAAGGAGGTTGTTGGCCAAGATCTCGCGATACATGGCCCCATCCATCCTCCCCTCAATACGGTGCAGTCGTCCTGTCCCCTTTGCAGAAAAGCATCCCCAAAGAATGATGTTTCCACCTCCAAGCTTCACGGTTGGGATGGTGTTCTTGGGGTTGTACTCATCCTTCTTCCTCCAAACACGGCGAGTGGAGTTCAGACCAAAAAGCTCTCTTTTTGTCTCATCAGACCACATGACCTTCTCCCATTCCTCCTCTGGATCATCCAGATGGTCATTGGCAAACTTCAGACGAGCCTGGACATGCGCTGGCTTGAGCAGGGGGACCTTGCGCGCGCTGCAGGATTTTAATCCATGACGGCGTAGTGTGTTTCTAATGGTTTTCTTTGAGACTGTGGTCCCAGCTCTCTTCAGGTCATTGACCAGGTCCTGCCGTGTAGTTCTGGGCTGATCCCTCACCATCATGATCATTGATGCCCCACGAGGTGAGATCTTGCATGGATCCCCAGACCAAGGATGATTGACCATCATTTTGAACTACTTCCATTTTCTAATAATTTTGCCAACAGTTGTTGCCTTCTCACCAAGCTGCTTGCCTATTGTCCTGTGGCCCATCCCAGCCTTGTGCAGGTCTACAATTTTATCCCTGATGACCTTACACAGCTCCCTGGTCTTGGCCAATGTGGAGAGGTTGGAGTCTGTTTGAGTGTGTGGACAGGTGTCTTTTATACAGGTAACGAGTTCACATAGTTGCAGTGCCTACAGGTAATGAGTGGAGAACAGGAAGGCTTCTTAAAGAAAAACTAACAGGTCTGTGAGAGCCGGAATTCTTACTGGTTGGTAGGTGATCAAATATGTCATGCAATAAAATGAAAATGAATTACTTAAAAATCATACAATGTGATTTTCTGGATTTTTGTTTTAGATTCCGTCTCACAGTTTAAGTGTTCCTATGATAGAATTACAGACCTCTACATGCTTTAAGTAGGAAACACTGCTGATTTTGCAGGTTATCAAATACTTGTTCTCCCCACTGTACATAGGCATGCAGAGGCCCATTTTCAGCAGCCATCACCCCTGTGTTCCAATGGTACCTTGTGTTAGCTAATCCAAGTTTATAATTTTAAAAGGCAAATTTATCAGTAGAAAAGGCTTTTGCAATTATGTTAGCACAGCTGAAAACTGTTGTCCTGATTAAAGAAGGCTGGTTTTAATGCTTCTTTAGACAAGTTGAGTATCTGGAGCATCAACATTTGTGGGTTCGATTACAGGCTCAAAATGACCAGAAACAAATAACTTTCTTCTGAAACTCGTCAGTCTATTCTTGTTCTGAGAAATTAAGGCTATTCCATGGGAGAAATTGTGAAGAAACTGAAGATCTCATACAACGCTGTGTACTACTCCCTTCACAGAACAGCACAAACTGGCTCGAACCAGAATAGAAAGAGGAGTGGGAGGCCCAAGTGCACAACTGAGCAAGAAGAAAAGTACACTAGTGTTTAGTTTGCGAAACAGACGCCTCACAAGTCCTCAACTGGCCGACTTTAAGTACCCGTAAAACGCCAGTCTCAACAGTGAAGGGGCGACTCCGGAATGCTGGCTTTCTGGTGCTTTGACAAATGAAGAACATCAGCGACAGTGCAACGGGTGTCTTTTTATTAGCATATCACTAAAACCTATTACCTTAAGCGCCATTGTTTGTACAATGTGTCCTTATCAGAGATATTAAAATTACACAAAGATTTTGATTGGGAGGGTGTTTAATCAAGCGGTTGGCTAGCGGTTGTTAAGGCAGAACTGAACAGATGTCAACATAAAGCTTCCTTCATGTCTAGCTTTTATGCCAGTAACCTCATAGCAAAAGTGGTGCTTTGTTTATTTTGACCAACCATGAATAACCAATGGATATATGTCTGGACTGTTGAGGTAAATGACAAAGTGTTACAAAGCTTTTAAAGAACACAATAAATATGAGTGGTTAGCATACAAAAGTACATTTTTGTAAAAAAAGCTTTTTACAGCAGGCGGAGGATGAAAAATTAGTGCAGACCTTTTGGTTTGTGTTTGTCACCTTCCTCCGTGTTTTGAGAAACTTATCCACAACTAAGTCAGTTGTGTGAGGATGAGGAAATTCTAACTTTGTGCACATGTCTCAACTACTAGAAGCCAATCCAAAGTGAGATAAACCCTGTATGTAAAAGTAATTCTTCATTTTACAGTGCCTTGCGAAAGTATTCACATCCCTTGACTTTTTAAAAACATTTTGTTGCATTACAGCCTGAGTTCAAAATGGGTTAAACTGAAATGGTGATGTAATCAAGTAGAAAATGATATGCCATTCTTTAATAGAACCTCAAAAGCATTTCCCTACACCCGCAATAACAGTTGCTAAATATGTGATTGTGTTTCAATACTTGGTTACCTCATCCCAGTCTCCTCTTCCGAGTCTGTTCTTGGGTTCCACTTTGCGTGATATAACATGGTTAATCCTCTTTTGTATGTCTGCCATTTGATACTATAATTATAGTATGCACCATAACAGGCAAGTAAACATATTATCAAAGCATTGGCAGTATTCTTTTTACCTCATTTAAAAAAAATGTTTTTACCAGAGATGATCAATACGGAAATAATGTCACTCGAGCATGCACGTCCAAAAACAAAAGGCTTTATTTAAGGAATAAGACCCGAGGGGTTGTGGTATAAGCACAACCCGGAGTTACCAAAGTAAGAAGAGCAGTAAAAATGTTTTGTCATACCTGTGGTATACATTGTTATACCAACGCTGTCAGCCAGTCAGCATTCTGGGCTCGAACTACCCAGTTTATATTTGACCAAACTTTTTGAACAGCAGGTGAACCATTTTGTCAGACACCTGCTCACCACGCAGCATCTGAGGAAAACACGACACGACAGGGCGATACACAAACACAGCACGGTGATGAGAACCGATGCTGTACATTTTATATACAGAGAATAAACACTAAGCTACCAAAGCAATGACAAAGGCTACACAACTACAATGTACACCACATTCAGTTAGTTAATTCGTTCTTGTCGATCAGGCCACATGTTTTCATCTACATCACACTGCATGTTGATAACTCTGCAGTGGTTGCCAGTCAACTGGCATTCATTGCGTCTAGGAGGGACATCTGGTCATGTGGGCGGTAATCATCAACACCTCCACCCATCTGAATCCCTCTTCCTCTACGGGCCCCTCTCCCTCTTACTTGGTCCATTGTTGCAAACAGCAACTCAAAGGTGACAACTTGAATTCATGAATAAGGACTGATAACTGATTGGACAATAGGGAAAATACGTTTTGCACACATGCAGAAGAGGTTCACATTATGGGAGCAATTTGTATCAGTTGTGACTATGTTTTCATTTTGTTTGACATTATTTACTTAACTGAGTTGTGCGTCTTTTGTGGAGAGTGGTTTACTGTTTTGCTAAAATGCACTTAGCATTTTCATTGTGTGTGTGTGTGTGTGTGTGTGTGTGTGTGTGTGTGTGTGTGTGTGTGTGTGTGTGTGTGTGTGTGTGTGTGTGTGTGTGTGTGTGTGTGTGTGTGTGTGTGTGTGTGTGTGTGTGTGTGTGTGTGTGTGTGTGAAAGCAATGAGAAATTACTTACTGTTCTGCAAAGAAATAATACTGCTGTGCTCATTAGGTTATGATGGAGATCAAGTGGACCCCAGTTTCATTAAAGGTGTCTTAGCAATCGAGAGACTAATATAGCGCCCAAAATGGAAATCCGGACACAATGTTGACACAATGTTTAAATGCACTGAACTGTGATCTAAATGTGATAGGTTCGTCTTATGAAATCTGCGTTTAAATGTTAGGTGTAGACAAGCCGCCTTGTGTCCTATTTCTTCAAACCTACTCAACGATATCGCATTGCTTGTACTGAGGCCGGAATTCAATCAAAGGTGTGTTGTCGACAAGTGCACTGCGATGTGCCTTAAAAAGACAATGCTGCCGAAGTCATCTAAAATGTAAATGACCTTAAGTCAAGTGCAGTGTGCTTGTCGACAACGCGCCTTGGACTTAATCCCAGCCCAAATCTCTGATATTGAAGCCTGTACTTAAGAGTGCTGCTGCACCGCAAGTCTTCTTACTGATTACGTCAATCATAGAAATATATATGACTCATTCACAGTTTTCTTTTCTTATGCATTTTTAATAGGGTGCAATAGTGTACAATAGCCAAAGCAGACATAAAATGTATTTTGGCAAAATATTGGTTCACTGCAGCTCAAGGACTCAAAGCATTGGTGAAATTAGGAGATGGCAATGTACTCAGCCCTGAAGCCTTGAATATGGCATTTGAAGGCCTCAAAGCTGTAAATTATTGAACAACATCCATGACTTTCCAGTCCTCAAATCCATCAATGTGGATAAATCATAGGACTACCGTCTTGTCCATACATCACATTTCTTTGAATCTTCTTAATGTGGCAACAAGGTTGTACTACCTTTTGAAATGTTAATGTGCTAATATCAAACATATGTATTTATGTTGTCCTGTTGAATGTAATGTATGTAGTTTTGGAATCTAATCGCAGCCCTTCTACTTTAGTAACGATGGTTTCTTGCTCGGGGAAATGTATTTATAATTCAGTTTCTGAATATGTCACGGTCACACCTTGGTCATTGTGTTTTTGTCATGTTTTGTCTTAGATTGTCTTGTCATTTTGCTTTTCCTTCTGTTCGTTTTCCCCCTGCTGGTCTTTTTAGGTTCGTTCCCCTTTTTCTCTCTCCCTTCCTCTCTCTCTTCTCTCTATCGTTCCGTTCCTGCTCCCAGCTGTTCCTATTCCCCTAATCAATCATTTAGTCTTCCCACACCTGTTCCTTATCTTTTCCCCTGATTAGAGTCCCTATTTCTCCCCTTGTTTTCCGTTTCTGCCCTGTCGGATCCTTGTCTATTGTTCACCGTGCTGTGTCTGTGTATCGCCCTGTCGTGTCGTGTTTCCCTCAGATGCTGCGTGGAGAGCAGGTGTCTGAGTCTGCTAGGTTCAAGTGCCTTCCCGAGGCAACCTGCAGTTCTTGATCGAGTCTCCAGTCTGTTCTCGTCATTACGAGTGGAATTATGTCTTATGTTTGTAGAATTACTTTACTGGATTAAAGACTCTGTTTTCGCCAAGTCGCTTTTGGGTCCTCATTCACCTGCATGACAGAAGGATCCGACCAAGAATGGACCCAGCGACTATGGATTCTCTCTACTCTACTCTCGAGTTCCAGGGAGCGATGCTCGGCAGACACGAACAGGAATTGTCTGCTGCTCGACATGCCGTTGAGACCCTGGCCGCTCAGGTCTCCGACCTCTCAGGACAGTATCAGAGTCTTCGTCTCGTGTCACCAGCTACTTCCGGTTCTTCCGAGCCTCCGGAACCTAGGGTTAATAACCCACCATGTTATTCTGGGCAGCCCACTGAGTGCCGCTCCTTTCTCACCCAGTGTGATATAGTGTTCTCTCTCCAACCCAACACATACTCAAGAGAGAGAGCTCGGATTGCCTACGTCATATCACTCCTTACTGGTCGGGCTCGGCAGTGGGGCACAGCTATCTGGGAGGCAAGCGCTGAGTGTACTAACAATTATCTGAACTTTAAAGAGGAGATGATAAGGGTTTTTGATCGCTCAGTTTTTGGGAAAGAAGCTTCCTGGTCCCTGTCTTCCCTATGTCAAGGTAATCGATCCATAACGGATTACTCTATAGAGTTTCGCACTCTTGCTGCCTCCAGTAACTGGAACGAGCAGGCGTTGCTCGCTCGTTTTCTGGAGGGACTCCACGCTAAGGTTAAGGATGAGATTCTCTCTCGGGAGGTTCCATCCAGCGTGGATTCTTTGATTGAACTCGCTATTCGCATTGAACGACGGGTAGATCTTCGTCACCGAGCTCATAGAAGAGAGCTCGCGTTAACTGTGTCTCCCTCTCTCCGACACTACCGTCTTTCCCCACTGACTCAGGTGTTGAGCCCATGCAGCTGGGGGTATTCGCATCTCGACTAAGGAGAGGGAACGGAGAATCACCAACCGCCTCTGTCTCTATTGCGGTTCCGCTGGTCATTTTGTCATTTCATGTCCAGTTAAAGGCCAGAGCTCATCAGTAAGCGGAGGGCGACTGATAAGCGCTACTAGACGGTCCTCTCCGTCAAGTACATGTACTACCTTACCGGTCCATCTACGCTGGACCGGATCGGCAGCTTCCTGCAGTGCATTAATAGACTCTGGGGCAGAGGGCTGTTTTATGGACGAAGCCTGGGCTCGGGAACATGACATTCCTCTCAGACAGTTAGGGGAGCCCACGGTCATGTTTGCCTTGGATGGTAGTCCTCTCCCCAGTATATTATATGAAACACTACCTTTAACCCTCACTGTATCTGGTAACCATAGTGAGACCATTTCTTTTTTGATTTTTTGTTCACCTTTTACACCTGTTGTTTTGGGTCATCCCTGGCTAGTGTGTCATAATCCTTCTTTTGATTGGTCTAGTAATTCTATCCTTTCCTGGAACGTTTCTTGTCATGTGAAGTGTTTAATGTCTTCTATTTCTCCTGTTTGTTCTGTCCCCTCTTCTCAGGAGGAACCTGGTGATTTGACAGGAGTGCCGGAGGAGTATCATGGTCTGCGCACGGTCTTCAGTCGGTCCAGAACCAACTCCCTTCCTCCTCACCGGTCGTATGATTGTTGTCCTGTTCTCTTCAAGAAGCGTTTTGCATCCGCTCCTATCCTTGTTGCACCTGACGTCACTAAACCGTTTATTGTTGAGGTTGACGCGTCGGGGGTGGGCGTGGGAGCCATTCTGTCCCAGCGCTCCGATACTGACGATGGGGTCCACCCTTGTGCGTATTTTTCTCATCGCCTGTCACCGTCGGAACGTAACTATGATGTGGCTAACCGCGAACTGCTCGCCATCCGTTTAGCCCTAGGCAAATGGCGACAGTGGTTGGAGGGGGCGACCGTTCCTTTTGTCGTTTGGACTGACCAAAAGAACCTTGAGTACATCTGTTCTGCCAAACGACTGAATGCGCGTCATGCTCGTTGGGCGTTGTTTTTCGCTCGTTTCGAATTCGTTATTTCTTATTGCCCGGGTACTAAGAACACCAAGCCTCATGCTTTATCCCGTCTCTTTAGTTCTTCTGTGGCTTCTACCGATCCCGAGGGGATCCTTCCTGTTGGGCGTGTTGTCGGGTTGACTGTCTGGGGAATTGAGAGACAGGTTAAGCAAGCACTCACGCACACTGCGTCGCCGCGCGCTTGTCCTAGTAACCTTCTTTTCGTTCCTGTTTCTACTCGTCTGGCTGTTCTTCAGTGGGCTCACTCTGCCAAGTTAGCTGGCCATCCCGGCGTTCGGGGTACACTTGCTTCTATTCGCCAGCGGTTTTGGTGGCCTACTCAGGAGCGTGACACGCGCCGTTTCTTGGCTGCGTGTTCAGACTGCGCGCAGAAGTCTGGTAATTTTTTTTCTGCTTCTGCTCCTGGTCTTGCTGGGTCTCAGTCTGTTCCCTGCCATCGCATCTCTCCTGTTCTTGTTCCTGCCCTTGCTGTGTCTCAGTCTGTCCCTAGTTGTTACTCTCCTGGCCTGTTTGGTCCTGTTTGCTCTAAAGCTTTCAGTTCTCTACCCGTGTCTCATTTTTTTTTTAGAGTAGTACCCTAGTTTCCCTTTTTTTCGTTTTTCCGTTACGGTCCTGAGGAGAGGAGTTGGGTTCTTTCTCGGGACGTGCTGGACCGTTTGTGATCTATGATTTCCTCCGTTGCCGCCAGTGTTCCTCCTCGAGAGCGCCAGGAGGCGCTCGGTGAGTGAGGGGGTACTGTCATGTTTTGTCTTAGATTGTCTTGTCATTTTGCTTTTCCTTCTGTTCGTTTTCCCCCTGCTGGTCTTTTTAGGTTCGTTCCCCTTTTTCTCTCTCCCTTCCTCTCTCTCTTCTCTCTATCGTTCCGTTCCTGCTCCCAGCTGTTCCTATTCCCCTAATCAATCATTTAGTCTTCCCACACCTGTTCCTTATCTTTTCCCCTGATTAGAGTCCCTATTTCTCCCCTTGTTTTCCGTTTCTGCCCTGTCGGATCCTTGTCTATTGTTCACCGTGCTGTGTCTGTGTATCGCCCTGTCGTGTCGTGTTTCCCTCAGATGCTGCGTGGAGAGCAGGTGTCTGAGTCTGCTAGGTTCAAGTGCCTTCCCGAGGCAACCTGCAGTTCTTGATCGAGTCTCCAGTCTGTTCTCGTCATTACGAGTGGAATTATGTCTTATGTTTGTAGAATTACTTTACTGGATTAAAGACTCTGTTTTCGCCAAGTCGCTTTTGGGTCCTCATTCACCTGCATGACAGTTTTGTGTTTTCGTTATATATTTGGTCAGGCCAGGGTGTGACATGGGTTTATATATTGTATTTTCGTATTGGGGGTTGTAGTATTTGGGATTGCGGCTGAGTGGGGTGTGTCTAGTATAGGCTTGGCTGCCTGAGGCGGTTCTCAATCAGAGTCAGGTGATTCTTGTTGTCTCTGATGGGGAACCGTATTTAGGTAGCCTGGGTTTCACTGTGTATTTCGTGGGTGATTGTTCCTGTCTCTGTGTAGTTTCACCAGATAGGCTGTAATTAGATTTCACGTTCCGTTTGTTGTTTTGTATTTTGTAATAGTTATTTCATGTATCGCGATCCTTCATTAAAGATCATGAGTAACCACCACGCTGCATTTCGGTCCGACTCTCTTTCAACAAACGAAGAACGACGTTACAGTCACTGAGAATATAGATTTGAAATCATGGTTTTCATTCAGTTTGTGTGGCACCAGAAAGTATTTTGGTTCCATTTTACACACGCAAACCAAAACTGAACTGCAGAAAATACTGAAATGCCACTACACAACTGTAACAATTTCATAATACATACAGTTTTTCTTAGAACTGGTCCAGCAATGTAACCTAGGGGCATAACGCACTGTCCGCCTTATACACCACACCATTGCCTGTCCTGCTTCACAGGTTGCAGTATCTCTTCAATCTCAGTTGTCTTTCTCCTCTGTCAATAATCTGTGGTCTTAAGATAAAACCTGAACTGGAGATGGGATCAAGCCTGAGTCAGAGATCAGGCACAACATTATTGCATCTGGCAGTTATTGTTGACAGTGTGGCCAGGAAAAGGAGCACAGCCACAAAGAAAGACAGTGAAGTACACAGTCTACAATAACCTGCAGTTATTTATGGTGGCTGTGAATTCACTGTGAGACCATTAGGCATCTGTGCACTGACACATTCTGTGGATGAGTCTGCTTCACCACTCTGTCAAGAGAGATACAGAGAGATAGATTGCACCAATGGTGGAGGGAGCTGTCATACAGTGAGTTATTCGTTACAAATCACATCTGCAGGTGTGGAAAATAATACTGGATGAAATCATAACAGGGATTGTCGGAGATCACAGGAAGGAAGATCTTAAAAGCGGTCATCATAATTCATTTTGAAATATTTAGCCTTTTTCCTTTATCACAAATCTCATTAACAGCTGAAATAACAGTTATATGGCAATGGGTGGAAATAATGGACGGATTTGTTAACTCTGTGAATGAATGAGGGCATCATTAATGGTCTTAAGTGTGGAAGGAGGCTATAATAAGACCCTAATATGTAATTCTATACTGTTCCAATCAACAGGGGAGTCCTTGCACATCTCCATTCTCCTTGCCTCCATACTTCATTACAGTCCTTCTCCTCCTTCCCTCTGTCAATTCCCACTGTATATTTAAATGCTGTTGCAAGTAGATTGTATGCAGCTTCTGTAAAGTATTGTGATGCGGTCTTGGCCCTTCCTCCCTCCCCTTTTCTGTTATATTGTCCTCTCCTCTCCCTATCCCCACTTCACTCCCAGATCAGTGGCGCATGTCCACAGTGAAACTGCTATTTAATTACCAACGTTTACACAGGGATTCACCCAGGTATGGCAATCAAGACTATCAATACAATCCTTTTTTCAATAGCTATGTTAGAGCAAGTACACCCATTCCTAATGTTGTTTTCATCTGCCTCCAAGCTAAATTTGTTTTGCCATGTTCCATCATTCATCCGACATAGCAATTTTCTTACGAGTTTATCATCTTGAGGATTTGGAGATGGCTGTGTCCTGAAAAGAACATGTGTCTCCATTGCCATAGTCAAGGAAATCCAGAAGCTGTTTTGAATAACTTTGGTCCTGAGGCATGCAACATTCAAAGCACATGGAGGGAAATGACTACTTGCAATTGACGGGGGGAAAAATCTATCTTGTCAAAAATGTCAATTCAATGTTTTTCCAGGACACCAACTTTATGCACAATGGTCATTTTAGGAGGAATGTGCTGAAATGGGCACTGTACATAAAGTTTGTGTCCTGGAAAAACCTTGTAGGAAAGCAGAAGGCTATAGGGAAGAAACAGTGCAGATATTTTTAAGACAAAAAGGGTAACAAAATTACAGTCAGGGCCATTGACAATACTACTCATAGATTTTGACCACAGATCTGCTGTTGATAAACGTTGTATGCAAACATTGCATATGTCATTTGCATTTGATAGCAAAGTTAATATGTGCCAGAATCATAGCTATTGTCTGTAGCAGTTGCACCTGAGATAAATCAGAGAACCCCAAGGAGTTTAATGGCCTCCTCAAGTGCCAGAATTTACACCTGAGGCAATGTTGAAAACACCTCCATAGCTTTTGACAGCATTGGACCCCAGGAAGAGTAGCTGCTGCCTTGGCAACAGCCAATGGGGAACCTAATCAAATACACACAAAAATTGCATTGGATAGGGTGTCAGGTGAAGCTGCAAACAAGTTCTTACCAGAGCTACAGAATTTGATGAGACCCCGGGCTGATCATCTTACAATTATCCATCTGAATAGCTGGTGTCTCACACATATTCTTCCCCCACCTGGTCCTTCCCCATATTTTATTTATATTACTTTTTTTGGGAAGCCAGGGGCCTCCCTTGAAGTAATCATATCTGAATTGGTTGGATTGGGGAAGCAATTGAGTGGCAACCTTACGTTCACCTATCTAGTCACTTTTGATCTGTGATTACCTCAAGGAAACAAATGTTTAAGCATTCATAGTTTTTTTTAAGTATTTGAACAGGACCGTAGTGACCGATGTCCAGCCTTGAAACAAGCTGTCCACTTTCTAAAATAACCATTATAACATCTCTCTGATGTTTGAGCGTTCTCCTCAATTAATTTGTCTTTATCAACTTTGTATGTATCAAGGTAAAACCGAGATGCAGACCGTGTCGAGGTAACAATGTTTATTACAGAAACAGGGGCAAAGGTACAGGATGGCAGGCAGGCTCAGGGTCAGGTCAGGCGGAGGTCGGTAATCCAGAGGTGGGACAAAGGTACAGGATGGAAAGCAGGCTCAGGGGCAGGCAGAGTAATCAGGCGGGTGGGTACAGTGTCAGGACAGGCAAGGGTCAAAAACGAGGAGGACGAGAAAAGAGACTGGGGCAAAGCAGGAGCTGACACTAAAATGCTGGTTGTCTTGACAAACAAGACGAACTGGCAACAGGCAAACAGAGAACACAGGTATAAATACACCGGGGATAATGGGGAATATGGGCGACACCTGGAAGGGGGGTGGAGACAATCACAAAGATGGGTGAAACAGATCAGGGTGTGACAGTACTGTGACAACTAGAACATTTACATTTTACATTTAAGTCATTTAGCAGACGCTCTTATCCAGAGCGACTTACAAATTGGTGCATTCACCTTATGACATCCAGTGGAACAACCACTTTACAATAGTGCATCTAAATATTTTAAGGGGGGGGGGGGGGTGAGAAGGATTACTTTATCCTATCCTAGGTATTCCTTAAAGAGGTGGGGTTTCAGGTGTCTCCGGAAGGTGGTGATTGACTCCGCTGTCCTGGCGTCGTGAGGGAGTTTGTTCCACCATTGGGGAGCCAGAGCAGCGAACAGTTTTGACTGAGCTGAGCGGGAACTGTACTTCCTCAGTGGTAGGGAGGCGAGCAGGCCAGAGGTGGATGAACGCAGTGCCCTTATTTGGGTGTAGGGCCTGATCAGAGCCTGGAGGTACTGAGGTGCCGTTCCCCTCACAGCTCCGTAGGCAAGCACCATGGTCTTGTAGCGGATGCGAGCTTCAACTGGAAGCCAGTGGAGAGAGCGGAGGAGCGGGGTGACGTGAGAGAACTTGGGAAGGTTGAACACTAGACGGGCTGCGGCGTTCTGGATGAGTTGTAGGGGTTTAATGGCACAGGCAGGGAGCCCAGCCAACAGCGAGTTGCAGTAATCCAGACGGGAGATGACAAGTGCCTGGATTAGGACCTGCGCCGCTTCCTGTGTGAGGCAGGGTCGTACTCTGCGGATGTTGTAGAGCATGAACCTACAGGAACGGGCCACCGCCTTGATGTTAGTTGAGAACGACAGTTTGTTGTCCAGGATCACGCCAAGGTTCTTAGCGCTCTGGGAGGAGGAAGATACCAACATAAATTTAGTCCAATCAATGTAAGCTAAATATGATGTGGCTGTCTATGGTTCTGACGTGTCTGTTCGTGTGTCTGTGTGTGTGCGTTCGTTCGTGCAAATAGAAAAAACATGTTGACTCACCCCAACATGTAGAGGAACATCAATGCGGAACATCAATGCCTCTCACTCTGTCATATGGTACACACTTTTATTTTTTGTTGTCCTAGGCTACCTGGATAAAATGCTTGCTGGCTAGCCTAACTTCCTTTCATGGGCAACGTTTGCTAGTTAGCATTAGTCTTCTACATCTAGTTACATATTGAACTTTCATCCTCTCAGGGCAGGGGCACAATGTATGAATTAATGGTTGGATCCAAATCACAGTTATAATCATTGGCCAGTACGGAGAATTAAGTAAAACCATAGTCCAAGTCCTAAGCTTTCCTTGAAACTTTTTTTGTTGGTGAGCCAAGACCATTCACAGTTTAGCTCAATGCTGATTGGCTACGATTTTACAATTTTTATCAAGGGAGGCCAAATGCTTGCTGGCTTCCATTGCGTTCAATGCTACGGGTGGCACCGATGTCAAACTCTTTGGGACCAGACAGCTTCAGAAACAGAGACAGAGGAGCGTGGTTTCGCTTGCTCTGATACTTTCCTCCTCTTGTGTATTGAAGGAAAAGTATGAGACGCAGAGAGAAGAAAGATACATTATTTTATTTGTGGTAAATTTGGCATCCATGAATACACGTCACTGGAACAACCACTCAATTAAGTAAGACCCTAAACAAAGCAGTGAAAGCTGAATGTAAAACTAAAAAAAATCGAATCTAATTTTATTGGCCACATGTAAAGGTACTACAGTGCCTTAGCTCTTCTTGATCACAGCCACACACACACACACACAGTAGAATAAGTCTATATATTGCTATCCACACGTTGTATTCCTATCTCGCCACAAATGTGAAACCCATTGACTTGAGTCATGAATGCTTGGAGACAATATATATGTTGATTTGAGTCTATTCCTCATCCAATTGCTAGCCCATCATGGGTAGGGGTTACTGGGGGCAATTATATTGTCACGTTCTTTCAAAATCAAACCCAGAAGCAGACCAGGACAAGGAGAGTAGAAAGAAGGTGAGTATTTATTTACAAGTGAATGTGAATGGGTAGATATATCCAGGTGGCGTAGCGGGCAGCGGTGGTGAGTTGATGGGAGTAAATAGGTGGATCCAATGGGGTAGCGGAATCCTCCGACGACCAGGTGGGAATGGGGTAAATGATCCGGGTGAGTAACTGAAGACAGAACAAACGGAGGTAAGTTTAAGGCAAGCAATACGTTAAAAAAATACAAATAAAAATTATATCCAACTTGAGGCTGATAGTATGGCACAACATACTGTTCATGGCTAACGATCCGGTAGGGAATGGATGTCAGGTCCGGGCTTATGAAGAGGAGAGATGATGATCAGGACCAGGTGTGCAGATAGCTGATGGGATACAGGTGCGGGTAATCAGAACTCCCAACTGGCTACATTGCCCGGCAACCAGACAGGGTGCGTTCCAGGACGCCGGAAAAAACACTCCAGGACAGAACACAGGAAACGGGATTCGTGACAAATATATTTGTTGGGTCTTTTACACTATTGCTCAGAGACCACTTGAACTAAGCCAGTCATTTCTTTGATATAGAAAACATACATCTGTCTCCTAACCATTCATACCATTTTATAGGTCTGTACATAAAAACAGTTGGATCACAATTGTACAAATAGACCAAATAAACTCGCTTAACTTCAAAAAGTGAATGTTTATGAATTATCATAGACCTATGTAATGATTTTGCAAGACATGCACTACCGGTCAAACGTTTTAGAACACCTACTCATTCAAGGGTTTTTCTTTATTTTTACTATTTTCTACATTGTAGAAAAATAGCGACGACAAACTATGAAATAACACATATGGAATCATGTGATAACCAAAAAAGTGATAAACAAGCTAAATGTATTTTATATTTGAGATTCTTCAAAGTAGCCACCCTTTGCCTTGATGACAGTTTTGCACACTCAGCATTCTCTCAACCAGCTTCATTAGGTGGTCACCTGGAATGCATTTCAATTAACAGGTGTGCCTTAAGTTCATTTGTGGAATTTATTTCCTTAATGCATTTGAGCCAATCAGTTGTGTTGTGACAAGGTAAGGGTGGTATACAGAAGATAGCCCTATTTGGTAAAGACCAAGTCCATATTATGGCAAGAACAGCTCAAATAAGCAAAGAGAAATTCAAGTCCATCATTACTTTAAGACATGAAGGTCATTCAATATTCAAGTTTCTTCAAGTGCAGTTGCAAAAACCATTAAGCTCTATTATGAAACTGGCTCTCATGAGGACTATCACAGGAACGCATGACGTAGAGTTACCTCTGCTGCAGAGGTAGAGTTCATTAGAGTTACTAGCCTCAGAAACTGCAGCCCAAATAAATGCTTCACAGAGTTCAATGAACAGACACATCTCAACATCAACTGTTCAGAGGAGATTGTATGAATTAGGCCTTCATGGTCGAATTGCTGCAAAGAAACCACTAATAAAAGCCATCAATAATAAGAAGAGACTTGCTTGGGCTAAAAAACATGAGCAATGGACATTAGATCGGTGGAAATTTGTCCTTTGGTCTAGAGTCCAAATTGGAGATTTGTTTTTGTTCAAACCGCCGTGTCTTTGTGAGACGTGGTGCGGGTGAACAGATTATCTCCGTGTGTGTATTTCCCACTGTAAAGCATGGAGGAGGAGGTGTTATGGTGTGGGGGTGCTTTGCTGGTGACACTGTCTGTGATTTATTTAGAATTCAAGGCACACTTAACCAGCATGGCTACCACAGCATTCTGCAGCGATACGCTATCCCTTTTGGTTTGGCCTTAGTGGGACTATGTTTTTCAACAGGACAATGACCCAACACACCTCCAGGCTGTGTAAGGGCTATTTTACCAAGAAGGAGAGTGATGGAGTGTTGCATCAGATGACCTTGCATCCACATTCCCCTGATCTCAACAAAATTGAGATGTTTTGGGATGAGTTGGACCGCAGAGTGAAGGAAAAGCAGCCAATAAGTGCTCAGCATATGTGGGAACTCCTTCAAGACTGTTGGAAAAGCATTTCAGGTGAAGCTGGTTGAGAGAATGCCAAGAATGTGCAAAGCTGTCATCAAGGCAAATGGTGGTTATTTAAAGAATTTCAAATATAAAATATATTTTGATTTGTTTAACACTTTTTTTTGGTTCCTACATGTGTTATTTCCTAGTTTTGATGTCTTCACTATTATTCTACAATGTAGAACATAGTCAAAATAGAGAATACCTACTCATTCAAGGGTTTTTCTAAAACTTGACTGGTAGTGTATAATAATCTTTATGTACGTAACCAATATTTACAGTAACACCCTTGTTTGTGAATGGCCATTTGGTTCCTCTCAAAAGCATCTAGAATAGTCTGATCATATCTGATTACAACCCATTTGGCCTTCTACAGGACACCAAGGCTATTTAAAGTTAGTAGTTGTATAATTAATGTAGAACTCATACAATCTTAAAGTTAAAATCACTTATTTTCCTAATTTGTCTGCTTGGCTCAGTGTCATTTTAACACTGCCTTACAATTGCCCCCAACCCAAGCCTAGCAGCCATGACAAAACCTCATGTGCCTAGCAAGAGACAATAATAGTGTCATATGTCAATCATATCAATGTTTATCCAACATATAGGGATGAAATTTATGCTAGTTTAAATTCTTGGACAGAATAAAAAATATACTAACGGTACAAAAAATACCTTCAGCCCTAAAATGTTTTATTGCCCTTTCAAGCAGGGAGAGAACCTAAATTGGCATGTACTGAGTTTCATCACTCTAGCTTGTTTATTTTTGGAGAAATTCAAGGTGTTACAATTTCCCCCTGTTACGATTGACCCCGGTCTTCCCTACTCCTCTCGTTAGTTTTGGTGTAAGTAATGCAATGTAATCAATGCTACACTGCCAATTTGCGGATAATATAGAATGTCACCCAGACAGAATTATTCGGCTATGTGTGGATCCAATTGCCTGCAAATGGGTTTAGTGGTCTGTCACCAGCAAATAGCAGGCATTAATATATTGGCTGAGAGAAAGGCCAGCCGACAACATTTGTTGATATATTAATTGTCCAGTCAGTGAACCTGAAAGCCCCTTTTCAAGCTGTCAGAGACTGAGACATGGCATGGCAAAGAAGAGCTATTTTGACACAATATTTGTCTAGTTGTGATGCTACTCCTGCACCCTGGTTGAAACAATCGAGCATTAAGCATTGATCACCAACCAGACATACTTGTTTTAAATAAGCATGCTGTCATTTTGTTTTACTTGCTTTTAGCTAGTCAGCCTTAGTTTATCTAGACTAGATGCTGGATGAAATTTAAGAAGTAAACTTTCCATAGCAACTCTGTAAGAAGAATTTCAAAGAATATAAGAATAGATTGGCATAGAATTTCAACATAGCATTGCTACCATTATTTCTCATTAAAAGAAGGCATGCATTGTCATGGTAATGTGAGGGAGGTGTGAACAGGTCAGTTCTAATGGACTGGCATTGAACTAGCGGCATTGGTCCGAAATTATTATTATTGTCCCTAATCCTAAAGAGAGTAGACGGTAGGTAGACAGTTCATCAGAGTGATAATGAGTGTCAGGGATCCTACAATGAGGGAGTGTGGACATTTTACTGAGACAGAGGAGAAATGTTAGGAACTATTCAGGCACATTTTTGACAAGAGAGTGGGAGAAAGCAAGAGGGAGAGAGTGAAGCACACAGAATAGAGGGAGGAGGTAGAGAGAGAAAAAGCAGAACAGAAATATGAAGTGTCAAATAGGCTACATTGGGAAAGATCTGAAGAGTATGACAGGTGAAGAGTTTGCAAGATGGTGTCGACAGAGATGGTCACCTCACTTTGAGTCCTTAGGAAACTATGCAGTATTTTTTTCAATGTGTAATTTCTTACATTGTTAGCCCAGAAAATCTTAAGTGTTATTACATACAGTCGGGAAGAAATATTGGATATAAGAGCGACGTAAACTTACCAACATTACGACCAAGAATACGACATTTGATCTAATCCCAGAGGCCGACCCAAAACATCGGCGCCACAGAAGAAGTAGACTTCGAAGTAGACTTGGTCAGACTTCGAAGGCGTGCATTCCACCCACCGCTTCCGAGTATATTACTTGCCAATGTCCAGTCTAGACAACAAGGTAGACGAAATTAGGGCAAGGGTTGCCTTCCAGAAAGACATCGGAGATTGTAACATTCTCTGTTTCACGGAAACATGGCTCATTCGACATATGTTGTCGGAGTCATTACAGCCACCTGGTTTCTTCATGCGTCGTGCCGACAGAATTGAAGATCTCTCTGGGAAGAGAAGGGCGGGGGTGTATGCTTCATAATTAATGACCCATGGTGTAATCATAACAACATACAGGAACTCAAGTCCTTTTGTTCACCTGACCTAGAATTCCTTACAATCAAATGCTGACCATATTATCTCCCAAGAGAATTCTCTTTGGTTATTGTCACAGCCGTGTATATCCCCGCCAAAGCGGGTACCACGATGGCCGTTAAGGAACTTCACTGGACTCTATGTAAACTGGAACCATATATCCTGAGGCTGAATTTATTGTAGCTGGGGATTTTAACAAAGCAAATTTGAGAACAAGGCCACCTAAATTCTATCAGCATACTGATTGTAGCACTCGCGCAGGCAATACACTGGGTCACTGCTAGTCTAACTTCCGCGATGCATACAAACCCTCCCCCGCCCTCCCTTCGGGTAAATCCGACCACAACTCCATTTTGCTCCTACCGTCCTATAGGAAACTCAAACAGGATGTACCCGTGACAAGAACGAGTCAACGCTGGTCTGACCAATCAGAATCCACGCTTCAAGATTGTTTGATCACGAGGACTGGGAAGGCAGGGTCTACATGCAATTACAGACTACAAAAATAATAAACCAGTCACGTCACGGACACCAACGTCTTGCTTCCAGACAAACTAAAGTCCTTCTTTGCCCGGTTTGAGGATAATACAGTGCCACCGATGCTGCCCACTACCAAGGACTGCAGGCCCACCCTTCTCCATGGCCGTCGTGAGTAAGACATTTAAACATTGCTGACCCAGACGGCATCCCTAGCCGCGTCCTCAGAGCATGCGCAGACTAGCTGCCTGGATGCATGAATGAAGATGACCACCATTGTTCCTGTACCCAAGAAGGCAACGATAACTGAACTAAATGACTATCACCCTGTAGCACTCACTTCTGTCATCATGAAGTGCTTTGAGAGACTAGTCAAGGATCATATCACCTCCACCATACCTGCCACCCTAGACCCACTTCCGTTTGCATTCCACCCCAACAGGTCCACAGATGATTGCAATCGCCATCACACTGCACACTGCCCTATCCCATCTGGACAAGAGGAATACCTATGTAAGAATGCTGTTCACTGACTACGGCTCAGCATTCAACACCATAGTACCCTCCAAGCTCATCATTAAACTTGAGGCCCTGGTTCTGTGCAATTGGGTCCTGGACTTTTCTGATGAGCCGCCCCCAGGTGGTGACGGTAGGAAACATCTCCACTTCGCTGATCCTCAACACAGGGGCCCCACAGGGGTGCGTGCTCAGTCCCCTCCTGTACTCTCTGTTCACCCATGACTGCATGGCCATTCACGCCTCCAATCATCACGTTTGCAGACGACACAACGGTAGTGGGCTTGATTACCAACAACAACGAGACAGCCTACAGGAAGGGGGTGAGGGCACTCGGATTGTGGTGTCAGGAAAATAAACTCACACTCAATGTCAACAAAACAAAGGAGATGATTGTGGACTTCAGGAAACAGCAGAGGGAGCACCCCCTTATCCACATCGACAGGACAACAGTGGAGAAGGCGGAAAGTTTTAAGTTCCTCGGCATACTCATCATGCACAAACTAAAATGGTCTACCCACACAGATAGTGTGGTGAAGAAGGCGCATCAGCGCCTCTTCAACCTCAGGAGGCTGAAAATATTTGGCTCACATAAACCCTCACAAACTTTTACAAATGCACAATTGAGAGCATCCTGACAGGCTGTATCACCGCCTGGTACGGCAACTGCACCACCCTCAACCGCAAGGCTCTCCAGAGGGTAGTGCGGTCTGCACAACGCATCACCGGGGGCAAACTACCTGCCCTCCAGGACAACTACAGTACCCGATGTCACAGGAAGGCCAAAAAGATCATAAAGTCACAACAACCACCCGAGCCACTGCCTGTTCACCCTGCTTCCATTCAGACAGCGAGGTCAGTACAGGTGCATCAAAGCTGGGACCGAGAGACTGAAAAACAGCTTCTATCTCAAGGCCATCAGACTGTTAAACAGCAATTACTAACACAGAGAGGCTGCTGCCTACATACAGACTTGAATCATTGGCCACTTTAATAAATGGATCACTAGTCACTTTAAATAATGACACTTTAATAATGTTTACATATCTTACATTACTCATCTCATATGTATATACTGTATTTTATACCATCTATTGCATCTTGTCTATGCCGCTCTGTCATTGCTATTCCATATATTTATATGCACATATTCTTATTCCATCACTTAAGATTGGTGTGTATTAGGTAGTTGTTGTGGAATTGTTAGATTACTTGTTAGATATTACTGCACTGTCAACTAGAAGCACAAGCATTTCGCCACACTCACATTAACATCTGCTAACCATGTGTATGTGCCCAATAAAAATGGATTTGGTTTGATAGAGGCGAGATGATTACGAGGTAACTGGAACAAACAAAGGGTAATGAAATGGTCTGACAATACTGGTGAAGCAGTGTGCCAAGCATATTTGGCCTGTTAACTCTCCTGCGTCAACCCCTGTTTCAATGGCGAATAACAGAACTCTGGGACTCTTCCCCTCCATGGTTTGAGGTGTGACACACTGAGAAGATACCTCTCAAATTGTGCATTCCAGTGACATGTTTTTGGGTTAACGATAAAAGATGTGTCCGCCGATGACAGGAATCGCATCATAGACCACATCACCAAAGCTGTGGCTTAGCTGTGTCCCATTCGGACAAATTGCTTTTTTTCCCATTCTTTCAGGTTGGGGGTCAGGTGGTGGGGGCTTTGCTATACATGAACAGACCACTGTGTCAGGCAGATGAGGCTTCTAAGGGTTAGTAACCCGGACATTCAGGATCTGATGGAATTATTCCAGCTTTGGAGCTGTTGTGACCTACATTTATATACATCTGGGACATGCTTGTTTTGGTGTGTTAATTATAAAACCTAACTGATACCATACACAACTATGCATATGCAAGAATACAATTTGTTTTCTGACAAGAACTTCCACAAGCTTTCTTTACCTAAGGTGAAGTGAAAGCCTGTGACAAAGACTACTAGAAGAGTTGTACACTCTCCTGTAAGTGGTTTTGCCACAACTGTTCTGTAAATATTGTGGAACATTTTGATCGGATTTAAAGTTCTGTTGTGCTACAACCATAAATGTGTGGTACAATGGTTAGAAGCGCCATTCAATGTGAATGAGGTCAAAGTCACCATTCACCACTCATTCACCAGCCTTCTAAATTAAAGAGAGAAGGAATTCTGACCACTACTTTAATTCTCTATCCGTTGACATCGGGTACAAACATCATGTGTTAGGGCCAGAATCCCTATCACGTTTTAGGAGAAGACCCAGATGCAGACACTGTCGAAGTAACACAAGTTTATTACTAGAACAAGGGGCAGGCAAAACAACAGGTCAAGGGCAGGCAGAGGTCAGAATTCCAGATCAGAGTTCAAAAGGTACAGAACGGCAAGCAGTCTCGGGGTCAGGGCAGGCAGAGGTCAATAATCCAGTGTGGTGTAACAAGGTACAGAATGGCAGGCTGGCTCAGGGCAGACAGAATGGTCAAAACCGGGAAAGCTAGAAAAAGATAGGCGCATGGGGGAAAACCGCTGGGAGACTTGACGAACAAAAGGAATTGCCAACAGACAATCGGAGAACACAGGTATAAATACACTGGGGATAATGGGGAAGATGGGCGACACTTGGAGGGGGGTGGAGACGAGCACAAAGACAGGTGAAACAGATAAGGGTGTCACTCAAGTGAGTTATCCTGGGTGGGAATTCCTCTCTCCAAGATTATAACAACACTATCCCTTTAAATGTCAGAGCAGGGAATTGTAACTCCTATCATAGGCGAGACATTGGACACATTCTGTCCTTTGTCTAAAGGTCACCCAGAAACTGTAGGAAAGGGCTTAACTACTGTGTTCAGAAGGTAATTTTAGTGTGTTGTCATCTTCAGTTTAGCTTCTTGAGGAAGGCTGGACTCAGAAGCTTGAGGAAGGCAAGACTCAGAAGTTCTGAAATGTCATTTTTTGATCATGTACATTTTTTATGCTAAATTGGGTATTCACCTCATACTATATATTTTCAGAAGAGAAAAATGAGATATATTGAATGATCAATTACATTATACAATAATAACTTTCATCACATTTTCATTATTTAACTTTCATGAATAAGTATAAGTAATATGATCAATTAATTAATGAGTATTTAATTAATTGCAAAAATGGATAAACAATACAACTCAATAATTTGTAAGGATTTGCAATGGCTTATTCATGAAAGTCAACAGTAATGTTGCTATAGAGTATAACTGGATGCATTTATACTCTACATGCATCATGAATATGCAGCACCTTTTCATTGTCAACCTGAATGTGTGTGGTGTATGTGTGTGAAGGATAAGGTTCCCAGGGTAACCGGTCCTGTGAAAACAGTGTGGAGATAAAATGTCTTTGATCTGTGGCTGTGAGTCGGTTGTATGTTCTAAAAGGTAGAGTTCCCTAGCATACTGTATTGATTTCCCTCCTCTACTCTGCATGGTTTTCAAAAGTTATTATAAGTGAAGATAGGAGTGTGCCTAAAGGTAGGAGGATGGAGCCTAATGACCTTATGTAGTTTTATACTCTTAAATTGAACAGCTGTCCTGTTTTTCTCAGATCAATGGAGATGTGTTCTTATTCCCTCGCTATAGGAAAGAAAATATATAGGATCCAGAATATGACTTTGCAATCTAATTATTCAGATTGGCAAGAATAAAACAAACTTTTAGCAGTCATTACACATTACCATTTTGTATATGCAAACACACAGTTCCTAGGATACCCAATGGATGACTGATATTGAAAGAAATTACTGCTATTGTGTGGCCGAAAATGTGTCTACTGGTAACATCACCACCTTTCAGTGAATATCTTGCATGAGATCGAATCCTGTACTTTGGCACAAGCATTTCCCTCAAAAATACAAAAGATTGGAAGTTCCTACTCTTTAAACTCTGCCATTCTACCTTGATACAGCATGTATAATTTCAAATACACCACATGGCCCACTGTATTCAGGTATACCGACTCAGAGCCCCTATAATGCTTCATTAATCAATGCCAGGTCCCAGAACTATCTGCAGGCTTTTAGTCTGAGAGACACAGGAATCTGGCATCTATGACTTGAGAAATATTTCCCAATCCCGAAAGGTTCAAGGAAAGTTCAAATCTCAAATTACAATCTATGTCAACAAGGAGACAAGCACTTTTAATCACAGGCTGACTGCCTCCTCAAAGGGGTTTGACATCAAGCTGGAGGCCATGTCTAAGTGTCACAGCTTAGATTACCTTTCTAGAATACAATGCTGCCCTAAGAATACCTGTGTTCAAAGAGAGAGCTTCTGTCTTGACTATAAATGATCTCTTGAAGACAGCCCTCCTGCAGTTTCTTGTGCAGCAACAATCCTGTAGCTTTGCCACCTCCAAATGTCAGTCCCTTACCACACTAAACTTCAGATCTACTCACCACTTTTGGTTTTAAGTAAATGACAGCAAAAGACAATCCCCCAGTAAATGTTGGCTTGTTCTCCTCTTTCACAAGGTTTTTGATACCCTTTGGATCCCCTTCTGTAGAGAAGGATTCCGTCTATACACTAGAAAGTACTATGTCAGCATTGCTTTAGAGCCGGTTCAGTGTGAAACAGGGAACCTGAGATGTTAAAACCTGTTTGGGATAGGGGGCAGTATTTTCATTCAAGCGTACCCAGAGTAAACTGCCTGCTACTTAGTCCCAGAAGCTAATATATGCATATTGTTCGACTTCTCCTTAATGCAAAAGCTGTGTCAGATTTTTTTTTTACTTTACGGAAAACGGCACTCAGAACCCAAAACAGCCAGAGGAATAGCCGCCATTTTGGAATGAACAAAGTTAGAAACAACACCATAAATATTCACTTACCTTTGATCTTCATCAGAAGGCACTCCCAGGAATCCCAGTTCGACAAATGACTGATTTGTTCCATCATTTATGTACAAATAGCCACTTGTTGTTAGCGTGTTCAGCCCAGTAATCCATTTTCATGAGGCGCAAGCATTTCATCCAGACAAAAACTCAGTTCCGTTACAGTCCTTTAGAAACATGTCAAACGCTGTATGGAATCAATCGTTAGGATGTTTTTAACATTAAACATCAATGTTCCAACCGGATAATTCCTTTGTCTTCAGAAAAAGCACTGGAACGCGAGGTAACTCTGTCGGGTGTGCGCGTCATGAGACCAAGGCACTATGCCAGACCACTGACTCAAACCGGTCTCATGAGCCCCTCCTTTATAGTAGAATCCTCATTCAAGTTATAAAATACGGTTGATATCTAGTGGAAGCCCTAGGAAGTGCAACCTCATCCATATCTCAATGTGTACTCGGTAGGCAAAGCTTTGAAAAACTACAAACCTCAGATGTCCCACTTCCTGGTTGGATTTTTCTCAGGTTTTCACCTGCCATATGCGTTCTGTTATACTCACAGACATCATTCAAACAGTTTTAGAAACTTCAGTGTTTTCTATCCAATATTAATAATACTATGCATATATTAGCATTTTGAAAGAGTAGGAGACAGTTCACTCTGGGCACGCTATTCATTCAAAAGTGAAAATGCTGCCCCCTATCCCAAAAAGATTAAGAAATTAAGAGGAATAAAGATAGAAATGCAGCACCTCCAGCTGTGAAAGAACAATAAATAAGTGGCTTCTAAGCTTTAAGGTGCTAAGCTCCTCCATGCTCCGACAGCGTCGCTCCCACAGCGTCGCTCCCACAGAGCAATGGGGTAAAGTACTTAAGTTGTTTTTTGGGGTATCTTTACTTTGCTATTTATATTTTTGACTACTTTTACTTCACTACATTCTAAAATAAAATCATGTAATTTTTACTCCATACATTTTCCCTGACACCCAAAAGGACTTACATTTTGAATGCTTAGCAGGACTGGAAAATTGTCCAATGCACACACTTATCAAGAGAACATCCCTGGTCATCCCTACTGGCTCTGATCTGGCGGACTCCATCAGCACAAATGCTTCGTTTGTAAATTATGTCTGAGTGTTGGAGAGTGCCCTTGGCTATCCTTGAAAAAAATCAAATGGTGCCCTCTGATTTGCCTAATATAAGGGATTTGAAATTATTTGTACTTTACATTTACTTTTGATACTTAAGTATATTTTAGCAATTACATTTACTTTTGGTACATAAACATATTTATAACCAAATACTCTTTGACTTTTACTCAAGTAGTATTTTACTGGGTGACTTTCACTTTGACTTTAGTCATTTCTTTACTCTTTACTTTTACTCAATTAAGACAATTGGGTATTTTTTCAACCCCTGCCACAGAGCCCCTGCCACAGAGCCACTCCCACAGAGCCCCTGCCACTGAACATCGGCTGGATAGAACCGAAAGGAAGGTCACGGTGACTGCTCAACACAGCTGGACCATACCAGGCCATAAACTGAACGGCTCAATGTCTCAACAAGGCAGGAAACTGAACACAGCTCAATGTCCCAACAAGGCTGAAAACTGAAAACAGCTTGGTCTTTTAAAGCCAGAAACTGAATATAGCTTGTTTTGTCTTACAAATCAAATCACATTTTATTTGTCATTGCTTCGTAAACAACAGGTGTAGACTAACAGTGAAATTGTTACTTACGGGTCATTTTCCAACAATGCAGAGTTAAGATAAAGATACAAAATAAAAATGTAAAGTGTCACAAGGAATAAATACACAGTGAATAACTAATAACAATAACGAGTAAAAGTAACATAGCTATATATAGGGAGTACCAGTCCTGAGTCAATATGCAATGGTATGAGGTAATTAAGGTAGCTATGGACATATAGGTAGGGGTAAAGTGACTAGGCAAGAGGATATAGATAGACAGTAGCAGCAGTGTGTGTGTGTGTGGTTGTTGTGTCTTTGGCTATCCGGATTAAGTGATATGACATGCTATTCTATAAAATAATTTCTCCGTTATTAATATGACCTAACTGAGCTAATCATGTAAATGTAATTAACTAGAGTCGGACACCACAAAATAATATTTATAGAGCTGTTATCTTCCGAATAAACCCATTAAAGCCTAGTAATATTTTACATCAATAGCAGTCAATATTAATCGTCATCTTAATTCAGTCTCATCTGAAGGTTGTAAATTCTTAGTTATCTGCACGAACCCTGGCTACCAAGTTGAATCAGCAATACAAATTGGGTTCAATTATTTATTTGCTAAATGCCTAACTAATCACACAGAATTACACATACACATAATTAAACCATAACTTGATTACAAATTACGTCATAAAGGAAAACGTCCCTAGTGGGCGGAACAGGTATGACAACTTGTTACACAAAAGAAAAGGGGCTGGGTGAAAGTGAAGAGTAAAATCACATTTCATCCAATCACGAATAATTTCATATTCAAACATTTAAATTGAACAACAATTCCACGTGAATCCGATAACTCTGTGTAGACTTTCCATGGTAGAGTTTGTCATCTTATCATTGATGAGAATGTCTCAGATGACAACTGAACTGACATAATATTAATTAAGTACCACTGCATATGTTCTATTGGTCATATTACCAGAATATTGTTAATTTCCCCCCCACCTTCTGATGTTCCCAGAATCTCTATGTTAACCAAGGGTTTTCAAATGTAACATCAGTAGGGTAGAGAGAGGAAAAAGGGGGAAAGAGGTATTTATGACTGTCATAAACCTATCCCCAGGCCAACGTCATGACAGTGTGTTGGGATGTCAGTGTAAGTACGTTTGAGTGTATGGGTAGAGTCCAGTGTGTGCGCATAGAGTCAGTGCAAGAGAGTTCGTTTTTTTTAATGGTCAACGCAGGTAGTCAGCCATTTGATTAGCTATTCAGCAGTCTTGTTTAGTACTTATGGCTTGGGAGTAGAAGCTGCTCAGGGTCCTTTTGGTTCCAGACTTGGTGGACTGGTACCGCTTGCTGTGTGGTAGCAAAGAAAACAGTCTATGGCTTGGGTGGCTGGAGTCTTTGACAATTTGTTGGGCCTTCCTCTGACACCACCTGGGGAAAAGGTCCTGGATGGCAGGGAGCTCGGCCCCAATGATGTACTGGGCCTTGTTGTCAGGTGCCTTGCAGTTGTTGTACCAAGCGGTGATGCAGCCAGTCAAGATGCTGTGGGCCCATGCCAAATTTTTTCAGCCTCCTGAGGGGGATGAGGCACTGATGTGCCCTCTTCACAACTCTGTGGGTGTGTGTGGACTATGTTAATTACTTAGTGATGTGGACACTGAGTGTCATTGAAATTCTTACACAGGGACACTCAAAGTCAATCTTTAATGAATCATTGTTTGTCAGGGTGCTGGAGAGGTTCCAACAAACTTAATGCACCATAGTGAATGTCTGTCAGAAGCTCTGCTGGGGCAGTCCCAACAGTTGTCTTATATATGGCTATACACAGACAAGTTGTATTTGCATGATTTAGCATAATCAATTCATCATTACCGTTTGTTTCATTCATGTGACAGACCAATACTGGTTCATAACATACCAGATACCATACCCCCCCCCCCTCCTCTCGAAGTTGAGACCTTGAAACTGATATATTTTCTTCTCAAAACTAGGTCTGGGCATAGAGCCAATTATTCTATGTTTTTAACCTTTATTTGACTAGGCAAGTCAGTTAAGACCATCATTGTAAATAAGAATTTGTTCTATCAGGGGAACAGCTCGGGGATTCGATCCAGCAATCTTTCAGTTACTGGCACAATGCTCTAATCACAAGGCTGCCTGCCACTCCATCAAATTGTAGCTACTAATAGTGAGGATTTGTTCAGTCAGTAACCTGCATCAACACAGAAATTGGTTTATAGAAGAAGAAAAAACATAGACATAGAAATTGGTAAATAAAAAAGCACAAGTTGTCCTTTCACCACACTGCCAGGTCTCTGACCTCCTCCCTATTGGCTGCCTCATCATCGTTGGTAATCAGTCCTACCACCGTCGTGTCATCTGCAAACTTGATGATGGTGTTGGAGTCATGCGCGGCTACTTAGTCGTGGGTGAACAGGGTGTACAGGAAAGGACTAAGCACACAACCCTGCGCGACCCCCGTGTTGATGGTCAGCATGGCACATGTGTTGTTGCCAACCTCACTGCTTGGGGGGCGCTTAGTCCCAGGGTCTTGAGCTTGGAGTGGACTATGGTGTTGAATTAGGAGCTGCAGTCAATGAAAATAATTATCACATAGGTATTAATTTTGTCCAGGTAGGTGAGGGCAGTGTGGAGTGCAATAGAGATTTCATCATCTCTGAATCTGTTGGGACGGTATACAAGTTGGAGTGGGTCCATGGTATCTAGGTTGATGGTGTTGATGTTAGCCATAACCAGCCTTTCAAAGCATTTCATGACTACAGATGTGAGTGCTACATGGTGATAGTAATTTAGACAGGTTACCTTGGTGTTCTTGGGCACAGGGACTATGGTGGTCTGCTTGAAACATGTAATTATTACAGACTGGGTCAGGGAGAGGTTGAAAATGTCAGTGAGGACACTTGCCAGCTGACAAACTGAACACAGCCAGAAACTGAACACAGCTCAATGTCATGACAGCTGAAAAATTGTGGCGCAACAGTCCTGAGGGTTCGAGGGATAAAGAGAATATAAAAAAAGACTAGCTGACATTAAGACAACGTGAACTCAATGCGCCCACAATGACATCTCAGCCGTTATGAGGCGTGTATCTGGAAATGCATTTGTCACTTGTTCGTTTCCCCGGACACTTTCACTTGAGTTAAGTCTCTCATCAATCCAAATTGTTCCATTTTGCCTAGCCATGGTCCCACCAATGAGAATTTCACCATTGCAATTCAACATTGCTCAATGACATTACACTAGCTCATCTGAGAGAGTGAAGCTATTACGCCCTGCATATTACCAATGAAATGTGCCATATAAAATACTCTTTACAGAGCTTTAAAGGGTAGGTTATTTGAGGACACATTTTTCAGCAGGACCAGCTGTTAAAAAGGTGTATTTTTATTACATACATTCATACACTCGATTGTCCCCGTAGAAGAACCCTTTTTGGTTCCAGGTAAAACCCTTTTGGGTTCCATGTAGAACCCCCTGTGGAAAGGTTTCTACATGGAACCCAAAACTGTTCTACTTGGAACCAAAAGGTTGTACCTGGAACCAAAAAGGGTTCTTTAAAGGTTTATCCTATGGGGACAGCCAAAGAACCCTTTTAGGTTCTAGATAGCACCCTTGTTTCTAAGAGTGTAAGTAACAGTCAGATAGCAAAAATCTGCATTCACACAGGCAGCCCAATTATTGACAAAAGAGCTGATCTGACTGGTCAATTAATGGACAAATATCATGAGGCTGCCTGTGTAAACGCTGCCTTAGTGACTAAATATCCAATAATATCGGCACACACGGATTCTTAAAAGCACAGCAGATGCCTTAAAACATGTTGCAGGCAGGTGAGTCATTGTATTCATTATACTGATTTCCACAATCAGTGATATTTCTCATATTAAAAAGTTCTGGGACACTGTAAAGTCCATGGAGAATAAGAACACCCCCTCACAGCTGCCCACTGCATTGAAGATAGGAAACACTGTCACCACTGATAAATCCACCATAATTGAGAGTTTCAATAAGCATTTTTCTACGGCTGGCCATGCTTTCCACCTGGCTACTCCTACCCCTGGCGACAGCACTGCACCCCCAACAGCAACTCGCCCAAACCTTCCCCATTTCTCCTTCTCCCAAATCCATTCAGCTGATGTTCTGAAAGAGCTGCAAAATCTGGACCCCTACAAATAAGCCGGGCTAGACAATCTGGACCCTTTCTGAGTTTCCCAAAGATTGGAAAGCAGCTGCGGTCATCCCCCTCCTCTTCAAAGGGGGGGACACTCTTGACTCAAACTGCTACAGACCTATATCTATCCTACCATGCCTTTCTAAAGTCTTCGAAAGCCAAGTCAACAAACAGATTACAGACCATTTCGAATCTCACCATACCTTCTCTGCTATGCAATCTGGTTTCAGAGCTGGTCATGGGTGCACCTCAGCCACGCTCAAGGTCCTAAACGATATCTTAACCGCCATCGATAAGAAACATTACTGTGCAGCCGTATTCATTGATCTGGCCAAGGCTTTCGACTCGGTCAATCACCACATCCTCATCGGCAGACTCGACAGCCTTGGTTTCTCAAATGATTGCCTCACCTGGTTCACCAACTACTTCTCTGATAGAGTTCAGTGTGTCAAATTGGAGGGTCTGCTATCCAGAACTCTGGCAGTCTCTATGGGGGTGCCACAGGGTTCAATTCTTGGACCGACTCTCTTCTCTGTATACATCAATGAGGTCGCTCTTGCTGCTGGTGAGTCTCTGATCCACCTCTACGTAGACGACACCATTCTGTATACTTCCGGCCCTTCTTTGGACACTGTGTTAATAACAACCCTCCAGGCAAGCTTCAATGCCATACAACTCTCCTTCCGTGGCCTCCAATTGCTCTTAAATACAAGTACAACTAAATGCATGCTCTTCAACCGATCGCTACCTGCACCTACCCGCCTGTCCAAAATCACTACTCTGGACGGCTCTGACTTAGAATACGTGGACAACTACAAATACTTAGGTGTCTGGTTAGACTGTAAACTCTCCTTCCAGACCCATATCAAACATCTCCAATCCAAAGTTAAATCTAGAATTGGCTTCCTATTTCGCAACAAAGCATCCTTCACTCATGCTGCCAAACATACCCTTGTAAAACTGACCATCCTACCAATCCTCGACTTTGGCAATGTCATTTACAAAATAGCCTCCAATACCCTACTCAACAAATTGGATGCAGTCTATCACAGTGCAATACGTTTTGTCACCAAAGCCCCATATACTACCCACCATTGCGACCTGTACGCTCTCGTTGGCTGGCCCTCGCTTCATACTCGTCGCCAAACCCACTGGCTCCATGTCATCTACAAGACCCTGCTAGGTAAAGTCCCCCCTTATCTCAGCTCGCTGGTCACCATAGCATCTCCCACCTGTAGCACACACTCCAGCAGGTATATCTCTCTAGTCACCCTCAAAACCAATTCTTTCTTTGGCCGCCTCTCCTTCCAGTTCTCTGCTGCCAATGACTGGAACAAACTACAAAAATCTCTGAAACTGGAAACACTTATCTCCCTCACTAGCTTTAAGCACCAACTGTCAGAGCAGCTCACAGATTACTGCACCTATACATAGCCCAACTATAATTTAGACCAAACAACTACCTCTTTCCCAACTGTATTTTATTTATTTATTTTGCTCCTTTGCACCCCATTATTTTTATTTCTACTTTGCACATTCTTCCATTGCAAAACTACCATTCCAGTGTTTTACTTGCTATATTGTATTTACTTTGCCACAATGGCCTTTTTTTGCCTTTACCTCCCTTCTCACCTGATTTGCTCACATTGTATATAGACTTGTTTATACTGTATTATTGACTGTATGTTTGTTTTACTCCATGTGTAACTCTGTGTCGTTGTATCTGTCGAACTGCTTTGCTTTATCTTGGCCAGGTCGCAATTGTAAATGAGAACTTGTTCTCAACTTGCCTACCTGGTTAAATAAAGGTAAAGTAAAATAAAATAAATAAATATTTATATTGACAATTCCCCCACGCATGTCTATAATGGCTGCAATAGATGGCTAGATGTAGATGCTCTACAGATGGTCATACTATATGTTGATAAGAAACTGCTTGCTAAGGTCACGGTTATGGTTAGGATTAGCGGTAAGGTTAGAGTTAGCAGATAGTTAGTTGAAATGTTACTGATAGTCTTTAGAGAGGTGGTCACAAACCTTATCTGAGTCAAGATCTCTTTCTGAGTCAAAATGAAAGATATACAGCTCAGATATATCTTTTTCCATTTTGACGTTTGTGCAGTAGGCTATAGGCCCAATACATTATCACCACATATTGGATTTACTTGAATTGCCCTTCCAATGCATTGCTGTTCTTCTCAGACCATTTAAAAAAAAAAAAATGAATTTTACCCCCTTTTCTCCCCAATTTTGGGGTATCCAATTGTTAGTAGTTACTATCTTGTCTCATCGCTACAAGGTCGAAAGCCATGCGTCCTCCGAAACACAACCCAACCAAACCGCACTGCTTCTTAACACAGCGCGCATCCAACAGCTCCCTAAATTCGTTATAGAACTCTGGAGGGAAGCAATCCTCCCCAGGAGATTTATTAGAAGGTAAGGATTTAACGGGCTCCAACAATTCAGGAACTGAGAAGTGTTCACTCAGGCGCTCTCCGTCTTCCTCTGACAGGCATGGGAGGTTGAGAAAGGAGTTGATCTCTGATATATCATCGCTTGATTGGGAAGTGTAGAGGTCTTCATAATATTTCTTTAAAGTATTATTAATTTCAGTAGGGTCGAAAGATATCTCATTAATAAGAGTATAACATTAATTGTCCTCTTTACTTTCCTCTGCTTTCAGTTGCCATGCCAATACTTTGAGCTTTCTCTCCAAGCTCGTAATAACGCTGTTTTGATTTAGTGATGGCCCTCTCAGCTTGATATGTGTACAGAATATTATATTTCAGTTTTTTATTTACCAAAAGCCTGTATAGATCTTTAGTCGGGCCTCTTTGGTAGGTTTTCTCTAGCTCAGAGATTTCAGATTCAAGGGCATTCAGTTCCACACCGTGTTTTCTCTTCAACACTTTAGTATAGGAAATTATCTGTCCCCTCAGATAGGCTTTCAATGTGTCCCAAGAATGAAACTGTCAGGAGCGGAGGGTTTGTTTGTCAAAGTAAAAATATTGATCTGCTCTTTGATGAATGTACACAATTCAGGTTGCTTTAGGAGTGTAGAATTGTCTCCATCTATATGCTCCATTTACCTTGGTAGGACTGGAGATTGATAATACCAGAGGAGAATGGTCACTAAGCAATCTGGGGAGATACTCGATATCTAACACACTATGAAACAGTTTGGTCGATAGTAAAAAGTTATCTATGCGTGTGTGTGTTGTGTGGGTGTGAATAAAAAGAGTAGTCCCTATCATGTGGGTGCAACTGTCTCAATTTACTAGACATCTGGAGATCTTTCATGAATGACATGGTGAGCATGCCAGCTTTGGTAAGAAGTGAGGGTTTATCAGAGGACTTATCAAGAACTGTATCTAATTTTTTTTTTAAATCTCCTCCAACCAGTAGCCATCCTGGTGGTGCTTGAGCGACCTGAAGGAAGACATTCTGTATAAAAATATGTCCATCGAAGTAAGGAGCATAAATAAAATAGAATAAATATGCACACATGACTGTAAGTCGCTTTGGATAAAAGCGTCTGCTAAATGGCATATATATATATATATTATTATTTTATTTTTTACCTTTATTTAACCAGGTAGGCTAGTTGAGAACAAGTTCTCATTTACAACTGCGACCTGGCCAAGATAAATCATAGCAGTGTGAACAGACAACACAGAGTTACACATGGAGTAAACAATAAACAAGTCAATAACACAGTAGAAAGAAAAGTCTATATACATTGTGTGCAAAAGGCATGAGGAGGTAGGTGAATAATTACGATTTAGCAGATTAACACTGGAGTGATAAATTATCAGATGGTCATGTGCAGGGAGAGATACTGGTGTGCAAAAGAGCAGAAAAGTACATAAATAAAAACAGTATGGGGATGAGGTAGGTGAATTGGGTGGGCTATTTACCGATGGACTATGTACAGCTGCAGCGATCGGTTAGCTGCTCAGATAGCAGATGTTTAAAGTTGGTGAGGGAAATAAGTCTCCAACTTCAGCGATTTTTGCAATTTGTTCCAGTCACAGGCAGCAGAGAACTGGAAGGAAAGGCGGCCAAATGAGGTGTTGGCTTTAGGGATGATCAGTGAGATACACCTGCTGGAGCGCGTGCTACGGGTGGGTGTTGCCATCGTGACCAGTGAACTGAGATAAGGCGGAGCTTTACCTAGCATGGACTTGAAGGGTACAAGACTCTGAAAACATGTGCCCCTGCACCAAAACAAACCTGCCCGGGGGATCAGCGATGGTGTTGTTGACACAGAAGGGAATGTGTCTACTTATCAAAATTGTAGTTCCTCTTGCTTTGTAGTTAAAAGAGGATGCAAAAACTTGTCCTAACCAATCCCTCTTCAATTTCTTGTGTTCACTGGCTGCAAGATGCGTTTCTTGTAAAAACACAATGTCAGCCTTTAATTTCTTAAGGTATGTATAGACTCTTTTCCTTTTAATCGGGGTGTTAAGACCTTTTTACGTTGAATGTGACATATTTTAGTGGATTAAGCAGGTTGGGTTTCAAATGTGTAACCGAATGGAAATCTCTCATATGTAATGTCAGGAAATGTTTAAACTTTAGTTTGAACACAGAAGTGACCTATGTGTCTCTTTAGGAAGGAAACAACAATAAACATAAAGATTTAAAAAATCTGAAATCCTTCCCACCCCGATTGTCAGACTAAAACAACAATCACAACAATCAAACATAAATACACTTGTAGAGATACGTTGCTGCTTTCCATCTTGCTCTTACTAGCTAAACCTTGGCGTAAACTAAAACCTGCGAGCTCTCTAAGTTGAAAACAAACGTTGTGAAGAGACATTTATTGCTGAATATTTACTGCCCACGGTAAGGGCTGCTTGAGTCTCTCTTTTTGGGAGAGGAGAAACAAAAAGGGGGGGAAAGCAGTGGGCCTATGTAACGGCATTCGTCTGTTGAAGGAAGAGAGTCGGACCGAAATGCAGCGTGTTGGTTACTCATGACTTTAATGAATGAAATGTGGTACATGAAATAACTGAAAGACGAAAACAACAAACGGAATGTGAAACTATTACAGCCTATCTGGTGAACACTACACAAAGACAGGAACAAACACCCACAAAATACAAAGCGAAACTAAGGCTGCCTAAATACGGTTCCCAATCAGAGACAACGAGAATCACCTGACTCTGATTGAGAATCGCCTCAGGCAGCCAAGCCTATACAATACCCCTAAACAGCCACGATCCCAAATACTACAAACCCCAATACGAAAAAAAAAACATATAAACCCATGTCACACCCTGGCCTACCCAAACATATAACAAAAACACAAAATACAATGACCAAGGCGTGACAGCCTAAGCCCACTCATTTGATTCACCCAGTGGATATTGACTAAACCAAAATATACTGTCCTGTAAATGTAATAGAACTCACCCCGGGGAAAAAACTGTTAGTTGAAAATCTACAAATCAATTATTGTGACCGGATAGCGGGGTAAACGAATTCCAAACTCCAAGAAGGTTCAGTCCCAGGACAGCCCGGATAAGCTGTCATGTTTTGTCATTGGTTATCATGTCTTGTCTCTGTGCTTCCCTTCTATTCGTTTCCCTCTGCTGGTCTTATTAGGTTCTTTCCCTCTTTCTATCCCTCTCTTCCCCTCCCTCTCTCCCTCTCTCGCTCTCTCTCCTTATCGTTCCGTTCCTGCTCCCAGCTGTTCCTCATTTACTCTTTTCACACCTGTCCCCTATTTTGCCCTCTGATTAGAGCCACTATTTCTCCCTCTGTTTTCCGCTTCTGTCCTTGTCGGATCCTTGTATGATGTTCGCTGTTCTGTGTCCTAGTCTCGCCCTGTCGTGTTTTGTCTTCTTCAGATGCTGCGTGTGAGCAGGTGTCTTAGTCTGCTACGGTTGGTGCCTTCCCGAAGCAACCTGCAGTCTATGGTCGAGTCTCCAGTCAGTCCTCGCTACTACGAGTGGATTTAAGTTTTTCCTGTTTTGTTTTCTCCTTGATATATCCAGGATTATTACTTTTGTCATTTACTGGAATAAAGACTCTGTTTTCGTTAAGTCGCTTTTGGGTTCTCATTCAACAGCATAACAGAAGGATCCGACCAAGAATGGACCCAGCGACTACGGATTCTCGTAACACTGCCGTCGAGATCCAGGGAGCAATGCTCGGCAGACACGAGCAGGAATTGTCTGCTGCTCGTCATACCGTTGAGACCCTGGCCGCTCAGGTTTCCGACCTCTCAGGACAGTTTCAGAGTCTTCGTCTCGTGCCACCAGCTACTTCCTGGTCTTCCGAGTCTCCGGAACCAAGGGTTAATAACCCACCATGTTACTCTGGGCAGCCCACTGAGTGCCGCTCCTTTCTCACCCAGTGTGATATTGTGTTCTCTCTCCAACCCAACACATACTCAAGAGAGAGAGCTCGGATCGCTTACGTCATTTCACTCCTTACTGGTCGGGCTCGAGAGTGGGACACAGCTATCTGGGAGGCAAGGGCTGAGTGTTATAACAATTATTTGAACTTTAAAGAGGAGATGATACGGGTTTTTGATCGTTCAGTTTTTGGTAGGGAGGCTTCTAGGGCCCTGGCTTCCCTATGTCAAGGTGATCGATCCATAACGGATTACTCTATAGAGTTTCGCACTCTTGCTGCCTCTAGTGACTGGAACGAGCCGGCGTTGCTCGCTTGTTTTCTGGAGGGACTCCACGCTGAGGTTAAGGATGAGATTCTCTCCCGGGAGGTTCCTTCCAGTGTGGACTCTTTGATTGCACTCGCCATCCGCATAGAACGACGGGTAGATCTTCGTCACCGAGCTCGTGGAAGAGAGCTCGCGTTAACGGTGTTCCCCCTCTCCGCATCGCAACCATCTCCTTCCTCCGGCTCAGAGACTGAGCCCATGCAGCTGGGAGGTATTCGCATCTCGACTAAGGAGAGGGAACGGAGGATCACCAACCGCCTTTGCCTCTATTGCGGTTCTGCTGGACATTTTGGCAATTCATGTCCAGTAAAAGCCAGAGCTCATCAGTAAGCGGAGGGCTACTGGTGAGCGCTACTACTCAGGTCTCTCCATCAAGATCCTGTACTACCATGTCGGTCCATCTACGCTGGACCGGTTCGGCTGCTTCATGCAGTGCCTTGATAGACTCTGGGGCTGAGGGTTGTTTTATGGACGAAGCTTGGGCTGGGAAACATGACATTCCTCTCAGACAGTTAGGGAAGCCCACGCCCATGTTCGCCTTAGATGGTAGTCTTCTCCCCAGTATCAGATATGAGACACTACCTTTAACCCTCACAGTATCTGGTAACCACAGTGAGACCATTTCCTTTTTGATTTTTCGTTCACCTTTTACACCTGTTGTTTTGGGTCATCCCTGGCTAGTATGTCATAATCCTTCTATTAATTGGTCTAGTAATTCTATCCTATCCTGGAACGTTTCTTGTCATGTGAAGTGTTTAATGTCTGCTATCCCTCCTGTTTCTTCTGTCCCCTCTTCTCAGGAGGAACCTGGTGATTTGACAGGAGTGCCGGAGGAATATCATGATCTGCGCACGGTCTTCAGTCGGTCCAGAGCCAACTCCCTTCCTCCTCACCGGTCGTATGATTGTAGTATTGATCTCCTTCCGGGGACCACTCCCCCTCGGGGTAGACTATACTCTCTGTCGGCTCCCGAACGTAAGGCTCTCGAGGATTATTTGTCTGTTTCTCTCGACGCCGGCACCGTAGTGCCTTCTTCCTCTCCCGCCGGAGCGGGGTTTTTTTTTAAGAAGAAGGACGGTACTCTGCGCCCCTGCGTGGATTATCGAGGGCTGAATGACATAACGGTTAAGAATCGTTATCCGCTTCCCCTTATGTCGACAGCCTTCGAGATTCTGCAGGGAGCCAGGTTCTTTACTAAGTTGGACCTTCGTAACGCTTACCATCTCGTGCGCATCAGAGAGGGGGACGAGTGGAAAACGGCGTTTAACACTCCGTTAGGGCATTTTGAGTACCGGGTTCTGCCGTTCGGTCTCGCTAATGCTCCAGCTGTTTTTCAGGCATTAGTTAATGATGTACTGAGAGACATGCTGAACATCTTTGTTTTTGTCTACCTTGACGATATCCTGATTTTTTCACCGTCACTCGAGATTCATGTTCAGCACGTTCGACGTGTACTCCAACGCCTTTTGGAGAATTGTCTCTACGTGAAGGCTGAGAAGTGCGCCTTTCATGTCTCCTCTGTCACATTTCTCGGTTCTGTTATTTCCGCTGAAGGCATTCAGATGGATCCCGCTAAGGTCCAGGCTGTCAGTGATTGGCCCGTTCCAAGGTCACGTGTCGAGTTGCAGCGCTTTCTAGGTTTCGCTAATTTCTATCGGCGTTTCATTCGTAATTTCGGTCAAGTTGCTGCCCCTCTCACAGCTCTTACTTCTGTCAAGACGTGCTTTAAGTGGTCCGGTTCCGCCCAGGGAGCTTTTGATCTCCTCAAGAAGCGTTTTACGTCCGCTCCTATCCTTGTTACTCCTGACGTCACTAAACAATTCATTGTCGAGGTTGACGCTTCAGAGGTGGGCGTGGGAGCCATTCTATCCCAGCGCTTCCAGTCTGACGATAAGGTCCATCCTTGCGCTTATTTTTCTCATCGCCTGTCGCCATCGGAACGCAACTATGATGTGGGTAACCGCGAACTGCTCGCCATCCGCTTAGCCCTAGGCGAATGGCGACAGTGGTTGGAGGGGGCGACCGTTCCTTTTGTCGTTTGGACTGACCATAAGAACCTTGAGTACATCCGTTCTGCCAAACGACTTAATGCACGTCAAGCTCGTTGGGCGTTGTTTTTCACTCGTTTCGAGTTTGTGATTTCTTATCGCCCGGGTAATAAGAACACCAAGCCTGATGCCTTATCCCGTCTCTTTAGTTCTTCTGTGGCTTCTACCGATCCCGAGGGGATTCTTCCTGGTGGGCGTGTTGTCGGGGTGACTGTCTGGGGAATTGAGAGACAGGTTAAGCAAGCACTCACTCACACTGCGTCGCCGCGCGCTTGTCCTAGTAACCTTCTTTTCATTCCTGTTTCTACTCGTCTGGCTGTTCTTCAGTGGGCTCACTCTGCCAAGTTAGCTGGCCATCCCGGCGTTCGGGGTACACTTGCTTCTATTCGCCAGCGGTTTTGGTGGCCTACTCAGGAGCGTGACACGCGCCGTTTCGTGGCTGCTTGTTCGGACTGCGCGCAGACTAAGTCAGGTAACTCTCCTCCTGCCGGTCGTCTCACACCGCTTCCCATTCCTTCTCGACCATGGTCTCACATCGCCTTAGACTTCATTACCGGTCTGCCTTCGTCTGCGGGGAAGACTGTGATTCTTACGGTTGTCGATAGGTTCTCTAAGGCGGCACATTTCATTCCCCTCGCTAAGCTTCCTTCCGCTAAGGAGACGGCACAAATCATCATTGAGAATGTGTTCAGAATTCATGGCCTCCCGTTAGACGCCGTTTCAGACAGAGGTCCGCAATTCACGTCACAGTTTTGGAGGGAGTTCTGTCGTTTGATTGGTGCTTCCGTCAGTCTCTCTTCCGGTTTTCATCCCCAGTCTAACGGTCAAGCAGAAAGGGCCAATCAGACGATTGGTCGCATATTACGCAGCCTTTCTTTTAGAAACCCTGCGTCTTGGGCAGAACAGCTCCCCTGGGCAGAATACGCTCACAACTCGCTTCCTTCGTCTGCTACCGGGCTATCTCCGTTTCAGAGTAGTCTGGGGTACCAGCCTCCTCTGTTCTCGTCCCAGCTCGCCGAGTCCAGCGTTCCCTCCGCTCAGGCGTTTGTCCAACGTTGTGAGCGCACCTGGAGGAGGGTGAGGTCTGCACTTTGCCGTTACAGGGCGCAGACTGTGAGAGCCGCCAATAAACTTAGTGGATTAAGAGTCCTAGGTATTGTCGCGGCCAGAGAGTGTGGCTTTCCACTCATAACCTTCCCCTTACGACAGCTTCTCTTAAGTTGACTCCGCGGTTCATTGGTCCGTTCCGTGTCTCCCAGGTCGTCAATCCTGTCGCTGTGCGACTGCTTCTTCCGCGACATCTTCGTCGCGTCCACCCTGTCTTCCATGTCTCCTGTGTCAAGCCCTTTCTTCGCGCCCCCGTTTGTCTTCCCTCCCCCCCCCCGTCCTTGTCGAGGGCGCACCTATTTACAAGGTACGAAGGATCATGGACATGCGTTCTCTGGGACGTGGTCACCAGTACTTAGTGGATTGGGAGGGTTACGGTCCTGAGGAGAGGAGTTGGGTTCCATCTCGGGACGTGCTGGACCGTTCGCTGATTGATGATTTCCTCCGTTGCCGCCAGGGTTCCTCCTCGAGTGCGTCAGGAGGCGCTCGGTGAGTGGGGGGGTACTGTCATGTTTTGTCATTGGTTATCATGTCTTGTCTCTGTGCTTCCCTTCTATTCGTTTCCCTCTGCTGGTCTTATTAGGTTCTTTCCCTCTTTCTATCCCTCTCTTCCCCTCCCTCTCTCCCTCTCTCGCTCTCTCTCCTTATCGTTCCGTTCCTGCTCCCAGCTGTTCCTCATTTACTCTTTTCACACCTGTCCCCTATTTTGCCCTCTGATTAGAGCCACTATTTCTCCCTCTGTTTTCCGCTTCTGTCCTTGTCGGATCCTTGTATGATGTTCGCTGTTCTGTGTCCTAGTCTCGCCCTGTCGTGTTTTGTCTTCTAACTTTGAAGAGCTTGGTTTGTCAATGTCTGCTCAGCTCCGCAGCAACACGTGCTCCCCCAAATAATACAACAATTTAAAGGCAATACTACCAAATACTAATTCAGTGTTTGTAAAATTCTGACCCACTGGGAATGTGATGAAATAAATAAAAGCTCAAATAAATCACTCTCTACTATTATGCTGACATTTCACATTCTTAAAATAAAGTGGTGATCCTATCTGACCTAAGACAGTGAATTTTTACAAGGATTAAATGTCAGGAATTGTGAAAAACAGAGGTTAAATGTACAGTGCCTTGCGAAAGTATTCGGCCACCTTGAACTTTGCGACCTTTTGCCACATTTCAGGCTTCAAATAAAGATATACAACTGTATTTTCTTGTGAAGAATCTACAACAAGTGGGACACAATCATGAAGTGGAACGACATTTATTGGATATTTCAAACTTTTTTAACAAATCAAAAACTGAAAAATTGGGCGTGCAAAATGATTCAGCCCCTTTGCTTTCAGTGCAGCAAACTCTCTCCAGAAGTTCAGGGAGGATCTCCGAATGATCCAATGTTGACCTAAATGACTAATGATGAAAAATACAATCCACCTGTGTGTAATCAAGTCTCCGTATAAATGCACCTGCACTGTGATAGTCTCAGAGGTCCGTTAAAAGTGCAGAGAGCATCGTGAAGAACAAGGGACACACCAGGCAGGTCCGAGATACTGTTGTGAAGAAGTTTAAAGCCGGATTTGGATACAAAAATATTTCCCAAGCTTTAAACATCCCAAGGAGCACTGTGCAAGCGATAATATTGAAATGGAAGGAGTATCAGACCACTGCAAATCTACCAAGACCTGGCCGTCCCTCTAAACTTTCAGCTCATACAAGGAGAAGACTGATCAGAGATGCAGCCAAGAGGCCCATAATCACTCTGGATGAACTGCAGAGATCTACAGCTGAGGTGGGAGACTCTGTCCATAGGACAACAATCAGTCATATATTACACAAATCTGGCCTTTATGGGAGAGTGGCAAGAAGAAAGCCATTTCTTAAAGATATCCATAAAAAGTGTTGTTTAAAGTTTGCCACAAGCCACCTGGGAGACACACCAAACATGTGGAAGAAGGTGCTCTGGTCAGATGAAACCAAAATTGAACTTTTTGGCAACAATGCAAAATGTTATGTTTGGCATAAAAGCAACACAGCTCATCACCCTGAACACACCATCCCCACTGTCAAACATGGTGGTGGCAGCATCATGGTTTGGGCCTGCTTTTCTTCAGCAGGTACAGGGAAGATGGTTAAAATTGATGGGAAGATGAATGGAGCCAAATACAGGACCATTCTGGAAGAAACCCTGATGGAGTCTGCAAAAGACCTGAGACTGGGACGGAGATTTGTCTTCCATCAAGACAATGATCCAAAACATAAAGCAAAATCTACAATGGAATGGTTCAAAAATAAACATATCCAGGTGTTAGAATGGCCAAGTCAAAGTGCAGACCTGAATCCAATTGAGAATCTGTGGAAAGAATTGAAAACTGCTGTTCACAAATGCTCTCCATCCAACCTCACTGAGCTCGAGCTGTTTTGCAAGGAGGAATGGGAAAAAATGTCAGTCTCTCGATGTGCAAAACTGATAGACATACCCCAAGCGACTTACAGCTGTAATCGCAGCAAAAGGTGGCGCTACAAAGTATTAACTAAAGGGGGCTGAATAATTTTGCACGCCCAATTTTTCAGTTTTTGATTTGTTAAAAAAGTTTGAAATATCCAATAAATGTCGTTCCACTTCTTGATTGTGTCCCACTTGTTGTTGATTCTTCACAAAAAATACAGTTTTATATCTTTGTTTGAAGCCTGAAATGTGGCAAAAGGTCGCAAAGTGCAAGGGGGCCGAATACTTTCGCAAGGCACTGTATTTGGTTAAGGTGTGTGTAAACTTCCAACTTCAACTGTATATAATTCACAAGTGATAGGCTAATATTGTCACCCATCAGACTGTTCTTGATTTAATAATGTGGTCCTTCTGTAGCTCAGTTGGTAGAGCATGGCGCTTGTAACGCCAGGGTAGTGGGTTCGATTCCCGGGACCACCCATACGTAGAATGTATGCACACATGACTGTAAGTCGCTTTGGATAAAAGCGTCTGCTAAATGGCATATATTATTATTATTATATTAATAATGTCTTTACATATACTAAATAATATACTGTATGTGTAAAAATTGTTTTGATTTAGAATGGATCATTATCATGCACCTCTATGTACTTAATTAGCGAATGGAGGACGTTTTTCGGTTGGTTAATTTTTATGCCAGCCAGATAGGCTATACTCCTGTTTTAAAGATAAACAATGTGCATATTATTAGGAAAGTTGAGAAATAAATATAGTTGGCCTAGCCTACAATCACTGCAACAGCCCTAGATAGGCCTATAATTCACTCGAAGGCAGAGTTTGTACCTTCAGGCACATGAAATGGTAAAAAATGGATACACTTTGCCTACCCGGTGCCAGGGCAGCTGAATTGGGTGCACCTATTTGGGTTTTTACAGAAATGTTTGGCGATCAACTAGAAATGCCTTGGAGATGGACCAGTCAGTTGGTGACCACTGCTGCAGAGCATCTACAAATAGACTAAGCAAACAAAGTGTTACCCTGATCATACCATGGATCATTCAGATATTTGATTTAGAATTTTCAGGTATAAAACATTGAAACACATAGAAACATTGAATAACACGTTCATAAATGGCAAAAAAAGACAGAAAATGTATTATAAGGAATAAGGTTTTGATGTGTCTGTCCTATACAGTGCCAATTTTCCATGTAAATCTTGGTGAGGCAAACAACGACAGTCCATTCATAGGCAAAGTCTGGAATTCTCTGGATTTATGGTGCTTTCAAAAAAAGGTTGAATCATGATAATGTCAGTGATCTTCAGGTGGTAGCTCTAGAAAGAGGCCAGAGTTCCCGAATTACTATTCCCGAGTTGGATGAAAGTTCAAAACGTATTTTCCCAGTCGTAGCTCATTTTTCCTGAGTTTCCAGTTGTCTTGAACTCACTAATTTCCGTTTTTGCAGTTCTGAGTTAATTGTTGTTTTGAGCACGGCACAAATCATGCTTCATTGACAACATGGCCAATGTTGAATGTTTATCATTTTAAACTAGGAAAAGAGACCTTAAATCTTCGACCACACAGCCACTCCACTGAATAGCAGGCTAATGTTTGCTTTGCAATTGCAGCTAGCCACTGATTCCTTCCAAACCACTCATTGTTGAATTTGCGGTTTTGAAATTGTTGTGTAATATTTATGTCCAATAGCCGATGAGAACCGATGCCAGTAGATTGTCGACTTGATTCATGATGATGACTGCTAGCTAAGATTTTGAAAGTATGATGTTGACAAGATCAGTCCAATCAAAGCTACTGTAGATATAACATGGTTTGATGTAATTTTATATGTGGCTAATGACCTTGAGCCTTCTTGGGTGGGCACTTCTAATGTAACTCTATGGCAGCACCCAAGGGGTTTGAATTTTCGAGCTCTACACTTGACGATGACGTAATGTCCCCATGAGTGACAGAACACTGAGCCAATATTTTCTGCTGGCTTTCCCCACCACCACAACAGAACGCACTGAGCTAGGCTGAAACACCTGCATTTTGGAGTTCCCTTCCTCAAGAAAACTAAAAAAAGAACGTTTCTTTGCGTATTTATTAACTCAATGATATATATATATAAATATAGATTTAGATAGATGGATAGATATCGATTAGATATATATATTACATTGTTTACAAACTGATAAGGGACACGTATTAATGCTAAAATAACATGCAAAACAGGCAAGCCCAAAGATGTTTGCTAAAAATGGCTCTGCCCCACCTGCTCTGAATGACAGGTCACCACTGGTCCTATATCTAGGAGATATAAGAGAACTCACAAAATATTACAGTTTTTTGGACATAAATTTAACCCCTTATTTTTATTGGCACAAAACAACCTCCATACTTCTATTCATTTGTATGGGTTACATTCAGACGAGTCCAGTGACATTTGTGGGATACATAGAGAAAAATGGAGAACACTATCGTGCTCGTGATGGCCTCCACTCATATTAGTTTGTAGCCCAAATTGTTCGGATTCTACAGATGTTTTCATGAGAAGACCTATTTTTGCGCTGTCTCATCGTCTGACAAACGCTGATGTAGCTCGGCCGATGTGGAAAGCTATCAACAGATGTGGAAAGCTATCAACAGATGTGGAAAGCTATCAACAGATGTGGAAAGCTATCAACAGATGTGAAAAGCTATCAAAGGTGGAAGCAGTGGATTGAGATGCAGCAGCCCATGCAAAAAAAACAGATATCTCTAGTTTAAACTGATGGATTTTAATGGGGATTGTTTTACTATGTTAGATACATTAGACACCTTATGCATTTAATTCCAAATTAACCTTGACAACGACAACAATCCAATCAAAAGTACCGATGCATTTTTAAGTGGCTGTAGAGGTGGACTTTACAGGGATAAATTATTTATTGATACATTCAGCCCCAATATGCTGGTATGGATCAGGGGACCAAGTCCAGCAGATTTATAATATAGTATGCCATGTAGAAGACACTTTTAGCAAAAGCAACTTAGTCACGTGTGCACATCTTTTATGTACGGGTGGTCCCGGGAATAGAACCCACTAACCTGGTGTAGCAAGCACCATGCTTAAATAACGGAGCTTCCAAATGAGCTACAGAGTTGAATTATGTTACAATGGAACTCACTGATGTATGAGAGTGTGACCCTTGTTCAAGCAGCAAATGCCCTTGTTTCAGGGGGAAAAAAGCTGAGGGATGGAGAGAGCTATGGATGCAAGGACTGACCATCCATGATATCAAAATTATAATTTTATACTTGCGAACATAAGCAATAATTTAAATGTAAACAACAGTTTCTCCGGCAAAATATATTGTCCATTTACTTCACTTGTAGCTGGTCCCATTGGATAACATAGCGCACATTAGTCTTATGCGAACTTACCAGGCGGAAGTGATAATATCCTCGAACAAATTCTTCATCAGCCAATTACAAATGTTGATGTGAACAAACAATTTCCCATAAGATCGTCCAGGCCCAGTGCCGTCAAAAAAGTGATTTTTGCATTTTCCCTCTAAATGACACAAACGATTTTCTCTGTCACACACTCAGTCACAACATACATGCCTGGCTGCAAAAGTACATTGTGAGTGACATCACCAGCAGGCGCTCAGTTCGTGCACAGGCAACAACAGGCAAGGTGGCCAAGATGGCGTCGCTGTGAGAGGGAGTGTTTTCTCACTCTTCAAAGCAACATTGGTTAGGTGGTTAACAGTAAAATATTGGCTATTAATATTGAAAACAACTAACTATAACTTTTTTATGGACATGGGACAAGTTTATAGTTAGTTTTTGTCAAGTTGAATGGGAAGAACACGACAAAGACGAGTGGAAGAAATATCCAATTCTCACAGAAGACGGCAGACATGCTAGCTAGCCACAACGTGAACCAGAGCAGCATGGCTACACAAGAAGCCGCGAACTCAAGCAAGAGAAAGAACAAAACTGACCAGGATGAAATGAAATCCTTGCAACCTCTTTACCTCAGACCCCAAGTAAAAATCCACCGGTGAAAAAAGTAAAAGAAGACATTTCCATATCGGAACTTTTGTCTGCAATCCAGTCCTCGTCTACTAAACAAGACGCCACGCTCTCCAAAGTGTCCATCATAGAGCGGGCTACCGAAGAAATATCAAAGAAGATCGCTAATTTGTCAAACTGTCAATCAACTACACAAAATTGTGAGCGAGAACAAGGAAAGATAACGTTCCTAGAGAATGAGTTGAAGAAAATGCCATCCAAAAATAATGAGCTGTGTGAGAATGTAGCTGCACTTCAAAGGTACTCTCGCAGGTGGAATCTGAAAATCCAGGGTGTAAAAGATGTAGAGGGAGAGGATATTAGAGAAGTAGTCATTAATATCCTGGGAAAAGTGGCTCTGTGCATCAGACAGGCTAAGAGACGTGATTGATGTGGTACATCGACTTGGGAAACGAAGATCTGATGGACCCCCTCACAATATCATCTTAAGCTTAACTATGCGCCATTACAGGGACATCATATGGAAAATGGCCAAGGGGAACAAGTTTCTGGACGAGAAGAAGCTCCGCATCAAAGAAGCTCTGATACCGCAGGATCAGGCTGCCAGAGAGAAACTGTGGCCTCTTATACAGAAGGCGCGACAAGAGGGAAAGAAGGCGGGGTTCAAGGGCCAACACGCATTTATCGAAGGAAGAACGATTACTGGGTAACTCTGTTAACATTAACCAAATTGGAACTGTGAGTACTACCATGAGTACAGTTAATTTACTGCCACGAATAAATGTACCGTTCGAACTATAACTGATGAACACTTACCAAAGAAAAGGAAGTAAATAGATTTGTTATTCTGTTAACCACCGCTACCTCAGCTGAGCGTAGTTTTCCGCCAGAGTAATCCTCTCTAGGTTCACTGTTTGTTTTATTCACATGAATACTTATCTAATGTGTGTTATTTCTTTTTTAATGCAGGAGTTTGTTTTCAATTCACTCTATTGTTAGTCTGAATGTTAGGGGTTTGAGAAATCCTACAAAAAGGAAAACTTTATTTTTATACTGTAAACGCAGTAACACAGATTTTGTCCTTCTTCAGGAAACTCATTCAGGTGAAAGTGATTTGAAATTTTGGAAAGCACAATGGGGAGATATGGCCTATTTCAGTCATGGATCAAATCGTTCTGCTGGTGTTTTGACACTTATTCACAATTTAAATGTGACATTCTAGAATCCACATCTTCACAAGACGGCAGATGGGTCATGGTAGCTGTTAAACTTGACAATACTATTTTTATCATCTGTAATATATACGGACATAACTCACATGCTCCTAATAAGACCCTTTTTACCCAATTTACCAGGAAAGTACAGGATTTAAGCAACAAATACTGACGCTTTTCTAATTATTTCAGGTGATTTTGATGACTCCTAGAACGAGTCAAAACCCTCAAAATAGTAACATTATCATTACATTATGCAAGGATCTCTGTGTTGAGGATGCCTGGCGTTCTTTTAATCCGGATGCTAAGGGTTATACCTGGACCAACAACTATGTCACGTAAATCTAGAATAGATTTACTCCTAATTTCCCCTTTTTTGTTACAATTTGTTATAGATGTAGATCATCAGTTGGCTCCCTTTTCTGATCATCACTTGATTTCCCTGAATCTACAAGTTACTAAAGAATCAAAAGGTACTCGAGAATATTGGAAATGAAACACACTTCTTAAAAGATACTGCTCTCATTGAAAACATCAAATCATTAGCTAAAGATATTTTTGTAAGAAAAGACATGGGTCATGGAGGTAGATGGGAATTTTTCAAATATAAAGTCAGAGTGGTAGCCATTAAATGTGCCAAAGAGATGATGCAATTAAAGAACCTTAGAGAAAAGGAGATTATGAGCAAGCTTGACAGTTTTCTAAAGAAAGATAATATATCTGAAGAAGAGGAGTCTGTGTTCAGGTCTTTACAACTAGAATTTGAACAGATTTACACGTATCTGGCAAAGGGCGCCTTTGTAAAGGTCAAGAGCAAAATGGATTGAAGAGGAGGAAAGAAACACTAGTTACTTTTTTACACTTGATAAGAGAAACTACAAAAGAAAATCTATAACTGCACTCAAAATTAACGATGTTTTATTGAAAGATCTCATTACAATATGATCATTTGTCAATTCCTTTTATGAAAACCTTTACAGCTCTCAATTTCAGGAAGATGGTTGTGAAAGCTACATTTGCTACATTCAGAATTATGTCCCAGTAATTGAGGATGATTTCCACTCAGTTTGCAATTTGCCTGTGTCAATTTAAGAAATGAGAGGCTCTGAATTCAATGAAAAAAGTGAAATCACCTGGCCCTGATGGCCTGTCAGTTGAATTCTATAGACAGTTTTGGGAGTTACTAGAAGACCCGATTTCAATATGTTTCAAGATTGCATAAAAAATGGGGAAACAGGGCCTTATTACATTGATTCCGAAGCCCGATAAAGGCTCTTAAAGACTTTATTAAATGTTGATTGCTCTGGTTTATGCCAAAAGATTAAACTGTCATGCAGGTGAAAGAGGACCCAAAAGCGACTTAACAGAAACAGAGTTTATTCAAGTCCAAACAGAAAACGACAAATCCTGAATCCTTAACAGGAAATGTCCAAACAGGGAATAACAGAAATCCTCTAGTCTGTAGAGGGGAATAACAGGAGAAGCGGCCACAGACTGCAGGTCGCTTCGGGTAGGCGCAGGCCGTAGCTGACGGAGACACCTGCTCACACGCAGCATCTGATGAAGGCAAAAACACGACAGGACAGGGCGATACACAATCACAGCACGGTGAATTCTAAACAAGGAACCGACGGGACAGGAACGGAACACAAAGGAAGAAATAGGGACTCTAATCAGGGGAAAGGATCGGGAACAGGTGTGGGAAGACTAAATGATGATTAGGGGAATAGGAACAGCTGGGAGCAGGAACGGAACGATAGAGAGAAGAGAGAGCGAGAGAGTGAGAGAGGGAGGGGGAGAGAGAGGGATAGAAAGAGGGAAAGAACCTAATAAGACCAGCAGAGGGAAACGAATAGAATGGGGAGCACAGGGACAAGACATGATAATAAATGACAAACATGACAGTACCCCCACTCACCGAGCGCCTCCTGGCGCACTCGAGGAGGAATCCTGGCGGCAACGGAGGAAATCATCGATGAGTGAACGGTCCAGCACGTCCCGAGACGGAACCCAACTCCTCTCCTCAGGACCGTAACCCTCCCAATCCACTAAGTATTGGTGACCCCGTCCCCGAGAACGCATGTCCATGATCTTATGTACCTTGTAAATAGGTGCGCTCTCGACAAGGACGGGAGGGGGGAGGGAAGACGAACGGGGGTGCGAAGAAAGGGCTTAACACAGGAGACATGGAAGACAGGATGGACGCGACGAAGATGTCGCGGAAGAAGCAGTCGCACAGCGACAGGATTGACGACCTGGGAGACACGGAACGGACCAATGAACCGCGGAGTCAACTTACGAGAAGCTGTCGTAAGAGGAAGGTTGCGAGTGGAAAGCCACACTCTCTGGCCGCAACAATACCTTGGACTCTTAATCCTGCGTTTATTGGCGGCTCTCACAGTCTTCCCCGCAGACAAAGGCAGACCGGTAATGAAGTCTAAGGCGATGTGAGACCATGGTCGAGAAGGAATGGGGAGCGGTCTGAGACGACCGGCAGGAGGAGAGTTACCCGACTTAGTCTGCGCGCAGTCCGAACAAGCAGCCACGAAACGGCGTGTGTCACGCTCCTGAGTCGGCCACCAAAAGCGCTGGCGAATAGACGCAAGAGTGCCTCGAACACCGGGATGACCAGCTAACTTGGCAGAGTGAGCCCACTGAAGAACAGCCAGACGAGTGGAAACAGGAACGAAAAGGAGGTTACTAGGACAAGCGCGCGGCGACGCAGTGTGCGTGAGTGCTTGCTTAACCTGTCTTTCAATTCCCAGACTGTTAACCCGACAACACGCCCATAAGGAAGAATCCCCTCGGGATCAGTAGAAGCCACAGAAGAACTAAACAGACGGGATAAGGCATCAGGCTTGGTGTTCTTGCTACCCGGACGGTAAGAAATCACAAACTCGAAACGAGCTAAAAACAACGCCCAACGAGCTTGACGGGCATTAAGTCGTTTGGCAGAACGGATGTACTCAAGGTTCTTATGGTCTGTCCAAACGACAAAGGAACGGTCGCCCCCTCCAACCACTGTCGCCATTCGCCTAGGGCTAAGCGGATGGCGAGCAGTTCACGGTTACCCACATCATAGTTGCGCTCAGATGGCGACAGGCGATGAGAAAAATAAGCGCAAGGATGAACCTTATCGTCAGACTGGAAGCGCTGGGATAGAATGGCTCCCACGCCTACCTCTGAAGCGTCAACCTCGACAATGAATTGTCTAGTGACGTCAGGAGTAACGAGGATAGGAGCGGACGTAAAACGTTCTTTTAGAAGATCAAAAGCTCCCTGGGCGGAACCGGACCACTTAAAACACGTCTTGACAGAAGTAAGAGCTGTGAGAGGGGCAGCAACTTGACCGAAATTACGAATGAAACGCCGATAGAAATTAGCGAAACCTAAAAGCGCTGCAACTCGACACGTAACCTTGGAACGGGCCAATCACTGACAGCTTGGACCTTAGCGGAATCCATCTGAATGCCTTCAGCGGAAATAACGGAACCGAGAAAAGTAACGGAGGAGACATGAAAAGAGCACTTCTCAGCCTTTACGTAGAGACAATTCTCTAAAAGGCGCTGTAGAACACGTCGAACGTGCTGAACATGAATCTCGAGTGACGGAGAAAAAATCAGGATATCGTCAAGATAGACAAAAACAAAGATGTTCAGCATGTCTCTCAGAACATCATTAACTAATGCCTGAAAAACAGCTGGCGCATTGGCGAGACCGAACGGCAGAACCCGGTACTCAAAATGCCCTAACGGAGTGTTAAACGCCGTTTTCCACTCGTCCCCCTCTCTGATGCGCACGAGATGGTAAGCGTTACGAAGGTCCAACTTAGTAAAGCACCTGGCTCCCTGCAGAATCTCGAAGGCTGATGACATAAGGGGAAGCGGATAACGATTCTTAACCGTTATGTCATTCAGCCCTCGATAATCCACGCAGGGGCGCAGAGTACCGTCCTTCTTCTTAACAAAAAGAACCCCGCCCCGGCCGGAGAAGAAGAAGGCACTATGGTACCGGCGTCAAGAGACACAGACAAATAATCCTCGAGAGCCTTACGTTCGGGAGCCGACAGAGAGTATAGTCTACCTCGAGGAGGAGTGGTCCCCGGAAGGAGATCAATACTACAATCATACGACCGGTGAGGAGGAAGGGAGTTGGCTCGGGACCGACTGAAGACCGTGCGCAGATCATGATATTCCTCCGGCACTCCTGTCAAATCGCCAGGTTCCTCCTGAGAAGTAGGGACAGAAGAAACGGGAGGGATGGCAGACATTAAACACTTCACATGACAAGAAACGTTCCAGGATAGGATAGAATTACTAGACCAATTAATAGAAGGATTATGACATACTAGCCAGGGATGACCCAAAACAACAGGTGTAAACGGTGAACGGAAAATCAAAAAGAAATAGTCTCACTGTGGTTACCAGATACTGTGAGAGTTAAAGGTAGTGTCTCAAATTTGATACTGGGAAGATGACTACCATCTAAGGCAAACATGGGCGTAGGCTTGTCTAACGGTCTGAAAGGAATGTTATGTTTCCGAACCCATGCTTCGTCCATGAAACAACCCTCAGCCCCAGAGTCAATCAAGGCACTGCATGTAGCACCCGAACCGGTCCAGCGTAGATGGACCGACATAGTAGTACAAGATCTAGATGAAGAGACCTGAGTAGTAGCGCTCACCAGTAGCCCTCCGCTTACTGATGGGCTCTGGCCTCTTACTGGACATGAATTAACAAAATGTCCAGCAACTCCGCAATAGAGGCACAGGCGGTTGGTGATCCTCCGTTCCCTCTCCTTAGTCGAGATGCGAATCCCTCCCAGCTGCATGGGCTCAGTCTCAAAGCCAGAGGAGGGAGATGGTTGCGATGCGGAGCAGGGAAACACCGTTGATGCGAGCTCTCTTCCACGAGCCCGGTGACGAAGATCTACCCGTCGTTCTATGCGGATGGCGAGAGCAATCAAAGAGTCCACATCTGAAGGAACCTCCCGGGAGAGAATCTCATCCTTAACCACTGCGTGGAGTCCCTCCAGAAAACGAGCGAGCAGCGCCGGCTCGTTCCACTCACTAGAGGCAGCAAGAGTGCGAAACTCAATAGAATAATCCGTTATGGACCGTTCACCTTGGCATAAGGAAGCCAGGGCCCTAGAAGCCTCCCTACCAAAAACTGAACGGTCAAAAACCCGAATCATCTCCTCTTTAAAGTTCTGGAACTTGTTAGAGCAATCAGCCCTTGCCTCCCAGATAGCTGTGCCCCATTCTCGAGCCCGGCCAGTAAGGAGTGAAATGACGTAAGCAACCCGAGCTCTCTCTCTAGAGTATGTGTTGGGTTGGAGAGAGAACACAATCTCACACTGCGTGAGAAAGGAGCGGCACTCAGTGGGCTGCCCGGAGTAGCAAGGTGGGTTATTAACCCTAGGTTCTGGAGGCTCGGCAGGCCAGGAAGTAACAGGTGGCACGAGACGTAGACTCTGGAACTGTCCAGAGAGGTCGGAAACCTGAGCGGCCAGGTTCTCCACGGCATGGCGAGCAGCAGACAATTCCTGCTCGTGTCTGCCGAGCATGGCTCCTTGGATCTTGACGGCAGTGTAACGAGCGTCTGAAGTCGCTGGGTCCATTCCTTGGTCGGTTCCTTCTGTCATGCAGGTGAAAGAGGACCCAAAAGCGACTTAACAGAAACAGAGTTTATTCAAGTCCAAACAGAAAACGACAAATCCTGAATCCTTAACAGGAAATGTCCAAACAGGGAATAACAGAAATCCTCTAGTCTGTAGAGGGGAATAACAGGAGAAGCGGCCACAGACTGCAGGTCGCTTCGGGTAGGCGCAGGCCGTAGCTGACGGAGACACCTGCTCACACGCAGCATCTGATGAAGGCAAAAACACGACAGGACAGGGCGATACACAATCACAGCACGGTGAATTCTAAACAAGGAACCGACGGGACAGGAACGGAACACAAAGGAAGAAATAGGGACTCTAATCAGGGGAAAGGATCGGGAACAGGTGTGGGAAGACTAAATGATGATTAGGGGAATAGGAACAGCTGGGAGCAGGAACGGAACGATAGAGAGAAGAGAGAGCGAGAGAGTGAGAGAGGGAGGGGGAGAGAGAGGGATAGAAAGAGGGAAAGAACCTAATAAGACCAGCAGAGGGAAACGAATAGAATGGGGAGCACAGGGACAAGACATGATAATAAATGACAAACATGACATAAACAAAGGAATAGATACCATTTTATAAATGAGACTCAAACAGGATTCATTAAGGGCCATCACATAAGCTTATTCAGATGCAATTGACTCAGATGCGGTTGTACCTATTTTTGGACTTCTGTAAAGCCTTTGACACAATTGAACATGAATTTCTCTTTAGGTCTCTTAAACTTTTGGGATTTGGTGAACATTTTATTAAACGAATTTAAATAGTTCTGTGCTAATAAACCTTAATACTTCCAAAAGATTCAGTATCAACAGAAGTGTACGACAGGGATGCCCAACTTCACAATTTTTATTCATTTTGGTTGTGGAACTTCTATGTCTAGATATTCTGAATAATGCAAATTTGTATGGCTGAACCATTTTTAACAAAGAAATCAAAATGTCCCAACTGGCTGATGATACTACTCTTTTCTTAAGAGACAAAGACCAGGTCTCACATGCCCTTAATGCGATAACGGCATTTTCTATTGCATCAGGATTAATGCTGAATGTTTCTAAATGTGAAATCTTATGTTTATTTGACTCTGATGATAAAGAAATAGAAAATATTCCTGTAATGGACTGTGTTACATTTTTAGGAATACATCTGTCAAAAAACACTTAGTCAGACAACATTTGAATTTCTCTCCTTAAATTAAGAGAACTAAACATATATTTAATAATTAGAGACCTTTCTCTACTTGGGAGAGTACTTCTGTCCAAGGCAGAGGGACTGTCTCGTTTTGTGTACCCCTCATTATCGTTATGTGTAAATACAGCTACTTGTAAAGTGATCAATAAGACCTTGACTTCATCTGGAAAAATAAGTCTCACAAACTAAAAAGCTATGTCCTTTCTAACAAATGAGCTGAAGGCGGTCTAGAAGTGTTGTATTTTGTTGACATAAATAACACTTTCAAGATAAACTGGTTGAAAAAAATGTTTGATCAAATACTGATTCAATATGGTATTTCATTCCAAATAATGTGTTTAATAAATAGGGTCTTCAAATTTTACTGAAATGTAATTATATTCCTGAAAGATTACCTGTTAAATTGGCTAGATTTCACCAACAAGCTTTAATGGCCTGGAAAATATGTTTCCTGCACAATTTTTCCCCTCATAAAGCTCTTTTGTGGAATAATTCAGACATAACTGTAAGGAATAAGTCATTGTTCTACCCCAGCTGGCATGAGAGGAAAATTGACTTTGTTCTTGATATTTTCGACAACAAGGGTAATATTCTCACATATGAACCATTTATAACATTGAAAGGGTTTCCAATACCTTTCAGAGAGTTTATTTCTGTGATCAAAGCCGTTCCCAGTGGTCTAACTACACTTATGAAAACTCATCTTCATTTTGGGAATGATCACAAAGTTTATCCAGAACTCAGACTGGAAGGCGTGGGCTTACTTGAAACAAATTCTTCATTCACAAAACCAACTTACACCGAGAGGAACGTTTTTCTGGAACATGATTATTCCTGACATTGTCTGGAAAAATGCATGGTTAAGGCCGTACAAATACTGCATACCAAACTAATTTAAGGAAGTGCACTTCAAAATTTTACATTAGATATATCTATGTAATTCTATGATTTCCAAATTTGTGGCTATTGATATATTATTATTATTATTATTATATATTATTATTATTATCTGCGTTTTCAGTGGAAAAAGGTGAGAAACTGTCTCACTGTGAATTTGTGTCAGAATTTCGGGAAAACCTTGCAAAGTACTTATTTACCATTATGAACACTGCCTATATTTTTGACATGAAAGATATATGTTACTATTGCAATGATAACAAAACCACTGAAATTATTGTTCTTTTTTAAAATTCTTGTTGCCAAATACTTTATACACAAACAAAAATTCCAAAATTACACATTTTTCTGATTGAATTTAATGATCTTATTAAAACATTAACCCTAGTGAATAACAACAAGAATAACATCTTCATGACTCATTATAATAAGATCTTTTCAGGGTGAATATAATTTTTTTTTTTTTTATTGATATTTTTTGTATTGTTAATACATTACATTTACATTTAAGTCATTTAGCAGACGCTCTTATCCAGAGCGACTTACAAATTGGAGCATTCACCTTATGACATCCAGTGGCACAGCCACTTTACAATAGTGCATCTAAATATTTTAAGGGGGGGAGGGGGGGGGTGAGAAGGATTACTTTATCCTATCCTAGGTATTCCTTAAAGCTGTGTTTGGTTTGTTAGACATGTTTGATGTAGCAATGTAAGTTGATTTTTTTATTGACATTTTTTTTAAACAGAAAAAAAAAGAAAGGCAACAACAGGCCAGCAGCAATTTCAGTAAATCGCCAATCATTGTTGGCTGACTGCAGCAGCAGTAGTAATTCGAAGAGCCAACCCCAATGGATATAGTTGGACTCGAATGTTTGATCTTGAACAGAACTTACAAGATCAATCAACATGTCTCAATCAAAATTGTACAGCCAGAAGTACAGAAAAGAGTGGGAGTCTGTGCCTGAACAAATGTCAAATCATATTTTTTGCCGAGATGGCCAGTCAATTTGAGTAACGCTATTGTGTATTCTACATAATGACGCAGTTTTACGTTGTCACGCAATGACATCACAAAGTCATTTAGCAGCTTTTACCAACAAATCAACCTGCCTCTAGCAACGTACCCTGAAAATGAGTTGGCAACACTGATGTCACATTGGACTGCATTGAAGAAAGAAAAAAAAAAGCATTGGACTGCATTGCAGGCTATACACACACGTGGATTTGCTAGCAGCTTGGTCCTCCATCCCATCAACCTTGTACCCGGCAGTGGCGGCAACTATTCAAGAAGTAAGTGTCTGGATAGTTATTATTTTAAAGTAAAGTAAAGAACATGCTATTCAAGGGTTCCACCTTTTTTGTTTCAAATGTTCTTTTGAAGACTGATGACTGACTGAAAGTTGTAACGTTACTCTCAATTGGCGCTGATGAAGTTTGGAAACACGAGGCATATAATTAATACGAAAACTTTTTGTCATCATTGTTATGTCGCCAGATTGACTTTCGGTGTGGTATAACTTTAGCTAGCTAGCTAAAATTGAGGAGACTGCACCAGATTTTAACTAGCTAACATTAGCATTGCTAACTTGGCTAGCTAATGGCAACATTGTCATCAAATGTGATGACATCATAATGATTGCATAGTTTTTTACTACTAATTATTTTATCAATGTCATTATATTTCCTGCTGACCATAGTTTAATTTAGGCAAAAACAGTAATTCGCTAGCTATGTTTTAGCAGCAGCATCATCAATGCCGCATTGAAAACCTAATTTACAGTTGAAGTCACTTAGTTATAACTATTTATGCAATTAACCATCTTATAAATATTGAATGGGTGTCTTCCCAACCCTCTTGGACAGCCAAATCTGGTTGGCCCATTTCTCCGATCTTTAAAATGGACTAAATAACCATTTTTATTTCACCACATTCTATAAGTCAAAAGATGTTTCAAATTATGTTAAGGGTATGAAAGTGATTTAGATGTATTGAATGTCATTGTATTTGTTCATTTATTTCTGCAGACAAGGCACTAAATCCACACAAAGTTGGCAAGTCTCTCTCTCCCCCGCACACATGCAACCTTGGCAACATCCTGGATTCCACCCTCTCCTTCAACCCCCACATCCGACAGACTGTCAAAACCTAATTCGTCCACCTCCGCAACATCTCCAGAGTCGGGTCCTCCCTCTCCCGTCCTGGTGCTAAAACCCTTAATTAATGTATTCATCTCCTCCCAACTAGACTACTGTAACTCCCTACTCTCTGGCATCAACACAACCTTCTTCCATAAACTCCAAATGGTTCAAAACTCTGCAGCCCGACTTCTCACCGACACCAACTCCTGGCAGTACATCACCCCATGTCCTATGACTTTTTTCAGAGAGTGTTAAAGTGGTTAAACCATGCCCTATAACTGATTAGTAGGAATTATCAACGAGTAGGGGCTATCTGTTTGACTAAATTATTATTCAAAGACACATTTGTAGTGTGTAGGGGCAGTGGCACCAAACATCCTCCTGGAGATCCATTCTCCGGTAGATTCCGCCAAAAATGTATTGGTGAGATGCTAAGTGTAATTGTATGTGTGCAACACTGCAACTTTTCCTCTCAGGGGATGACATTATAATATCGTAGTTGTGTATAGTAATGTCAGTGTTTGAGAAAGCTGGTTATGACAATGCAAATAAAACCACTTATTTTTTGTTAATTCCGTCGATGACTACTTTGTTGCTGCACTATACTTCCTATCCGATTATGTTTAGCGAACACACTCTTACTGTCACCATGAACTGTTTTCCTCTCACAGCCTTCCAGACCTTGAGCGCATGTTTATTATGTTATGTAAATATCTGACAAGAGAATTTATGAAGAATGACAACCTTTCATTGCAGTCTGGTTTCTTTATTTACCTTTAAACAGAAAACATGTCAAAATGTGTAATTCAAGAGTGTTTACTCATTAGAAAAATTTTAATAAGTTATACACTTCAGTATCATTACAAAGTCTATTTTGCAAAATGATGAAACCAGCTAGACCTCCAGCCTGAGCTTTCATAAGTCATTTGATCTATCATAGTGGTTATACATTAATTCTTGCATTCTACAGCCATACTATTTTTTAGGAATTATATCACAAATAGACATAACCCTAATGAGATATATAGTTAGCTAATAATAATAATAATATATCCTATCTTTCTTCTGGCCGGTAGGCTAGTAGCTTCTACTTACTAATCCAATCACAAGCCAGTTCTTCATTTGAGCTAATTCCTAATGACAAATACTCTTGAATTTGTCATTTGAGCATTTTATTTTGTAGTCATAAAAAAAAACATAAAAAAGACGAGACACAAGCTAAATTAAGTAGGCTACCGTGGTCCGTTTTGGGTGACTGACTGACTGACTGAACCTTGAACAACAGTCAACAGACTAGCTTGACTTTGGTAGCTAGCAATCTAGCTAACATTATATGAGGAGACGCTATAGTGGCCTGAACATACGATGACTGCTAAAGTAGGCAAATAATAACTTGGAAAACAACTTTGCCATCATTAACAGGTCCTACGCTATTACTCCAAGATCGGTGTACACGCTGACGCGTTTTGCTCTACACTGTCTCATGGTGAAGCTGTCAAGAGACTGACTAAACTGCTCTAACGTTACAGGCCTCAACAATATCCCTGGCAGGTTTTTAAATGGTGCTGAAATTAATGCCCCCTGTATCACCCATTTAATCAATATCTCTATTGAGCAGGGTGGAATCCCCACGAATAAAACAGACACGGGTAACTATAGACCTGTAGCTATTTTTAGCATGCTGTCTAAAGTGATGGAAAAAGTAATTTATGAATAGATAGAGGAATATGCTAGCAAGAATAATACTTTATGTTCTACAGTCTGGTTTTAGAAAGTCCCACTCCACTGACATGTCTATTTTTAATTGACTTTACCAGAAAATCATTCTTGAAGTTGACATTTCTGTGGAATGGTAATGCTGGATCTGCAGAAGGCATTTGACACGGTTGATCATAGTATCATGCTCTACAGGTAAATAACCATTGGTTTTAACAGCAGGGCCATTGACTGACAGACCAAATGGTGGATATCAAAAATATTATAGTGCGAAGGGGATTCGCTGTAGGGTCCCACAGCAGAGCATGTTTGGCCCACTTCTCTTCCTACTGTATATTAACGATATGAAATCAGCCTGCTTTCGTCATTTGTTTTTGAATGTGGATGACTCAGCTCTACTGGTGTCCCATGAGCACAAAGCCTCAGAAGAACTCTTAGGGCGGAGGTATCCAATATTACTAAATGGCTTTCATCATTTTCACAATTTCAGTGTTATTTCAACCTCAGTGTGAATATCATTTTAAAAAATCAAGAATGGATCTGAGGCACTCAGATCCAACCTCATTTTGCGTAGAATAAACTAACGTCTGTGGGTGTGGCGTAGCGTAGCGTTTGCCCAGAGCAAGGAGCCTGGGTAGCCAGGCAAACAACACTGTAATGAGGAACGTATGAATTTATGGTTGGATCAGAATCACCATTATAATCTTTTGCTAGTATGGAGAATTAAGTAAACCCACAAGTCCAAATCCCGATCTCCATCCATGGCTAATTTAGGAAAGGGACAATTTTAGCTAGCTAGCTGGCCACTGGAGAATAACAACACAACAAAATGCACAATGAGTTTCTGTCAGTGGCGTATGCTCTCAATGCGATGTGATTGGAGTGAAGCCAAATCCAAACTGGCTACCCTTGACACTTTTTGTTTGTGCGCCAGGACCATTCACAGTTTAGCTCACTCAGTTTAGCTCAACACTTAATTTTTTTTTATCAAGGGAGGCCAAATGCTCGCTGGCTTCCCTTGCATTCAATGCTGCAGGCGGCACAATGTCATACTCGTTTGGACCAGACAGCATCAGATAGATGGCCTACACATACAGAGACAGAGTGGCACTGTTTCGTTTTCTGCTGAGATACATCAGATTACACAGAGAGACGAAAGATTAAATTATTTAATGTTTTTAATCTAAAAAAATAAAAGTATTTGGGGGAAGCCTGGCTTCCCTTGGCATCAATGAATACACGCCAATCGGACAGAGGATGGAAGTTCAATATATAGCTAGATGTAGAAGGATAATGTTAACTAGTTAACGTTGCCCACGAAAGGAAGTTAGGCTAGCGAGCAAGATTTTTAGCCAGGTAGCCTTGGGACAACAAAAATGAAAGTGTGTACCACATGAGAGTGAAAGACTGTTCCTTCAACATGAAAGAGAGGAGGATGGCATTAGCATTTCTCTACAAGTAGGGTGATTCAACATGTTTTTCTACTTGAAAGCAAACACACAAACATACAAACACACACACAGCAATCAGAACCACAGACAGCCACATCATATTTAGCTTACGTTGATTGGACTAAATTGTTTTTGGTGGATGTCATAAGGTGAATGCACCAATTTGTAAGTCGCTCTGGATAAGAGCGTCTGCTAAATGACTTAAATGTAATGTAAATGTTAAATGTAATGGTATATTTCATTTGTCACTGTATTAGACTAAGCATATGTGATTTGATTATGTTGAAATGTTGAAGTTGAAGTGGAGGTTGTTTAGTGGTCATAAAATGTCAGAAACATTAACTTGCTTGACCATGATGTAGGTCATGTAACTGTTTGTTACATGTAATATGCTTTGTTGACTTCACCCGACAGAGGTTGCTCTCCGGTTTTGTGATGAAGCAAAGGTGTGGTTGAATTTATCTTCTTATTGTCTCGGCCTTAGGTCGATATATCACGGTCGCAAGGCGTATGAACTAACAGGTTATAGAGCAAACAGCCCAATTATCACAACACAGGTTGTAATATGGTTTTTTTTATGGCTTGGCTTCCTCAGGGATTTTACCCACGCAGCGCTATTGGTAAAATAAAGCGTTCAGCTAGCCGTGGTTTCTGATGTCAGTTGATTTCATTAAAGTATGATTAAGGCTGGATTAGGAGTACAAACAGGAGGAGGTCCTTCCAGAGCCTTCACATTATATTCATCTTCCATTTTACTCTAATCTAATTCCACCAGTGAAGGCTGCTGAGGGGAAGACAGCTCATAATAATGGCTGGAATGGAATATAATGGCTGGAATGGAGTGAATGAAATTGTATCAAACGCATGAAAACCATGTGTTTGAACCATTCCATTAACTCCATTCCAGCCATTATTACGAGTCATTCTCCACTCAGTAGCGTCCACTGAACTCCGCAAATTGGAACCACGAATCCGTGGAGAAGAGCGAATAATGCCGCATTTCACCAGGGGAAGCGAAAAAACTATAAATGCAAATTAGGAGTGATGTGATTTTTATTCAGGTCACGCCGACACCCCATAGGGGTTGTGTTGGTGATAGTTGTGTCAGTGGGTCGGAGCAATGAAGGTCGGTGGGTGAAGTTCTGTTGCCCAATGTCTCACACAGTGATGGGTGGCTGTGGCGAGGGCAAGATCCTTGGAGATAAGGTGCCACTTACTGTCCTGGGTTGATTCAACTGGATGGCCACGGTGAGACCGGTTTCATCCGTTGCTGTGCAGGATGCTTCCTAACTATTGTGTCAAAAACAAGCCTATAATGATTCCTGTGATTTATGGTACTAAAGCCCTCAATCCGAAACAGACACAAAAACGCACACACTTACTGTACACACCAACACACATGCATTATATTTTTGGCAAGAAATTATAATAATGATTTATATCCCCTTAGAACTGGGACAGCACATCAGAGCCACCCAGTGTGTAATGGCCTGTCCCTCTGTCAGATTGACAGAGAGAACGAGACAGAGAACGAGACAGAAAGCTGTAACGTTCCACTGCTTTCTCTAACTTCTACACTCACCCCTTCATTCCCTCTTTGTACAGGCACAGACACACACGGTAAGAAATGAATTAAAACATCATCCAAAGCGCCGGTTCGGATCTCCAACTCAGCAGCTCGAGATCCAGAGTAGGGACTGCGAATGTTCAGGCTGCTGCATAGACATTATAGAATAGTCTGCCGCGCCCAGTTAAATTGTGTTTGAGGGCATTTTTAAGCTCTCTAAATGGTTAAATGAGTAAGAAATAGATGTCAATGTTGGAATAGTTTGTTCGTGGACATCAAAAAAAATGTTCCTAATGTGGACCGTTTGTGTTACTACCTTACAAGCTCGAATTTCACATCATACAATTGAGTGAAATTAGACCATTTTTACCTTAGATTGGTGGTGATAATATAAACGTTTATAGTCGTCCAGATGAAAATAAATTGATTGCTTTCAACAGATTCATACCGTCGCATGACTTATAAAAGCAACTGGCCACAAACTAAATACACGGATTTGACAGTCAAGCTATCACTCAATGAAGAGACAACCCTTGTCACTATTTAGACCTACCCTAGGAGAGATGATTCGATAAAATTATCCAGTCAAAAGTGTTTTTCTTATTGGCCTTCTACCATAAACATTGTCCCAGAAGGAGATTAGTTAATAGGTATATATGTAGTATACACAAGTTCGTTGTGGTTTGTGTTTTAGAAGAGGGCAAATGGCACATGTAGCAGCAGTAAATTGTCCCAGTGCCATTGATTTCCCCACAATATTGAGGTGAATCATTAATCTGCACAGCTATTGATTATAGTAGAACAAACGAATCAATTTCAGTCTGGGGTGACTGTCACGACTGTTGAAGGATGAGGACCAAGGTGCAGCGTGGTCAGCGTACATTTTTACATTATTTAAGAAATGCCGCCGACAAAATAAACAATACAAAACAAACCATGAAGCTTAAGGCAAACAAAGTTAACTTCCCACAAACACAAGTGGGAAAAAGGGTACCTAAGTATGGTTCCCAATCAGAGACAACGATAGACAGCTGTCCCTAATTGAGAACCATACCTGGCCAAAACATGAATCATAAACACCAAACCAAAATAGAGGCATGAAATTATGTAAGGTCAGGGTGTGACAGTACACCCCCCAAAGGTGCGGAATCCAGCCACAAAACAAAAACCTGTAGGGGAGGGTCTGGGTGGGCATCTATCCGTGGCGGCGGCTCGTAGCGTGCCCCGGACCGGAGGCCGTCGTCTCTGGAGGCTCCGGACTGGAGGCGGGCCCAGGACTCACCAGGCTGGGGAGACATACAGGAGGCCTCTTCCTTGGCCGAGGCACCGGATACACTGGGCCGTGGAGGCGCATTGGCGGTCTCGAGCGCAGAGCTGGCACCACCCGTTCTGGCTGGATGCCCGGTTCCACCCGGCAAATGCGGGACGCTGGCACCGAGCACACCGGCCTGTGAATGCTCAGCCTCGACACAGTGCGCATCATCCCATAGCACGGGGCCTGACCAGTCACATGCTCGACACGGTAAGCACGGGGAGTTGGCTTAGGTCTCCAACCTGACTCCCCGTGTGCTCTCCCCAAAAAAACATTTGTGGCCAGCTGCCACTCGGGCTTCTTTGCCAGCCGTGTTCCCTCATAACGTTGCCGCTCTGTCTTAGCTGCCTCCAGTTCCTCCCGTGGACGGCGATACTCCCCAGCCTGCCTCCAGGGTCCCTTACCATCCAGGATCTCTTCCCATGTGCAGGAGTCCTCTTTACCACGCTGCTTGGTCGCTTGGTTGTGGGAAGTTCTGTCACTGCTGTTGAAGGATGAGGACCAAGGTCCAGCGTGGTGAGCGTGGATTTTACTTTATTTAAGAAATGCCGCTGACTAAACACTACAAAACAAACCGTGAAGCTTAAGGCAATGTACCATCAAACAAAGTTAACTTCCCACAAACACAGGTGGGAAAATGGGTACCTATGTATGGTTCCCAATCCCGATAGACAGCTGTCCCTGATTGAGAACCATACCCGGCCAAAACATAGAAATAGAAAATCATAGAAACACAAAACACAGAATGCCCACCAACTCACGCCCGGACCAAACCAAAATAGAGACATAAAAGGATCTCTAAGGTCAGAATGTGACAGTGACCGCTTGCTAAATATTGATTTGTGAGCAGTTTTTAAGGTACTAATTTAGCAAAATACCAGTACTCTGAACACAAGTGCAAATTCATCTGAACACGAGCTGCATCACATCCGGCCGTGATTGGAGGTCCCATAGGGCGGCACACAATTGGCCCAGCATCGTCCGGGTTTGGTCAGGGTAGGACGTCATTGTAAATAAGCATTTTTTCTTAATTGACTTGCCTAGTTAAATAAAGGTTAAATAAAAGTATGACACAAGTGTATAGGCAGTCATTTTTATGTATTGGTCTTCAACATATCACGATTTATGTCGGCATATTGATAATACATTTGGTCATTTAAAATCTGCATTTTTACAGTCGGCTATATATCAAAAATACATCACAACAGGAAGCAGCAGCTGTATCATTTTCAACTTCTATTTTAGGAATATAAATGGTACTTTTAACATTATTTTTCAACTTGAGTCTACCTTTTCAGGTATCAACTACTGAATGAACCCCAAAACATGTTGTGATATATTGATTTTGATGATATTAGTGAAATCGGGAAAATGTGTTTGTCTTGGCTACCCAGAGGGTATTCTGATGCAGATAATGTTTGGTAACACTTCATTTTAAGGCAGTAGTTCTCAATCCTGGTCCTGGGGACCCAAAGGGTTGCACATTTTAGTTTTTGCCCAAGCACTACACACCTGATTTAAATCATCAAAGCCTGATGATGAGTTGAATCAGTTTTGTAGCGCTAGCACAATTATTACAGTGTAATTACACATGCAATGACACTGTAGCACGTATTGTAGTTGGTTGTAATAACTCATTTACACTGTAATAACATGTAACTGGTGGTAATTGCAGTCTGTAATTACAGAGGTTGTTACAAGTGTTTAGTTTCTTCTCAGCTGCATTTGATTCAGAAATAACTGTCACAAAATGTAATCTCTTGTGGACTAATGCGCTGGGTGTTTGATTTTACAAAGGTTGGAGGCTCAATAAGTTGTAATTACCTACCCGTGAATGCGCACTCAATCTCCACTCAATGTTGTTGCTCGCACTTTCCCAAAAAAAGTGTACCATCTGGGTTAACTTGATTTGAGTTTACAAAAACAGATAAAATATACTTCAACCTCACTGACTGGGGTCTACCATATGGGTGTCATCACAGATTATAATAATACAAACATTTCTAAAAACTTCTAATTAATGTGTACATTACCCATTTTGACAACCTGAACCTCCTTGCAATCCAAGTGAAAGGATAAACACACTAGTACATGAGAGTACATGCAATATCTGCATAAGTACAATGTAAGTACTCAGTGTTACACAGGATTTAGATAGTTGTAAAGAAGTGTATGTTGAGGGGCACTTGTAACTAATGTGTACTTATATAGTATATTACCCATCCTGACAACCTGGCATTTATTTTAAGGCTTCCGGAAGCAACATCCAAGTGAGAATATAAACACACTAGTGCACAGACTACATGTAATATCTGCATAAGTACAATGTAATTACTAGGTGCTACACAGGATTTAAAATGAAGAGTATCTTGAGGTGTACTTATTTGTAATTATTGTGGACCTACAAAGTACATTACCCATTCTGACAATCTAATCTTCAGCTTCTGAAAGTGCCATCCTAGTGAGAAAATAAACACAGTAATACACCACAGAGTACATGTCTATAATATTTGAATAAGTATAAGGTTTTCGCTAGTTGTTACACATGATTTAGCTATTTAAAGTGAATTGTCATTTAATTACTTATTACTAATTACCCCGTACCTCTCTGATTGAGGACACATTTCAGTTGGATAACTAGGTATCCCCCTTTCCCGAAGTGCAAATACCCACAAACAAAAGATGAGCTTCTACTTTTGTCAAATTTATTGCAAGATGTAATAATACCTACTCAGGCCTACTCAATAACATAAAAATAACTATTCTAGTGGTGCCTCAAATCTGTAGTGTATTTTATGGTGAGTAGCCGAGATAGCTTGCCAATGTAGAAAATGGGATTGTCTTTTTCTTCCCTTTTTAACATTACAAGTAACAATGGAAATCGACAACTGTCTCCGTCTTAATCGTCTTAAAAGCATTTTCCCATTCTGGAGTCTGAGACCTTGTGAGAATCTGTGGTAGAGAAGCTAATTGTTGTGTTATCCAGTTGGCAATTATAGTGCTTGTGTTGACACAAGTAGCTAGTGAGCAAGCTAGCTGATATTAACATGCTGGGTGTGTTTCACGTAATACCCTGAGAACAAGGTTCAAGGAAGATATGAAAATTGAGCCCAGCTAATGTTAGCAAGCTAGTTAGCTAGTGAGTAGCGACCATAGCATATTTTTCCGCTTTAGGTAGCTAGCTAGCTAGTCAAGGTTAGAAAACTAGCTAGCTAGTGTGCTAGCTAATCACCAAAATCTCAACAGATTGCATGGAAAGTCTATTCTGTAGATGGTAACTACACTGAACAAACATACAAACGCAACATGTTAAATGTTGGTTGAATGTGCTGAAATAAAAGATCAGACATTTTCCATATGCACCAAAATCTTATTTCTCTCAAATGTTGCGCACAAATATGTTAACATCCCTGTTAGTGAGCATTTCTCCTTTACCAAGATAATCCATTCACCTGACAAGTTTGGCAAACCAAGAAGTTGATTAAACAATATGATCATTACACAGGTGCACCTTGTTCTGGGGACAATAAAAGGCCACTCTAAAATCTGCAGTTAATGTTAGTTTATGTTAAACCACACTTTCTGCACATTGTTGTTCAAATAATTTGCTTTATTTAGTAGAGTGTAAGCTTCTGTCTTAAACATCCTAAATAATGCCATAGATTTAGTTTTAAAAATCTATGTAAACTTGAAGTCAAAAAAGGGAAGCATGATGTATGATGCAAACCTATTATTTTAACTGTTTGTAGGCTACTAAGGCCCACGACTAAGTGCTACACCACAGTTTGATGAGTATTGTGGGGCGAAAAACTTCTATGTGAACATCAAATGCTGACACTGTATGCATTGCTGACCAGCAGATTTTACTAATGTGCCTCATGTACAGAGTAATGAACTGTTTTTCCGTGCAATTTGGTGAACGCTCCAAAGGCTTCAGAAAGCCTCGGTTTCCCTTCGCTATAGCTAACTACCTAAGCTAAATCGTCCAGCACAATTCATGTGTCCCAAATAAAAGAAAAACAGATTGTATGGAAAGCCTACTTTCTCACTCCTGTGTTGACATTTTTGACATACAACACTTTGTTTCTTTTTCGGTGATCTTTCATGGATTTTGCACGCTGACCTTGACCCCGTTCTTTGTGCACTGTCACATGGCGTCAGTGGCAACATGTGGGCACATTCGAGGTTGTTGTTGTTTAGAGCACGTTGCGCAGATGGGCAGATCTTGACATAATGCCATAATAAATCATTTCACCAATGCATCCCATCCAAAAGTGAGAATGCTCCTCAACAGTGAAACGCTTGCAAGCTTACATGATGGAATAAGAGTTTTGTCTTTTGACCATTTTAAGCACATTTATATACCATTATTCAACCAAGCTTAAGAGGCATACAATTTGCCAAGCATGAATGACTATCTCAGTTTTAACCGTAACTGTTTATTTATGTGTAGTTTTTTAAATGATTGATGGTTAAAGTAATTGACCCACTGTTAAATGCACCATCAAATGACTGAACAATTGAAATTATTTTTTTATGTAAACCGTTTGTGGACCCATTTTTGCCATTGGGCCTGGAATCAGACTCCAGATCTTCATTGCAGAGTTGTATCAATGAGGTGTTCGGTTTTCAATTGGCTAACACTTATCACAAGGTTTGTGCAGGCTGAAATATAGTGCATTGGGATGATATCAGAAATGTAACATTTGTAACAAGCATGGTAACAAACCCTGATAGAACATTGGATGGTTCAGCTGAGGAGAGCAAAATCAGAGTACGCAGTTCTCCTGTGATGGACCATAGACTTTTATTTTCAATCAACATTAATACACTTTGAACATATACTAAAGAGACACAAGATCCAGAACTCGCATTAGCATTGTTATGGTTGCATGTTGTGTTGATCATATAATATACCATGTTTAATGGAATGACTTGGGGAAGGCACAGTGATGCCCAAACATTGGTAAATACCCATTAATTTGCTGGGAGTTTATATATGGAGTGTGTGACTTTCTTTATTTTGATAGTTTAATTGAATGACTAACCTTGTTTGGGACTCATAATATAGACTGGTTGGTAGAATCAAGCATCACAATTCTAGCCTGGATCTAAACTGAATTTCCACTTCACAACATCAGTCTGGGCATCTCTTCATTGGAACCGTGAGACGAAATCTGTAATGAGGGACACTATTCAAAACCCATTTAGGGACTGTACTTTATTTATACTAAACAAAAATATAAATGCAACATGTAAAGTGTTGGTCCCATGTTTCATGAGCTGAAATATGAGATCCCAGAAATGTTCCATGCGCACAAAAATCTTATTTCTCACAAATATTGTGCCCAAAGTTGTTTACATCCCTGTTAGAGGGCATTTCTCCTTTGCCAAGACAATGCCACATATGTCTCAAGTTTTGAAGGAGTGTGCAATTGGCATGCTGAGTGCAGGAATGATCACCAGAACTGTTGTTCATTTCTCTACCATAAGCTACACCCAAAATCATTTTAGAGAATGTGTTAGTACGTCCAACCGGTCTCACAACTGCAGACCAGGTGTAACCACACCAACCCAAGACCTCCACATCTGGCTTCTTAACCTGCGGTGCTTTGGAGTATTTCTGTCTGTAATAAAGTCCTTTTGTGGGGAGAAGCTCATTCTGATTGGCTGGATCTGGCTCCCCAGTAGGTGGGCCTATGTCCTCCCAGGCCCAACCATAACCTGCCCCTGCCCAGTCATGTGAAATCCATAGATTAAGCCGTATATGAACTGTAATTGTAATCCTTGAAATTGTTGCATGTTGCGTTTTTATTTTTGTTCAGTAAATAATGATGGATACCTCTATTTATAATCGGACCCCTTTGAAATTAAAATGGATGGCACTTCCTTAAGTAAAATATATTTTTTCCCGACCCTTCCTGAATGCTTGAAAAAAGTGGCCCTCCACTGTACCCAAAATAATAATGAGTGGATAGCAGAGAACATGCCAACCATTTACCCTCACTCCTAGGTCAGATCAGTGCCGATATTTAGTTTTAGAGACTGCCATTTAATGCTTACAAAACGAAGAACAAACTAACCAGAAGGTTGTGGATTCGCAGACCACCTCCGACAAGGGTAAGTGTGAAAAAATATTCATTATAATGTTTTTACTTATTTATTTCACCTTTATTTAACCAGGTAGGTTCTCATTTGCAACTGCGACCTGGCCAAGATAAAGCATAGCAGTATGAACAGACAACACAGAGTTACACATGGAGTAAACAATTAACAAGTCAATAACACAGTAGAGAAAAAAAGGGGAGTCTATATACAATGTGTGCAAAAGGCATGAGGAGGTAGGCGAATAATTACAATATTGCAGATTAACACTGGAGTGATAAATGATCAGATGATCATGTACAGGTAGAGATATTGGTGTGCAAAAGAGCAGAAAAGTAAATAAATAAAAACTGTGGGGATGAGGTAGGTGAAAAGGGGTGGGCTATTTACCAATAGATTATGTACAGCTGCAGCGATCGGTTAGCTGCTCAGATAGCTGATGTTTGAAGTTGGTGAGGGAGATAAAAGTCTCCAACTTCAGCGATTTTTGCAATTCGTTTCAGTCACAGGCAGCAGAGTACTGGAACAAAAGGCGACCAAATGATGTTTCGGCTTTAGGGATGATCAGTGAGATACACCTGCTGGAGCGCGTGCTACGGATGGGTGTTGCCATCGTGACCAGTGAGCTGAGATAAGGCGGAGCTTTGCCTAGCATGGCCTTGTAGATGACCTGGAGCCAGTGGGTCTGGCGACGAATATGTAGCGAGGGCCAGCCGACTAGAGCATACAAGTCGCAGTGGTGGGTAGTATAAGGTGCTTTAGTGACAAAACGGATGGCACTGTGATAAACTGCATCCAGTTTGCTGAGAAGAGTGTTGGAAGCAGTTTTGTAGATGTCATCGCCGAAGTCGAGGAACGGTAGGATAGTCAGTTTTACTAGGGTAAGCTTGGCAGCGTGAGTGAAGGAGGCTTTGTTGCGGAATAGAAAGCCGACTCTTGATTTGATTTTCGATTGGAGATGTTTGATATGGGTCTGGAAGGACAGTTTGCAGTCTAGCCAGACACCTAGGTACTTATAGGTGTCCACATATTCAAGGTCGGAACCATCCAGTGTGGTGATGCTAGTCGGGCATGCGGGTGCAAGCAGCGATCGGTTGAAAAGCATGCATTTGGTTTTACTAGCGTTTAAGAGCAGTTGGAGGCCACGGAAGGAGTGTTGTATGGCATTGAAGCTCGATTGGAGGTTGGATAGCACAGTGTCCAATGACGGGCCGAAAGTGTATAGAATGGTGTCGTCTGCGTAGTGGTGGATCAGGGAATCGCCCGCAGCAAGAGCAACATCATTGATATACACAGAGAAAATAGTAGGCCCGAGAATTGAACCCTGTGGCACCCCCATAGAGACTGCCAGAGGACCTGACAACATGCCCTCCGATTTGACACACTGAACTCTGTCTGCATAGTAATTGGTGAACCAGGCAAGGCAGTCATCCGAAAAACCGAGGCTACTGAGTCTGCCGATAAGAATATGGTGATTGACAGAGTCGAAAGCACTGCATGAATCTATCATATGATTTGCGTTCCGAGAAAAAATAAACTTTTTATAAACGCATTTCATGCAATTATACGTCATTTTACACTACTGAAGAAGAGCATAATCTACTAGAGTAATGCAACAGAGCACGGCAACGTATGAGCGCATGCTTCGGCACCGGATACATTTTGATATCAAAACAAGCTATTACTAAAAAAAGAGGATAGTCCAAGTTTGGAAGAGTGCTAAAGTTGTCTATCAACTATAAACATTGAACGCAACAGAAAAACACAAGTGTTGTTTAACACAGCAGCTGCATATAATCAGGTAGGCCTATATGCACTTGGTAATTTGGGAAATGATCATTTTCTAATTTATTCTGTTTTACTCCATTATATTGTTGTTACAAAATAGATTTGTTTTGACTGTGATTAGGGCATGGGAATATAAGAGCATCTGCTAGGCTAAATTAACAAACTAGGCATGCATAGCTCACCGTGTGATCCATAAACTCAATGTTTCTAAAAGTGAATTCAAAGGCACTGTAGAATGACTGTATAGCCTTATGGATAGCAGTTGTTGATGTGTTGAAATGTTGAGTGCTCCTGCCAGCATGTAGCATATCACAAATGCTTCACAATTGATTTCTTAAATGGCAGTCTATAGCTTTGAAATAATAATAATATAGCCTAAATAATTCATTTTTGGCTACCTGTCTTGCCCCTGACTGATTTATGGTTAGTATATTGTTTAATAGCCTGTTTAAATGTCCAACGTCAATTGATAGTGACAGAATCGCACATTACTTCCCAAGCAAAGTACATTTTTTTGTCTCCTCGGCTAACGAAGTTTGTAGTACAACCTCTAAATGTCATAGAAACAAACCAAAGATATTCCATATGCATCGGAGTCACGTCTTTCCCAGCATTTTACGTAGTTCCTAGCATAAAGCATTGTGGACTAAAGGGTCATTATAGATTGCTTGATATAATCAGGTCCATGTAAGTATTTTCAAAGTCTTAAAGCTAACAAGGGATAGGCTCATGCTTTGAGCCATTTTCTTTAACAAAGCCACAATACACTCACATATCTCCTCAATTCTAGCCATGGTTTTAACTTAACACAACAAGCTCTTCCTTGAATAGGAATAAATATGCTCCAACACAAAGCCATCTTGTGGTTAGTAGCCTAAAGTAAAATTAAAAGGAAGACTATTTAAATGAATTAGCCTCCTATCAGCACCCAAGCGCTGTCCATCTCCGCAGCTGCCTCATCACAGCAAGTTATGTCAATTCCTCAAATATGGCTTATGGTGAGGTCAACAACGCTGATAAATAGCTTCAGAATTATAGCAGTAGCAAGCTTACCTCCAGTCTTCCTTCTCATCTTCGTGTTCTCCCTTTCAAACTGAACAGGACATCAGTAGGCCTAGTTCGGCACACACAGATATTGCATTTTTTGGACAAATAAAACATTATTTTCAGGAAGAAACCTTTGACTTTCCTCCTGAAGTGTCACCATAGGCAGCTAAAAATGGTATATATCAGCAAGAGCAGGGCAGGCCTGGCCTATCCATTGCAGTGTGTGTAATGCAGTGTAGCCTAGTTTTATATACTGTACACCATACCAGCAGCGCAAAACTTGGGAAGGAAGTGCATTTTCTTAGAATTATAACTTTGCTCTTTGCTTCTCTGAGCATGTTCTTTGTATAGCCTATGCTTATAGCCTATAGTATAGGCTATAGATAATGTTATTGAGACCACACTAGGAGCACTTGATATTGCACGACCAGCAGGGAATCAGAGATGAGGGGCATCATCGGGCACACCGAGATACTATAATACGCAACTAATTCTGAAACCCTGAGCAATATCACATTTAATAGATTACAAATTACATGACTCTCCCCTGGACTAAATAAAAAAACATTAAACCCTACCCCTTCCTCATTTTGCTCCGGGTAACAATTGTGTACATTTTGACCGCTTCCTTGTTACAGATTGTGTTCAATCAATCAGAAGATGACCTGATCTGGACATCCTCTTTAGATGTTGTTGAACTGGGAAAATCAAGCTTGCAACAATACAATAAATTGTCTCAAGCAATTGAATAGGATTTAGAAATTGAATCTGTAAAACAAAAATAATAATTAAAATAGTATGTACTGATAACAAAAGTGTATGATAAACCCAGAGCTTTTGATATACTGTGCCTTCGGAAAGTATTCAAACCCCTTGACTTTTTCCACATTTTGTTACTTTACAGCCTTAACCTAAAATGGATCATCTGTCTACAAACAATACCCCATAATGACAAAGGGAAAGCAGGCTTTTTGAAATGTTAGCAAATGTATTAAAAATAAGTATTCAGACCCTTTGCTATGTGACTCGAAATTGAAATTGAGCTGCGGTGCATCCCTTTTCCATTTGTTATCCTGGGGATATTTCTACAACTTGATTGGAGTCCACCTGTGGTAAATTCAATTGATTGGACATGATTTGGTAAGACCTGTCTATAAGGTCCCACAGATGACAATGCATGTCAGAGCAAACACCAAGCCATGAGGTCAAAGGAATTGTCCTTAGAGCTCCGAGACAGGATTGTGTCGAGGCACAGATCTGGGGAAGGGTACCACAAAATGTCTGCAGCATTGAAGGTCCCCAAGAACACAGTGGCCTCCATCATTCTGAAATGGAAAAAGTTTGTAACCACCAAGACTCTTCATAGAGCTGGCTAGCCAGCCAAACCGAGCAATCGGGGGAGAAGGGCCTTGGTCAGGGAGGTCACTTCTGTCACTGTGACAGAGCTCCATAGTTCTTCTGTGGAGATGGGGGAACCTTCCAGAAAGACAACCATCTCTGCAGCGCTCCACCAATCAGGCCTTTATGGTAGAGTGACCTGACGGAAGCCACTCTTCAGTAAAAGTCACATGACATCCCGTTTTGAGTTTTCTAAAAGGCACCTAAAGACTCTCAGACCGTGAGAAACAAGATTATCTGGTTTTAGGAAACCAAGACTGAACTCTTTGGCCTGAATGCCAAGCGTCACGTCTGGAGGAAACCTGGCACCATCCCTACGGTGAAGCTTGATGGTGTCAGCATCATGCTGTGGGGATGTTTTTCAGTGGCAGCGACTGGGAGACTAGTCAGGGTTGAGGGAAAGATGAATGGAGCAAAGTACAGAGAGATCCTTGATGAAAACCTACTCCAGAGAGCTCAGGACCTCAGACTTGGGCGAAGGTTCACCTTCCAACAGGAGAACGACCCTAAGCACACAGCCAAGACAACGCAGGAGTGGCTTCGGGACAAGACTCTGAATGTCCTTGAGTGGCCCAGCCAGAGCTCCGACTTGAACCCGATCTAACATCTTTGAAGATACCTGAAAATAGCTGTGCAGCAATGCTCCCCTTCCAACCTGACAGAGCTTCAGAGGATCTGCAGAGAAGAATGGGAGAAACTCCCCAAATACAGGTGTGCCAAGCTTGTAGAGTCATACCCAAGAAGACTCAAGGTTGTAATCGCTGCCAAAGGTGCTTCAACAAAGTACTGAGTAAAGGGTCTGAATACTTATGTAAATGTAATATTTCAGTTTCTTTTTAATTAATTAGCAAACATCTATAAAACCAGTTTTTTTTCTTTGTTATTATGGGGTATTGTAGGGAGATTTATGTAACAAAATATATTTAATCCATTTTAGAATAAGGCTGTAATCTAACAAAATGTGGAAAAGGTTAAGGGGTCTGAATACTTTCCGAAGGCACTGTATCTTGCACTTACTATTAAAACCACATTATTGTTGTGTTTGTTTTGTTTGTAGTCTGGCCCGATAAAGATCCGTAACATGACGTTTACAGACAACAGTCTATGGCACTAACGAAGAGGCAGTGGACAACGGAGGTCACAAAGAAAAAAAAACTGTGAAATTCAACACTGACACTAAATAAATGTTGGATTTGGGTGTCAAGACAATCTTGGATAAACTCTTCCAGTCAAAGGACATTAACACTTTCAGTTGCACCATGCTGGAGAACATCCAGATGTTCAAGAGCGCTGTGTGCTACCGTTACCGACAGAAAATCAAGGACAAATAATAGAGGAAGGTGGTTTCAGAGTACCTTTACTGGCATTTCATCATGAAGAATCAAGCAGCCATCGCTAAGTTTAAAGATTAATTCATCGGAGGCTATTATGTGGCACAATGTGTTTCATCGACATCAAACAGTCAAGAGGTTGTCGACGATGGAAGCAACAGGAAGCTTGGGGAAATGTCCAGTCCGATCTCGAGAGTTCAGGAGAAGAGTTGACACTAGAAGAGGTGGTGTTCTTTACGACTGCACTTAACTGCATCCCTCCTTCAGGGAAACAGGCACAGCTCTGCATAGAGTTCAGTGATGACCGTCTATCCACTGCTAGTATAATATATGTGGGAATGTACTCCGATTACCCAACGGAAGATTTCCAATAGAATATGCCGTTTGTCCTGGACCCTTTCAAAAAGTACTTGAGATCGCACTAAGGAGTTGTTTGCCATATTTTTGTTAACAAACCCTTTTCCTGTGACAAACAAAAAAGGGGGAAAAATAAGACAACCTGATCCAAACAGCGGAATTTGTCCATGTGGGTTTTCGTGCTGTCACAATCACAATACATACTGGGCCAATAACATTATGTGGAACATTTTAGCCATGCATGGAATGATTACAAGAGTTGAATATATCAGGTGTGTAAACAGAGATTATTAGGCTGAGTACAACACAAGACGTTGAGAAAACACAAATCTCTGTATATGAATGTGTTTCTTATTAAACACGGACCCTTTGCCTACTCACTGGCATTTGTTTTTCTAGGTCCGTCTTATAACGTCACTGGCTCCATATAGACCTAAATTCTAATTGCCTTCCCTTTGACTTAAGAAAGTAAACATTTCTCAGAAACAGTTCAACTGAGCCTACGCTGTATCACAAAAACAATCTGTCTTGATACAGTAGGATTTGTTTAAGACATACAGAAGCCTAGTGGACAGTCTTACTCAGGAATTAGTTGTAATGAGTGTTTGGTTCTTGCTGAGACATCAACAATGCCCATTTAGTTCATCTAGTAGTAATTCCCGTGTGATGATCCAGAAGATAGAAATACAAGAGGTCCCAAGGTTCTGTCCTCCCTGGACAAAGACCCAAAGATTGTGGTCCAAATATTTGATGTTCAATATGATCCTCCTTGGGTACATAAGAGTTGTTTGGTTAGTGTCAGAAGCGATGCAGTTCTCTAGGAAGTCTATACTGTTCTGTGGATATATCTAAACTCTTAGAAAAAAAGGGTTCCTAAAGGGTTCTACGGCTGTCCTTTCTATGAATGTACGGCAACCAGGGTCTTCACTGAAATCCCAAAGTACAAAGTCATTAATTGAAGAAATGTACTTTTAATCCAAGGTACTAGTTAACTAGATATTCCCCTAGAGACGGGTTTAAAGGAAGTGTTTGAGTTTTCTGTCTAAGGAGGTCTTTACATTCATAGTGGAACTGCCAGGACCCACTCAATAATACGGGTAATGTTCTAGAATCCATTCTTCCATTTCCAAGCTTTATGAAGCTGTATGTGACACAGGAAATAGTCAAAGGGCCAGTTTTCCAGATCCAGATTAAGCCTAAACCTAGACTAAAAAGCTATTTCAATGGAGTCTCAATTGACCACGTGTTTGGTGAAGTAGTCTTAGGACTCTATTTAATCTGTATCGCTGAAGCGTATCACTGAAGCTTTACAGATTGCGCAATAAACATGTAAAGGTGATTTCCGATTGAGCCGACATATGCACTGTTTACCGTGAATGCAGTCTTCGCCTTTAAATTTCAATTACGCTGTAAAGCTGAACTTCAGCAATACAGATTGAATAGAGCCCTTAATTTGGGTCTGGGAAACGGGCACTAAAAGAGATCAGGGAGTAAAATAATCTACATCCCACACACTGTAAACCAGCCAATTTAACCAAGTGTTATTCTGAGCATTGAGTGGCATCTGAGCTAATGTGTTAAAAGTGTGTTTCCTCAACACTCTCTGCTCGAAGTTAGCTGAATTTGAAAAAGCTTGTTGAGTAAACTTACAAATTCATGTTTGCTCAAAACAAATCAAAACCACACCAACATATTCATATTTCCCAGCATGCTCTCTTGCAGGTTGATTTTCAGCATGGTTTGTTTCAATACTTGTGTTTTTGCATGTACTTTGATTGGTTCATCTTATGCTACACAAACATAAATAACATATGTTTCTAAACTAATCCAATCTGTTAGTAGTTGGACTTATTGCACCTGTTTCTGAGATGTCTGTTCCAGTTTATATGATTTAGATAGTCTCAATAATCAACATTCCTTACCCCGGTAGTCATTCTGAATGTACGTTGTGGGTTATTAAAACTTCCAATTGTTAGATATCTTCACTCTGGCTCGATTCCAACAGGAATTACACACCACTTTGCAAGCCAGCATAATGTGACATGCAGGCTTGATGTGACCTATAAACTAACAGTTTCAGGCCATTGTGTTAGGGTTTATACAATATATTATCATAAATAGTTACATTTTAAAGATGACATATTCACTTAGACACTCACTTGGGGATGGCTACAGTACTGAAAACCTTTGAATACATCAACCATGTCTCTGTCGCTAACAAATACAGTCATGGGTGGTAAATACAATTCACTCAAAAGGCAAGGCACTCAGGGAAATATGCTAATAAAGTTAAATACATTTTCTAGTTAAATTGTATGTTTACTCAACCTAAAATTCAAAGTCGAGTGAACATACAATTCAACTTGAGAATGTATGTTATCTCAGCTACTGTATACTGTATGCCCAAATGTTGAGCAAACTCACAATCATATTGCAGCTGGTTGGTTTACAATTGTATGTTAAATCAACATATGTATTTTTTTTTACACTGCAGTTGAACAAGAGGCCCACGGATATCTACCCCAGGTTTCCACTTGGCTGGTCGCCACTGGGATTGTCAGACTCTGCCTCTCTGCTTGCCCTGCCCCTCCGACACGCCAGGCGGTCCAAGGACCTCGGGGAGATGTTCTGTGATCGGCAGCAGCAGGCGACCACATCAGCCAGATCGGCCCGGAAGGAGGGCGTGTAGAAGCCATAGATCACTGGGTCGCAACATGTGTTAAGGTTGCCAAAGACGAAAAGGGCGTGGTGGACGTACTCGGGTGTCTCCTGGAGCATGGCTGGCTGGAACCAGTACCAGATGCCTAGGAGGTAGTATGGCGTCCAGCAAATCACGAAGGACACCACGATCACAATGGTCATCTTCAGGGTCTTCATTCGCGCCTTGGGGATCATGTCAGCACCACTTCGCCTCAGGCACGGCTCCCCACCTGAAGTGATAACAGATACACACAGTATGTGAGGAGATATGGAATGGTACTATGTAAGTTGAAGATGTTGATGATAACGAGCTCTGGGTTTTCCTCACCATGTAACCTGATCAGGACCTGACTATGGCTGATTCATGTATTAGATGTACAAAAAGTGAGATTATACATTTACATTTTACATTTAAGTCATTTAGCAGACGCTCTTATCCAGAGCGACTTACAAATTGGATACTCAAGTGGTGCGACCACATTCATCTCATTATTGCTTTTGCTAAGTGAACAGAAAGAGTGAAATCACAGCAGGATGTGTACTTCCATTCAGAAGTTATTCACTATGTCTTTTAGGGCTCGTTTCAATTGAATGTGGTTGTTTTTCGGGTGTACAGCAAAGTAGGAGTTCCTGATGTTGTATCAGCATCATAGAACAGGGTTCTGCAGTGTTCTGTCATTTTCACTCCCTCTGAGTGTACAAAACATTAGGAACACCTGCTCTTTCCATGACATAGACTAACCAGGTGAAAGCTATGATCCCTTATTTGTATCACTAAAACAAATTCAATCAGTGTACATGAAGGGGAGGAGACAGGTTAAAGAAGGATTTTTTTAAAGCTTTGAGATAATTGAGACATGGATTGTGTATGTGTGCCATTCCGAGGGTGACTGGGCAAGAAAAAAGATTTAAGTGCCTTTGAACAGGTTGCCAGGTGCACTGGTTTTAGTGCGTCAAGAACTGCAAAACACACAGTTTCCTGTGTGTATGAAAAATGGTCCACCACCCAAAGGACATCCAGCAAACCTGACAACTGTGGGAAGCATTGGAGTCAACATGTGCCAGCATCCCTGTGGAACGCTTTCGACATGTTGTAGAATCCATACCCCGAGGAATTGAGGGCAAAAGGGGGGGCAACTCAATATTAGGAAGGTGTTCGGTGTATAAAGTTACAAAAAAATAAGAGATTTTCTTGGTCAGATCATGTGGAAAGTAACAACTTTGGGCTCTAAATATGACAATCAAGTATGTGTTGTTGAAACGTCCAATAGTCAAATATATCACAAAAGCAAAGAATGCAGTGTGCATAGTCTCTTCACTTTTTACACTAACACACAGACACACACACAGACACACACACAGACACACACCTTTGCCCTTGTGCATCTGACGGCTGATCTCGATGAGGATGCGGGTGTAGCAGAAGCTCATTACTAACAGGGGGAACACATAAAGCGTGACAAAGTGGAACATGTTGTAGACCGTCTCTTGCCAGCGATGGTGGAAGCTTCCATGCGTCACACACTGAGTGAATTCCACTCCCTCGGCTTTGATTGCTCGAAAAATGAACAGCTATGAGATAAAGAAAGACAAACGGGTAGTGAGAAATCATGATAAAGGTCTATTAATCAATCAATACAAAATGTATCTCAAGCCCCCTTGACAGCAACAGGTCTTTAAAGTAAACCTGAACTATTTACCAGCAAAGCGCATACAAGGCACAGTGACAAGGAAAAGCTCCCTAGAAGGAAGAAACGTAGAGACGAATGAGACTCTGGGTTCGATTCAATCCGTATTCAGTCCGTATCACAAAAGTTCAGCGCTATAGTGTGATTGAAGTTTAAAGGCAATGTTCCTTGATCCTTGGAGACTGCATTCACAGTAAACAATGCATAATCCGGCTCAATCAGAAATGTCCTTTAAATTCCAATTGCGCTATTGAACTTCCGCTATACGGATTGAATTTAGCCCTCAGAGGGTGGGGCCCATTCTCTGGCTGTACATTCATGTAGCGCCCATCAGAAATGAAATACCACGTTAACTTGGTCTCCTGGTGTGGTAAATTGATCGCTCAGTTATGAGGGCAATGATGCATTAAGAAGTACAGAATTACTATACATACACATGTTAATGGGGTGAATAAAAGTATAATAACATAGGACAGACAATTTTACGCACTCAGCAGCCTTTGAATGGCCTATTAAGAAATCTAGTGCAAAATCAATCTAATCTAATCTGTTAGAATGATGATTCCTTTCAAAACAATTTCTGCATCAGAGGTGATATGATATAACAGATATGAATTTAATGTGAAGACTAAGGTCCTATAAAGCATACATCTCTATCATTTTTTGATCTCTATCGTTCTTGTTATAGCGTATCAGGAATCTGTAATATAATACAGTGTAATACAGTCATCTTGTACAGTACTGAGCAAACACAGATTGCCAGTCATGTTCATGACTTTTGACACAGGTTGCGTGCCTCTCCCATTTTGGGGTGTTTTAACTGTTTATTGGAAATGCTTATGTTTATAAATATAACAAGTTAAGTATTAAGTATATATTTTTGTTAGCTCTTTTGGTATAATGTTTCTGCATTTGTATATTTTCTAAATTCAACCTCTGGTTCCAGTCTCCTCCATTACCTGTACGGTAAATAAATACCACCTGTCACGCCCTGGTCGACGTATTTTGTGTTTATCTTCATTTATTGGGTCAGGCCAGGGTGTGACATGGGTTTGTGTATGTGGTGTGTATGTAGTGGGATTGTAGCTTAGTGGGGTGTTCTAGGTAAGTCTATGGCTGTCTGAAGTGGTTCTCAATCAGAGGCAGGTGTTTATCGTTGTCTCTGATTGGGAACCATATTTAGGCAGCCATATTCTTTGGTTGTGTTGTGGGTGATTGTCCTTTAGTGTCTTGATGTCCTTATTCTGTGTTAGTTTGCACCAGTTTAGGCTGTTTCGGTTTTCATTACGTTTATTGTTTTGTTGAGTTTGTGTTTTGATTTGTGTTACGTTGTTTTATTAAACATGGATCACAATCTACACGCTGCAGTTTGGTCCGACTCTCCTTCACCACATGAAAACCGTTACACCACCCATTTTTTTTTTACATCTGATCTTCTGACTGTCTCGACTGTTGCTGCTCCACACCAACTAAACAGGCTGCCAGCTCCTCTATTTTAACACTGAGCACAAGTGTGATAGCCCATGGGTGCTTTTGTGAATGTTTAGGCCAATACTTTTTTACTCTTGAGGCTGGAAACAAATTAATTATCTTCAGTCCAGTTATGATCCATAGATAGGGTTCTTATTGCTCTCACATCTTACTCTGGTCCTGCATTCCTATCTGGAATGGAGGAAATTAACTGTCAATGCATTTAGGTTTCAAATAGTTCAAAAATATATATTTTAACTAGTATAACATTGCTTTCTTCCCTTTGCTGTATTATCATTTGCTATTAAGGCAAATTCTTGCACTTTCTCAGTATTTCATGCAATTCATGACAGACTATCATACACACTGCTTCTTGCTCGCTGTTTTCCACTTCCTCCATCACCAGCACTCAATATCAATTAAACGCACAAGGAGGCACACAAATCAATGTTAATCAGCATAATTTTCTTTGGCTTTGTCAGCTACAGTGCTTTCAGAAAGTATTCATACCCCTTGACGAATTCCACATGTTGTTGTGTTACAGCCTCAATTTCAAAATGGATCAAATAAATAAAAATCAAGCATGCCTGCTGTTCTGTACCTTATTGACTCTGCCCTAGATTACGGACCTCTGCTTGCCTTTGACCTGTCTTTTTTTAATGTCTTTTTTAAATGTAACCTTTATTTAACTAGGCAAATCAGTTAAGAACAAATTCTCCTTTACAATGAAGACCCACCAAAAGGCAAAAGGCCTCCTGCGAGGACGGGGCTTGGGATAAAAAATATAAAAAATAAAATATAAATATAGGACAAAACACACATCACAACAAGAGAGACACAACACTACATAAAGAGAGACCTAAATACAACAACATAACAAGGCAGCAAAACATGACAACAACATGGTAGCAACACAACATGATACTAGCAACACAACATGGTAGTAGCACAAAAACATGGTACAAACATTATTGGGCAAAGTCAACAGCACAAAGGTTAAGAAGGTGGAGGCAACAATATATCATACAAAGCAGTCACAACTGTCAGTAAGAATGTCCATGACTGAGACTTTGAATGAAGAGATTGAGATAAAACCGTCCAGTTTGAGTGTTTGTTGCAGCTCATTCCAGTCGCTAGTTGCAGCGAACTGAAAAGAGGAGCGACCCAGGGATGTGTGTGCTTTGGGTTCCTTTAACAGAATGTGACTGGCAGAATGGGTGTTGTATGTGGAGAATGAGGGCTGCAGTAGATACTGTATCTCAGATAGGGAGGAGTGAGTTCTAAGAGGGTTTTATAAGCATCAACCAGTGGGTCTTGCAACGGGTATACAGAGATTACCAGTTTACAGAGAAGTATAGAGTGCAGTGATGTGTTCTATAAAGAGCATTGATGGCCGAATGGTAATGAACATCTAACTGTTCACCCTTAGCTGCCAATCTATACATTTTCTCTCAGTAATCTAGAATGGGTAGGATGGTCATCTGAATCAGGATTAGTTTGGCAGCTGGGGTGAAAGAGGAGCGATTACGATAGAGGAAACCAAGTCTTTTGCCTGCTCCCTGTTTGGGTCAATAAACATCTGTGACTCTAGCTGTCTGCATCTGGGCTTTATCCTGAGTTCTGTTACTTGCCATAGATTTTCAAGAAGATTTAAGTCGAAACTGTAACTCCCTTTATTTTTTATTCTAAAAATACTCCCCAGTCTTTAACGATTACAAGCATAACCATAACATGAAGCCGTCACCACTATGCTTGAAAATATGGAAAGTGGACTCAGTAATGTGTGTTTGGGGCAAATCCAATACAACACATTGTATTCGGGACAAAAAGTGAATTGTTTTGCCTATTTTTTTGCAGTATTACTTTAATGCCTTGTTGCAAACAGGATGCATGTTTTTGAATATGTGTATTCTGTACAGGCTTCCTTCTTCTCACTCTGTCATTTAGGTTAGTATTGTGAAGAAACTACAGTGTTGTGAGCCATCCTCAGTTTTCTCCTACCACAGCCATTAAACTCTGCAACTGTTTTAAAGTCACCATTGGCCTCATGGTGAAATCCCTGGGTGGTTTCCTTCCTCTCTGGCAACTGAGTTAGGAAGGACTCCTGTACCTTTGTAGTGACTGGGTGTATTGATACACTATCTGAAGTGTAATTAATACCTTCACCATGCTCAAAGGGATATTCAATGTCTGCTTATAATAATAATAGCAGACAAAAGTTGAGAAAATATAATGACTTATGAATGTAAAAAATTTCTGGTTGTAGAAAAGTCAGCAGTATTACACTTAGGTAAATATGTTTCTTTCTGGAAAATACAACTTTTACAAATAGTATACCATGACATTACAGAAGATGTCAAAACAACGTCACTGCAACCAGTTTTGCCTGCTGGGAGAGCTTCACTTCGCTATTCTATTTTTGGCAGTGTTTTTGATGAGGGCCTTTGAGGGTACACTTTGCCACCGTTCTGCTGTACTGAAGTGCTAATAAAAATCGGCTTTCAGTCACCTCCCACTGGGCACAAACGTAATTCAATTTATACTAAACAAATATAAACGCAAAATATAAAGTGTTTGTTTTATTTTTCATGAGCTGAAATAAAAGACCACAGAAATGTTCAATATGCAGAAAAGGTTTATTTCTCGAAAATGTTGTGCCAAAATTTGTTTACATCCCTGTTAGTGAGCATTTCTCCTTACCAAGATAATCCATCCCACTGACAGGTATGTCATATCAAGTAGCAGATTAAACAGTAAAATCTTTGAAATTGTTGCATGTTGCGTTTTTATTTTTGTTCGGTGTACATTTGGTAAAGTCAAACAACATGAATCCAACATGAATTCATCAAAAACTGTCACCGCGTCATTGGATTTAGGTTCAAAGTCGGGTGAAAAAAAAGACTAAATTCCCTTAAATTGATGACATTTCTTTCAGTTTTCCACGTTGATTCAATGTCATCCCATACAGTAGATTTATTTTGTTGAAATGATGTGAAAACAATGTTGATTCAACCAGGTTTTGTGCTGAATGAATTGAACCACTGACCAACTCCACCAATCCTTGAAAATCATTGGTCAATTAGTAAGCATAAACATGGAAACACTCAATATAAGATGGCTTCTGTCTGCACATAATATCTGCTCCATGATTATTATCATTTAAAGTGTGTGTGTGTGTATGTGTGCGTGCCTGCGTACATAGTAAATGAGATGGATTCAATAATCCATTTATTTCTCTTCACAGGCACAGTCACCAGTGCTGAGTTCAGTCACTATAAGATGGGTTGACTTAATTGCTTAACCAGGAACATGTATTTCCCATAGAATGGCCATCCATGTCAAGTGTGTATGTGTGGTTGGTAAAGGGGCAATATTGATCTCTCCACAACTCACCACCCACCCTCCTTTCTATGAGCTAACATCTCTCTCCCTTGTCCACTGTCGACTGACTCCCCTGCCTTGTGTTTCTCCCTCCCTCCTACAGCAGAAGTCCTGTGTTGTTCCCTTCTTCCTATTCATTTGGAACAACAGCCACTGACTAGCACCTCCAAGGTTGTGTCCACTGACAACCAGAAATGTCATCTCTCCGAGGCGCTGACATTAAGGGGTTTGGATTTGTGGTAAACTCCCTCTCTGTGACAGTAACAAAAGAGTGAACACTCAGAAATCTAGCCATGCAGGGAGGGAAAGCAATTTTCTCTCAGTGCAGTACAATGGGGCCTTCAACGCTGAACTCAAATCAAATCAAATGGAATTGATTGAGTGTCCAAAGTACTGTACTTTTAGTCACAAATTGATCTGTGAGCATGGAATGAAATCTACTCCCTCATTTCTCAATTCAAATTCAAAATCAGTGCTTATTGGCATGAAATACATGTAAATACAAAAATATTGCAAAAGAAAAATGGCTTGAATAGGAGTCAAATTGAAAAAATCCACATGCTTTCTTTATAAAGACCAATTGACAATACATCTCAAATGAATTAATATATACAGTGCCTTATTAAGTATTCAGACCCCTTGACTTTTTCCACATTTTGTTTTTACAGCCTTATTCTAAAGTTGATTAAATAAATTCAAATCCTAATCAATCTACGCCGAATACCCCATAATGACAAAGTGAAAATGGCTGTTGTTTTTTCATAAAAATCTGAAATAACTTATTTACAAAAGTATTCAGACCCTTTTGCTATGAGACTTGAAATTGAGATCAGGTGCATCCTGTTTCCATTGATCATCCTTAAGATGTTTCAACAACTTGATTGGAGTCCACCTGTGGTAAATTCAATTGATTGGACATGGTTTGGAATGGCACACACCTGTCTATATAAGGTCCCACAGTTGACAGTGCATGTCAGAGCAAAAACCAAGCCATGAGGTCAAAGGAATTGTCTGTAGAGAGCCGAGACAGGATTGTGTCGATACACAGATCTGGGGAAAGGTACCAAAACAATTCTGCAGTATTGAAGGTCCCCAAGAACACAGTGGCCTCCATCACTCTTAAATGAAAGTAGTTTGGAACCATCAAAACTCATCCGAGAGCTTGCCCGCCCGGCCAAACTGAGCAATCGGGGTAGAAGGGCCTTGGCCAAGGAGGTGACCAAGAACCCGATGGTCACTCTGACAGAGCTCCAGAGATCCTCTGTGGAGATGGGAGTACCTTCCAGAAGGACAACCATCTCTGCAGCACTCCACCAATCAGGTCTTTATGGTATAGTGGCCAGACGGAAGCCACTCAGTAAAAGGCACATGACAGCCCGCTTGGAGTTTACCAAAAGGCACCTAAAGACTCAAGATTCTCTGGTCTGATAACTCTTTGACAAGAATGCCAAGTGTCACATCTGGAGGAAACCTGGCACTATCCCTAATGTGTGGTATGGTGGTGACAACATCATGCTGTGGAATGTTTTTCAGAGGCAGGGACTGGGAGACTAGTCAGGATCGAGGGAAAGATGAACGGAGCAAAGTACAGAGAGATCCTTGATGAAAACCTGCTCCAGAGCGCTCAGGACCTCAGACTGGGCTGAAGGTTCAACTTCCAACAGGACAATGACCCTAAGGACACAGCCAAGACAATGCAGGAGTGGCTTCAGAACAAGTCTACCATGGTCATTGAGTGGCCCTGCCAGAGCCCGGACTTGAACACGATCTAACGTCACTGGAGAGACCTCAAATAGCTGCGCAGCGATGATCCCCATCCAACCTGACAGAGCTTGAGAGGATCTGCAGAAAAGAATGGGAGAAACTCCCAAAGTATAGGTATGCCAAGCTTGTAGCGTCATACCCAAGAAGACTCAAGGCTGTAATAGCCGAGTAAAGTCTGAATACTTTAAATTTTTATACATTTGCAAAAAAATCTAAAACACTTTTATTGCTTTGTCATTATGGGGTATTGTGTGTAGATTGATGAGTGGACAAAACAATTTCATACATTTTAGAATAAGGGTGTAACATAGAAAATGTGGTAAAAGTCAAGGGGTCTGAATGCTCTCCATATGCACTGTATATACACTTGAATGAAAGCAATCTCTCTCTCCCTCCCTGCCTTCTGTCTCCCTACCTGTCAGGATGGGTAAAGGCTTATATCATTCACAGCACTACTGTTTGGAATGGGGTGGGACTATAATCAATATGCAGCTGACCTCAGCCAATTTGATCATTTTATTTGACCAGAGAAACACTTTGTTACCAAGCTGACGACTGCTTCAGCTGCTTCCTCTTCTAAGCCATTCTACTCACATTACTACAGCCAACAATCAAGAGCTGGTGTGTTTGTCCTATAGAATTACAGTTGAATACACCAACCTTAAAAATGCTCTCTTTTTTGCTGAGAGATAATTTCCTCACAATGCACCACACACCTACCCATAGGACTTAATTTGATTGGCAGATCACTGACTGTATGCTCTATTGTGTGAGGAAGACAGTGACCAACTTATGATCGATTGCAGCCCTGCTATCTTACTAGCCCGGAATCCAAACTTAATAGCTCTCCATTTCACTATTGCTCCTATACACTGATTCAGTCTGGACCTGTTCCAATAGAAGGACAATTTGATCAGCTAGAAAGTAGTCCTCTAAGAAACTATGGTTAAGTTTAAGACCCTTGTGGAAAAATGTTGTTGATCAAAATAGTTGGTTTTCTGATTCGTAAATGGTGATCCAGTCATGGACTGCATTCTTATGCATAACCATTACAAACATGGGCACAAATGACTAATTGAATGCGGGCGCAAAATTATTCAGTGAGGTCAAACCATAGTGAAATGGAGTGGTATTCAATGTGGATAACAGCATAGTAAGATAGTGGATCAGCCATCAATACAAGGCTTACTAATTGACTATTCATGTTGTTATGCTGTAGTCTGAGAACGATGTAGATGCTACCGTATGTACACCCACCTGTGGGGAGGCCAGGAGCAGGCTGAGGACCCAGGCAACGAGCAGCATCCTCTTGTTCCTTCGCCCAGCGTCCAGCGTGTCCAACGGGTGCAGGATAGCATGGTGGCGGTCCAGGCTGACCACCACCAGGATGAAGGCAGACGAGTGCATGGCAAACAGTTTGAGGAAGCACAGCAGCTTGCACATGATATCACCGGCATACCACTGCACGGTGACGTTCCACACCGCGTCCAGCGGCATTACCACGAACGTCATCACCAGGTCTGCAGAGGCCAGGCTGGCAATGAGTGGCCGGAGATGGGCGGCCAGGCGGCGCCCGCGGCCCCGTGCCACGCTAATCAGCACGGAGAGGTTGGAGAAGGCAGCGAACACGAAGAGGACCATGGTGGCAGCCACGCGGACGCGGGCAGCGGCGGTGAAGGTGGGTGCCTCCCAGTCCGTGAATGACGGAGGGAGGGAGGAGTTAAAGGAGGAGTTCTCTGGCGGGAACATTGGCGTCGCTGACCAAAGAGTCAAGTTTCCCAACATCCTGTCATCCGACATCCTGGAAGTAAGGAAATAATTAAGTCATTTTCCTCATCTTCATCATTCTTATCCTCATCATAATAGTTTTTTTTGTAATGAAATCACTGTAGAAAGTGATTCACTTGACTTGACTTGGTTTATCTGACTGGGAAATATTTCAATATGTTGGCTGGGTGAGAAAATAAATAATTCAGTATAATATGACTATTTGGGGCATTTACTGTTGGACGAACATCTCTGTAAATGTGCCAGATTTCGCCAGCTGGCTAATTTTCAACGGCTGTAAGTGAAAACAGAAATTAATGTAACAAGGACAACATTCTCTTGGAGCCAATAATGAATTTAGGATGAATTATATAAGTATACAGGCACACAGCCACCCTACTGCCTAAGTGCAGTTTCAGCCTCCTAAAGCTCATATATAGATTTTCAGCTGATATACGGTTTGACAGTGTATTCCTTTGCAGCTGCAAAGGAAACTAATGATGGGTCTGGTATTTTGACCTCAGTAATATTCCTTAACATAAAGCTTTATAGCTTTTATATTAATCTTTATAGCTAAGGCAATAGCGAAGGCAATATTCTAGTATTGATAACAGATCATAGATGGGACACAAAACAAATAGTGGGTCAGTTAAGTTTGTCATCAGTAGTGTTCCATAAAAACACCCATCTTAATTTCTGAATAATGCAGGTTCAAAAGATCATACCAGGTCAGACCTCGCTTTTGCATCCAGAACAGATTGATTTTTGTTGTAGGCATGAATTCTGCAAGGTGTGGCGTTCAAACATTGCTCAACTGGTATCAAGGGACTTAACATGCCAGGAAAACATTCCCCACACCATTACACCACTGCCACCAGCATGTACTGTGACAACAGGCAGGATGGGCCATGGATTCATGCTGCTTAAGCAAAATCCTGACTTTGCCAACAGCATGACACAACAGGAACCGGGATTCTTCGAACCAGGCAATGTTTTTTTTGTTGTCCAGTGTTTGTGATGGCATGCCCATTGGAGCCTCTTCTTGTTTTTAGCTGATAGGAGTGGAACCTGTTGTAGTCGTCTGCTGCAATAGCCCATCCAAGGACCGACGAGTTGTGCGTTCCAAGATGTAGTTCTGCATCTTCTTATTGTGGCCCCGTTAGCTTGCATGATTCTTAATATTCTCATTCGACCTCTCTCATCAACGTGCTGTTTCCCGCCCACAGGACTGCCACTGACTGGATGATTTTTGTTTGTGGCAACATTCTCGTTAAACCTTACACACTGTTGTGTGTGAAAAGCCAGCCGTTTCCAAGATACTGGAACCGACAATCATACCAATCTCGAAGTCGCTTAGGTCACCTGTTTTCCCCATTCTAACGTTCAACTGAACAGTAACTGAATGCCTCGATGTCTGTCCGCCTGCTTTATATAGCAAGCCACGGCCACGTGATTTACTGTCTGTAGGAATTAACCTCTTTCTTGAACGGTGTGGTGTACCATATAAACTGCCCACTAAGTGTATATATACAGTGTATATATAAACTGTATATATATATATATATATATATATATATATATATATATATATATATATATATACAGTTTACACTGAGTGTACAAAACATTATGGACACCTGGTCTTTCCATGACGTAGACTGACCAGGGGAATCCAAGTAAAAGCTATGATCCCTTATTGATGTCACTTGTTAAATCCACTTCAATCAGTGTAGACAGTGGGGACCTTCAATGCTACAGACATTTTTTGGTACCCTTCCCCAAATCGGTGCCTCAACACAATCCTGTTTCTGAGCTATATGGATAATTCCTTCGACCACATGGCTTGTTTTTTTTCTGTGGGACCTTATATAGACAGGTGTGTGCCTTTCCAAATCATGTCTAATCAATTGCCTTTACCACAGGTGGACTCCAATCAAGTTGTCGAAACAAGGATGATCAATGGAAACAGGATGCACCTGAGTGTCGTAACAAAGGGACTGAATACTTATGTAAATAAGGTATCTGTTTTTTATTTTCAATACATTTTCAAAAGTTCTAAAAAACTGTTTTCGCTTTCATATTTTGGGGCACTGTGGGCCTGTGGAACACTAAAATATATATGTCCTTTAAATAGCTACAGCAATATTCTGGTACTAGTTGATGGGACACTGACTAACATTACTGGACTAAAAGTGACATAACTTTGAAGAAGACCTGAATCAGCGGCAGATCTTCCACCAAAAAAAAGTACCCATTCCAAAATCATAATCACCACTTAGCCCAACTCTCTTTATCTGTCTGGATCTCTCTGTTCTCTTTCTCTCTCTGTCTCTCTGGTCAATGCAAACTTTTGGGGATTTACAGTTCCTCCAGGCCAAATCCCATCTAACCTTCAGCTGGTGCTGTTGTTCGTGTCTGGTATTCACAAAAGAAGACAGAGACCTTGGTTGTGTTGAGCAGTGGTCTGATACACAGCTATCTTTGGGGCTTGTACAGTGCCTTGACCCAAGAGATCATAGATGGGACCCAAGACCCAAGAGATTCCGTTGAAATGAGATTGAGAAATATATGATGGAAATTATGGAAATGTTTTTTTTAACTCTCTCTACCTCCTCCTTCTATGCCCCTCCCTCCCTCCATCCCTCCCTCCCTCCCTCCATCCATCCATCCATCTTTCCTCCTCCTCCTGCATCTTCTTCCCTCTCTCTCCCTTCCTCTCCCCCCTCGCTTGCTCGTTCGCTTCCTCCCTCTGCCTCACTTTCTCTCTCACTCCCCCTATCTGCTTCTTCCCCCTCTCTCCCTCCCTCCTCATTAAATCCCTCTATCTGTCTCTTCCTCCCTCACTGCCCCCCTCAATCTCCCCACCCCCCCACTCTCTCTCTCTTCCTCTCCCCACTCACTCCCTCGCTCCCTCCCCCTCACACTCTCTCTTATAGGGTGGATAATTGAAATTTATGGGTGGACAGACTAGAGGGGTTGAGGTGGTGTGAAGCTAGCCTTGGGATTTGTTATATTCTTCTAATGAGTTTTCGGTTATATGATTCAGCAAGCTGTTCCGTTCAACCTGATAACGTAATGGAATTCTCCACACCCTTGGCTTGCAATGGGTCTCCATGAAAACATTGTTGTAAAAAATGGAGGGAATTGATTTCATCTGAATTGAACTGTGGATAACTTATGTTAGCAATAAAGCATCGGCCACATAAATTGTTGGGGTAGCTGCACCCATGGCCAGGTACAAGGTTAGAGTATAGCATAAAATATGATAACACAAAGCATCCATGTTGAAAGCTGATACATTGTCTGTTATTTCCTGTCTCCATCAACAGTCTGTGATCTTTCTATACGGGTATGTCTTGCTACAAGCTACAGTAGCTATAAACTTGATATGTATTTATCATGTAAAGCATATGGAAGCATATGGCAACTGCCCGTGTGGCAGGCTCTACGCTGGTGAGTATGACGTGGCCTCTGTAGCCTGGCGTGGGTGGAGAGTCCATGCACTGTAAGGTAAATAGAGCCATAGTGATTCATCTACCGCAGTAGACCTATGAAGACACTGAAAATGCCTGAGGGAGCTACAAGATACAGCACAAACACAATCGGTAGGTTGTCAAAGGGTAAGAGACAGCTGCGTCATAGGGTGAACATAGAATGAACTACATGTATATCGAATTTCACCTTATACTCTCCTGATTCTCCTGATACTTTCTCCTGATATATAATGCAGAATGGATGCGGAAGCAACTTTTCCCTGACTTTTTTTTCATCAGACTAAAGATCCGGAAGCTTCTGTGCATGTGTGGATCACGTTCTGCAGTCTCTGCTCTACTTGTGGAGAACAGACTACTCTAGCTATTGGGGCTTGTTTAAAAGTTAGATCAAAGCTGAATCAATGTCTGCAAGATCACATAATGATCGTATTCTACATAACAGAACTGAATATAATGGCATGTATAGCGTTACTGTAAGACAGAAACGACACTGCATTTTTATCTCATGTGGACAAAACTCAACAGCCACCACTAGGCAAAATATGTAGGTAGGCTAGACCACAGTTTGTTAACACCATTGGCTCTAAAATTAGCTCTCGGTACCTCAATCAGAACAACACCGTAGGCTACTTCGAAACAACACTGTATAACTCAAGAAGCTCTAAATTAATGTCCCCATGAACCTGAACGGGATCAAATGGTTGGTTTCACCAGTAAAACATGAAAAATTAATTCGCGATTATCAGTGGGAAATGTGAAGGGAAGGAGACCACAAAAAGGTTTGTGTAAAGTAGAGATAAAGAAACACACGCGCAGAAGCTTTTGGACCTTTAGTCAGGGAAAAGAATGTCTGAGAAAAGTTGGATCTGCAGCCACCACCATATGTAATGGGCTCCGGGGTTCGCAGCGGTCTAAGGCAATGCATCTCAGTGTGAGAGGTGTCACTACAGTCCCTGGTTCAAATCCAGAATCAAAAGTAAGATGGTGCCAATAGAGATGGCAGCTTAGCTTCTAGTCCTTAGGAACTGTACAGTGTTTTGTTTTTTATTTATTATTTCTTACATTGTTAGCCCAGAAATCCTGAAGTGATATTACATACAGCCAGGAAGAACTATTGGATATCAGAGAGACGTCAATTTACCAGCACAATCAGCACTACGGCCAGGATTACGACTTTCCCAAAGGGGACCCTTTGTCTGCACCTCCCAGGGAATTTAAACTGATTCCAAAGGCTGACCCAAAACAACGCCGCCGCAGTAGAGGGTGCCGGAGCGATCTTCTAGTGAGGCTTTGGGTGTGCGCACACCACCCACCGCTTCCGATTATATTACTTGCTAACGTCCAGTCCCTAGTTAACAAAATCTACAAAATCAGGGTAAGAGTTGCTTTCCAAAGAGATATCCGGAAACAAGGCTAGCTGGGGACATGCTGTCAGGGGCCGCACAGCCAACGGGATTTTCAGTGCATCGCGCCGACAGGAATAAACATCTCTCCGGTAAGAAGAAGGGCAGGGATGTATGTTCCATGATTAACGACTCGTGGTGTGATTGTAACAACATACCAGAATTCAAGTCCTTTTGTTCACCTGACCTAGAATTCCTCACAATCAAATGCTGACCGTATTATCTTCCAAGGGAACTCTCCTCGGGTTATCGTCACAGCCGTATATATCCCCCCACAAGTGGATAACAAGACGGCCATCATTGAATTTAACTGGATTTTATGCAAACTGGAAACCATATATCCTGAGGGTGCATTTATTGTAGCTGAGGATTTTAATAAAGCTAATCTGTGAACAAGGCTACCTAAATTCTATCAGCATATTGATTGCAGTACACAAGCGAGTAACACGCTCGACCATTGCTACTCTAACTTCCGCGTTGCATACAAGGCCCTCGACCACCCTCCTTTTGGCAAATCCGACCATGACTCCATCTTATTGCTCCCCTCCTATAGGCAGAAACTAAAACAGGAAGCACCCATGCTTAGGCCTATCCAACGCTGGTCTGACCAATCGGATTCCATGCTTCAAGATTGAAACAATCACGTGGACTGGGATATGTTCCAGGTGGCCTCAGAGAATAACATTGACGTATACGCTGACTCGAAGAGTGAGTTTATAAGAAAATGTATAGGAGATGTACCCACTGTGACTATTAAAATCTTCCCTAACCAGAAACTGTGGATTGATGGCAGCATTCGCGCAAACCTGAAAGCACATACCACCACATTTAATCATGGCAAGGCGACTGGAAACATGGCCAAATACAAACAGTGTAGTATTCCCTCCAATATGCAATCAAACAAGCAAAGTGTCAGTATAGAGACAAAGTGGAGTCGCAAGACGTATGTGGCAGGGTCTACAGACAATCACGGATTACAAAAAGAAACCAGCCCTGTCATGGACATTGATGTCTCGCTTCCAAACAAATTCAACAACTTCTTTTTGTATTTGGCAATGTTTCCAGTCACCATGCCATGAATAAATGCGGTGGTATGTGCTTTCAGTTTTGTGCGAATGCTGCCATCAAGCCACAGTTTCTGGTTAGGGAAGGTTTTAATAGTCACAGTGGGTATAGCACCCGTGATATGCAACCTTTCAGGGAAGTTAGGAACAAATATACACAGGCAGGTAGGAAAGCTAAGGCTACCTTCTTTCAAGCAGAAATGTGCATCCTGTAGCACAAACTCAAAAAAGTTCTGGGACACTGTAAAGTCCATGGAGAATAAGAGCACCTCCTCCCAGCTGCCCACTGCACTGAGGCTAGGAAACACTGTCACCACTGATAAATCCACGATAATTGAGAATTTCAATAAGAATTTTTCTACGGCTGGCCATGCTTTCCACCTGGCATACCTACCCCGGTCAACAGCCCTCCACCCCCACAGCAACTCACCCAAGCCTCCCCCATTTCTCCTTCACCCAAATCCAGATAGCTGATGTTCTGAAAGAGCTGAAAAATCTGGACCCCTACAAATCAGCCGGGCTAGACAATCTGGATCCTCTCTTTCTAAAATTATCTGCCGAAATTGTTGCAACCCCTATTACTAGCCTGTTCAACCTCTCTTTCGTATCGTCTGAGATTCCCATAGATTGGAAAGCTGCCGCGGTCATCCGCCTCTTCAAAGGGGGAGACTCTAGACTCAAACTGCTACAGACCTATATATATCCTACCATGCCTTTCTAAGGTCTTCGAAAGCCAAGTTAACAAACAGAATAGCGACCATTTTGTATCCCACCATACCTTCACCGCTATGCAATCTGGTTTCAGAGCTGTTCATGGGTGCACCTCAGCCACGCTCAAGGTCCAAAACGATATCATAACCGCCATCGATAAGAGACATTACTGTGCAGCCGTATTCATAGACCTGGCCAAGGCTTTCGACTCTGTCAATCACAACATTCTTATCGACAGACTCAACAGCCTTTTTTCTCAAATGATTGCCTCGCCAGGTTGACCAACAACTTCTCTGATAGAGTTCAGTGTGTAAAATCGGAGGGCCTGTTGTCCAGACCTGTGGCAGTCTCTATGGGGGTGCCACAGGGTTCAATTCTCGGGCCGACTCTTTTCTCTGTGTACAACAATGATGTCGCTCTTGCTGCTGGTGATTCTCTGATCCACCTCTACGCAGACAACACCATTCTGTATACTTCTGGCCCTCCTTTGGACACTGTGTTAACTAACCTCCAGATGAGCTTCAATGCCATACAACTCTCTCCTTCTGCGGCCTCCAACTGCTCTTAAATGCAAGTAAAACTAAATGCATGCTCTTCAACTGATCGCTGCCCGCACCTGCCCGCCCGTCCAGCATCACTACTCTGGACGGTTCTGACTTAGAATATGTGGACAACTACAAATACCTAGGTGTCGGGTTAGACTGTAAACTCTCCTTCCAGACTCACATTAAGCATCTCCAATCCAAAATTAAATCTAGAATCAGCTTTCTATTTCACAACAAAGCATCCTTTACTCATGCTGCCAAACATTCCCTTGTAAAACTAACCATCCTACCAACCCTCGACTTATGTAATTTACAAAATAGCCTCCAACACTCAACTCAACAAATTGGATGCAGTCTATTACAGTGCCATCCGTTTTGTCACCAAAGCCCCATATACTACCCTCCATTGTAACCTGTACGCTCTCGTTGGCTGGCCCTCGCTTAACACTCGTCGCCAAACCCTCTGGCTCCAGGTCATCTACAAGTCTCTGCTAGGTAAAGCCCCGCCTTATGTCAGCTCACTGGTCACCATAGCAGCACCCACCCGTAGCACGCTCTCCAGCAGGTATATTTCACTGGTCACACCCAAAGCCAATTCTTCATGTGGCCACCTTTCTTTCCAGTTCTCTGCTGCCAACGACTGGAACGAACTGCAAAAATCACTGAAGCTGGAGACTCATATCTCCCTCACTAGCTTTAAGCCCCAGCTGTCAGAGCAGCTCACATATCACTGCACCTGTACATAGTCCATCTGTAATTAGCCCATCCAACTACCTCATCCCCATATTGTATTTATTTATTTATTTTGCTCCTTTGCACCCCAGTATCTCTACTGGGACATTCATCTTCTGCACATCTACCATTCCAGGGTTTAATTGCTATATTGTAATTACTTCGCCACCATGACCTATTTATTGCCTTACCTCCCTTATCCTACTTCATTTGCACATGCTGTATGTAAACTTTTTCTATTGTATTATTGACTGTATGTTTGTTTATTCCATGTGTAATTATGTGTTGTTGTGTCGAACTGCTTTGCTTTGTCAAAATCTGGACAAGAGGAATACCTATGTAAGAATGCTGTTCATTGACTACAGCTCTGCATTCAACCCCATAGTACCCTTCAAACCCATCATTAAGCTTGAGACCCTGCGTCTCGACCCCGCCCTGTGCAACTAGGTCCTGGACTTCCTGATGGGCTGCCCCCAGGTAGTGAAGGTAGGAAACAACATCTCCACTCCGCTGATCCTCAACACTGGGGCCCCACAAGTGTGCATTCTCAGCCCCCTCCTGCAGTCCCTGTTCACCCGCGACTGTGTGGCCATGCACGCCTCCCATCTCAATCCTCACGTTTGCAGACGACACCACAGTGGTAGACTTGATTACCAACAACAACAAGACAGCCGACAGTGAGGTGGTGAGGCCATCGGAATTTGGTGTCAAGAAAATAATGTCTCACTCAATGTCAGCAAAACAAAAGAGATGATCGTGGACTTCAGAAAACAGCAACGGGAGCACCCCCATATCCACATCGAAGGGACAGCAGTGGAGAAGGTGGAAAGTTGTACATATCACCGACAAACTGAAATGGTCCACAAACACATACAGTGGCGTGAAGAAGGCGCAACTGCCCCTCTTCAACCTCAGGAGGCTGGAAAAAATGTGGCTTGTCACCGAAAACCCTCACTAGCTTTTACAGGTGCACAATTGAGAGCATCCTGTCAGGCTGTACCACCACCTGGTACGGCAACTGCACCGCCCACAACCGCAAGGCTCTCCAGCGGTCTGTACAACGCGTCACCTGGGGCAAACTACCTGCCCTCCAGGACACCTACAGCACCCGATGTCACAGGAAGGCAAAAAGATCATCAAGGACAATAACCACCCGAGTCACTGCCTGTTCACCCAGCTTCCATCCATAAGGCGAGGTCAGTACAGGTGCATCAACGCTGGGACAGAGAGATTGAAAAACAGCTTCTATCCCAAGGCCATTATATTGTTAAACAGCCACCACTAGCACAGAGAGGTGGCTGCCTACCTACAGACTTGATATCATTGGCCACTTTAATAAATGGAACACTATTCACTTTAATAAGGCCACTTTAAGAAAGTTTACATATCTCGCATTACTCATCTCAAATGTATACAGTCATGGCCAAAAGGTTTGAGAATGACACAAATATAAATTTTCACAGTCTGCTGCCTCAGTTTGTATGATGGCAATTTGCATATACTCCAGAATTTTATGAAGAGTGATCAGATTAATTGCAATTAATTGCAAAGTCCCTCTTTGCCATGCAAATGAACTGAATCCCCCCCAAAAAACAATTCCACTGCATTTCAGCCCTGCCACAAAAGGACCAGCTGATTGAGTACAAATAACAGACTGGAAGCTTCAAAAGGAGGGTGGTGCTTGTTCTTCCTTTGTCAAACATGGTTACCTGCAAGGAAACACGTGCAGTCATAATTGCTTTGCACAAAAAGTGCTTGACATGCAAAGATATTGCTGCCAGTAAGATTGCGCCTAAATCAACCATTTATTGGATCATCAAGAACTTCAAGGAGAGCGGTTCAATTGTTGTGAAGAAAGCTTCAGGGCACCCAAGAAAGTCCAGCAAGCGCCAGGACCGTCTCCTAAATTTGATTCAGCTGTGGAATCGGGGCACCACCAGTACAGAGCTTGCTCAGGAATGGCAGCAGGCAGGTGTGAATGCATCTGCACGCACAGTGAGGCGAACACTTTTGGAGGATGGCCTGGTGTCAAGAAGGGCAGCAAAGAAGCCACTTCTCTCCAGAAAAAACATCAGGGACAGACTGATATTCTGCAAAAGGTAGAGGGATTGGAGTCTGATGAATCCCCTTTCCGATTGTTTGGGGCATCCGGATAAAAGCTTGTCCGGAGAAGACAAGGTGAGCGCTACCATCAGTCCTGTGTCATGCCAACAGTAAAGCATCATGTGTGGGGTTGCTTCTCAGCCAAAGGCGTGGGCTCACACACAATTTTGCCTAAGAATACAGCCATGAATAAGAATGGTACCAACACATCCTCCGAGAGCAATTTCTCCCAACCATCCAGGAACAGTTTGTTGACGAACAATGTCTTTTCCAGCATGATGGAGAACCTTGCCATAAGGCAAAAGTGATAACTAAGTGGCTCAGGAACAATACATCAATATTTTTGGGTCCATGGCCAGGAAACTCCCCAGACCTTAATCCCATTGAGAACTTGTGGTCAATCGTCAAGAGGCGGGTGGACAAACAAAAACCCACAAATTCTGACAAACTCCAAGCATTGATTATGCAAGAATGGGCTGTGGCCCAGAAGTTAATTGACAGCATCCCAGGGCAGATTGCAGAGGTCTTGAAAAAGAAGGGTCAACACTGCAAATATTGACTCTGCATCAACTTCATGCAATTGTCAATAAAAGCCTTTGACACTTATGAAATTCTTGTAATTATACTTCCGTATTCCATAGTAACATTTTACAAAAATATCTAAAGACACTGAGGCAGCAGACTTTGTGAAAATGAATATTTGTGTCATTCTTAAAACTTTTGGCCACAAAACATTTAGCCACTTTTGCGAACTTCACTATCTATTCTTTACTATCTATTCTTTACTATCTATTGCATCTTAGCCGCTCTGTCACCACTCATCCATATATTTTATACTTATATATTCTTATCCAATTCCTTTACTTCATTGTGTGTATTAGGTTTTGTTGTGGAATTTGTTAGATATTAGGATTTGTTGTGGAATTGTTAGATATTACCTGTTAGATACGGCTGCCCTGTTGGATCTAGAAGCATAAGCATTTCGCTACACTCGCAATAACATCTGCAATTGATTAGATTTGAGGCTGAATCACATCTGGCTGTGATTGGGACTCCCATAGGGTGGCACACAATTGGCGCAGCGTCGTCCGGGTTTAGCCGGGGTAGACCGTCATTGTAAAAAAGAATTTGTTCTTAACTGACTTGCCTAGTTAAATAAAGGTTCACTAAAAATAAACAATAATAAAGCTGAAGGCACTTACATTATGGATGTGACCGAGTGGTTTTCCTGCATGTTATAAGACTGTTAGCTTGCTCAAGAACCTAACGCAAGGTCTCAGTCGAGGCTAGATAAGCTACACCCAGAAGACGATTTCACTGTCAAAATCCCTTGTAGAAATTAGAATCCCCACCAGTGATATAATTAAGTTGCTGCCACAGACTGGCTTGCTTTATCACATCAAAGAGACAATCTCTGTATTTTAATTAAAACTGGATCCTGTGGGTTTGCGGAATCGAAAGAGGAAAAACAAAACGTCCAGACTAACCTCGGCCAACTTAACCTTTGATCTTGGGGGACTTGCAGCCTCTATGGCCAACAATAGAGTGAACTTTTTACATTCATTGGCAGTCCAAATACAATTGCATTTGAGGGAGGCTGTGGCCTTGCACGGTCTTGGAACCTTGCCCAAATCCTCTAGGTAATTGTTATTGTCCCAGAGCTTCTAAAGGCACAAACAGGAATATCTCCTTCTGTTCAATGATAATGTTATTTATAACCATTGATTCTTGAAGAGGTTACATTATAAAAAATAAAAGTGGGGCCATCAGTCATCCTCTAGGTGACTTTAAAAGCTTTTTCTTACTCTCAAATTAAATTGGCTCAGCCTCTCATGTCCAAATATGCCAGTGTTTCAGGGAGAGTATCAGTGTGCTCTAATGTGATTAGCGACAAAGCACAACTGCATTAGCTCCCTCAACATATCTGCACTCTGTGTCAGTGATTATTTTAAGAACATAACAGGTGTGGAGGGAGAGGGGAATTGTTAACACTGACCCAGCCATGCTCTGAGCTTTTCAACCACTTCAGCGGACAAATGTTGACGTGGGATGACACAATTTTATGGTTGTGAACTATTTTTCTGATTGTAGAGATGTCAGGTAAATGTGGATTCTTTTCCTGACTTCATCAAGACGTCAGGGAAATGTGTAATGTTTTGGTTGTTATCTGCATGGTGAGATTACATACACTACATTCACAGTGAGGACTGAATGTGTCAAACTCCTGCCTCTATCTGTAAGACTATGTGTTAGCAAGACAACCCTCAATCTATCAAATCAAAACAAATGTCATTAATCACATTCTTGGTAAACAACAGGTTTGGACTAACAGTGAAATGCTTACTTATGGGCCCTTCCCAACAATGCAGCGAGAAAGAAAATTGAGAACTAATAGAAAAGTAAAACACGTAATATGGTAAAACGCCCAACCCGACCACGCCCTTCTGCCACCTCTGGTCTTTTGGCCGTCCCAACCCTATGGGAGGGTAGCTCCCGCTCAGCCCCGCCCAAGCTGTTCTTTGTCCTGGCACCCCAATGGTGGAACCAGCATCCCCCTGAAGCTAGGACAGCAGTCACTGCAGATCTTCCCGAAAGCACCTGAAACCCTACCTCTTCATAGAATATCTAAATGAATCCCCCTCCTCCCCTCGACCACCCCACATGAATTTAAAAAAAGAACTTTCCTGAACCAGCACTTGACTCTCCCTGTCCCCTTTTTAGCTCTGACTTTGCTGATAACTACTTTATTGAGGAAAAGTGTACTTACCATGCCTGTGATATGTGGTTGTCCCACCTAGCTATTAAGATGAATGCACTAACTGTAAGTCACTCTGGAAAAGAGCCTCTGCTAAATGACTAAAATGTAAATGTAATTTTTTTATAATAAAAGTAATAATAAATACACAATGAGTAACTTGGCAATATTGTATACACAGGGAACCAGTATCAAGGTCATTGCAAGGCACCCTATCTACCTGAAACCCCTAAACAAGATCTATTATTAACCAATTACCTTCAGAAGTCTCATGATTAGATAAATAAAGTCCACCTGTGTGCAATCTAAGTGTCACATGATTTGAGTATATATACACCTGTTCTGAAAGTCCCCAGAGTCTGCAACACCACTAAGCAAGTGGCACCACCAAGCAAGTGGCACCACCAAGCAAGTGGCACCACCAAGCAAGTGGCACCACCAAGCAAGTGGCACCATGAAGACCAATGAGCTCTCCAAACCGGTCAGAGACAAAGTTGTGGAGAAGTACAGATCAGGGTATGGTTATAGAAAATATCAGAAGAATTGAACATCCCACGGAGCACCATTAAATCCATTATTAAAAAATGGAAAGAATATGGCACCACAACAAACCTGCAAAGAGAGGGCTGCCCACCAAAACTCACGGACCAGGCAAGGAGGGCATTAATCAGAGAGGCAACAAAGAGACCAAAGATAACCATGAAGGAGCTGCAAAGCCCCACAGCGGAGATTGGAGTATCTGTCCATAGGACCACTTTAAGCCGTACACTCCACAGAGCTGTACTTTATGGATGAGTGGCCAGAAAAAAGCCATAGCTTATTAAAAGAAAGAAGCAAACACATTTGATGTTTGCCAAAAAGCATGTGGGAGACTCCCCAAATATATGGAAGAAGGTACTCTGGTCAGATGAGAAAACGCTATGCCTGGCGCAAACCCAACACCTCTCATCACTGCGAGATCACCATCCCCACAGTGAAGCATGGTGGTGGCAGTTTTTCATAGGCAGGGACTGTAAAACTGGTCAGAATTGAAGGAATGATGGATGGCGCTAAATACAGGGAAATTCTGTTTCAGTCTTCCAGAGATTTGAGACTGGGATGGAGGTTCACCTTCCAGCAGGACAATGACCCTAAGCATACTGCTAAAGCAACACCAATGCCAAGGAGGGTGTATACTTTCGCAAGCCACTGTATGTACATATAACTGGAATAAAGTGACAGATAATTAACAGTAGTAGCAGCGTATGTGATGAGTCAGAATCTATCTACAGATTCTGAGAATTGCTATAAAGCATAAAGATTTACTGTGTAAATATAGTTCTACCCCAGGTTGTATTCTTTACCCTTCAGCTCAGCTGCCTGTGGTATGGATATGAATTCCATTCCAAGAATGATTGGCTACCTGCATTACTTTATTCTTTGACAGACAGTCACTGCACTGCAGTGATCAAATTTTCTGAAATAGACGGGTTAGCTGACAACATCACAAAAACGATGCGCACGCTTCAATGGGGCAGAAGGCCATGTGTTGTGATTCTGGATGGGAAATAGCTAGCAACAATGACAAGAAGCTGCCATGTGGGGCATCATAGGTGGCTCGTTTCAGATAGTTTTATCTTGTCCTTGTCAACATGTCTTGTTTTGAGGTGTTTTGCCTTATGTCACATCTATGCTAATATGTCTAAAATTCAATAACTACAGGAGCTAACCAACAAATGTAAGAATGTATTTGAGAGACAACAAGTGTTCATTGTACAAATGTATTTCTGTTTTCAATAAACATTGGAGATTAAATACAGTTTACATGTTTTTGCCCCATAGTTGAGCACGAGTCGGTTTGTCGCCTGACATCTACTACCATACCCCACTCAAAGGCACTTAAATATTTTGTCTTGCCCATTTGCTCTCTGAAATGGCACACACACACACAATCCATGTCTCAATTGTCTCAAGGGCTAGAAATCCTTCTTCAACCTACCTCCTCCACTGCACCGACACGGATTGAAGTGAATTTAACGAGTGACATCAATAAGGGATCATAGCTTTCACCTACATTTACCTGGTCAGTCTATGTCATGGAAAGAACACTCAGTGTATTTCTACACTCAGTGTATTTACATAATTGTGTCACCCATTAATATTCCAACCCTATCAATATCCTGTTATTTGCCATAGATTTGAATAAGGCCATCATATGATTGTCGTCATTTCTCTTTTCCACGCTGTTTCCCAACACCATAAATCTCTACATAGAAGAAGATGGAACTACACAGTATAAGGGTATCTGTGGAAGAGGGTGAGATAGTTAGATTTAGGCTTATATAGTAGGCCGCTGTATCTCCGGTGTCTTCCATTCACTCACTGATGGTGCACCATTCAATTTCAGACCACCACAGATAGATTGCTATTGACTTTAAAGAAGGATTCACCCGTTTGAAACGTTATGTCGTATTTGTTCATCTCGGAGCAATGTTCTATTGATTCCCGGGGTCCTTTAATATTTGAATGTATATCTGAGCTATTCGCCGTTCAAGCAGGCAGAAATAGAGCCGTATGACACGGTTTGTGTCATATCAGAGATGCACCAATACGATACAAAATTCGAAATGGGTGAATATTTCCTTTAAAGTCCTCATCAGTCTTACTTTCTCATGGAAGATGCATGTGGATTTATGCAGCTTTAAGATGCATGTAGGCTGCAGCTTTCATAAAAATGGGGTTCAATACCTGGTTTTGCTTTATAATTCAAATAACGTACAAATATTGATTATATTTAGATTACAGTATAGGAACCCTTTCAGCAGGCAGCACACTTAAAGCTTTTGGTTGTTTGCTATATTGGTTAAAATAATGTAGGTGTACATTCCCTGATAGAACTTGTATGTAACTTATTATTTCTTAGAATAGGTAGAATGTATCCTTCCAATCCATGTACTGTAATTCTAATGAATGACTTAAATTGCAAGTGTTGAACTAATTGGGGTTTAAAGACAGCCCTCTATCTCCCATGGCTATTGAATATGTGGCCTCCCGAGTGGTGCAGCGGTCTAAGGCACTGCAGCTCAGTGCAAGAGGCATCACTACAGCCCTCTATCTCCCATGGCTATTGAATATGTGGCCTCCCGAGTGGTGCAGCGGTCTAAGGCACTGCAGCTCAGTGCAAGAGGCATCACTACAGCCCCTGGTTCATATCCAGGCTGTATCACATCTGGCCATGATTGGGAGTCCCATAGGACAGCGCACAATTGGCCCAGTGTTGTCCAGGGTAAGCCGTCATTGTAAATAAGAATTTGTTCTTAACTGACTTGCCTGGTTAAATAAAACAATACTAGCAAGACAATCAATGTATGAATACAATGCTTTAAAAGGAATGGGTCTTATAAGGAAATATCCAACCAACAACTTTGAAAGTGTCCACCTGTACTAGTATCATCTATTAAAGGTATGAGATTAAATAATTCATACTTTCAATTAATTATATGTGTGCCTGTAAGGGAGAGTGGGGTTAGTTGAGTCACCCTTGTTTCTAGGAGACTGTACACAACATGTATAAATTGTTCAAATATTTAAGAAGAGGTCATTGTTTCATGGAGTTTGTGAAGGAATAAACCACAGGGAAAAAGTGGAAAGCACGTTAGATACAAAAAAAAACAAATGTATGTGCTAGAGGTTTGCTTGTGTCTAAACCAAAGTAAATATTTTTTTAATTGTTCTATACTGTAAATCAGTTGGGATCTCTATTAATTTCAATATGAGCTCCTAAACCTAGCATGAAAGTGCATCCTTGCAACTGTGTGGGCTAAAATTGTCAAAATGTTTCACTTCGGGTTAGTTGAGCCAATGACAAGTTGAGCAAAGTGAAGTGTTTTCTTCCCAGGCAAAATGCAAGGCATTATCGATAGAATATGAGGTAACAACAAGACCTGGCCTATCTTTAAAGTGGTTTTTAAAAAGTACAAAGATTGTGAGGTATTAAGCCTGTGTTAAGATTTACCTTTAAATTATCAAAAGACAACAAAAAAAATGATTGTGATTGGATTGAATTTGAGAAATAAAGATGTAAAAATAAAGAGAGTGGCACACTATACTGTATATATAAACTCTCAGTAAATGCATCACTGTGCCTTCATGCTTTTTATTAGGGAAATAACGATATTATTGGTTGTAAAAAGGTAGTGGTAATATTTAATTTAGTACAGGTGGCTGAACTTACCCTGTCCAGCGGCTCAATTTACGCCTTTCCTGGGCAAGTTGTGTCAAGAAACCACTTTTTTGGGGGGACAATGTGTGTTTTCAAAACTGCAATGTTTACATGAATTCTGATTATGTCCAACAATACACAACATCCTGGAATATATGTAGATATCTTTGTTAGAAAGAATACTATATTTCCCTTTGGCCGAGTTATGCTGATGTCACGAGTGTCGTTGGAAGTAGACAAAAGCGCAGCGTTGCCAGCGTACATTATCTTTTATTATTGTAAATGTCACTAACAAAACAACAAACGAAAAACAACCGTGAAGCTTACAGGGCAATAGTGCCACTAACAAAGATAACTACCACGAAAGGAGGGGAAAAAGGGCTACCTAAGTATGGTTCCCAGTCTGAGACAAAGATAGACAGCTGTCACTGATTGAGAACCATACCCTGCCAAAACATAGAAACACAAAATCATAGAAAACAAAACATAGAATCCGCACCCCAAATCACAACCTGACCAAACCAAATAGAGACATAAAAAGGCTCTCTAAGGTCAGGGCGTGACAGCGGTACGTAAAAAATGACTCAACTTACCCGACTCTCCCCTACTTCCCAAATACGGACCGTGTGCCCCTGGCTATTCTGTATTCTGCCCCACTGTCAATTCACTGAAACCAGCAGGGGTAGGTTATCATCACTATGGGAACAATGCAGCAAAGCATCCACAGCCATCAGTACCTGCCATCAGAAGACTCACCTGGTGCTGAGCTTGCAGATTTACAATTAAACGTGAATACCATTAAAAAAAGGCATGAGCGCAAAAGGCCCCTCTGCGCGACTGCCACAAGTTGTTCTGTTACTAAACGGAGTATTTCAACTAGTTTAGACACGAGACCGTCAATAAAGACGAATTATTTCATATGGGAGATATCACTATATGGGGATTCAGTGTTTTTATATTTTCTACATGCAGCCTGCCGCTGTCCATGGAACTTAAGGCATGGATAATGTTCCTAAGGTTTTGACAGGCTGGCGATTATATAGCAGACAAAAACATACGTAGGCTATGTGAGAGATAAATGATTGTTAGTGTCCAATCCTTACGGGTTCCTTTTCAATGTTTCAAACTCCCCCCAAAATATTTAGATGTTAGGAAACTGCAACCCAAGAGACAAATGACTGAAGGATTTTACGATTATCAAGAAGCATGCTTACCCGATTAGTTTGGCATGACACAGTTGAAAAATGAAATCATTCCAAAAATCCAATGCTCTGCCTCAAGCCCCATCAATTCACTCCTCTTCCAAATACCGTCATTGAAAAGCCGTGAGAATGTCTGTTTATCAGAACTGTTTGGCTAGTCCTTACGTTTCCATCCTCCAAAAATAAGAAAAAAAGCTCTCACTCTCAAGTGGTCGTGGTCAAATCCTAGTCCTGACAATTCCTAGTCCTGACAAGTGTCACGGTATTCCACAGCCGGCCCATCTGACGGGAGTCCAAATATTGAGTTCATGCATGTACAATATAGCGCACACTGTAGGGTAGGCTACTAATAACACCGAAAGAGCGTGCGCGTTGCACTGCGACAAAGACCAACCTGCCAGCATAGAGAGGAGCTGTCCGGGCACCAAGTGCTGAAGCGAAACTTTTTAACCATCTCGCGCAAACATGATAAAGAACCTCCAAATGTTAACCCATATACATCGAAATTCGCTATCAAAAAAATATAAAAACACATTAAATTAAGCTCTCAATTCATATGCTATTAATATGGGATTAAACTGCACATAGCACCACAGTTCAATGTTCTTATCAGGAGCAGAGAAAAACGAAAGAAGTCATGCATCCTGACGGTTCATTCATTCTGTAAGAAATGGTCAAATCTATTGGCAAAGACGTATAAACTCCAGTACAGCTATTCGAGTCTTATCTCACCAACACATGCCGCCTCCCCCTCCCCATCACACCGGCATCGTCACGCACCAATGGCATCCCTTCAATTCTGAGGCGACAATTCCCACCTGACCTCTCAATATTTCACTGCATTAGAGACAACAGGACCGCCTGCAGAAGCCAAATCACCCTGAAAATCCACAATTGCATGTCTCTCAGAGGCAATTATTCTATTTTAGGAACTTTTTTTATCACCCTTTTGGTGACAGGAAATATTAAGAACTATTTCAATCTAGAAAACGGTGTGAATAAGGCACCTAGTAGACATTGCCGTTTGACAAGATCTAAGACCTGTTTACCCTTCCCAAATTCCAACCACTGCCATTAGTGTTGCATGTTTTCTTCATTTTAAAGAAATGTTAGATTTTATTTGTTGACATTTTGACAGTATAGAGTATTAGATCGTTGACCCCCAAAATTATACAATAATAAAATGTGAAGAAATCCAAGGGTGTGAATACTTATGATACCCACTGTATGGGCCTATATGTGATTGTCCAATTGCTGTTGTCCACTTATGTTATTGTGTGTGTGTGTGTGTGTGTGTGTGTGTGTGTGTGTGTGTGTGTGTGTGTGTGTGTGTGTGTGTGTGTGTGTGTGTGTGTGTGTGTGTGTGTGTGTGTGTGTGTGTGTGTGTGTGTGTGTGTGTGTGTGTGTGTGTGTGTGTGTGTGTGTGTGTGTGTGTGTGTGTGTGTGTGTGTGTGTGTGTGTGTGTGTGTGTGTATTCATACATGTGAGCCTGCAGAACTTCACAGTATGCCAGAGAGTTTGATGCTACTTGCCACACCCATGAGCTAACTAGAAACAGAAAGGAAATACATCCATGGTATAATCATAGAGAAGTTATTTAAATAGATGGGGAGATATTCGTTGAAACAAACCCACACCAGGCACACCGGCAACGTGTGGCACAGATGTCACTGTCCTGATTTAAAAGTGATTTCCATAAAGAGCAGTCTTTCATTTTCCATTTGCCCTGTAGGTCAAAGGAGTTCTACTGCTGTGAGGTGGACAAGACAGCCTGATTAGTAATAATTGCTGTCATCTAAGTTCAAAGGTTGATGATTAATAAAGGCATTTTATGTCATGTCCAGGGCTCCAAGTTCCCACAGAAAAAAAACATCCACAGTTAGACATTTTGTTCAAAGTATTTTATTTTACCAGGCAAGTCAGTTAAGAGCAAATTCTTATTTTCAATGATGGTCTAGGAACAGTGGGTTACCTGCCTTGTTCAGGGGCAGAATGACAGATTTGTACCTTGTCAGCTCAGCAACCTTCTGGTTACTAATCCAATGCTCTAACCACTAGGCTACACTGCCGCCCCGGAATGGGGTAGATGTCAACTATAAAGATGATTTGTCATGACAACCAGCGGTGTAAAGTACTTAAGTAAAAATACTTTGAAGTACTACTTAAGTAGTTTTTGGGGTATGTGTACTTTACTTTTTTTATTTATACAGTATTTTTGACTACTTTTACTTTTACTTCACAACATTCCTGAAGAAATAATGTACTTTCTACTCCATACATTTTCCCTGACACCCAAAAGTATCATTAATAGTTTATTAATTAAACGTTTATTCACTTAACTCTATTTGTCCATTACGAAATAGACATTTGTATTTATTTATGCTGTTTAATGCTTTTTTTCAACCCACATGACACTACATATAACCTACACTGAAACAAGAGGCTGGAAGGAGCCACAGCTCTAAATCTAAATGTAATGCAGGCCTAATGTCTCTGCTCTCTCATCTGAAAAGACAGGACAAGTGAAGCAGTATGGGGCAAGCCTACAGAGACTGCTTTACTGTGACTAGAGTAAGAGACTATTGAGATTCACCCCCATAGGGTTGACTAGGGAATGAAGAAAGCCAAAGGACAGTACTGACCTCTGCTGTTCAGATGTATAAGGTGCAGCTGAGTGAATGCTCTTCAAAAAAAACTGTCACATCGTGGCACCAGGGCCCTGTTCAAATACCTTTTTCTTTTTTTAAGAGGCAAGTCCAATTCCTCACACATTTTTTTGTTTAATGGATAAGACAGAGAGGAAAGGGGAGATTGTGCTGAAATAGCGGTGGACCTGATGACTAAAATGTAAATTAATTCAAACCCATGATGCAGCAGTACACAAATTCCTTAAAAGTGTATCCACTGGTCTGTAAGTGGATAGGTAAACAATTATTTTAATATGTCAGATTAGCGATTACATCGAGGAAAGAAGGGTGCATTATTAAATGATCAAACAGAGCCCAGCTATAGTTAAAGGTCGGCACCAAGTTCAAATGTTTAATTTATCTTTCATTTCGCATTCATACCAGGCCTCAGATATGTTTTGACCATTTTTACCAAATTTATGACATTTGTATTTCTTTTCAGCATTCTCTTTCTCCACACTCACATATTCTCTTCATGGAAGTTATTTTTTATTCAGAGTGGTATTTAAAAAATAAATATATTATAAATATATAAAGCAGTGCAGCACAAACAGCAACACAGAGTTACACATGGAATAAATAAACATACAGTCAAAAAAACAATAGAAAGGTCTATATATGTGTGGAAATGAGGTAGGATAACGGAGGTAAGGCAATAAATGGGCCATAGTGGTGAAATAATTACAATATAGAAATTAAACACTGGAGTGATAGATGTGCAGAAGATGAGTGTACAAGTACAGATACTGGGGTGCAAAGGAGCAAAATAAATCAAATAGATAACAGTATGGGGATGCGGTAGTTGGATGGGCTAATTACAGATGGGCTATGTACAGGTGCAGTGAACTATGAGCTGCTCTGACAGCTGGTGCTTAAAGCTAGTGTGGGAGATATGAGTCTCCAGCTTCAGTGATTTTTGCAGTTCGTTCCAGTCATTGGCTGCAGAGAACTGGAAGGAAAGGCGGCCGAATTAGGAATTGGCTTTGGGGTTGCATAGTGAAATATACCTGCTGGAGCTCGTGCTTCGAGTGGGTGCTGCTATGGTGACCAGTGAGCTGACATAAGGCAGGGCTTTACCTAGCAAAGATTTTAAGATGACCTTGTGCCAGTGGGTTTGGCGACAAATATGAAGCGAGGGCCAGCCAACGAGAGCATACAGGTTGCAATGGTGGGTAGTATATGGGGCTTTGGTGACCAAACGGATGGCACTGTGATAGACTGCATTCAATTCGTTATGTAGAGTGTTGGAGGCTATTTTGTAAATGACATTGCCGAAGTCAAGGATCAGTAGGATAGTCAGTTTTACGAGGGTATGTTTGGCAGCATGAGTGAAGGATGCTTTGTTTTGCGAAATAGGAAGCTGATTTTAGATTTAATTTTGGATTGGAGATGCTTAATGTGAGTCTGGAAGGAGAGTTTACAGTCTAACCAGACACCTAGGTATTTGTAGTTATCCACATATTCTAAGTCAGAACCGTCCAGAGTAGTGATGCTGGGCGGGTGGGCAGGTGTGGGCAGCGATCGGTTGAAGAGCATGCATTTAGTTTTACTTGCATTTAAGAGCAGTTGGAGGCCACGGAAGGAGAGTTGTAAAGGTTTTAAAGCTTGTCAGAAGGTTAATTAACACAGTGTCCAAAGAAGGACCAGAAGTATACAGAATGGTGTCGTCTGCGTAGAGGTGGATCAGAGTCACCAGCAGCAAGAGCGACATCATTGATGTATACAGAGAAAAGAGTCAGCACGAGGATTGAACCTTGTGGCACCCCCATAAAGATTGCCAGAGGTCCGGACACAGGCCCTCCGATTTGACACACTGAACTCTGCCTGAGAAGTAGTTGGTGAACCAGGCAAGGCAGTCATTTGAGAAACCAAGGCTGTTGAGTCTGCCAATAAGAATGTTGTGATTGACAGAGTCGAAAGCATTGGCCAGGTCTATGAATACGGCTGCACAGTAATGTCTCTTATCGATGGCGGTTATGATATCATTTAGGAACTTGAGCGTGGCTAAGGTGCACCCATGACCAGCTTAGAAACCAGATTGCATAGCGGAGAAGGTACGGTGGGATTCAAAATGGTCGGTAATCTGTTTGTAAACTTGGCTTTCGAAGACCTTAGAAAGGCAGGGTAGGATAGATATAGGTCTGTAGCAGTTTGGGTCTAGAGTGTCTCCCCCTTTGAAGAGGCGGATGACCGCGACAGCTTTCCAATCTTTGGGGATCTCAGACGATACGAAAGAGAGGTTGAACAGGCTAGTAATAGGGGTTGCAACAATTTCGGCATATAATTTTAGAAAGAGAGGATCCAGATTATCTAGCTCGGCTGATTTGTAGGGGTTCAGATATTGCAGCTTTTTCAGAACATCAGCTATCTGAATTTGGGTGAAGGAGAAATGGGGGAGGGTTGGGCAAGTTGCTGTGGGGGGTGCAGGGCTGTTGACTGGGGTTGGGGTAGCCAGGTGGAAAGCATGGCCAGCCGTAGAAAAATGCTTATTTAAATTCTCAGTTTTATCGGTGGTGACAGTTTCCTAGCCTCAGTGCAGTGGGCAGCTGGGAGGAGGTGCTCTTATTCTCCATGGACTTTACAGTGTCCCAGAACTTTAGGGTCGCAAGCAACTCCTTTAGTTTGTGTTGCAGTTCATCCCTGCAGACAGGGTTATGTAACCCTCACAAGCTCATAATGTATGCACACTGTTTGTTTACATAACTTCAGCCTTGTGTGTCAGACTACAAGTAGATCCTTGGTCACATGCCCTGTGCTATTGATAGTGTGTAATCCTCTGTTTCGCACTGAAATATTATTTCATACTTTGGCATTCTTTGTGTTATAGAAAAGAGTAGTAGAAATATGTTTCACAAACCACATCATCCTCCAGGATATTACAGCAGTTAGAGTATGCAATTATTTTGGAGTACATCGTTAGATGCCACTCATATTTAAGGTGATAAAGAGGGTGCAATAATCCCCAGTGTTTCTTTAGGGGTAAGTTGTAATGGACCTCTGAATACAATTAAAGGGACAGTAGCTCCGGCTCAATTTAACCACTGGTTTGGTGTGGATGAATGAATGAATGAATGAAACCACTCGTACATGCATACACAGAGCAATGGGTGCAAGAACTGAGAGTCCACGAGAGCTGTGATAGGGTAAGGCAGTTGTACTAAGCTCACAAAGCATTTTAATTCTTATTATTACATTCTTCAAGAATCAATGGTCATATCATTCATTTAAATAAGCATTGCACAGTGGGACATATCCCAGAGTGTCCCCTTTAATCATGTAAAACTGAATATATAGTATATCAAATTCTAAAAGCAAGTGGCCTTATTGGATAAGTATGTGTTTACATGTAGGTACATATGTATGTACTATTTATAAGTAATGCTTTATTTTACAGCCCAGCTTTTACCAGGTAGTTACTTAGAAAGCATCTGTAATAATAGTAATAACATAATAATGACATAGCCTGAGTAGGCTACACTTCTGTTCTTTGAGATGCAATGACACAATACAGGGTCACTTGCTTGATATGTGGAATAAAGTGTGTATCATTGTTTACTCTTGATATTAATGTGTGTTGTATAACAGTCTGAGGACATCCATATTCGTGTCCAAACGTTATACAGTAGACCTTTAATTAGTGGATCACATTGGTAAGGAGGAGAAGGCTGGAACAGTCGTGGATACAGCTTCAACCAACAATGGTGTTCTGGAAGCGGACATCTTGTGAAAATCTCCCTGTGACGCATTTGAACAAACACACCTACAATATGGAGGACAGGACCATCCACACACACCCCTACTGAATACAGGTTGAGTAGCCCAAACTCACTCCTGATTAACCCTTGTTAACCCTGATTAACCCTTTTTCTCCCAGCAGAGAAAAACCCCTAAACGATATGATTTTTTCAACTTGAAATTTGATGACTTTTCCTTGAGTGACCCATTTCCATGAAAGCTGTACACCACCAGGGTACAAAGATTGTCTTAGGGTCATTTCTGACCCGGCAGTTCTAAAATAATTTACACACCACAAAAACCACAAAGACACACACAATGAGAAATTGAGATTATGTGTGCTACTGATTGAACTCAGCCAGCAGCTCCTGAAGAGGAAGATCACCATGGTTGGCACAGTTAGAAAGAACAAGCCTGAGCTCCCCTCTGCACTCCTCGCAACAAGGGGGAGAGAGGCCTTCTCATCAAGGTTTGCCTTCACCCACACCACCACTCTAGTTTCTTACCTCCCAAAGAGGAACAAGAATGTTGTTCTCCTGAGCACACTGCACAAAACGGCTGAGATCAGTGATTGTGAGGACAGGAAGCCAGCCATCATCCTGGACTACAACCACAACAAAGAGGCATGGACAACCTTGAAAAGGTGATTGGAATTTACAGCTGCAGGAGGATGACTGCCCGCTGGCCCCTGGTCATCTTCCATAACAGCATTGATGTGTCCTCATACAATGCCTTCATGATATGGAACAAGATCGAGACTACCTGGATGCCTGATGAGCAGAACAAGAGGAGGGTGTTCCTGGAGCAGCTGGGAAAGGCACTTGTAACCCCACACATTCAAAGAAGGGAGCGCCTCCCCCGCACAGCAGCCTCTGCAGCGCTTGGAAAAACTGTTCACAGGGCTGAATCTTGTCCTGATCCACCTGAGGCTGCAGCGGTGGCAGGCAAGAGGAGGAGATGCCAATTCTGCCCCCCAAAGAAGGACTGTAAAACAAATACTATGTGCTGCACATGTGATAAATACATATGCAAAGTCCATGCACACACACTTGCATACTGTCATACATGTGCTAATTAGAGTTGATTGATTTATGTTCTTCACATTTTTGTTTTGTAGCTATTATCGTATTTTAGTCTTATTTATTGTTGTAGTTTATACACCTTGTGGGTGGGGGCAATGGTTCAAAAAATGGGAGAAGACTAGTATGTTGTAGTTCCTCATACAATTCCTCATTGTACAGTATATAAGAATATACACTGCTCACAAAAATAAAGGGAACACTTAAACAACACAATGTAACTCCAAGTCAATCACACTTCTGTGAAATCAAACTGTCCACTTAGGAAGCAACACTGATTGACAATAAATTTCACATGATGTTGTGCAAATGGAATAGACAACAGGTGGAAATTATAGGCAATTAGCAAGACACCCCCAATAAAGGAGTGGTTCTGCAGGTGGTGACCACAGACCACTTCTCAGTTCCTATGCTTCCTGGCTGATGTTTTGGTCACTTTTGAATGCTGGCGGTGCTTTCACTCTAGTGGTAGCATGAGACGGAGTCCACAACCCACACAAGTGGCTCGGGTAGTGCAGCTCATCCAGGATGGCACATCAATGCGAGCTGTGGCAAGAATGTTTGCTGTGTCTGTCAGCGTAGTGTCCAGAGCATGGAGGCGCTACCAGGAGACAGGCCAGTACATCAGGAGATTTGGAGGAGGCCGTAGGAGGGCAACAACCCAGCAGCAGGACCGCTACCTACACCTTTGTGCAAGGAGGAGCAGGAGGAGCACTGCCAGAGCCCTGCAAAATGACCTCCAGCAGGCCACAAATGTGCATGTGTCTGCTCAAACGCTCCGAAACAGACTCCATGAGGGTGGTATGAGGGCCCGACGTCCACAGGTGGGGGTTGTGCTTACTGCCCAACACCGTGCAGGACGTTTGGCATTTGCCAGAGAACACCAAGATTGGCAAATTCGCCACTGTCGCCCTGTGCTCTTCACAGATGAAAGCAGGTTCACACTGAGCACATGTGAAAGACGTGACAGAGTCTGGAGACGCCGTGGAGAACGTTCTGCTGCCTGCAACATCCTCTTGCATGACCGGTTTGGCGGTGGGTCAGTCATGGTGTGGGATGGAATTTCTTTGAGGGGACGCACAGCCCTCCTTGTGCCCGCCAGAGGTAGCCTGACTGCCATTAGGTACCGAGATGAGATCCTCAGACCCCTTGTGAGACCGTATGCTGGTGCGGTTGGCCCTGGGTTCCTCCTAATGCAAGACAATGCTAGACCTCATGTGGCTGGAGTGTGTCAGCAGTTCCAGCAAGAGGAAGGCATTGATGCTATGGACTGGGATTGTAGGGAGGTCATACAGGCACGTGGAGGCCACACACACTACTGAGCCTCATTTTGACTTGTTTTAATTAAGGACATTACATCAAAGTTGGATCAGCCTGTAGTGTGTTTTTCCACTTTAATTTTGAGTGTGACTCCAAATCCAGACCTCCATGGGTTGATAAATTTGATTTCCATTGATCATTTTTGTGTGATTTTGTCGTCAGCACATTCAACTATGTAAAGAAAAAAGTATTTAATAAGAATATTTCATTCATTCAGATCTAGGATGTGTTATTTTAGTGTTCCCTTTATTTTTTTTGAGCAGTGTATCACTATGTTGCCAAAAGTGTTCATGACTGTTATTGTTTCCAATAAATAAAATGCATTCAAAACTACTTTCTGCACATTTCTGCTACTTTCTTAGGCTATAAAAATGCTATCTCTTGCCAAAAATGTATGTTTACACCTATGCAGCACCTTTAGCAATAATAATAATAACAAACCTCTACTTTAATAAAGAAAACAATTATGACAGGTGTGTTGTAATAAAAAGCGAGTGGTGTCCACTGATTAAATGCAGTCTTTCTGCATTGTGAAGAGGGAAAACCCAGATATTCACAAAGTTTGTTTCTTCATGCAAAATAGATTTGGGGTTTAAAATTCAACTAAGCTGCTTTATTTTAGGGGTTTAGTGAAGGCGGGTCATTTTTGACCATTAGGACAAGGGGAGTATAGATAATGTTAAGACTACACAAGGGTTAAATTAATTTATGTAAAGGAATGCAATGGCAGAATATGGCTACTAAATGGAGAACTCACTTGGAATCTTCTCATATGAGTTCATGTATTTGAATCCCCAAATCGACCACCTAGTCCCTAGCAATGGGTTGATACATATCATAGCCACTCCTGTAAATCTGAAAGGATCAAATGGGTTTGAGATAATATGATAATTGCATCACCTTATCAGCACAATGCATACAGTACATTTATTAAATGATTTTAGGTCTACAAGAGTGCCTAGGGGTAAGGAGATAAGAGTTGATTTGGAAGCCAGCAATCCAGAGGTCAACAGTCTTTGTTGTCAGACCTACCTAGAATGCTTTCAGTGTCAATCAGCAAGACAATTGGACTATTGTGTCAATGTTATACCAACTTTTCTTCAGGTATGAAGTTTATGTACTATTTTATATTTCCTATGTGTGCATGTGTGTGTGTGTGTGTCTATGCATCTGTGTCCTTCTGTTTGTCTACTGTATCTACTGTCTGGAACACCACTTGTTCCTCTCTCTAACGTCTGACAGTCTCACCAAAGTGTTTGCTACCGTATCTGTATTTTGTAGCATGGGTTTTAAATCAGGAGTTAAACCTCGTAATCTACTTAGAGTCAGTATTTAATGTGGGCTCCATGTTGACACACCCAACTTAGAGGGGGCAGGATTATAGATTGAATTTGGGCAACCATAATGCAGTGGGTTTCTTTGGGCAAAGACTGGACCGAGACCAGTTGAAACCTACATCCGCCCTCAGATCTCCCTCTGTGTGAGTTTTTTTCCCTTTCTACCCTACTGTAGGTCGAAGAGAGGTTAATGTCGGATTAGGCCAAACATCACATCTAATTGTGGTGTAAAAACATATCTCCGTGTCAGCTGGAGTGATGCAAGGGTTTAAAGCCGTTCGAAACATTTCGTCAAACGGGTGTTAAAGAGCGATGACAAAACCCAACTTGGATCTACAGAGGACCTTGCTAAAACAGTCACTGCAGCCTCTGCCAAGAAAATCTGTCAGTCAATTAGATGTGAAACATACCTATGAAGGGATGAGAAAGCAGATATATTTAACCACATTCTTCTGGACTCCCTCTAATATTCAGCGGGAACAACGACCTGATGTTATTGGTGGCCCAGTGTAACTGTATTGGTGGCCCAGTGTAACTGTATTGGTGGCCCAGTGTAACTGTATTGGTGACCCAGTGTAACTGTATTGGTGGCCCAGTGTAACTGTATTGGTGACCCAGAGTAAGCATGATTTGTACCTGCATGGTAAAGCAACTGCCAGACAACCATGTGAGTGGCAGAATGTACCTGTACTGACTGCAATTCCCATCAGCAATCAATCAAGGTTGGAGATCACACAGTTGTTATTTTCCATGCATGCTAATCGCCAATTAGCCAATGACCCAAACTATTTTATTGGAATGTCAGGGGAATCTCCAGTGGTGTAAACAATGAATGTGGCTGGGATTCAATGCAAGGCGCTGCACTATAACTGACGTTAAAAGGTAATTTAGAAGGTGATTGTTGGCTGTATAGTTCCCTTAGATTGAATCACGGCCTACGTCTTCCGAATTGTTGGGAAGGGCAAGGGTTGTGTTCATTAGACACCGAACTGACCAATGAAGAAGAAAACTGACTAAAATAGGGAGGGACTTCCTGTATTTGTCCATTAACAATCGCTTATAAAATGTTCCCCAACTGAACATGACCTAGGTTACACTACTGTGTATCTCCCTCCGTATCTGCAGTGTTTTGAGCGGTCCCTCGCCCATTTAACTGTAATTTCCTGTCATGTACTCAAGAACCCCCATTTCATAACCCGTAATCCCAACATCATGTGATGGAGAGCTTTGGCGTCAATGGTCATGTGTCCTTTCATATGAGATCAGGAAGTCACTCAGTGTCTCTGATGAAAATACTTTGAATATGCATTTTTCCTCCCTTCATTTGAGGAGTCACTGATCTGACATGACTGTGAAGGTGTATGTTCTGTGCAGCCATGTAAAATAAGACTTCCCCTCTCTTCCTTGTCACACCAAAATAGCCAACCATTAGAGAACATGTTGTTGAATCACAGTGGACATGTGTGAAATTGATCTCTAATCTATGTAATACCTAAATCCAGTGAATGATCCGCATTGTAGGAAATCACCACTGAATTATCTGGCCAGCTTCACAGAGGAAGTAAAGTGTTGGTGTTTTTCAAGAAGGATTTGCAGGGAAATGTGGAGCTTTACAAACAGCATTTGTTGGGCCAATAGTTGACAAATGCAATATTCAAAAGGAAGGGGTTATGGGATTCATATCTAAATGACACTGTTGGCTTAAGCAATGTGCATTAAGGCACTGAGATTAAATAATGCATGATATAAGTCAGACAGCATCCTCTCTCAGAGCAAGGTACAATGAATCATAGGATATGCAGTATAATGCGGTTGGTGGACTACTGCAGTGTTGCAACCCTCCAGATAACTTATATGTTTCTTTTGATCTCTTGTCCAGTTGCAGTGCCCAAATTCACATGAATGATTGGGAGCAGGCCCCGGAGAAGAACACTCTGACTCTCACGCTTTGTGCCCTGCATGGTCCTCTGACAGTACAGCGGTTGCATGGATGTTAATGGAGACATTCGGCGCAGGGGACTATGTCGCATTCCGTTCCTACTGGTATGTTGTACATACAGTTGAAGTCGGAAGTTTACACACACTTAGGTTGGAGTCATGAAAACTTGTTTTTCAACCACACCACAAATTTCTTGTTAACAAACTGTAGTTTTGGCAAGTCGGTTAGGACATCTACTTTGAGCATGAGACAAGTAATTTTTCCAACAATTGTTTACAGACAGATTATTTCTCTTAATCACAATTCCAGTGGGTCAGAAGTGTACATACACTAAGTTGACTGTACCTTTAAACAGCTTGGAAAATTCCAGAAAATAATGTGTTGGCTTTAGAAGCTTCTGATAGACTAATTGACATAATTTGAGTCAATTGGAGGTGTACCTGTGGATGTATTTCAAGGCCTACCTTCAAACTCAGTGCCTCTTCGCTTGACATCATGGGAAAATCAAAACAATCAGCCAAGACCTCAGAAAAAAAATTCTGGTTTATCCTTGGGAGCAATTTCCAAACGCCTGAAGGTCCCACGTTCATCTGTACAAACAATAGTACGCAAGTATAAACACCATGGGACCACGCAGCCGCCATACCGCTCAGGAAGGAGACGCATTCTGTCTCCTAGAGATAAACGTACTTTGGTGCGAAAAGTGCAAATCAATCCCAGAACAACAGCAAAGGACCTTGTGAAGATGTTGGAGGAAACAGGAACAAAAGTATCTATAGCCACAGTAAAACAAGTCCTTAATCGACATAACCTGAAAGGTCACTCAGCAAGGAAGAAGCCACTGCTCCAAAACCGCCATAAAATAGCCAGACTACGGTTTGCAACTGCACATGGGGACAAAAAAAATCCAGACTACGGTTTGCAACTGCACATGGGGACAAAGATCGTACTTTTTGGATAAATGTCCTCTGTTAGATCTGTTTGGCCATAATGACCATTGTTATGTTTGGAGGAAAAATGGGGAGGCTTGCAAGCCGAAGACACCATCCCAACCATTAAGCATGGGGGTGGCAGCATCATGTTGTGGGGCTGCTTTGCTGCAGGGGGGACTGGTGCACTACACAAAATATATGGTATCTTGAGGCAGGAAAATTATGTGGATATATTGAAGCAACATCTCAAGACATCAGTCAGGAAGTTAAAGCTTGGTCACAAATGTGTCTTCCATATGGACATTGACACCAAGCATACTTCCAAAGTTGTGGCAAAATGGCTTAAGTACAACAAAGTCAAGGTATTGCAGTGGCCATCACAAAGCCCTGACCTCAATCCTATAAAAAAATTGTAGGCAGAACGTAAAAAGCGCGTGCAGGCAAGGAGGCATACAAACCTGACCTAGTTACACCAACTCTGTCAGGAGGAATGGGCCAGAATTCACCCAACTTATTGTGGGAAGCTTGTGGAAGGATACCCGTAACGTTTGACCCAAGTTAAACGATTTAAAGACAGTGCTACCAAATACAAATTGAGTGTATGTAAACGTCTGACGCGCTGGGAATGTGATGAAAGAAATAAAAGCTGAAAGAAATTATTTGTCACTACTATTTTTCTGACATTTCACATTCTTCAAATAAAGTGGTGATCCTAACTGACCAAAGACAGGGAATTTATACTAGGATTAAATCAGCAATTGTGAAAAACTGAGTTTAAATGTATTTGGCTAAGGTGTATATAAACTTCTGACTTCAACTGTACATACCATTGCACAACCCACTGCCTTGTGTATAATACAAAATGTAATTAAGTAGTCGTGGAGGGAAATTACCACTCTAGAACACAAAGCAGGCTCACAAAAATGGCTTGACTTCCTGTCTTTGTGGGGTATTTTTGGGCAGCAGTGATAGGTCACTTCTGGGGAAGGCTCTGAATGTGTTTCAAAAATACAATACAGTACAGCAGTTAGAGAGATGACCGGGTGGACATGGACTAACCTGTACCCCAGCACATTGACTCGGTACTGGTACCCCTTGTATATAGCCTTGTATATAGCCTTGTATATAGCCTTGTTATGGTTTGTTTTTTGTGTTACTATTTTTCCTTTTGTTTATTTAGCACATTTTCTTACTTAGTGTTTAAAAACTCAGTATTGTTCATGAAGGGCTCATAGTAAAAACTCCCTATAAAGGCAGGAACATATTAAAAAACCTGGAGAGGAACCAGGCTCTGAGGGGTGAACAGTCCTCTTCTGGCTGTGCCGGATGGAGATTATAATAGTACATGGCCAAGAATACAACAGCTGCTGTATTCGGCGCATGTGACAAATACATTTTTATTTTACTTGATATGATTTGGATCAGAAAAATAAGGAAAGCTTAGTGTCTCTCTTTAGAGTAGGGGACATAACCAGGAACTGACCACTATTAAGGTTCACTTGACCCTGACAAACTGCAGATAGAGGATGTGTTTATATTCTGTGAAGATTTTCCCTGTAATCTTAATTTTATGTTTCATAATTGGTGCCGGGCAACAGGTAGCCTAGTGGTTAGAGCATTGGGCCAGTAACCGAAAGGTTGGTGGATCGAATCCCCGAGCTGACAAGGTAAAAAATCTGTCATTCTGCCCCTGAACAAGGCAGTTAACCCACTGACTGTTCCTAGGCTGTCATTGTGAATAAGATTTTGATCTTAACTGACTTACCTGGTTAAATAACATTTTTTAAATGTTTAAATGATGAGAGAGTCCAAAAAGAGAGAAGTAATCGGCAACAGATACAGCAAGAAAAAAGTCTCAGATGTTTGGCAGATGTATTTCTCATATTTAGCCGGGGTTAAATAGATGCACAAACACACCCTGAACACGCACACAGACACACACACACACCCTGAACATGCACACAGACACAAACCCACCCTGAACACGCACACAGACACACACACACCCTGAACGCGCACACAGACACAAACCCACCCTGAACACGCACACAGACACACACACACACCCTGAACACGGACACAGACACAAACCCACCCTGAACACGCACACAGACACACACACACACCCTGAACACGCACACAGACACAAACCCACCCTGAACACGCACACAGACACACACTCTCTAAAAATGAAAAGGTGACTGCAGTCATCATATTGTGTCCATAAAGAGTGGTGAAGCTTCTATTTTCACTATGCAATACATAGAGACTGAAGAACCCTGAGCAAGAGTCGGCTTGGTTTTGAGGCATTACCTCATCCCATTGATTAATGTCAATTAGTGAACAAAGCTCCCTAACCATGTTTCCTTGGCTACTCTTTGTGGTTATTGACTTTCGACCAAACAAATGACTTGAAGATGTGTGACCCTTTGGCCTTGCCATCATGAATACATCATTGGTTGATAATGTAAAATTATATTTTACAGGACATGGCTAAGCCAGCTCAGGTTATAAGACTAATGTGACCCAGTTTAATATTTAATCGTGAATAATGAATTCTATATAGTGTAATATAACATTTATGGTAAATAAATAACAACAAACTGATGTCAAACCCATTATGTAAAGATGGTAAAGCCTCAAGATTACATCACTGGGGGTTTACATGAGTAGCATATAGTATTTGTGATTTTATATAATCGCCTGATAGGACTGTACAGTACATGTAGTATATTGACTGTACGGTTACATGTTTTGGCCAAGTGCCAAGCGAGAGTTTCTTTGCATGCGGCTAGAGGGCTCAGTTATTGCTGTTGCAAAACATTGTAATTGTTTTAACAGTGAATATCAACACAATCGCGATTAATATAGCGTAAACTGCAGCTCTGCAAGCCTGCATAGGTTTGCAAAGCTACCGGTAATATTAATTAACAGAAAATATATGGAAACCTATCGTAACGTTGGTAATTTATACTTGAATAACTTTTATAAAACGTATTCCATATAGCACTCATGTTTATGTGTCCATATTGTCCATGAGTTTCAATAGCGGCACTATTTTAAATTACCTCTGCAAGTTGTCCAACTATTGACTTTTTCACAACTGCCACTATTTTGACTCCAAAACATTGACAACAAACACATATTGACATAGTAAAATAAATTAAAGTGTGTAAAAAATATAAAGGATATGCTGAAAGCCTCATATTAAACATCAATGGTATTTACAAAATGTATGGTTTATATTTAGGATAATATTTAACAGCTTTGTCATTGATAATTTTTTATTATCATCTTACTTATTTATTTCATATATTTTACATGTGATATGACCAGAGAGAGGGCCCGAGATCATTACAGACACCTGTAATAATTTGAAGTACCCAAAAGGGACACTACATGTCATGTGCTAGATTACATAAAATCCTTGAAAGATACCAACATTCTGGTAGTTTACTGGTAAACTTCGAAAGTATCCAGTAATATACACTCACTTTTTTAGTAAAGAACAATATTTCTTGCATTTTACGCACGGCCTGAAAGTGGAGTTCATCAATACTTCGAGTCAAATCCATGCTTTTAACAATCATATTTTTGTTCCAAAGATGCATATTTTAGTAGATGCAACATTTACTTTCGATTATCTTATAGTTTGTTAAGTAGGTCAGGCATTTTATTGTTCGTGCCTCAACGCAGAGAGGCTATACATTATTGATCGTGTCATCGTTCATCCATTCGCTATCACAATAATCGATTTCATTTCTATTGTAGCCTAAAGGATAGGATACAGATGTGACATGATCTTGTCTATGAATACGCATTATACGTAGGCCTTGTATATAGACTATATATTATTTTGACAATTCCTAAATTGTGTTAAACAAGTTACAATTTGAAAAATATAAATGAAATAACACCAAATTGATTTATTTAATTTCCGCTTTTACGCATATGATTTACTGCCGTATAGACAGACTATCAAGCGTTTAATCGGGTGTTCTTCTTGGTAGAAAAGTGATTCTACAAGTCACGAAAATACTAGGTTCAAGATGAGTCGTAGAAAGGGCATTGTTCCTCGGAGATCCAGTCGATGGCCATCGCTGAATGAAGAGGGACTTAATACTGTTGTCCACTCTTTATCTGTCAATGTAGTACGCTTGCCTTGTACTGCGGACACGGCGCCCATAACAAGCCATTTAGTTCCCATCATTTCAGTGCTTTTTGTCCCCTCCCCTCTAGACATAGACAAAAACACACACCTTATAATAATAGGGGCGCGCCTCCGACACAGCCGCCGACCAATAACCCGTCTGTCTGGGCTGAGACCAAGGGGATGAGCGCTCGTTGAGGCCCAATCAGAGCTTTTGTGTTGCCTGCCGGTGCCTGGTCGTGAGGAGCTACTGCAGCGCTTCAGGATCGGAAAGAGAACCCTGAGCTTGTGGAACCTGAGGGGTAAAGGCGAGTCAGGTGAGTCCGAGGATATGGATGAGGCCTAGCTAAAATGGAATATCATTTTTGAAATTGCGGCGGCAGGATTTGGATTCTTACGGGTGGTAGAGTGAACTCTACTTGGGGTAGTAATAATCACATCCAACGTTATAGTGGTGACTCAGGGGTAAATGTGGCGCAAAGACAAACAATACCATAGAATGGTTCGTATATTGATGCAAGTTTATTTGCAAGCCATCAACAACCAACGGTTGAAAGTGACTAATCAAGGTCTGGGATAATTTGATAGGCATTTTTATACATGTCGCGCTTTGTCATAAGGAACACATGTTAAAGAAACGAACGTTTTTAGAGAAATATAAAATATGCTGGTAATAGCAACATTGTAGTGAATGTCTCAAATCCGTTTCATTGTTTCATCTCGAGTCTCTAGGGGTTAACTCATATTGGCGGAGAATGCTCTGTGTGCGCCCGGTAGGCTACACAAGCAGTGCATGTGCACACGGTAAAATCCTTCAAATATACCCACATTTTTCGCTTTAAAACCGCTTGTATTAAGATTATCCATGTGTACTACCAATGTAGTGGTACTTGTAGACACAAGACCAAGCGGTAGTTTCACAGAGCTGTGTGGAGAGCGCAGCGAGTAGCCAAAGCTAGTGTGCATTGTAGGTGATGGCTGTACAATTAGAGGAAAAAAATCCGAAAATGCATCAGCCATGTATGTAAGTGAGGACGTGCTCTCAACTGGTTCATATGCACGCAAATGGCTGCCTGACGCTTGACATGTAAGACTTGAAATTTAATTCACGCGAATGTATGTATTGATTGTAACCAACGGGCAGCCACTGATAAACGGCAGTAGATGCCTAGATGACGTTAGGAAAGAAACGCAAATTGGCTAATATGTGCTGGCTATTATTCTCGGTGCAGCAGAAAAGTCAATAGTGAGAGAGCGCCTAATTTATTTATATAGGTGGTTTGGGTAGAGCCAAGGCTACTGAACCGGGACAAGCTGAACTGTCTGATACTCATGCGGCTTTGGCAACATTTCGTGGCCCATATGTAGACTCACTTGCCAGGCAGCTGTTGGAAGAGACTAAATTGCAATATACATTTGTTCCCAATGAGAATAGTCCTAACCCATTATATTAGCCTATCGATGGTTAACAGATTGCCAAAAGACTGAGATTGAATTAAATGTCAATTATTATACTCTTCACTCATTGAATTACTTTCTAAGAATGAATCTGACCGCGGGAGCTCTAAGTGTCTATATAGGTCTAATTATATGCTACAGTTTATGGAACAATGTAAGGAAAAGTCTCAGCGGAATTGATAAGACTGCTGTTAGTTGGAACACAGGTGGGCCCATTCTGAACGCAGGAGGACCCATTCCTAAAAGTTTCAAATATACCCTATGTCTGCTCTATTTTGGGGTCTCAACTTCAGAATTACACAGGGGTATTCAGGTGCAATGTCAAGTTATTTTTTAGTTAAAATTTCAGCCAAGAGGAAGTATTTCAATCATATATGGAAAAAGAGATGCATAACCAGCTGTATCTTTACCAATCCAAGATATGCAAGAATGAAGGGTAAACGCATCTAAACATGGCTCCTGCATCGTGGGTCTTGTTGTCTGAAGATTTTATTTGTTTATTTACATTTCCCTTTTGTCTTTATAAGCCTACAATACATTTATGAGATGTATTTCACCTGTGCTTTGTCACCCACCAGACACTCAATTCTACCAGAAAAAAATATAGAAGTACAGTACTTTCTGAGCCCTGGAAAATCCAGTGCTCATTTCTGTCTACCTTTCTCTCTCCCTTTCTCTATGAATGAACGTCTGCAGTCTATGAATGGTAGTCCCTGGTGTTGAACACTGTCGAGCAGTATGAATGGACGGTTACGGCACTGCTTTGTCAATGATGGAACAGCCATCGACATGTCCTCCCAATGTGTATCACTCTACCATCCATCTGCTCCTTCCCACACTGTATATGTATGGAGAAAGCTATGGCCCTGATCACACTCAACTACATGGGGTAGAAGAGGGACCCCATTACAAATGTCTTGTCATTTTTGGGGGGTGGTTTTAGCATATTTGTGAATGCTGTCCCTGATATAGAGCGTCCATAGTTCATAATCAAGGAGGGTTTACTCAGTTTAGGTAGTATGTTACATACAATGTTATTTATTTATTTGATTTATTTGCAGTTCTTTAACACAGTTGATGTGCTCCAGCAGACTGGAGCTGCCCATGAAGGGATTTCACAGTGTGCACACTTTTAATTTCCACGGTGCCTTATCGCAACTGACTGCCTGGTGTAGCAATGCCCATCAGGCCTCCGTCACTCGTCCTCCTGCATTTTTTTTGATGCGACGTTGTGCTCTTGCAAATTCCCACCGTACAGATTCACTTCCACAAAGAAAGGTCGAGCTAATGCCTTGTTAAACGTTACACGGTTTGGTTTCTGTAGATGTGTATCATGAAAGCAGTATTTCGGATCTATCACAAATCATGGCTAAGCCAGTCCCTTGGCTCAATAGAACCTACAGATGCCATTTTTATAATCTGTTAAAACTATCAGCCTCTGCATCTCATTTAAGGATAAGCAACTGCTTCCTCTCCTGGGAACAAATATGTTCCAAACAAACATGGCTTATAAGAAGATTGTATGCCTACATCAGACAAACTGGACAGTTTATGTAGGCTTTATCATTTTTGGAGGGAAAGATCACAACAGAACTCAATGTAAGTGGCCTTGGCTCTGCTTCAGGATCATTGACCTTGGTCAAAAGAAAAAAGGTGAGAAAATAAACAGGCTGCCCTTTAAACACCCCCTTTGTTCAAACACAACAAAGTGACAGGCTCTAAATAAGCGACCAGTGCACCTGCGGTTGGGTAACAATAGACCAGGTGCCCTCCACTGATGTACTTAGGATCCAGCCACAATGACCCCTGATGAAAGGAGCATGTTGTGGTGGAGTCCCTCGCATATTCACTATCCTAATATTGATCTCATTGCCTTTTTATGGGGAAGGTATTTTTCTCACATGGTGTGGTGAAAAGTACAATGTTGATTGCACTCACCCATTGAGTCAGACCCTCAGTGCTTGTTTCAAGAGACCCTCATTTTTAGTGTGTGTGTGTGTGATGACCCTACCACTGAGTTGGCATGTCCCGATTGACTCAATGGCCCTGGGTTTGGCAGGAGACTGGAACTCTCACACATAAAGCCTGTGTGCCTTGACACCAGCTATTCACCAGCTGTTGGTTCCTGTACCCCTGCACATTGACTTGGTACCAGTACCCCATTGTATATAACCTCTTTAGTTATTTTGTTACTTTTCTTATTTTAATTTGATTTAATGTATTTTTGAGCAAATATTTTGAGCAAATATTTTCTTACTTTAAAAAACAATCTGCATTGTTGGGTAAGGGTTTGTAAGTAAGCATTTCACGTTAAGGTCTACCTGTTGTATTCAGCGCAGGTGACATAAAATGTGATTTGATTCTATTCAGCGCAGGTGACATAAAATGTGATTTGATTCTATACGAAAGCAGAGTCATTTTTTTATTTTTTTTATTTAACCAGGCAAGTCGGTTAAGAACAAATTCTTATTTTCAATGAGGGCCTAGGAACAGTGGGTTAACTGCCTGTTCAGCGGCAGAACGACAGATTGGTACCTTGTCAGCTCTGGGATTTGAACTTGCAACCTTCCGGTTATTAGTCCAACGCTCTAACCACTAGGCTAGTCATGACAACACCATTACCTCAAGACTTTCCTATGACAGTGTACAGGAAGCTCTCTGCAAAATATTAACAGAGAGTGTGCCACTTATTGGTCTGGAGAAGCTATGGTTCAGCGGCTTTTCCACTTAAGTTTTTATCAGAGATGATTTTATGAGGAGGTAGGGTAAATTAGGACGGTAGCTGTAATTTTTTTATTTAAAGGAGGTCAAATTTGCAGTTGTCAGTCGGCTTTGGTACCACTAGCTTTGCTATGTTATTGTCCAGCATTCAAGTAGGCCTATGTTATTTAAGCTCAAATACATTTGCAGTGCAAAAGGATTGTCATACCCAGCACACAGCCTGTGATATCTTCTGAAAGCTGCTGTGTCCAATGAAACGCCGTCCTTGTGTTTTCAGTCGTGGAAGAGGGACTCCATTTAAAATCTATGCTCATTTAGGGGTCCATACTTACTTGAGTTAAGATATAAACGCTCTCCGTTTGAGGGGACAGAAATCTGTATAATTACATCTTAATCAGGAAAATGAAGTTTATTTATGAATCCGCCCAAGTGAAAATCCTGTGAGGGGGAGAAGCCTTGTTCGACAGTAGATTATTGATTGATATGTGCGATGTTAATGAATGTATGTGAAGTGTAGCAATAAACAAGGGATCCATCTTGCATAGGAACGTGTGTAAAACGAAAGGAGAGTGCAGAAAAAGGTGTCCTCACAGGCTTCTATTTTTTTCTGACATGTCCAGTAACAATGTTTTTCAAACAATATTGCAGTTGATTCACAACGCAACCTGTACTGTAACTTGGTATTGAGAAGATCACTGTAATGCCGTGTTGGTTTTAGCCATTTTCTCGCTGTCCACAGGTCATGAAAGGTCAGCACAGCAAGTGATGTCCCCTTATTTGCATATATAGTTTATGGTTGAATCTTTAACCTATGCTGTTCCTTGAAATAATTATAATTGAAACCAGTCCCGGTTCAAGTTGGTGAGTATCAATGAAAAAGACTTCAGTTTTAGTGAGAGCCAGGGCATTCCCAAAGAGGAGTGCCGAGGCATGCATTGTGGGATACCCTTGCTTGTAATGTGCTTTCTGTCGTGAACCAAAAATGTGTAGGTTATATGAAATCTCCAACAGCTGCAGGCTATACATACTCACACATAGCCATTGGTTTACCGAAAACCATGGTTTGAATATGGAAGTGAGATGGGAAAGTAATTTGCTAGACTTTCCCACAGATATTACACAGGTATTGCATTGGCCTATTTGTTGTCCGTCAAAGAAAAAGGTACCTTTCCTACTCCCCTTGGAATGCCCCTTCTTTTAACGAGGCCTTAGTCAGCAAACCCAGAAGAAGAGTATCAATTTCATTCAATAGCAGCATGGGATGTAATTGGTTTGCGAATGGGTCTCAAGAATGCTTGGTTTTGCATGTTAAGTGTGTATGTTTGGCGTCACGGCCTTGTTAACACCTGAATGGAGGTTGCTGTGTTGTTCAGTGGGCTTCACGCGAGGCTGATTAAACCCTGTGCAGAAACAATCAGCCCAGATGAATGGCTCCCTGCGACGCTTAATTAGCAGACCTCCCCAACGTTTTTGCTCGATAAGCAAAACGCAGCTGTGGAACTCATGTGGAACACGTGGTCGCCAAGCGTCACCAGGTCCCAGATGACTCGTACCCTTTCAGATAACTGCATACCACCCTGCATCTCACTGATGACTTGCCTCCAAATGTAAGCAGGATTAGTGCTGGTCGGTTCCTGAATGGGAGACCAGATGCTGCTGGAAGTGGTGTTGTAGGGCCAGTAGGAGGCAGTCTTTCCTCTGGTCCCAAAAAATAATCTCCCAATGCCCCAGGGCAGTGATTGGGGACATTACCCTGTGTAGGGTGCGGTCTTTCGGATGGGACATTAAATGGGTGTCTTAACTCTCTGTGGTCACTAAAGATCCCATGGCACTTCTCGTAAGAGTAGGGGTGTTAACCCCGGCGTCCTGGCTAAATTCATACCATCATCGTCACCTAATTATCCCCAACTTCCAATTGGCTCATTCATCCCCCCTCCTCTCCCCATGTAACTATTCCCTAGGCCGTTGCTGTAAATAATCCTTTTTTCTTAGTCATCTTATCTGGTAAAATACCCAAACCATGTTGTGCTGGAATATGTCTTTTTGTTTTCACATTGTCCTTTCCAGCACAGTTCCAGCAAAGATGGTGGATGTGTAACCAGTTCAGCCCAGTACCGTTCAGCCCAGTACCGTTCAGCTCAATAGTGTGAACAGAGTAGCCTATAATTGGTTCGATCAGACAAAGTGAGACCTTTTTGAATGACTCCTTTCATAAGAACATTTTAGGTCCACAGGGGTCCTAATGCCACTGTGTTCTCTTGTGTTGAACCTCTGCCATTGTGTCAGTGACCATAAAGGTTAAAGGCGTATGGCACCATGGTGGCTAATTGGCACCGTTGTTCTGGATGAGTAGTTTTGCCTCCCAGTAGGCTTTCACTACATCCCCATCCCTGTATTCCCTTTTGATTAATTGTGTTTTCTGTTTGTTAAGAGCTTAAAGTGAAAATGAATTCACTGCAAAGGTAGGCTGGGAGGTGTGCATGAAGGGGATGAGTTGGGAAAACGAAAGCCTGATGGACTGAAGAAGAAGTGGTCTCTATGCTTGGTCCGGTTATCATTTGCATGACACTCAAATTAAGATTGATTGACAGTGGGAGGGACATGGAGGGATAACAACAAGGTTACATGACATTTCTACTTTTTACATGACCATGTATAAAATACTGCTTTATAGACTTGTAGCATCTCCATGTAGATGAGGAGACAATTATGCAAGAGTACCCCCTCAGACTTGGGTTGATGAAGAGAGGGGGTGATGTGTAGGCAGGTTTTGTATGTAGGAATTTCTATATTGGACTCAAGAGTCTGAAGTGACACTATATATATTGACACAAGTAACTCTTCCCACCTGTCAATGGGAAGGTGTTTCCCTTCTTTTAACACTTCCCAGATCCGGCAGGAAGTAGAATGTCACATTTTCTTGCGGTAGATTGTGTGGCTGGTGTGCTACACTACTGTATCTCTCCTTTTGTTTTGCACTGTGTACGTTTCACATCTTTCAACCAAAAAAAAGTAATTTGAAAATTACTTAGACGTAGTTACGCCCTATAAAAATAATTTCAATAATTGTCACTTTCTACAATGTTTTTTTTGTCCACCAAAATATACCTTTCACACATCATACCACTTTGACGCTGTGACCTTTTGTGGAACGCGTATCCTGCCACGGCTTTGGCCTTTTCCCGCTCTTTTGACCTTTTTTCCCCCAATGTTGAACTTTTCCCAATGTTGACAGTCAGGACGTGTCCTGGCTGTCATGTGTATCATTCCCTGTCATCCAAACACTGTCCCATTCACTGATTTGTATGGATGTCTGTGCTGTTGAGTCAGCCAGAAAAGTAGTAGTAACAGAATTGTTAACAGTGAACACCAGTCCAGTACACTTATACTGTAGTTTTAATTTCTATGCTCTCTGTGTCCTAGTGTAAAGAGAATTAAGGCCAGTAGGTGAAGGAGACTCTATGGCGTCCATCTCAGATTCTCCTTCAGGACGGCGTTTCTCAATGTACAGTGCATTCATAAAGTATTCAGATCCCTTGACTTTTTCTACTGTTTTATGTTAGACATGTTTCTACAATTTAAACAAAATCCTCATCAATCTACACACAATACCCCATAATGACAAAGTGATTTTTGCTCATTTATTAAAAGCAGAAATACCTTACTTAGATTAATATTCAGACCCTTTGCTATGAGACTCGAAATTGAGCTCCGGTGCATCCTGTTTGATTGGTGTCCACCTGTGGTAAATTCAATTGATTGGAAATTATTTGGAAATGCACACACCTGTCTAATTTAAGGTTCCACAGTTGACAGTGCATGCAAAAACCAAGCCATGTGGTCGAAGGAATTGTCCGTAGAGCTCCAAGACAGGATTGTGTCGACACAGATCTGGGGAAGGGTACCCAAAAATGTCTGCAGCATTTAAGGTCCCTAAGAACACAGTGGCCTCCATCATTCTTAAATGGAAGAAGATTAGAACCACCAAGACTCTTCATAGTGCTGCCTGCCCGGCCAAACTGAGCAATCGGGGAGAAGGGTCAGGGAGGTGACCAAGAACCGGATGGTCACTGACAGAGCTCTAGCGTTCCTCTGTGGAGATGGTTATCCTTCTGGAAGGTTCTCCCATCTCTGCAGCACTACACCACTACACCAGCAATAACATCTGCTAAACACATGTATGTGACCAATAAAATATGATTTGAGTGGCCAGACAGAAGTGCCTTTTACTGAGAAGTGACATCAAAGCCCACTTGGAGTTTCCTAAAGGCAACTAAAGGACTGTCAGACCATGAGAAACAAGATTCTCTGGTCTGATGAAACCAAGATTAAAGTCTTTGACCTGAATGCCAAGCATCACGTCTGTAGGAAACCTGGCACCATCCCTATGGTGAAGCATGGTGGTGGCAGCATGCTGTGGGGATGTTTTTCAGCGGCAGGGACTGGGACACTTGTCAGGATCGAGGCAAAGATGAACAGAGCAAAGTACAGAGAGAACCTTGATGAAAACCTTTGCCCCAGTTTGAGGTCTTGAGCGCTCTGGAGAAGATTCACCTTCCAACAGGACAATGACACTAAGCACACAGCCAAGACAACTCCGGAGTGGCTTCGGGACAAGTCTCAATGTCCTTGAGTGGCCCAGCCAGAGCCCGGACTTGAACCTGATCGAACATCTCTGGAGAGACTGAAAATAGCTTTGCAGCGACACTCCCCATTCAACCTGACAGAGCTTGAGAGGATCTGCAGAGAATGGGAGAAACTCCCCAAATACAGGTGTTCCAAGCTTGTAGTGTCACACCCGAGAAGACTCCAGGCTGTAATCGCTGTCAAAGGTGCTTCAGCAAAGCACTGAGTAAAGGGTCTGAATACTTATGTAAATGTAATATTTCTGTTTTTAAATTCTTTATAAACTAGCATAAACCTGTTTTTGCTTTGTCAATATGGGGTGTTGTGTGTAGACTGATGAGGGGGAAAAAACAATTGAATCAATTTTAGAATAAGGCTGTAACTTAACAAAATATGGAAGTCAAGGAGTCTGAATACTTTCCAAATGCACTATATGTGTTTGATTCCAGCACTAGCCCACCTGATTCAACTAGTCAATTCAGCCGTTGATTCATTGAATCAGGTGTGCTGATGAGTGGTGGAATGGAACAAATATGTGCAATGTTTGGGGGTCCCTGAGGACCAGGTCTGGAAACACTGTCTTCATGTGACTATATATCCTTCACCTGTGCTACTCACTAATGATAATACAGGGCTATGTCCTTGTTGTCTTTAACCACAGCCCTCTCCCTCTCATATGAGCATGTTTATGCACTGGAACAGATTGCTATTCTGCCCCTTGAGATATTTCCTCATCATTGTCCTTTATGGCAGCATCAGCTGACCATGATGAGAACTACAGTTTGCCTTCTGCCGTAGGGCACCTTTGTGTGGTGGTGGCCAGACCTCAAATATTTTCTGTTTGTGGTGTCAGCCCACAGAAGGCATCGGAAACGAGCAAGATGTTTTCTTTGTAGCTCCCTTCTCTCTTCCTGTAACCTATTTTCACCTGGCCCTGTATAGTGGGATCTTGTGTTGTCCTTTTGTGTGTGACTGTATAGCAGTGAAGGATCAGAGGAGGAAGGGGAGGAACATCCTCCTCAGTGAATTTAATACACATTTAAATGGTAAAACATTTTAAAGTTCTAATTTTTAGATAACGATAATAAATAATATATATAATAATAATAATAATAATATAATAATAATAATATAATAATAATATATGCCATTTAGCAGACGCTTTTATCCAAAGCGACTTACAGTCATGTGTGCATACATTCTACGTATGGGTGGTCCCGGGGATCGAACCCACTACCCTGGCGTTACAAGCGCCATGCTCTACCAACTGAGCTACATATAATTACATGTCAACAAATAATTGATTAAAACACATTATTTGCAATGAAGGTCTACAGTAGCCTCAACAGCACTCTGTAGGGTAGCACCATGGTGTAGCTGGAGGACTGCAAGCTTCCCTCCTCTAAGTACATTGACTTCAACACAAAACCTAGGAGGAATATGTATCTCATCCCCATCCATAGACTTGCACAGTAATTATGACAACTTCCAGAGGATGTCCTCCAACCTATCAGTGCTCTTGCAGCATGAACTGACATGTTGTCCTCCCAATCAAAGGATCAGAGAATTAATCTAGTCCTGAAAGCATAGATACAGCTAGCTAGCACTGCACGGTATAAATTGTGGTGAGGTAGTTGACTCAGAGAAAGACAATAGGAGAACAGTTTTGAACAAATTATTTTCTTCCAAAATAAAGAAGCTAGAGATTTTTTTTCTTCTGTTTGACACTGTTTTACTCACTTAGCTAGCAAATGCAGCTAGCTAGTTTAGCACACTGAAACACCCTATTCAAACAGAGGGATGCTATGTTAGCTAACTCGCTATAACTTTCCAACACAATACTGGAACTCTTCCAAGTCGAGGTAAGCTTTTGGTATTACTAAATAATTGCCACCGGGCCCCCGTTGTAACGGCTTACTGTACACTACCTTTACTGCAGGATTGTAAAGGGTTTACTAACGTGTTAGTTCTATTACGTTACTTTAGCTAATATGGTGGAAATGATGTAGGCTGTGTGTTGCGGTTTGGCTTGGACAGGTCTTTTCGTCTGGTCAAATACAGATGATTTATTGTGCATTGAAGTACTCAAGTGAAGGGAGAATTTGAGAGGAGAGATGTGAGACAGAATACAATGTGGCTGCTATGAAAGTGAACTGTGTGATCAGGGGTCTATTCTTTCTGCCAATTCTGTTGAAAACGTTTCTTTAAATGGAAGCCAACCGCACAAAATGGGGATAAATATACCTGAATTTGTTCAATAGAAACTCTTGTTTGCAACTAATGATTACACCCTATATCAGCTAGATGCAGGCAAGAGAGTGCATGGCATTATTGAATGTCACTGTCTGTCCAGTTCCCTACTCGGGGTCCGTGGCACGTCACCGACACTCATTTAATGTGAGCGGTTTAGAGACGCACTCTCAGGGCTACCAATCCTGTCTTTGAGCAGTCCCAGAGATCCCAATATTTTCAAACATGTTTGATTTTATCGGAACAAAATCTGCAATGCTCTTGTAGTGTGAGATGTGCAATGACAAGTTTTTGGAGAATGGCGATCAGCAATAGCCAATGAGAGCTCATCAAAGAAGCCTGTGAGAGGTTGTTTCGCATCACCCAGAATTTGTAGACTCTCGAGCAGGAGCCATGACTATTAGTATGTGTTTATACTTGCCTTTAACCAAAGCGTCTAATCAATCTAATCACATCATTGTTTTTTCGCAAGACAGCATGGTGGTATGGAGAATCTTCATGACCAAGTGAAGAATCTTGTAGTGTGTGACAACCCATCTGTGCCAGATCGTTGAGCGTGCGCACCACTACGTTGGCAAGACAAAAACATACAGGAAATACGGTCACTTAATGTGAGAGGCTCAACGACGTTAGGATTTTGAAAGTTGTGTAGTGTGCATCCGGCATAAGAGTATCAGTTATGTGATTCAAGGGGTCAGGGTTCACAGGGTTTAATGTAGAAAACCTGCCTGTATGTCTGTTTGGTGTGATGTGTTTCTTGTGCCTTTTTGTGTGCGTCTATAGGCATGTGTTGATGTATTCACTGAAGACATCGATACCCTCACTGCCCCATTTTATAAATCTCACTGTTACCTCCGTCTCTCCAGATGGCCTATGTTCCAGCATTTTTTCCTATTGAATTTTTTTTGTTTAAACAACGTATGCCCCACCCTGTGGTCTGAAGTTCCGCAATGATCCCTTTTTGTCAAGATGCCAGGTTTAGAATCAGCGTCTTGCAAGAAGTAGCTTTTCCTCTTTCTGCCCTGAAAGCACAGGGGCTTCATTGCCCCCCCCTCCCCACTCCTCTCTCTCTCCCTCCCAACCTCACTCTTTCTCTCTCACTGTCTTCGTGTGACGTCCTGACCACTAACGGCTACATATTAAGAGATAATTCCATACCCTGAGGTTACAAACCGGCTTCGACTGGCTCGCTCGCATTTTGACTGCGCTGAGTACTCTGGGTAATAAAAAAATAAAAGTGAACAGAATTGTAACTCTGCTTTTAAAGGAACAGGACACTAATTTATGCAAACGGTGACAAAGTTTGGGTGTTGGGTCTGAGAAACGCAACAGCCACATCAGAAATACATATGGTGGCTTTAGTAGGCTACAGAGGTTCAACGCAGTTTGGTAATCGTGGGGGTAACCACACATTCTCAATGAACGAAACTCTATTCATTAGAGTAGACTTGTTTTCATGCTAAACCAATGACTTGGGATGGGTTCTGACTCAATGCCCTTTGTTCTACCCTTGCCTCTCCAATTCCTCCGTGAAGAGGCAGAGTACCTCGAATAGCAGTGTCACTAGTCAATGTTATGCAGTTACGTTACTGTAACGTAGGTCAGTGAGAATCCGGTGTCAGTGAAAATCAGAATTAGTTCATGTGTATGCTGCCTAATGTATACGCCACAGTACTGTTTGTCGGCATGCATGTGTATGGCTCACTTAAAGTGAAAGGGTTCCATGGTTGACATATGCACACCAAAATCAGCATCTATGAAAACACAACGTCATGTCCATATGACCCACACTCCGAAATGGAACCTATTTGTCTGAATACAGTGTCTTCAGAAAGTGTTCACACCCCTTGAATTTTTCCACATTATGTTGTGTTACAGCCTGAATTTTCAAATGTATTAAATATATAATGTTTCTGTCATTGGTCTACACAAAATACCCCATAATGTCAAAGTGAAGTTATGTTTTTTAAATTTGTTACAAATTAATAACAAATGTAACGCAAAAATGTATTGAGTCTAGGTATTCAACCCCTTTTGTTATGGTAGCCTAAATAATTTCAGGAGTAAACATAAATTGCATGGACTCTGTGTGTAATAATAGTGTTTAACCAGATTTATGATTGACTAACTCATCTCTGTACCCCACACATGCAATTATCTGTACGGTCCCTCAGTCGAGCGGTACATTTCAACCACAAAGACCCAGGAAAGTTTTCCTATGTATTTTTATTTAACCTTTTTATTTAATGAGGCAAGTCAGTAAGAAACAATTCTTATTTACAATGACAGCTTACCAGAAGGCCTCCTGCTGGGATTAAAAATACAAAAAATAATAAAATATAAATATAGGACAAAACGCACATCACGACAAAAGAACACTACATAAAGAGACCTAAGACGACAACACAGCATGGCAGCAACACATGACTACCCATCATGGTAGCAACATGACAACAACATGGTAGCAACATGGTAGCAACATGACAACAACATGGTAGCAACACAACATGGTCCAAACAAGATTGGGCACAGACAACAGCACAAAGGGCAAGGTAGAGACAACAATACATCACGCGAAGCATCCACAACTGTCAGTAAGAGTGTCCATGGTTGAGTCTTTGAATGAAGAGATTGAGATAAAACTCTCCAGTTTGAGTGTTTGTTGCAGCTCGTTCCAGTCGCTAGCTGCAGTGAACTGAAAGACGAGCGACCCAGGGATGTGTGTGCTTTGGGGACCTTTAACAGAATGTGACTGGCAGAACGGGTGTTGAATGGGGACTGCAGTAGATATCTCAGATAGGAGCGAGTGAGGCCTAAGAGGGTTTTATAAATAAGCATCAACCAGTGGGTCTTGCGACAGGTATACAGCGATGACCAGTTTACAGAGGAGTATAGAGTGCAGTGATGTGTCCTATAAGGAGCATTGGTGGCAAATCTGATAGCCGAATGGTAATGAACATCTAGCCGCTCGAGAGCATCCTTACCTGCCGATCTATAAATGATGTCTCCGTAATCTAGCATGGGTAGAATCGTCATCTGAATCAGGGTTAGTTTGGCAGCTGGGGTGAAAGAGGAGCGGTTACGATAAAGGAAACCAAGTCTAGATTTAACTTTAGCTTTGATATGTGCTGAGAGAAGGACAATGTACTGTCTAGCCATACTCCCAAGTACTTGTATGAGGTGACAACCTCAAGCTCTAAACCCTCAGAGGTAGTAATCACACCTGTGGGGAGAGGGGCATTTTTCTTACCAAACCCCACAACCTTGTTCTGAACATCTCCAAAACAAAGGTAAAGGGTAGCGAGAGCTTGTTGAACACTAAGAAAGCTTTGTTGTGGAGCATTTAACACAGCTGGGCCCTCCCCAGAATGAGTATAAGACTGTATCATCTGTATATAATTGGATGTGAGAGCTTCCTACTGCCTGAGCTATGTTGTTGATGTAAATTGAGAGTGGAGTCAAGGATTGAGCCTTGGTGTACTCCCTTGGTGACAGGCAGTGGCTGAGACAGCAGATTTTCTGACAATATACACGGCACTGTTTTTTGGGGTGTCAAGTTTCAGGAGCTCCTTTAGCACTTCTGACTCAGTGACTGCCTGCAGGGAGAAACTTTGTAGCGGGGCAGAGGGAAAAGAGGGGAGAAGCATCGGGGATAGTCGCATTAGGAGTGGGAGATGAGGAAATGTTGGACAAGCAAGGAGGCATGGCTGAGTCAAATAGGAATCCTGACTTCATGAAGTGGTGATTAGAGCTCAGCCATGTGCTTCTTGTCAGTAACAACCAGATCAACTTTAAGGGACATGAGCAGCTGTGAACAGGAGGGTTTATTCTCCAGGTCTTTAACCATTTTCCAGAACGGTTAAAGTTCTCTCTCTTGGGTTTAGACTCACAGAGAGAGAACTGCTCCTTAAAGTAACTAACTCTGGCCTTCCGGATAGCCTGAGTGCACTTATATCTCATTTGCCTGAAAGAAAGCCAGTCAGCCTGAGTATGCGTGTTCCAAGCCTTTCGCCAAATGAAATTCTTGAGGTGGAGTAACTCTGCAAAATCACGGTCAAACCAGGGGCTGAACCTATTTTTATTTTTTATTCTCATTTTCTTTATGGGGGCTTGTTTGTTAACAATATCACTGAAAATGTCAAAAAAGAAGGTCCAAGTGTTTGACAGAGGGGATCAAGCTGATTCTATACCATTTTACAGAGGCCAGTTCATGAAGGAAGGCTTACTCATTAAAGTTTTTTAGCAATCGTCTATGACAAATCAGGACAGGTTGTTTCGCTGAGCAGCCATTACAAACACAGGCTGTAAAAGAGGGATCACTAAGGTATCAGTCTGGTGTTTTCTGTAATGACCTATCAGGATTATTTGTGAGGATAACATCAAGAAGAGTAGCCTTTCCTGGGTGTTTGGAGTCATACCTTGTGGGATTGGTAATAATCTGAGGAAGATTTACAGAGTCCCATTGCTTTAGGACTAGGTTTTAAGCAATGCATTGCAAAGAGGTGCACCTATTGGTAGATGAGTAAATGTATAAAAAACAGACATTGAATATCATTGAGCATGGTGAAGTTGTTAATTACACTTTGGATGGTGTATCATTACACCCAGTCATTACAAAGATACAGGCATCCTTCCTAACCAATGCCAGAGAGGAAGGAAACTGCTCAGGGATTTAATTAGGAGGCCAATAGTGACTTTAAAACCATTACAGAGTTTAATGGCTGTGATAACTGAAGATGGATCAACACCATTGTAGTTACTCTACAATACTAACCTAATTGACAGTGTGAAAAGAAGGAAACCTGTACAGAATACAAATATTACAAAACATGTACCTGTTTGCAACAAGGCACTAAAGTAATCCTGCAAAAAATGTGGCAAAGCAATTCACTTTGTCCTGAATAGAATGTGTTATGTTTGGGGCAAATCAAATACAACACATTACGGAGTACCACTCTCCCATATTTTCAAGCATATTGGTGGCTGCATCATGTTATGGGTATGCTTGTAATCATTAATGACTGGAGAGTTTTTCAGGATAAAAAAATTAACGGAATGGAGCTAAGCACAGGCAAAATCCTAGAGGAAAGCCTGATTCAGTCTGCTTTCCAACAGACACTGGGAGATGAATTTACCTCTTCAGCAAGACTATAACCTAAAATACAAGGCCAAACCTACACTGGAGTTCCTTACCAAGAAGACAGTGAATGTTCCTGAGTGGCCTAGATGCAGTTTTGAATTAAATCTACTTGAAAATCTATGGCGAGACCTTAAAAATGGTTGTCTAGCAATGATCAACAACCAATTTGTCAGAGCTTCAAGAATTCTTCAAAAAATAATGGGCAAATGTTGCACAATCCAGGTGTGGAAAGCTTTGAGACTTACCCAGAAAGACTCACGGCTATAATCACTGCCAAAGATGCTTCTACAAAGTATTGACTAGGGTGTAAATACTTTTGTAAATGAGATATTTCTGTATTTTCAATAGATTTGCAAAAATTTCTAAAACCATGTTTTCACTTTATCATTATGGGGTATTATGTGTAGATGGGTGAGGGGAGAACATCTATTTAATCTATTTTGAATTGAGGCTGTAACACAACAAAAGGTGGAATCATTCATACCCCTTGACTTATTTCTGAAGGCACTGTAGGCCGGAAAACAGCGTGATGTTTCAGTGGAGACCGCTATGGAGTTTTAAAATATATATTATTCTTCAAAAAACGAATTTGACATTAAATCATTTTGAATAAAATGTATTAACACTTTGAAATTGTCAGTTTAATATTCACTCCTCGGTACCCAGTCATTTCTTTCCTGGTTTTCCTGGAAGGGCTGAATAAAATATATGTTCTATTGAAATGAATGTAGTGATTTCCCATTCAGGTTCAATGTAGAGAAGTTACTGGAGCTGAAGGTAGAGTAACCAATGTCATCACGATCCCAGGATATACAAAACGTTTGTCCAACATGTTGGTTGTATTGTGGAATATGGTGCTTAGGGTAACACTATGAATATCCCACACCTGTCTTTGAGATGACACATTTTGTTAATGGGCATTCTTCCCATCTGATCTTTGTGGCCATGGATTGTCATTTCTGCTTTTCCAAAATGGAATAATGGAAACTAGCCTATTTAATAGGGCCTCTGAGCTAGTGTATGCTCATCTTATGGAAGGGGAAAAAACACATTGTTTAGTGTCCTTTCAATAGGCATACAGATTGTCTGTCTGTATTTTGGCCTGACCTGCATTGCCTTCTTTATAACGTGTGCTCCAGCAGTGGATAACTGGTTCTGTGGGAACCATGACCCATTGAGTTCTGGACCCATTTGTTCTCTGCTAGGTAACCTAAACTCATTGGGTCCTGGACCCATTTAGTGTGTGATTGGTAACCATGGCCCATTGGGTTCTCATCTGTTACCGTCCGTAGTCTAGTAGTCTCCAAACACCCAGACTGTGAGGCAGACTTTTTTGAAGGAAATCCTGTGTTGTGTTCATTTGGCACCAACTGGAAGAAAACTGACTTAACTGAAAGGAAGGGACTACATGGATGTTTTACATTGCAAAAAATATTTCCAACCTATATTTTAAAACTGATGAACACAGCCATGGTTGAGGATTCATTCCTCTTCCAGATAGTGTTGCTGCTTACCATAGATGGTCCATCAAGGCCACTGTTGAGCTCCGCCATGTCAGTCAGCTACCTCGGGGCTCACGTTTGGCTCTTTGTCTCCCAACTTCACACCCCCACACACTTCCTCCCCTTTGCCCCCTGCCGCTACCGCTGCCCAGCCCCACCTCCCCACCCTCTTCACCACCACTACCACCCTCCTCCCTAGCCACCCCTCCCTCGGGCGACAGTGTAACAGGAATTGATTAGTGGCATGGCTTGAAAATAGAAGGGGGTCGGTTGTCGTGGCAACTACCACAATGAGCGGTTGTCTTGTTTAATGAAGACCAGAGGTGTGTTTAAGTGTTGTGCCTGAGCAGGGGTGGTGGGAACGGGAGGTGTGTATCGATGCGGGAGGCGAGACGCGTACATTTGGTGTTTAGTATCTTTGTTTGTTCTGTAGATGGCTCGTATTTTATGTTGGTGTGCAGGTGTGCACATATGTGTTTATGTGTGTATGTGTGTATGTGTGTTTGTTTATTTGGAAGCCCACCTCTCCATGACATTTTTATGTGGATGTTGTTGCTTCTGATATGTGAGACTGATTTTCTCTGTCAGTCTAGCTCTTGATAGGCTTACTCAACCTGAGGGTATATAAACAAGAACCACCAATATGAAATATGTTGACAGACTTACAGCATCTTCTCACAATTGCAGTGCTTACTATTGGCTTCAATCCCACATCTTGTTATCCATAACTCCTGAGCAGTTCAAGCCAACCAATTACAACTCTGTGGCCATGGGCGCCATCCGCCTAATTGGCCTCATTAGTGTCAGAAACTAACCGTATGCAAATTCTGGTCATATTCCCAGCAGCCCCCAGATCTGAGTAATATATGGCAGGGCTGCCAGTGTGTGGGTTGATCAGGATGTAGGTCCAATTAATACATTAACCAATGAGCTTAACCGCGGCGCTCCTGCCCAGACCTTCCATTGGCTTTTCGAAGCTGCTGTGCAGTTTTTTTTGTTTAGTTTTCTCCTGTTCCCAGACATATCTTCATCAGCACAACAATTGTGATACAGTTGGCCTCAAATTCCCTTCCAACAACAAACATTGTCGTTGTAGAATACCAATAAGTATTTTAGTAGTTTGCTAGCAGTTTGTTGATTTCATGGCAACTAAATCACCCAATAATGTGACACAAAACTAGCTACCAGTGATGAGAACCTTCATTGGACATAAATGGGCTCATGTCACTGCTCTGTCCGAGGCTGTATTAACATTTGTTATCTTAATGTATGCTAAAAGAGCATAATAAATGTGATCTATGGACTGCCACTTCTTGTCCAACTAATGTGACCTTTACCTGTGATCTGTATGTGCCATACCTACAGCACAGACAGTTCTTCCAGAAAATATGTATTTTAAATGTGTAGATTTTGTGTTGATGGATTGTATTATTTATTTGTAAATGGTTTCACATAAGTCGGCATTAGCTGCTATTTATTGCATGTAATGTCGCCTTATTGAAATTCTAGCTTGTAGCTCAGAATCAATTTATCCACTACCATTACCAGTTGTGTTTTTCTTTGTAGTTTCACAACGATTAGCGCAAAAAGCCAAGCTAACAGTATACCTCCCAGCAACTCTTAAAGCTAAACGGTGCATTGTTCCAAGTCCCTGCCTTGCCTTAGTGTTCCAGTGAATTTGTTGGTGACTGATAAAATGGGGTTGTCTAGATCTCTTCTACATTTGCTGGAAGTTTGGGATTTAGACGCTCTCTCTGTATGCTCCCACAACTGTCTTTCTGCCGACAACATTTGTCGATTCCGTAGTGTAATCTTTTCTATAATAATAATAATAATAATATATGCCATTTAGCAGACGCTTTTATCCAAAGCGACTTACAGTCATGTGTGCATACATTCTACGTATGGGTGGTCCCGGGGATCGAACCCACTACCCTGGCGTTACAAGCGCCATGCTCTACCAACTGAGCTACACTTTGCATACAACTGCATCAAGAGATTCATTCCAATCAGAAGACCAATGCCAATCATAGTATTGATTTCTATAAACTAGATTACCTTTTTGTTTTATGAACTCCTCGATCAATGTTGATTTTTGGGTCACCAATCCTGGAAACCAATACAAGGTTAGATAATTACGAACAAGGAATGGGTTTCGGGCTCTTGTAGGAAAGCTCTGTAGAAACCAAGCTTTGTCCTCAAATGAAGCACTGGAACTCTACATCTCTGGCATTTTGGCGCTGCGAACCGTAAGCTCAAGTTCCCCAATAATGCATTTCCCTTAACTATAAGCACTATAAAAGCAAGAAGGATGGATGGATCATCTGCAAATGCTATTAAACCGAAGAGATTTTGAGTGAAATGGAGGGAAAGGCAGAAATAGGACTTCTGCAACCCCAGCGTTTCTGACCCTTTATGGTGTTTTGTCACCTGTGATCGTCTCCTGTGGAGTTACGAGGCACAGGAATGGCTGCAGTATGAGATCATGAAGCCAGTGTCTGCTGCTGAAGTAATATTTCTGCTTTATGTGCCCTTGGGGATGTCGCACTCTCATCTAGTGCGTTGTCGCCTGTGAAAGCGAGTTCACTGTGTCTCGGCTCTGCTTTGCGGAACCCCATAGGACTGCTATCCTAATCACAAAGGATTGGCTGTTTGTCGTGCTGACCTTCAACCCTGAGCAGGGCAGCTAAACCATTTTAAATCTGGACTTTGTCTCCATTGTGCTGGAATGCAGGTTCTGCCGCCGATTTTGAAAATCATAAATATCCCTCAGAAGTTCGGAGCATACAGCTACACTAATGAAAATAGGCCCTTATCTGATCCCTTGATACTAGGGTCGTAAACAGCTTGTGGAATTCAGAGGTACTCAAAATCTGAGGATACGTGAGGGATACTCGTGGGTCACGGCCAATTTTAAAAACACCAGTCGCGTGTAGGAAGCATTTTTCAGCAACGGAAATCTGTTAAGTGATATGACCTACACATGATGTCAGGTGTCATTATTCCAATAGCATTATTGCAATGTTCAGCTGGTTAGTAAATGTTCACCAGTTTGAGAAAGCTTCATCGGATGTCTTTCAGAAATCCATTAATCACAATGGAGAGCCAGTATTTCTACGTTCCTTGTTATCCCTCATACAGTTTTATATTTATCTGTGGCACAAGCACAACAACCTATGGCTACCCTGCTTTGGAACTAGGAATGTGAAACTGGAGATTGGTCAGCCATCAATGGCCATGGGCACTGAGCTCAAATTTGAAAGATTTCTGCCCTATAGCCTCAGAAACTGACTCAACGCTTCTCTTTTCACTTCACAGTAGTGCTGAGTGATTAGTGCTATTTCAAGTCAGTTCGGTTTCCATTTGATTATTAAAAGATAATCACGGTTTTCACTTTTGATTATTTGGGTGTGCATGTGCATGATTGTAGTGACGGCCCATTGCTGCTTATCACTTATTAACCATCATTTATTCACATGACTTTAATAAACTATTTCAGTTGTTGTGTTTGTTCGTTTTATTTGATGACTAATTTGATTCCAAGTCATCATCATTTCTATAGAGCTGCTGCCTATGCTGTCTGACAATCACTGTTTTGTTGTTCTTTTAAGTACAGTGCCTGCGTAAAGTATTCAGACCCCTTCACTTTTTCCCAATTTTGTTACGTTACAGCCTTTATTCTAAAGTTGATTAAATTGTTTTTCCTTTCCTCGAAAGTGAGCTCCGTTGCATCCTGTGTCCACTGACCATCCTTGAGATGTTTCTACAACTTGATTGGAGTCCACCTGTGGCAAATTCAATTGATTTGGAAAGGCACACACCTGTCTATATAAGGTCCCACAGTTTACAGCGCAAAATCAAGCCATGAGGTCGAAGAAATTGTCAGTAGAGCCCCGAGACAGAATTGTGTCGGCACAGATCTGGGGAAGGCTACCAAAAAAATACTGCAGCATTGGAAGATCTCCAAGAACACAGTGGTCTCTATCATTCTTAAATGGAAGAAGTTTGGAACCACCTAGACTCTTCCTAGTGCTGGCCGCCCGGCCAAACTGAGTAATCGGGGGAGAAGGGCCTTGGTCAGAAAGGCGACCAAGAACTCGATGGTCACTTTGGGTGAGCTCCAGAGGTCCTCTGGAGATGTGAGAACCTTCCAGAAGGACAACCATCTCTGCAGCACTCCACCAATCAGGCATTTAGGGTAGAGTGGCCAGATGGAAGCCACTCCTCAGTAAATGGCACATGACAGCCTGCTTGGAGTTTGCCAAAAGGCACCTAAAGGCTTCCCAGACCATGAGAAACAAGATTCTCTGGTCTGATGAAATCAAGATGGAACTCTTTGGCCTGAATACCAAGTGTCACATCTGAAGGAAACATGGCACCATCCCTATAGTGAAGCATGGTGGTGGCAGCATCATACTGTGATAGTGTTTTTCAGTGACATGAACTGGGAGACTAGTCGGGATTGAGGGAATGATGAACGGAGCAAAGTAAAGAGAGATCCTTGATGAAAACCTGCTCAGGACCTCAGACTGGGGCGAAGGTTCACCTTCCAACAGGACTACGACCATGAGCATGCAACAAAGACAACGCAGGAGTGGCTATGGGACAAGTCTCGGAATGTCCTTGAGTGGCCCAGCCAGAGCCCAGACTTGAACCTGATCTAACATCTCCGGAGACACCTGAAAATTGCTGTGCAGCACCACTCCCCATCCAACCTGACAGAGCTTGAGAGGATCTGCAAAAAAAGAATGGGATAAACTCTCCAAATACAAGCATGTGCCAAGCATGTAGTGTCATACCCAAGAAGACTCTAGGATGTAATCACTGTGAAAAGTGCTTCAACAAAGTACTGAGTAAAGGATCTGAATACTTATGTCAATGTGATATTTCCTGTTTGTTTTTTTAAATAAATGACCAAAAACCTGTTTTCTTTGTCATTATGGGGTAATGTGTGTAGATTGAAGAGAGAAAAAAACAATTCAATCAATTTGAGAATAATTTAACGAAATGTGGAAAAAGTCAAGGGGTCTGAATACTTTCATGAATGCTCTATACCAACTATCAATCACTTCGATCATGTGAAGCAACAGCTGCTCTCTATATCCCCTCACAATCACACATTCTTCTGTCTCTTCAGTAGCAGGCATAAAAGAAACACAGACCAGACAAATAGATGCACAATGGATTATGGTAATTGCAGTTAATTACCACGTTTTGTGCGCTAAACTATGTAGAATATTGGCCACATCTCCCTACTACATTGCACAGTTCAGTCTGGATCTAATGTATCAACAAAAAATAACATTGTGAGCATTGAAATCTCATAAAATAAACAAACAAAATGGAGTTCAAATAATTTAACCAATTTAGGTCAAGTTAATTTTATAAAAATAACCGAAATGTTGGTTAATCACTCAGCATTACTTCACAGACCATTACAAATAGGCACCTATACCTCAACCGCATGAACTTGGCCTTGGGAGAAATGCCATGAAACGCTGTAATACAACTTTGATTTGAAGTCTGGATTATGCAAGCGAGTTAATAAATTAGACTCCTCTGATTTCAGCATATGTACATAGTAGTGCCTCCAAACCACATAAAAGGCCAAGTGGGTATAGCAGGACTGGATCATGCGTTTCCAAAAAAAGATCCCCGAGCCCAGCAGCCACCCGCATCCCCAGACACTTGCAATGCTCACCCTGTCTGACCCTGTGACCCGGCTTTAACAACTCCCAACTGGGTCACAGCCCACAGCCTTGTGATTCCATACCACAAATTCCATACATTACTTAGAGGTGTAACCGGTCGTTACGGTCGTGAGGATAACTGTTATGATACTGATAATGACAAATATATGCATTTCACAAGGGTAAGTGTTCACTTGGGTTACGGCGACGGCGGCCATTTTGTATGCCCGTAACGCTCGCTTGGCATCCGATGCGGTGAAGAGGAAAATGATTAATTGAGCCAATTGAGCTGGTGGGTGATCAGACGAGCTGGATGGGTAGAGCCAGAGATTTTTGGGAGTTTGGCCAGGATCACAGGATGGAGATGAGGGGGCGGGGTGGTGATGGCAAACACCCTCCCTGCGCCTCTGTGATAAGCGCCCCCCCACCATCAGACAAAACTAATTGTTTCAAAAAATGAAATTTGAAAAAGAGGAAGATCTCATAGTCTTGTGTGAAGTTGAGTCAGAAGGAGGTGAAGAATTTCCCCTCAGTCTCTCTTTCTCTCTCTCTCTCACCCTGGGTAAAAGATGTGGTGCCACCAGCGTGTTTGGGATGGTGAGGTGCAGGAGTTTCATCAGCCAAATGAATTGTCATGATACAGATCATGCGTGAAATGAGCTGCAGATTCCACCGTGTGGTTGCAAATGGTCTTATTACTATTGTACCCCACCATCTGGCATTTGTCCTGTTTGGTCAACTCTCCAAACCAGTTATGCCAAGCAGCATTGGTAGACCGATTGTGCAGACATATTAACGTTAAGGTGTCTGGATGTGGTGGATTTTTCGCCCCCCCCCCAAAAAAAGAGGCGGACATTTTGGCGTGTGTGCATGCTCTGATCTGATCGACAGGCAGCAGTGGCGTGCGCATAAAGAAAATGGTGTGTGTCGGTGGGGGGATGGGCGATGGGGGGAATTAAGGGTTGGCATTATGTCAGGGTAGCGTGTCAGAGCGCTCATCTTTTTTTCTGCTCAATCTTCCTCTATCCGCCTACCCATACCCTACCTCTCTTACACACACACACACACACACACACACACGCTTTTTTTTAGATAAGGGTAGTGTAATGAAAATGCATTCCTAAAAATAGAAAAAAGCCAGTTGTGTGGGTCAGTACCTTCAGTACCTTCGAGGGGCCCCCAGAAAGTAAGTATGTGTGTTTATTTTTACAACTACGGGGAGAGGGGAAAAATGTGTACTTTTTTGGGGGGGTAGGGTGCAGGAGAAGGGAGGGGTCGCTTATGCACACTTCTTTGTGGTGTGGCACAGCTGTAGTAGAATGCCGAGGGGGAGGGTGGATGAGGGGGGTTACAAAAGAGTGCCTTATGTTGGCATGGCCTGTTAATTCCCTGTGTGCTGAATTTTTGGGGTAGGAGGCCCCTCTTGCCCCCCGTCTCCTCACTGTCAATGTGGTCCGACTATGCTACTTGTAACAACGTGTGTGTGTGTGTGTGTGTGTGTGTGTGTGTGTGTGTGTGTGTGTGTGTGTGTGTGTGTGTGTGTGTGTGTGTGTGTGTGTGTGTGTGTGTGTGTGTGTGTGTGTGTGTGTGTGTGTGTGTGTGTGTGTGTGTGTGTGTGTGTGTGTGTGTGTGTGTGTGTGCATTGCTGTGGAATCCCTCTGGATCAATGGCGACGTGAGGTGAGGAACTCTATACAGAGAGAAGGGTGGGGGTTAAAGGAAAAATTGTGATTTGGGGTAAAGGGGATGATGTTCTTTTCTCAAATTGTCTCTCCTCCCTCTCTCGCTCTCCCTCTCGTACAGTCTCTTTCTTTCTTTTCGATTCCCTTAGCTGCTGCTGCATTGGCTGGCAAAGTGCCCAAAGCTGTGAGTCTGGCATGGAGTGCGCGTGTGCAGGGGGAGCTGGGGGGGGCGTGGCAGAGGTTGAGCGCAGGGGTGTTCGTTTTAGGCGGAAGGATAAGGGGGAGAGGGTTGTTGGGGAGAAAGAGTCTGGTTTGTGTAGCAGCTGACTGAAACAGTCATTATATTATGTAAAGGCAGACGGGGGCACTGTGGGGGGGGGGGACTGACGTGCACCACAGTAGCCACTCTGATTGGCTCGGGTCAGTGCCATTGTTGGCCATGCACGTGCTTGTGCTTTATTTTTTCCCTTCTTCCTCTTTCTCTTATTAGAGGTGGGTGGCTTGGCATGGAGGTTGCAAGGGTGTTTATTTATTTTTTTACGCGAAATGGAGACTGTGATTCGCATCATGCCTTTGAGGCATCCAAAATGAAACGAGGTGAATGTGCACTTGCATTGCCCTGACATTCCCTGAGTCCCTATTATTGAGGAGGGGATAGTAGGTTATCATTAAAGATTCCACTTTCTTTTAAGGAACTGCTTCAGATCTGGAGATGATAATATTGAGATGGAACAGAATGACAGGCTGAATGGATTTAATGGTGCCAGACAGAAGGATAATATAATGCTATAGATGAGGGGGAATGATAAAACGACACCACAAGGAATAATCCGCTATCAGGGAAGTGATAAAGTGATTAAAAGGGGCCAATTAAATCTCTATTTGAATTCCAATTGAGGAGTCTCTCGTTACATGACATTTTTGTAGAGTTAGATGTTGTGCCCTTGGGATTAATTAGTGATGGTTCCTGTACAATGCTGCAAGTGAACTACTATTGCTGATGGCTCAGTCTTACAAAGGTCAGTTCAAAGCAGGTGTTTGCGTACTGTGACCCTTTGAGGGACAAATAAATCTAACGAGATTCAGTGTTGAAGTTGAGAACATTTTGGACTCTAACTTGTTGAAAAGAGTCTCTGCGCTCTTCTAACAATGCATATTTCAGTAATTTAATGTGCCAAGCTTTTTCGTCTTACAAAGACCATTGTCAGAGTATCGGATTGTCTCTAATAGTTTAAAACAGAATGGGACTGTTTTGAGAAGCCAGATAAACAGACTTTCCCTTGAGGCGCTTGTCCTCTACATTGCCCTTCACTTGGCGAGTGTGGTCTGAGAGTTGTGTGGTCTGAGAGTTGTGTGGTCTGAGAGTTGTGTGGTCTGAGAGTTGTGTGGTCTGAGAGTTGTGTGGTCTGAGAGTTGTGTGGTCTGAGAGTTGTGTGGTCTGAGAGTTGTGTGGTCTGAGAGTTGTGTGGTCTGTGAGTTGTGTGGTCAGGAGCTCAGATCCAGATCCTTTTTGTAACACAGTTCGAGGTCTGACTCCATGTTTGTAGGTAAATGTGATTTTGAAACAGCCCCATGCATAGATGAGACACTCATCTATGCTTTGGAAGGTTCTTTGTGATAAAGTTATTCTATTTTGGCAGTTGGGATCCATTTGTCTTTGAGACCATTTAACATCTGGACATTACTTTACTGGTGGTGGAGTCTTTCTTCGGTTTCAAGTTTTGTGAGACTCATTTGAACCAGGGTTGAATCCTCGGTGCTAAAGCAATAGGCAAAAAACGGAATACTTCACAAGAAAGTAGACGGTTGGAATGCATTGTGAGGACCAAGGATTCATTGGAACTTTGGTGGAAGTCTGCTCGCTGTTGACTTTCGGTCAGAGGTCCTTTGGTGTATCTGGAGACTGTGTTTTTCGTATTGTACCTCGTCAAACGCCTCCGTCTCTGTGAGGTCAGTCTCTGTGAGGTCAGATGCGAATCAGACCCCATCAGTCAACATGGCTGAACACAGAGCAGTTAGTCTAGCAGCCTCCGTGCCTGTCACCAAGGGGAATAAGGTCAGAGCGTCAGTGGTAACACTGTACCATCATAATGCTACTGTATAACTTATAGGCCCTGAAGCATTCCCCTGTGAAAAGGCATTATTTTTCATTTACATAACAGAACTGGAAGGGTAACAGTTACGACACACATGGACTCCTGTTGTGATGGGGAAGCGTCATATGACGGAACACCTGCATTGAGGTGGTATGTGTGACTACAGACGAGGCATCACCCATGGTGCTACTACTACAGCACTGTTTGACTGTTGGTGCAGTGCACTCATATATGCATCACTGAAGGCCTCCTCTGTTATTAAGAATGAGCTCGGCTCTCCGTGGGCATTGTCTGAATATGAATCTAGATAGTTTCTTAATTGGGATGGTTTTTCATCAGATGCTGTCTATCTGCAATGGAAATCCATACAGATATGCTGCCAGGGAAAACATATATTTTTTTGAGGTTGTAGAAAATCTGGGAAATACCTGAAGATTTCTAACTTAGCCAGCCATATACATCCATAGATTTAAATGTACTCCGCAGGGTGTCACCAACATCTTGTGCTTTGATCTGCAGGTGTTTAGTTTCTGCATGTCTTTTGCTCCTTTTTAACATCGTTGTATTTTGACTGCAATCTTGTGTTTTGTCTACTTGTAGACAGCGGAGAGGTTTTTGTAAGTTCATTTCTGAAATGTGTGCTTATTGTTATTTTTTTTTTACCTCAGAAAGTCCTCTCTATGCAGAGCAAGATTTCTAGGAACCAATGCAGAAGTCAGAGCACTCGCTGTGCAGTGCAACACCTGATAGTAATGCACTTAATCTCAGGCTTGCTGTCTATGCTGACAGGAATACAAATGTATTGGGCAGATAGGGAGTTGCCAGTAGACAAAAGCCGACGCACACTGTCTAGTGCGTCTGTCCTCGGGCCATCCATAGCCCACCCAAGCGAGCGTAACCTAGTGTGACTAGCACACACACACACACACATGATCATTTAGATCACTTGTACGTGACATGGTCAAACCCGAGCAGACTCTGTATGTATGCACACAATTTAACTCGGGGGCACTTGAACACGTATGACCTCATGCTCATATGTTCTCCACCCACATTGAACATCCACTATCTAGTATGATCTGGATTGAAACTGGCCTCTGATAAATGTTTCTTCCTATGTGGATATTATAGGACCTTTCTTTGGAATCTAGATTTTACGGCTGTCCTGTAACGGTACAGACCGAGGGCTCCTTTTGCGTGATTTTTAAAGATGAATGTGCAAAACGTAAAATCTGATATTGTTGCCTTATTCAGTGAAAGTGCAATTACTGTGTCTGTGTTTTGAGGCTTTTTGCACTTCCAGCTTGTATTCCTGACGCAGGCTTTTGATTGGACCAAATGCTCAGTCAGCCTACTTATAGCAATCACATGACAAAGTGAGAGGTCATTGCTTGCCACCCAACCAAAGTCTTCCTCACTGGTGTGATCCACATAGTAGGGAAAGGGGGATACCTTGTCAGTTGTACAACTGAATGCCTAGAACTGAAATATGTCTTCCGCATTTATCCCAACCCCTTTGAATCAGAGAGGTGCGGGGCGGCTGCCTTAATTCGACATCCACGTCTTCGGTGCCCGGGGAACAGCAGGTTAACTGCCTTGCTCAGGGGCAGAGCGACAGATTTATACCATGTCAGCTCGTGAATTCGATCCAGCAACCTTTCGGTTACTGGCCTAAACCCCACACAATGGAATTCATCAAGCATCCCCTAAAGCAAGGTTCCCTAACTAGCAGCCCGTGGGCTGAATTTGGCTCAAGGGTGATTTTATTTGGGCCCCCAAGTTTTCTGAGCAAAATCATTTGATTTGTTATTGTTGGACCTAAAAGACTCTTAAAAACACCAGCAAATCTGCTCCATGTGATTTTAGTTTTGGGAATCTGCCCCAAAGTATTAAAGAGATGTGATCGTATACAAATCTAAGCAAGGTTGGAAATTATGTTTTAGTCAAATATTCTATCTATCTCGTTGATGATCCCTGCCCTAAAGTCTTGAACAACAATGTAGGTTACTTTAAAATGCCAGATCAATGTTTAACACACTTTTGTTTTATTTGTGTGTTCCTTCTCATGTATTCATTTGGTGAATAGGAACTTGTTTTAATGTGACGACATGAATAACCGTCATCCACTTATTAACGTAATTGTCATTTAAGTCACAGGTCAATGCACCTGATGTCATATACCCCCATTCACTCAAGGTGAAAGAGTTCACTTGCAGACTCACAGATTCACCGAAGAGGATGAGAGCTTTCAGATATATGAAAAAAAAAGTTAAATCCCTCCTTTGAAAGAATCAAACATGTTGACTTTTAAGGGGTGAATATTAGTGCTATCAAGCGGTGAATATGACTGGTATCATCTTTTTTTATTTTTTTATTTTACCTTTATTTAACCAGGCAAGTCAGTTAAGAACATATTCTTATTTTCAATGACGGCCTGGGAACAGTGGGTTAGCTGCCTGTTCAGGGGCAGAACAACAGATTTGTACCTTGTCAGCTCGGGGGTTTGAACTCGCAACCTTCCGGTTACTAGTCCAACGCTCTAACCAGTAGGCTACGCTGCCGCCCCATCTAAATGTAATGCTTGTATAATTAGTTAATTCGATGCTGTCAGGGAGTTGCCTGATTGAGTAGTTAGTCAGTGGGCGGTCAGGAAACTAGCAATCCCACACTCTCAATTTTACACGCATGCACACACACGGAAAGAACAACTAAGCCTCTATTTTCACTATAAAATACATAGCTGCAGGGTGAGACTGTTCGTTTTGATGTGATATCTTCACATAGGCTCACTTTCAACCATGGTTCATAAGTATCTGTGAAATGCTTTAAAATATCTGGTTGAATTGATTTAAATTGCATTGAATTGAACATCATGTTCCTCCCTCCCTTCCTTAGTTTCCAGGATGGAGCGGATGTCTGAGGAGGCGCTGAGGCTGAACCTGCTCAAGCGGGGCCTGGAGACGTCCGAGGAGCGTGAAGAAGCCCTGGCCAAGCGCCTCAAGATGGAGGGCCATGAGGCTATGGAGCGCCTCAAGATGCTGGCCTTGCTCAAGCGCAAGGACCTGGCCACATTGGAAGGGGCGGCAGCGATGGCTGCCGGATCCCTGGACGGCAGCAAAGGGGGGCCGGGGGGGAGCCGCCACCACCACCACCACCACCAAAGTATGCTGGCAGGCGCGGCGGCGGCCTATGAGGAGAAGATGAACGGGAGGCTGGGGGGCCACGGAGGCCCCAGTAAGAATGGCAAGGAGAACATGGTGGACGAACCAGTGGACTTCAGCGCCAGAAGAGGGTAAGAATCATGATTAAAATGGACGCAGGACAGGTGATTCGTGGGTAATTGCAGATTGAAATTAGTTGTTCAGAAGATGTAGACTTTGGAAGTGTATTTAGTTGGCACGTAAGGCCGATTTATTTTTATTTATTTATTTTTTATTTTTTTATTTTTTATAAACCAAAGCACCGTATACATGTACAATGCATATTGTTGTAACCTGTTTAGTATTGTGTAGCTCTATGTAGTGCTAAACAGAGTACACCATTCATCCTCTGTTAGTCATCATTCGTCACTGATCCCGCTCTCTCCCACCTCCAGCGACGTGGACCGCGAGCGACACACTCCGTCCCCGGACGTGATCATCCTGTCGGACAACGAGGCTTCCAGTCCCAGGGGGACACCCCACCCCGGAGAGAGGCTGCACCAGGCCAACCTGGAGATCTTCAAGGTACGTTGTCACCACTTAGCCTGTGTGGTCTAGCGGTTAGAGCCACTGACCCCAGAGTCTGTGTGGGTTCAAATCTGACCCACCGTCCCACATACTCACACTCCTCCAACCTTTCCTGTCAGTCCTGTCAGCCCTTCACTGTCCTATGCATAAACAAGTGAGTGTGTACCATATGTGTTCTAGGGGAAGAATGTCGACGAGCGACAGCAGATGATCAAGGCTCTGAGGGAAGAGCTGCGTCTGGAGGAGGCCCGTCTGGTGCTACTCAAGAAGCTTCGGCAGAGCCAGATCCAGAAGGAGAACGTTGTGCAGAAGGTTAGTATCAGCAATGACACCAATTCCATATTTCATTTTCAATTCAGAAAGTAGATTGAAATATTGTTATAGAAAATGTCAAATGAGACCCAGCACCCTAGTATGTGACATTATACTGGTGTTTGAATTCCTTAGCCAACTACCTCACTTTACGTTGGATAATCAACAGGTAACAAAAATCAAAAAGGGTGTCAAACATTCTAATAGCTACTGAATCTCACAAAATACAGGCTAATGCCACTCTTGTTTGAATGTATAGCCACCTAAACAGCCTGATACTAGTACAACCTCTACTCACGGTGTAAATATGAACGGCCCCGCAGGTAGCAGTGTTACCTAAGGCCCCTATTTGAGGTAGTAGTGAAACTGTGCTGATACACAGACATCTCAATGTCAGAGCAGGAGTAAACATAGCATAGATCTGTTATAGGGTATCAGTGACGTTATTGTGTGTGGTTTGTGTCTCTGTTTGAAAGAGTGTGTGTGTGCCACATTCTTCTGCCAGACCTGACCTTAATATTTATATGTTGTATCATAACTTATAATATATTGCAGCAATTGATTTATCATCTTTATATTGTTCTCTATTGTTTTTAAATTCAAACTATTCTATTCCAACCAATCCAGGTACCGGTGGTCCAGAATAGCCCCTCTTCGGTGCAGCCGTCCCCCATCCACAGTTCACAGGGGATGGGAAAGCTGCCGGTGCGCCCTGGCATGCACACCCCAGAGCCCCAGAACCTCCGCACTGCACAGGTGTGTGTGTGCGTGTGTCTTTGTTTATTGCAGTGATTTTGGCAGTAGCCTGACTGGAACACAACCTACACCCCCGGTCTGAGTCAAACCTGCTATCCACAGCTCCAAAAGCATTATTGCTCCTTCAGTTGGAACGTCTTGTAATGCATTTACATACCAACGCTTTAGGATCAATACTGTATGCTAATTTCTGTGTGCATGCTTCGGCAAAACTATTTCACTACTCTTTGGATCATGTTTGTGTTTTGAAAAGCATATGGTTCCTGGTTAGGTTGATATCTTACATCTATATATGGAAGATGGAGCCATGATCCCTTGAATTGGACTGGGTTGGTCAGGTCAGCTGTTTATGTAAGCAGTTCACATTGACTGTCTGAACTGTGAAGATAAGGCCACGTAAGTATTTATTGCCCTCTAGTGACAACAAACGGTACAACATATACCCATTATGTTCGTGGCTGACTGGCTGCCTGTATTTCAATGGCACACTCAGTGTAGCAAATGTGGATTCCTGGTCAATTCATTTGTGGAATTAATTCAAGTGTATCCACATTTAATTTTTACCCTGTCATGGTTCTCCCCATTTTTATTAACCCTCTCTATCACTTTCTCACCTTTTTCTGTCCCTCTTCTTCCATCCCTGCTGGACATTCATTCTCACAATTTCCTCTAACCTTTCCTTTTCTCTCTCCACAGGGTCACACTGTCATCAGGTCGGGGGCCAACGCCTCCCTGCCCCCGATGATGATGTCACAGAGGGTCATCGCCCCCAACCCGTCCCATCTGCAGGGCCAGAGAATGCCCTCCAAGTCTGGCATGAGCCGCTCTAGCACGGGCAGCATGAGCAACATCAGCTACCAGCAGGTATGGTGCTCTCTACTTTTCAGCGAACTCCGGTTGCATTTCGACTCTACTCTTCACCCATGAGTATCCACTCAGTCACTCCACCTCCTGCATTTTAAAAGCATTGGATCAGTGCAAGCATGGCTGGAGGAAGTTTCCACCATATTCCTTCTACCACTACATTCATTGAGAATGTGTAAAAGTCATAAAGACCACCCAGAGAGGACCATTCTGTGTGAATAATAGCAATCACTTCAACTTGTCTCACGGTCTTTCCGTTGTGCCCCTTTTCCCTCGTGTGTTGAACGCACCACAGCCCACTAGCCAGCAGGTGACGGCGTCCCAGCGTTCGGGCTCCTCTGCAATCTACATGAACTTGGCCCACATGCAGGCGGCGGCTGGCGGCGTGGCCGGTGTGGGGATGGGCAGCGGCGGGATGGGTGCTGTTAGCCCTTCCACCATGTCGAGCGGCACAGGTGGCGGCGGCAGCTCCGGCATGAGTTCCCTGGCGGACCAGGCCAGCAGCCAGGCGGCAGCCAAGCTGGCCTTGCGCAAACAGCTGGAGAAGACCCTGCTGGAGATCCCGCCGCCCAAGCCACCAGCCCCACTCCTGCACTTCCTGCCGTCGGCGGCCAACAGCGAGTTCATCTACATGGTGGGCCTGGAGGAGGTGGTGCAGAGCGTCATCGACAGCCAGGGTGAGCCACTGCACAGGCACTGCTCCAAATCTCACCTCATCCCAAATAACTACTCATTATATGATCAAGATTATTGATTCTGCGCCTCAATGTGCTTAAAGTAACTGTCCAGTGAAAATCTAACTTTTAATGTTCTGTTAATTTATTCCCAAATAATGTTAACTCATCCTATACTCATATTTGTGGCAAAAGCATAAATTGGTGGGGGGACAAAAACACTTAAACTCAAACTTGTATCTCAAATAGACTGTTTAAAAAAATGATTTATTTTTCCTCCTGAGGATGAGCTGGTTAATCACCGGTCTACTCGCATGCATATTTGTAATGACCGGTATACGCCCACACCATTCTGTTTTTGGGTTGTCCACGCCATTCAAACACATAAAAGCTGTTTTTAACATACTTAATTCAATTTGGAAGGAAACTATTTTGCTCATTTTGTAATTAATTATAGGTAAAATTTCATAGAAATCTGGAAAACCTTGACAGTGACTTTTTAAACTAACCCCCTCAAACAAGTTCATTTAAGAACCAAAACCTGTAATAATTGCCTCTTTCCTGCCGTTCATCAGGTAAGCTGCGGGGGGCGCTGTCACGCATGGAGCCCTTCTTCTGCGCCCAGTGCAGGATCGACTTCACCCCACACTGGAAGCAGGAGAAAGGCGGGCGTATCCTCTGCGAGCAGTGCATGACGTCCAATCAGAAGAAGGCCCTGAAGGCGGAGCACACCAATAGGCTGAAGAACGCATTCGTCAAGGCCCTGCAGCAGGAGCAGGTCAGCTGTTTAATAAAGCATGGATTAAAGAGATACACAACAGGCTTTAAAGCAGGGTTAGGTCAAATATACTAGTACGCAGGAATGTTACAAACTACGTGTGTTTTAATGATAAGTACGTTTTGTGGCTGACCTCTTTTGACAGCTGTCAGAGGGTGTGACCTTATTATGGTCTAGTACCCTGAGCTGTCGGCGTGAACCAATTTACTTTTTCCACTTGACCACTGACATGCTCTGACTGTTGAAATCTTTCTACAGTAGTGTGTGCGGCTGTCCTTTTTGTACTTGAATTTCTTGTCTGTTTCTCTCCCTGTCCCAACCTTTTCTTCCCATCTGTTGTTCATTGTCTCAACCCTTATCTCTCGCTCTCCGCATGTTTAACAGGAGATTGAGCAAAGGCTCCAGCAGCAGGCGGCCCTCTCCCCCAGCACGGCTCCGACTGTTCCCAACGTCGGCAAGGCTGAGACCATGATCCGACATCACGCCCTGCGTCAGGTAACGGGCCTACACTAAGAAACCTTAGAGACAAACCTTTATTTGTTGGTTGTTGTCAGACCTCAAAAGACCAAATTTTATTTTATATTGAAATGAGTCCTTGGCCCACCCCAATCTGTTGCGTAGATCCAGCTATATGCTTCAATCAACCATTTATAGGCCCTATTTAAATCTGGGGTGTGTCTGTAGCTTGCAGCGTTTGTAGACTGTACTCTGGCACAATATCATATTATATTTTAAATCGTTATGTTACCAAAACCATTTTGGTTGGATCGACATATCTGGAGGTCACTGATTTCCTCCACCTCTCTCTCACCCTCTGCTCCCTCAGGCTCCCCAGCCTCAGGCCTCCATGCAGCGGGGTCTCTCCAGCTCGGCGAGGGGCGTCCTCTCCAACTTCGCCCAGGCCTCCCAGCTCTCCGTGGCCAGCGGCCTGCTGGGGATGACGGGGAAGCAGCGCTGTGGAGGAGGTGGTGGTGGCGGAACTAGTGGCGGCGGTGGCAGCAGTCGGATCCAGCATGATGGCCGCCGCCAGATCTACAACATCCCCGGTGGGTTTTTGAGAACCCCTTATGGTAACACTTCACTTAGGCCTAAAAGCCTGCAGATATAATGCCATTACATGTTAGAAGTCTGATCCCTTCTGTATATACAATACATTTGGAAAGTATTTAGACCCCTTGACTTTTTCCAAGTTTTGTTACATTACAGCCTTATTCTAAAATTCATTTTAAAAATGTGTCTGTCAATCTACACACAATACCCCATAATGACAGGTTTTTAGACATTTTTGCTCATTTACATTGAACAAATTTTTTTATCACATTTTAAATAAGTATTCAGACCCTTTACTCTGTACTTTGTTGAAGCATCTTTGGCATCGATTACAGCCTCCAGTCTTCTTGAATTTTAATGCTACAAGCTTGGCACACCTTTTTTGGAGAGTTTCACCTGTTCTTCTCTGCAGATCATCTTAAGCTCTGTCAGATTGGATGGGGAGCGTTGCTGCACAGCTATTTTCAGGTCTTTCCAGAGGAGATAGATCGGGTTCAAGTCCGGGTTCTGGCCGGATCACTCAAGGACATGCCGAGACTTGTCCTGAAGCCACTCCTGCATTGTCTTGGCTGTGCTTAGGGTCGTTGTCCTGTTGGAAGGTGAACCTTTGCCACGTCTGAGGTCCTGAACGCTCTGGAGCAGGTTTTCATCAAGGACATCTCTGTACTTTGCTCCGTTCATCATTCCCTCGATCCTGTCTAGTCTCCGAGTCCCTGTCGCTGAAAAACATCCCTCCAGCATGATGCTGCCACCACCATGCTTTACCTTAGGGGTGGTGCCAGGTTTCCTCCAGACGTGACGCTTGGCCTTCAGGCCAAAGAGTTCAATCTTGTTTTCACCAGACCAGAGAATCTTGTTTCTCATGGTCTGAGAGTCCTTTAGGTTCTCCAAGTGGGCTGTCATGTGTCTTTTACGGAAGAGTGGCTTCCGTTGTCCTTCTGCAAGGTTATCTCATCACCACAGAGGAACTCTGGAGCTTTGTCAGTGACCACTGGGTTCTTGGTCATCACACTGACCAAGGCCCTTCTACCCCGATTGCTCAGTTTGGCCGGGAGGCCAGCTCTAGGAACAGTCTTGGTGGTTCCAAACTTATTCCATTTAAGAATGATGTAGGCCACAGTCTTCTTGGGGACCTTCAATGCTGCAGAACTGTTTTGGTATTCTTCCTCAGATCTGCGCCTCGACACAATCCTGTCTCTGAGCTCTACGGACAATTCCTTCGACCTCATGGCTTGGTTTTTGCTCTGACATGCACTGTCAACTGTGGGACCTTATATAGACAGGTGTGTGCCTTTCTAAATCATGTCCAATGCATTGAATATACCACAGATGGACTCCAAGTTGTAGAAACATCTCAAGGATGATCAATGGAAACAGGATGCACCTGAGCTCAACTTCGAGTCTCCGAACAAATGGTCTGAATCTTGCTTTGTCATTATGGGGTATTGTGTGTAGATTAATGAGGAAATGTTTTTATTTAATCCGTCCATTTTAAAATAAGAATGTAATAATAAAATAAAACGTGGAGAAAGTCTGAATTCTTTCCGAATGGTCTGTATATAATTGGTCCCGTGTGGCTTGGTGCTTGCAAATGTCAGTGTTGTGGGTTTGATTCCCACGGGGGACCAGTATGAAAAAGTACAAAAATGTTTGCACTCAATTCTGTAAGTCTCTCTGGATAAGAGTGTCTGCTAAATTATTAAAATGTAATAAGCATGTGTTATAATGTGTTATTATAATAAGTTTACCTTTATTTAACCAGGTAGGCTAGTTGAGAACAAGTTCTCATTTGCAACTGCGACCTGGCCAAGATAAAGCATAGCAGTGTGAGCAGACAACAGAGTTACACATGGAGTAAACAATTAACAAGTCAATAACACAATAGGAAAAAAAAGTGGAGTCTATATACATTGTGTGCAAAAGGCATGAGGAGGTAGGGGAATAATTACAATTTTGCAGATTAACACTGGAGTGATAAATGATCAGATGGTCATGTACAGGTTGAGATATTGGTGTGCAAAAGAGCAGAAAAGTAAATAAATAAAAACAGTATGTTGATGAGGTAGGTAAAAATGAGTGGGCTATTTGCCGATAGACTATGTACAGCTGCAGCGATCGGTTAGCTGCACAGATAGCAGATGTTTGAAGTTGGTGAGGGAGATAAGTCTCCAACTTTAGCGATTTTTATTTATTTATTTATTATTATTATTATTTTATTTTTTTTGCAATTCGTTCCAGTCACAGGCAGCAGAGAACTAGAACGAAAGGCGGCCAAATGAGGTATTGGCTTTAGGGAGGATCAGTGAGACACCTGCTGGAGCGCGTGCTACGGATGGGTGTTGCCATCGTGACCAGTGAACTGAGATAAGGCGGAGCTTTACCTAGCATGGACATGTAAATGACCTGGAGCCAGTGGGTCTGGCGACGAATATGTAGCGAGGGCCAGCCGACTAGAGCATACAAGTCGCAGTGGTGGGTAGTATAAGGTGCTTTAGTGACAAAACGGATGGCACTGTGATAAACTGCATCCAGTTTGCTGAGTAGAGTGTTGGAAGCGATTTTGTAGATGACATCGCCGAAGTCGAGGATCTGTAGGATAGTCAGTTTTACTAGGGTAAGTTTGGCGGCGTGAGTAAAGAAGGCTTTGTTGCGGGTTAGAAAGCCGACTCTTGATTTGATTTTCGATTGGAGATGTTTGATATGAGTCTGGAAGGAGAGTTTACAGTCTAGCCAGACACCTAGGTACTTATAGATGTCCACATATTCAAGGTCGGAACCATCCAGGGTGGTGATGCTGGTCAGGCGTGTGGGTGCAGGCAGCGATCGGTTGAAAAGCATGCATTTGGTTTTACTAGCATTTAAGAGCAGTTGGAGGCCACGGAAGGAGTGTTGTATGGCATTGAAGCTCGTTTGGAGGTTAGATAGCACAGTGTCCAAGGACCGGGCCGGAAGTATATAGAATGGTGTCGTCTGCGTAGAGGTGGATCAGGGAATCGCCCGCAGCAAGAGCAACATCATTGATATATACAGAAAAAAAGAGTCGGCCCGAGGATTGAACCCTGTGGCACCCCCATAGAGACTACCAGAGAACCGGACAGCATCCCAAATGGCTTTTTAATTTGGTCACGATCATTATGAGATAATTATGATAATATGTGCTTATGACAAGTCTTAAAATGTATTATAAAAGCATTATAATGCATTTTACCTGAAGGTGATGTCCAAATGGTTAGCATTCAAAGTAAGAGTGAGACATGATGGGCTTTACACATTTTTGCAAAGATAGCCATACAGAGAGCATACATAAAAAAAATATTTTTGTAATAAAATTTGTCATACCTATGATTGTCTAACAAACATCTAATCTCAGGTCAGGTGGACAGCAGGATTGGGGTTAATTAAACAATTTACATTCTATATAATTAAATTCCCTCTCCCAGAAAATTAGATTTTATTCAATTTAAAATTCCAGGTCAGTCTTTGAATTCACAGGGAATTCAAACCCTCTCAATTCCAATGTTAGGTTATTCAAAAACAATAATTCCACAAATTCCAATTAAATTCCCTCAGGCTGATCATGTCACTGTTCTGACAGCCTAGCTATACTGGACATATAGAAATACAAGTTGAAATAATTTGTAAACAAATCCTGCAGTAACATTTTTTGTATTGAGTGCATTAACTGTGAAATGTATTTGTAATTTGTAATGTCATTCCAAATATTTGTTTTACAATTTCAATTGAATTAAAAAATGTGTACAGTCAAATTCCATCATTTGAAGATTGTTGAAATTGTAATTAAATTCAACGTAAATTAATTGAAGTTTTACATTGGCATTTCAAATTAAATTGGAATTTACCCCATCCCTGGTGGACAAAACAGACACAGTAGACTCTGGAACATTTGTTAATTACATTGGCGTTTCAAATTCAATTGGAAATTTACCCGATCCCTGGTGGACAACAGACACAGCAGACTCTGGAACATTTTGTTTAAAAAAATATATGTTTTATTATTAAATATGTTCCTCTTTCTTCCTCTCTCTTTTTTCCTCTGTGTTTTTTCCTGTCCTTTTTAACTTCCCTTTCCTTGTTCATTCTCTCAACCTCTTGTTGAACTCTCTCGGTTTCTTTCTCTCCTCTATTATTCTTGATCTATCTCTCTCTCTCTCTTGCTTTCTCCTTCTCTCCCAGGGTTGAACATTGCCTACCTGAACCAAGGAGGGGTCGGGGCCAACAAAGGCTCCAGCTTAGCGGACCGCCAGAGGGAGTACCTGTTGGACATGATCCCGCCACGCTCCATATCACAGTCCATCAATGGACAGAAATGAACCTCCCCCTTGTCCCCACCCTCCCAATCCCCACCCCAAAGGCCACCTTCAACACCCCCCCCCTCCCCCACCATGCCCTCACAAAAAAAACTTGACCACCTCCCCCACCCCATTGCATGCAGTGCCTGTCCGTGTGCCTACCTAAACTAACCCATGAGAAACGACACAATCAGCCTGAGAAACGACACAATCAGCCAGACAAAAGACAACCAAACTGTCAGTGCATCTTCTCGACTTTCTTACTATAGCAAAAATTAATGCGAAGACTCAAATAATTTGTACTACTATTATTACTGTTGTTACTATTATTATTATTATTATTATTGTTGTTACTGCTTCAGTTACTTATTAAGCTTTTCTATTGTTATTCTACGTAGAGCGCCTCACTTTCAATTCACACCCTTACTTTTATTTATTTTTGGGGGAGGTAGGGGGTACTGTTGCAGGGTTGCTTTAGGATATCTTTGTTTTTCTTTTCACTTATAATTTTATTTTAGTTCCTCCCCTGCTACACTCCATATGTGCGGTTCTTTAAGATTTTGAAAGCATCAAAAGAGATGGTCATACCGCTATGTAAGAGAGAGATCATGCGGAATGAACCGGATCCACCTGGACACTGGTCCAATGACTGACTGCCCTGCTTTGAGTGGACCAGCAAAGATAATGGATCATAACCAGGAAGCACTATTAATATTTTTGTTTGACACAGTATTAATGGGAGCAAGGACAGGATCCACGATGTGCGCACTAAGGTGTGGATAAATAGATAAACAAATCAATTAAATAAGCACAGGAAAGTACACCGGTGTTTGCGGAGAGAAAAAAATACATGCCGTGTCACCAGTTGAGGCCATGCCCTGCAGAGAGGAGGAGCGTGGCAGCCATTTTGGAGTCTGGCGTATCGTCCCATCTCGGTGCTCGGCACTGGCCTGAAAATGGGGTCATGAAAGCTGCACCCAACATCCCTCATTACCCCTCAATGCCTCAAGTCCAGAGACTTCAACCCTTTCTAAACCCAACTTCCTTGTGGTACCGTGAGGGAAATGGTGAGGACTCGAGCTGGCGGTGGCACGTTTTTAGTTTTCTTCTTCTTGTTGTTGTAGGGTTTCTTGATTGTCGTTTTTCATTTTTTTTGCGGCGTCTCTAGAAAAGGCTGCGTATCTCAGAGGTACTTGCCCCAGGAGACGATAATTATCAAAAATTGTGAACAGATTGAAACTATTCAAATATCTATATGGATTATGTATCGATGACAAGCTTGAGAGAAAGGAGACTGATATGGATTTATCTTTAAATGGGAGAGACGTGGATCAATCATCGTGTTCAGGCAATGCACACGAGATGCCTCATTCTCGAGGAGCACTTTTCTTATTATGAATAAAATAAAGAAATTTAAAAAACGTTTAAAAAGAGAATAAGAATGTTACAATTCACAGGTCCCCCAAGGTGCGGATGTCATCTGATTGTCTACAAGAGAGTCGGGAGAGACCATTGTCCAGAGTTTTCATGTGGACTTTATCAGATGACTTTCAATTGGTTAACCCTCTTGCTTTTTTTAATGATTTGAACAAGTTTGTTAACACTGGCAGTGACAAGTGATTTTGTCCATTTTTGCCCCCCATTGACCTTTGGGGCGTCGGTCATATGAGCATGGTCTCACACGCCTGTCAACACTTACCACTGCCACGTACATTTCACCAGCAGCACTTTCTGTGTTTGTTTGTTTTTCGGTTTGGTTTTGAAGTCCCGTAGACTCGCTAAGCCAAGTTTGCGACAGGTCATAAAATACATTTTTAAAGCAGTGTTCAGTCAATGTGCAGTATTTCTCAGAGGTAGACCAGCGGATCTTCAAATCATTTGGGGTTTGTCTGGCTGGCATAGGAACTAAGTATTTACATGTGCGTCCATGTAGAAGCTATAAGGGGTTTATGGCTAGTGTTGGGAAGATCAGACAGGACTTTTAGTTTGTGCTTAGGTTCAACGTCACAGGTTTCAGTCTTTATTTCAGGCTTTTAAAGGATTGTTGAATTATTTACTGCTGTAACTGCTATAAACCATATTTTCAATTTTACCTCTCACCTGTATCAGGAATTTAGGTCAACTGTTGAATGACATAGAAAATGTGCATCTGTAGGCCAATGGCTCAACAGCGTATTATGTCAGTATCTGGTCAAGTAGGTTGTAGAATCAGGGGTTAGGGCACATCACCATCCTGATGGCCATAGAAAGACTTAAGTAAAGCCAAAGGACCATGGAAAGATCCATGGCAACACTGCAATAATATTGGCACTTAAAAATATCTCACCTGTATTGTTCACTGGCCTCAAAGAGTTGTGGAATTTGGGGTTTGTCATCCTCTTACACACTGACAACCTGTAAGGTTTGGCTGAGAGATTATGGCATTACAAACACTGTTCGAGTGGAAGCTTTGAGGAGCTGAACCAATCAAGATGGATTCTTTGAAATGGAGTAATCAACTGATTAGATCAATCTCATGATAGGTAACACTCTATCATTAGGTGTGCACAGTTTAGCAGGCCTGACATGACAGGTTTACATTAAATTGGGTGCAAGCTCTGCACACTAGATACAGATTTTGTGTATCAAGTGAAGTGCACTCATGCAGTGGCCTATGAAATCTCAAGTCCCCTTTCCTAGTTCTCCTAAGTTATTTATACTGAACACACACCAAGTCATTTATGAAACTACCTTTTGGTTTGATTGGCAGGTGCAATATATAGATGTGAATGGAAGTTTACATTCAGAAGAGATTTGTTTTGTTGCTTATACAATTGTCAATCAATTCCCTCTTTTGTGGTTGGTTAGAATAGGATGTCATTACTTTTTTTTATATCGGGGTACATTTTCTTTCCCATCCCCTCATGTTTGATTCGGCTGTCTCATTTTTCTATGTCCTTTTGCTATGAAGCTGGACTTGTATATTGAAGCTCCTTTCTCTCTTGTTCTCTCTTGCAGACTAATAGACACATCCACACACCTTTTGTAATTTCAACCACAATCTTTTTTTGAAATGTCAACTGTTTTAGGGTTTTTAAATGTCCTTTTTCTGATGTCTCAATTAAGTATTTTTGTTTTTGTTTGTTATGTTTTACGTTTTCAAGAAGAAAAAAAAAATAATCAAACATTTTATTGACTGAAATAAAAATTACATGATATTTGCTATGTCAGAACTAATAATGACTTAATGTACATAAGCTTTTTTTTCTCACTTCGATAAAAAAATAAATGGTATATTGTGTAGAAAAGCAAACAAAAAGCCATGAATATAGTGAAAGTTGTCATTTTGTTTTGTGATCACTGTGTATTATTGTGTAACAAATGTGCAAAATGTATGGGATTATTCTTCTTTCTTTTAGACACATTTCATCCCTGAATGTACGTTGTTTTCTTTTACATATATATTTAAAAAAATGTTGTAGTGTTTGCCGGAAAAGTGATCATTGTTCTGATGGAGTTTGACTTCAAGCTCAAAGCCTGTGGAATGGATTATGTCAGGTTCACGTATGTTTGTTGTATGTATGTTCTATTAGAAACTCAACACTGTTCAGTGTATTTCTTACTTTGGATGAACCCATGCAGACTTCATTTGTGAGGACGTGGCATGATCAAACCACTGACAGACAGTATTACCCCGGAGGAGTCATCAAATCCACAGATCTCACTCCGAAACAGATCTCACTCCAGAACAGCTCTCTGTGTTATGTTGATTTCAATTTCTGTATTGAACTACAGGGCTAACCATGTCTGAAATGAAAGGTATAAAAATTACATTTCCTTTTCTTTCTTCCATATGAATATGAAAATATGCTCATGTTTTCCATTGGAAAATATAAATTGAATTAAAGTAAAATGTTTTTATTTGTTTTTACCTTTTTAAAATCTAATGTACTAGGAGCTGTTGGAGATAAATCTTGCCCTTATCACCTTTGTTCTGGTCAACATTTGTTTTGGGGGAATTATCATGTAGTTTCAAACTGACAATATTCAAACTGACTCCCATATAAGTGAGTTCAAGAATAGGGTTATGTCTAAGGCAGATAAAGCTGCCCATCAAGACAGTGTCATAGTTATGGGGTGTACTAATTGAGATGTTATTCTTATGGAGAATTGATCACATTTCCTGGCTAAACAAATGTATTATGTTATTTTATTGGTATCCTTTAATGTACTCTTGGCATATTAGTTATTGTTGGAAATACAGGGAACTTTTGAAGGGGGGTTGTATTCATTGCAAATAATTTTCTACATTTTCAAGTGAATATGCTGAAGTTTTTCTTTTATACATGTAAAATGAACTGCAATTCCTCAGTTTAAACATTGCATAATGTTGATGTTGTAAATTACATTTGTGAGAAAAAAAAGTCATGGAGTCATTATCAATCTGTATCAATTGAATGGACATCTGGGGAATGGGTGAAAAGAGAATTCATTTTTATCCTAGAAAATAAATCCCTTTTTGTTTTTTATTTCAAATATAAATCCTGACCTTTTGCACATACTTGATATTTAACTGTCTTCAAAGAAAAATTAAAATAAAAAATATTAATGCTGTTTGAATACTGCCAGTTGATTAATAACGATTATGCATTGACTGAAAAAATAAGCTAATTTTGGAGGAAATAACTTTGTAATATTTATCTCTTGCAAGCTATGTTTAATAAAGGATGGAACGATTTACTTCTGGATTTTATGACTTGTTTTCTACAAAAACATTGTTTTCCTGTGAAGTCTATAGGGGTAGATGTGTAAAGTAATAATTTGGCATTTACATGCCATTTAAGAGGCTAACCTTTTCAGCAACACAAGCACAAAGCTTACCTACAAATATAAAATGCACTCCAAACTAAACACAACACCTGATTAAGAGGAGTTGGGTTAAATGCGGAGGAGGATTTCGATTGAATGCATTTAGTTGTGCAACTGACTAGATTTCCATCCTTCCCCCTTTCCGTCAGTTTATTACTCAAACAATCCCAAATCTTAAAACGTAAGGTATAATAGTGCTGCATGGTGGCAGTGGGGAGCACGAATATGTTGTGAGCCGTTTTTCCTTATAGCTCAGACAGAATCATTAATAAATGAACCAGTGCTACAAAACGGGACCACATTTTTTTGTGGGGAAACTGTATTATGCTAGATTAAAGTAATTTTTTATTATTTTAGTACAGACAGTAGGGTGGAACTATTGCGCACAGAATGTGTTTCCTGAGAAAGTCAATGCCGACGGAACACACGTGGACTCCAGTTGTAAACATCCGGCTGTCTGTGCACGTGTGGGCATACTCGGAAATACATTTTCATATTCATTTACATTTACATTTAAGTCATTTAGCAGACGCTCTTATCCATATTCTACAGTATAATAAGCTATGTATGTGTCAAGAGGAAAAACAACATACTTATTATAACCTGCACTGTAGTTTATTAGAACGCTCAGCCTGGAAGCGTAATCGTCAGCTAGCAAACGTTGGCGACATCGCTATCAAGCCAGTGGATCTGGTTTGGGCTCTGCAGACTGCAACATTTCTAACGTTAATACTAAGTTAGCTAGCCATTCAAGATATTTTTTTTGGGGGGAAATAAGACATTTGGGTTGGATTCTGTTGGGCTTGGTTTTTATACTGTACGTTTCAGAGCTTGGCTCTATATTTTACGATCTCAACTGACACATTGTAGGTACGTGAAAAAGTATAATGTTATAGAATAGCTGCGAAACATAGCTTGCTTGAATGCCAGACAATAATAGCTAGCAGGCTATGCAAACAAGCACAATGCTGCACTGGAGAGGTCACTGGCCGGCAGTTCAAATATCATAGCTAACTACTGTAGCTATATATTTTGCTTGCTAAGGATTTGTTGTAATCATGTGTGTTATTAACTTTCCGGATTCCAAAACGATACAGAAGTGTCGGTAGGGCCAGGGTGAAGTGCGATAGCTAGTTAGCTTTCTTATTTTGTATGGACTTCCATGCTGTAATTGAGTGCTAGCTACCTAACGAACGGTATCTACCCAAAGTTAGCTAGTTAATGTTACTAGTTATCTGTAAACAAAGGTACATTGGGAGCCCACTCCCAAATGCGAGTTAGATATCCACAATACTGGTTGCTATGTGTATTTGTTTGGCTACCTCTATCTGATTTTTTTCTCCCACGATTCTTTCAGCATTTAGCAACATACCCATCCCCATGGCTGGAAGAGGCAGGGGTCGTGGAAGGGGACAGATGACTTTCAACCTGGAGGATGTGGGCATAGGAAGGGGGGACAGCCTGCCACCCACCACCTTTAAGCCCTCACCCCTCTTCCCTGTGAGTGTGCACATGGAGTTAGGGCTTCTAACACAGTCTGGACTCACCTTGCCACAATTGCTTATAGTGCTCTTGAGCATCACAAAATTAAAATAATGACTTATCTAATATTGCTAGTAATGTGTAAATGTTTTATTTTTCTCTTCAAGGCAATTGTCTCTCTGAGACACTGTCTGGTTTAGACACATTATAGCCTACCATCCTTTAAACAGTTTGCAGTATTATTAAATACTGTATAGTAATTTAAATCTAGTTACATGTTTGCTTAGTGCTAGTGTTGTGGTTCGATAGAAACCCAGTCTCCTGATCTGTTCCCTCTCCTTAACCTCAGCCCATGCCAGTCCAGCCTGTGCCCCTGCAGACAGGAGAGGAGGTGGAGTACATGCTTGCTCTGAAACAGGAGCTGAGGGCCGCCACAAAGACCCTGCCTTTCTACATCAGACGGGCTGCTCCCAAAAGAGGTAGAGTAAATGGCAATATCAGGATGATTTCAGCAACAACTAAGCGTGAGGCTAAACTGTTCTGCCGTTTTGGTCCGATAGTTATCATGTTGTTGCAATTTAAGTGCACATGCACAGATTTACATTTACATTTAAGTCATTTAGCAGACGCTCTTATATTCGGTGAGTATATCGTCTTATATTGCGCTCAACTGCGGTGCTGCTCGTGGCAACGTCATATCGCAGAGTCTCCGTTTAAGGGGTGGAGAAATCATAGAATGTTATTAACCATGATTGAGCTCGCTTCCAAAGTTGTGTGGTTAATAGTATTGGTAAACTTTTAAAGAATGTTGCAAGCATTTGTTACGTCATTGGTGTGAATGAAGTGAAATATTTTTTGGTCATAATTAAATAGGCTTCCCAAAGATTATATAATTGCTTTAATTAGTAGCCTGATTAACATGTAAACCAGATTGTAAGGGCAAGGCATGTAAATAACTGTAAAAAACTGTTCGCTGCTCTGGCTCCCCAATGGGGGAACAAACTCCCTCACTACGCCAGGACAGCGGAGTCAATCACCACCTTCCGGAGACACCTGAAACCCCACCTCTTTAAGGAATACCTAGGATAGGATAAAGTAATCCTTCTCACCCCCCCCTTAATATATTTAGATGCACTATTGTAAAGTGGCTGTTCCACTGGATGTCATAAGGTGAATGCACCAATTTGTAAGTCGCTCTGGATAAGAGCGTCTGCTAAATGACTTAAATGTAAATGTAAATAAATATTTAAATCAAACTGTTCTATTAGAGCATTCACAATAATCGTATTGTTGAATGCTTGTAAAAAAGTATCCAGTTATGGCGGCTGTTATGTCAGACAAATGGTATGGTATAGAAGGTTTTGTAGTTGTGTTCTACAATTTTCCCTGGTTGGTATTATATGAATAGGAAATTGTTAGTTATAATCTTGCTGCTGTTTCCCATGTAGATGTCGATCGCTACTCTGATAAGTACCAGAGCGGAGAGCCCAAGGACAGCACCATCGAGTGGAGCCCAGGTGAGTGATGATTGGTTGGGGCTGGTTTGTGGAATTACGAGCTTTAAGAATCTGCCCTCAACTGATCACAGAACAGTTGTCTCTTTTATGAACTATTTTGTTCCCTGTACCACTTTCCTACTGCTAGTATTCTTCAGTGGCACCCCTAGCCTAGCCAGACTGGGTCAGTCCTATTTCTGGTATTTTCTTTTGGTGCAGTTTTGGTATATGTCCAGCTGATGGTGCCAGATAGTCAATTTCTTGTCTGAACTAATCTGATTTATAATCTTGTGCTGTGGTGTCATTATTCCTCATACTTTGAATGTGATGCATTTCTGGTGTGTTTTATGCAATGCGTATTTTATATGGTAACGTGTTTCTCTTTTTTTATGGTTCTGTTTCAGACTGGAGCAGATTGCCTAAAGAGCTTTGCGTTAAAGTGAGAGAACCTCGGGGTAAAAGTGAGTGCTTTATCTCAAGGACTTGTGTGTGGAATTCAAACTTTGTGTAAGCCATGTATTGTTTTCAATTGAGATTGAAAACTGACATAAGTGGCTATTTACCAGTTGTGAGTCAGTTTTTGTTTGTTTGGAGAATGCCTGTAGACACGTCAGGAGTCGCGGGACGTTTTTATAATAGCTTTTTGTCTGGTATCGTGCAAACACACTGTCAGCAGCAGTTCTTGTTGCCTACTTGAGCCGGCCTGTGGTGCGAGAGTGGTGAAAATGCTGCTAAAAAGGCAAATCTGGGGAACGCAGGCTAACATAACCAACAAACAACTGTTCTTGATTCCACTCATTAGCAAAGAGGCAGGCGCAATTAGAACTCTGTCAGATCAAAAATATAACTGGTCTGCGCTTTGATCAACGCTGGGAGCAATATTTAGATGTTGACCCGTAATTGATTTTCTTTGTGTACAAAAATATATTACATTTACATTTAAGTCATTTAGCAGACGCTCTTATCCATATATATACATACATACATACATACATACATACATACATACATACATACATACATACATACACACACACACACACACACACACACACACACACACACACACACACACACACACACACACAGTGGGGCAAAAAAGTATTTAGTCAGCCACCAATTGTGCAAGTTCTCCCACTTAAAAAGATGAGAGGCCTGTAATTTTCATCATAGGTACTCTTCAACTATGACAGACAAAATTAGAAGGAAAAAAATCCAGAAAATTACATTGTAGGATTTATTATGAATTCATTTGCAAATTCACTATTTTATTTTACCTTTATTTTACTAGGCAAGTCAGTTAAGAACACATTCTTATTTTCAATGACGGCCTAGGAACAGTGGGTTAACTGCCTGTTCAAGGGCAGAACGACAGATTTTGTACCTTGTCAGCTCGGGGATTTGAACTTGCAACCTTTCGGTTACTAGTCCAATGCTCTAACCACTAGGCTACCCGGGACTCTGCAGTCCAACTCGTCCCAAACCATCTCAATTGGGTTGTGGTCAGGTGATTGTGGAGGCCAGGTCATCGGATGCATCACTCCATCACTCTCATTCTTGGTCAAATAGCCCTTACATAGCCTGGAGGTGTGTTTTGGGTCATTGTACAGCAAATTATAGTCCCACTAAGCGCAAACCAGATGGGATGGCGTATTGCTGCAGAATGCTGTGGTAGCCATGCTAGTTAAGTCTGCCTTGAATTCTAAAGAAATCACCAACAGTGTAACCAGCAATGCACCATCACACCACCACCTCCATGCTTCACGTTGGGAACCACAGATGCAGAGATTATCCATTTACCTACTCTGCATCTCACAAGAAACAGAGGTTGGAACCAAAGGTCTCAAATTTGGATGTACCGATCCTGTGCAGGTGTTGTTACACTTGGTATGCCACTGCGAGGACGATCAACTGTCCATCCTGTCTCCCTGTAGCGCTGTCTTGGGCGTCTCACAGCACGGACAATGCAATTTATTGTCCTGGCCACATTTTCAGTCGTCATGCCTCCTTGCAGCATGCCTATAGCACATTCACGCAGATGAGCAGGGACCCTGGGCATCTTTCTTTTGGTGTTTTTCAGAGTCAGTAGAAAGGCCTCTTTGATATCCTAAGTTTTCATAACTGTGACCTTAATTGCCTACCGTCTGTAAGCTGTTAGTGTCTTAACGACTGTTCCACAGGTGCATGTTCATTAATTGTTTATGATTCATTGAACAAGCATGGGACACAGTGTTTAAACCCTTCACAATGAAGATCTGTGAAGTTATTTTGATTTTTACGAATGATCTTTGAATGACAGGGTCCTGAAAAGGGGACATTTCTTTTTTTGCTGAGTTTAGTTACGGCCATGCTTCTGTCCTGCTCCATTTGTTGCCACGTCAGTTCTGCTTTTTTATTGACTTACTTTTAAGCTAACCTTCATGTTCCATTCTTGTCTTCTAGGACCCACACCTCAAGTTAAACGGACAAAGAAACCTCTTGTAGGAAAAGAGGAGATTCTCACCAAGCTAGAGGTAGGATATTACAGAAACGACTAACCTTTCTTCAAAAGGAGACTAGAGATCAGAAATACAAACCTTTTAGTTACTCCTATTTAGGGGCTAATATGCATGTACCCTGCCCTGGTTTTGATGTTTCTTGGAAACACACTCTTCAGACTCTTGAAAAGAAAGAAGAGGCGGTGAACTCTGAGGAAGAGCAGGACGAGGAGAAAAAGAAGACTAACGAGGAAGAAGAACAGGCAGATGAAGAGGACTATGAGGAAGACTTTGAAGAGGTAAGGGGTAATGGCGACTGATGAGGTCCGTCACATTTTTATACCTTGTTCCGCTTTGAATCTGACTGTTATGGTCATGATATTTAGTCGTAAAAAAATGTGTGAAATGCCAGTGAAGATAATGGTTGGTGAGTAAAGCTAATGCTAACAACGCTAATTTATCGTAATAGCTACTCAAAAGTTGTCCTTTTTAATCTTCTGTCCGCTCTTCCTGTCTGTCTTGAACTAGCGCTCTAGCTAGCGAACTTGCCACATTCTATCAACTGGGTCCGGCCTTCAAAGTTTCCCGTGCCATTGAGTTTGTGACAGACACATCTGTATTTATGCAGGCCATAAGTTTTCTACTGTGTTTTGCTAGATTAATCTCCCCAAAAGAATACTGACAGAAATGTTATACAAGTTCACAAAGGAGGAATATTTAGATGAAGTAAGATGCCTTCTTCCTCTAATGTATGGTTGAATAGCTATGTCAAACATGCTAAAAACAGCGCAACTCGAACTAGCTAGCTACTATACTAAGGAGCCACAGACAAGTGGAAAAATGAAAAAGAGGTTGACAAGCCAGTGGACCGGGGAGCCATTGTTCACTTGGTAGGCTACCATTCCTCCTTGCATAGCTCTTTAATCATCATCATCTGTGTTCCAGGATACCGACTACATCATGTCTTACTTTGACAATGGAGAGGAGTTTGGAGGGGACAGTGACGACAACATGGACGAAGCCACTTACTGAGAGACCGTAAGAGTGTTGATAACACTGAATAGACAAAAAGAGACGGCTTTGAGTTATCCTCCCTGCAGACATAGTTACAGTATTCTAATTACTTGTGGAGTCATTGGCCATGGGAACAAAGACATTGACCGGTATAGTCTAAAACATGGAAAGAACAATATGCTGCTATGTGATAACTTAGATCCAAGACATGGAAGACGGTGACTGCTGGTGAAAACAGTGGCTCAATGTAGACATCTAGAGAGAAGATTTTCTTATTGTGTGTGGTGATTTAAAGTGCCAAAGATCCTAACTAGTCATGCTGACTGTTCCCCTTTCTTCAGCTATGTTGAGGTGGTAATGGGAGCTGAAGTATTTACAGGATATTGATGCCTTTTATAACTTTAACGGATTTGATGGTTTTAATTAACACGTACAATTGCAGCAGTCTATGGTTTTTAAAGTAAAGACATGTTTTAGAGAGGTATTTTAGCTTTTGTAATTCCTTGGTGTAAGTCTCTTTTAAGTGTATACGACAATCAAATGTTGGCTAAGACATTGAAAACAATAGTTGCAATCCCAAAAGAATGTTGTGTATTCTTTTTAAATATTTTTTTCCTGTAATGTCAAATTATGTTATGCAAGTTGACAATTTGAAAGTGTTGAATTTGAATCTAAATACATTTTATAGCTCCAGAGTAAATATTTGTATCAACCAACCAGCAGATGGCATATTACTCCAAGGTAAATCAGGTGTGGTGTATGTTCACTGTGTGGAGTTGGTAGGTTATGCAGTTGACAAAAAAAGTTATTCACCATTGCCAATTTAAAAGGAGCAGGGATGGGATTGGGTGTGAAAGTTTGTAAACTCATGACATGTTAAGTGTTTTTTCAGCCAACTTCCTGGTAATTTATAGTGGTGAGCTCCCAGAATGTTTTTCTACCCGTTAAAGGGAGTGATCCTCCATTTCCTTGAACAGCGTTTAACATCCTGCCGTCCAAAGTGGAAAGACAACCCTTAAAATGTAAGCCTAGTCTAGGGCAGAAAGTTTACATTGCGTGACTAGCTTTGAAAAACATGCTTCTTTTTTTAAACTCTGAATATCAGCCCTGTATGTCTTCTGCTTTTTAACCATTTGATTTTGAGATGTTCTATATCTAAACAACATCAATCACACTCAAACGAGGTGGGTAGCCTCAAGGTTAAAGCGTTGGGCCAGTAACTGAAAGGTCACTGGTTTGAATCTCAAGGCAGACAAGGCGAAAAATCTGACTCGTTGCCCTTGAGCAAGGCACTTGACCCTAATTGCTCTAGGGCACTAGAAAATAGTGACCCACTCCCTGCGGGTGACTCGGGGGGGAGTTGGGATATGCAAATAACACACTTGTGAGTAACAACAAATATAATCACCCCACAAATAATAATTATTATTAAAAAAGTGCATTATGAACTTGTGTGATTCATTATCATCCTCACACAGCCTGCTAGACCTGATCCAGACTAGCCTACTGCAGGTGAACTCCATCTCCTCTGCTGCTGGGTGTAAGTCAAGATGGACTACCAAATGCCAAAGTTTTAAGCCAAAGCACTTGTCACGTCATGCACGTATGCACAAGTGTTGCCTTACATGTTGACATGGTCCCTCTGTGGTTCCCTCATTAGAGCACATCTAAACTATGGAGAAATACACTGAGTGTACCAAACATTAGGAACACCATCCTAATATTGATTTGCCCTCAAAACCGCCTTAATTCATCGCGGCATGGACTCTACAACGTGTCGAAAGCGTTCCACAGGGATGCTGGCCCATGTTGACTCCAATGCGTACCACAGTTGTTTCAAGTTGGCTAGATGGCCTTTGGGTGGTGAACCATTCTTGATCCACACAGGAAACTGTTGAGTGTGGAAAAACCCAGCAGTGTTGCAGTTCTCAACACAAACCGTTACACCTGGCACCTACTACCCTAGCCCGTTCATAGGCACTTCCATTTATTTATTTTTGCCCATTGCACACATACACAATCCCTGTCTCAAGGCTTAAAAATACTTCTTTAACTTGTCTCCTCCCCTTGATCTACACTGATTTGAAATGGACTTAACAAGTGACAATAAGAGATCATAATTTCACCCGGTCAGTCTGTCTTAATGTTTTGTATGCTCAGTGTATGTTTTCATCTAGTTGCTAAGGGAAATGATACCCATTGCTATTGTGTCGGGAGTTAGTCCTGGGGTTAGTTCCTTTTTAGGAACAGAAAACTGTAAACAGCATAGGCTGTGCGCAACAAATCAACTGCTTGTGTGTGTAAGCCCACTCTGCATAGCCCCTGGTTGCTTTTTAAAGGGATACTTTGTGATTTTGTCAATGAGGCCCTTAAATCTACTTCCCCAGAGTCAGACGAGCTACTGCATACTATTGTATTGCAAATGTTTTGGGTGTGGAATTAAATGTTTACAGTAGGCCTACTCTATCTATAGGCACGGGAAAGACATATAAACAGCACAGCTTCCTCAGATATGTGTGTGAACTAACCAGTTGAGCAACACGTTGCCTCATGTCAGGTCAACGTTGTTTGCCTTACATTGTATTGCCTATGGTTTTGTGGTTTAGGCTGAGGTAAGGAGGACTGTTCCTCCAAAGTAATAGTTGCTGCAGTCTTTATTGCTTTCAGTTCAAGTTATCTAGTGTCACATCTTCTGAAAAGTGAGTAATATTATGTACTGAACAAAAGTATAAACGTAACCGACATCGGTGGTTTAATGCTCACCTTCGTTGGCCACTGGCACGCTGGAGAAGTGTGTTCTTCATCTGTACCGGGCAGATGGCATTGCGTGGGTGAGCGGTTTTCTGATGTCAACGTTGTGAACAGAGTGTCCCATGGTGGCGGTGGGGTTATGGTATGGGCAGGCATAAGCTATGGATAACAAACACTATTGCAGTTTTAATACACAGAGATACCGTGACGAAATTCTGAGGCCCATCCTTGCCATTCCTCCTCCGCCATCACCTCATGTTTCGGCATGATAATGCACGGCCCCATGTCGCAAGGATCTGTACACAATTCCTAGAAGCTGAAAATGTCCCTTGTCTTCCATGGCCCACATACTCACCAGACATGTCACCCGTTGAGCATGTTTGGGATGCTTTGGATCGACGTGTACGACAGCGTGTTCCAGTTCCCACCAATATCCAGAAACTTCGCAAAGCCATTGAAAAGGAGTGGGACAATCAACAGCCTGATCAACTCTATGCAAAGGCCAGTATCTGATCACACCAGATACTGACTGGTTTTCTGAAACACACTCCTATTCTTTAAGGCATCTGACTGTGACCTACAGATGCATATCTGTATACCCAGTCATGTGAAATCCCTAGATTAGGTTCTAATGAATTTATCAATTGACTGATATCTTTATATTAACTAACAAAGTAAAATCTTTGGAGTAAACTCTAATTAGGGGAGGGGTATCTGTTGCTTAGGGGAAAACAAAGTAAAAATATTTTTAAAGTTAAATCTTTGAAATTGTTGCATATTGAGTTTATATTTTTGTTTAGTGTTGGATGAGTTTCACAACAGCATGTAGCAATTGTTCTCCTTTGCATACACAGATCTAACCCCTGGCAAAGATGTCCCCTCCTGTTGTTGTCAACTCAACTCATAGAGCTTGAGTGTTCTTGTCATTCATGAGTTCAGTATATGAGCCACAGCCATTGGTAAACAAAGTCAAAGCTCAGTGGGCCTTTCTATACATGGTGGCAGCCCCGCCCACTGTCACATATACAGAAGGAGTGGAGGCCACGGTGCTCCTCTGTCGGTCGGTCACACCACCATGAGTTCTGTTTACAAAGCTGCATACCTCACTTGCTCTTCTTGCCGAATGACTCCTACATCGTGTTTTTCTTCCTGAGGGAAGACAGTATACTGTACATGTGTGGCCCACACACAGTTTTGTTATGTACACTATGCGGCATGGGTATTTCTAAAACAACATGCAATGGTGAAAATGTTATTCTTACGTAAAACTCCTATGATCTCCACTGAGTTGGTAGTGCAATTACTGCTGGGGATTAAATGGTTCTCATTTTGGACTCATGTACAGTACCAGTCGAAAGTTTGGACACCTACTCATTCAAGAGTTTTTCTTAATTTTTACTATTTTCTACATTTTAGAATAATAGTGAAGATATCAAAATGATGAAATAACACACATTGATCATGTAGTAAACAATTTTTTTTTTAACAAATCCAGATATATTTTATATTTCAAACTAGCGACTGCCTTGATGACAGCTTTGCACACTCTTGGCATTCTCTCAACCAACTTCACCTGGAATGCATTTGATTTAACAGATGTGCCTTATTAAAAGTTAATTTGTGGAATTTCTTTCCTTAATGCGTTTGAGCCAATCAGTTGTGTTGTGACAAGGTAGGGGTGGTGTACAGAACATAGCCCTATTTGGTAAAAGACCAAGTACAAATATGTATTTTATTTAACTAGGCAAGTCAGTTAAAATATTTAACCTACATAGACGAGGACATGTAAACAAACAGCTTCTTGACTGATTCTGGAGAGTTGGTCAACAAAATCACAGAATACTCCTTCAAAACAAGGTTGTGTTCATTTGGCACCATACAGAAGAAAACATCCTGAAATAGGGAGAGAATGCCTTGGTCGAGGGCAAGGCATTTTAGTTTTCAGTTTCAAAATATTTACTGTTGCATGTCCCCAATGAACATGACCCTGGACTTGTGCACCACACACCTTCCATGGGTATCCCACTGGAATCAAGCCATGCTGCTCCCCATGAATCAAGACCATGGGACGTAACCAGAGAGGATTCTACTGTCTAATTTACAGCTCTTGACAGCCCCTACATTTTAACTGCTCGCAAGAATATCAGCCTTATGGAGTGGCCTGTGGCCATAGTACTGGCACCTACGCAAGACAGTTTTTACAATGCGGCACACTTATTTCTTTGTCTACGACCTTGTGTTTGAACAGTGTATAGGTTAGTCCCTGTTGACCTCTATGTCCCCTACCATGCTGGTCATTTTGTCAGCAGGATCACGTTTACTGTAAGTGTGAAAGTGGTATTGCGGTTAGCCTTCTGTTAATGGTGGGAGAGAACATAACCAGAAGATGATGTGCTGTGTCCTCTACTGAAACCTTTTGGGTGGATGGGTCTCTACAGAGAAAAGGAACTCTTGAAAAAATAGACTCGCACATCAGAGTTGTGTGTAGGGACAAGCACTGGAAAGTGGCACAACCTGGAGTGTGATAGTGCAAAGTTAATTTTTTTGTCATTGTGGTTTCCCGAGGATATGGCCCCACCATCCTCACAAACGGCAGTATACTCTTCTGAACTATGTTCAAAACAGTTCATAGGAGAGGAGCTTGTTGTTTCTCTCTCTTTCACCTGCCAACCATTGAAACAGTGGGGTTACGCAACACACGTTGCTCTGTCTTTATTTGAAGTAATAACCATCATATGTCATCAAAAGAAATGCATTGCATTCACTACAATGTCTGTAGATATGGCTGTACAAGGACGAAGGAGCATCCAACTCTAACGGTAGTTCACTTGAACGGTGCATATTGTTACATTAAAAGAAGTTTGTTATTGTGTCCTTTTTTCTCCTTCATGTTTCTTCCAGGCCCTTCATTCAGCAGGGCCTTCCACCATATGTTTGTGTGTGCGTGGCAGTGTGTGCATTTGTACATAAGCTACCTTCAACTTTATGGGGGTTAGAGTGACTGTCTCTATGGTATAGAGTTAAACAGTGGGCACAGACTGTCAAGGGCAATCCAATGTGTTTGTGTTTATTCGTTTTTTTGCTTGCTAGTTTGTTTGAAGCTAAAGCCATATGAAAGACCTACATGAAATCTTGGACAACATGAAAAGACACGCTGTTTGTGTACCTCCTAAGGCAACACATTGTAGTAGTGACAGAAACAGACTACACCGTGCCAGAGCAAGAGTTGTTTGAATGTATGGTATATCTATTGGCCTAATCACATGCTCAGTGTTTATATGTCAAACCCCGATCATTAGGCCTACAGTACTTTAGTATAATTAGCTACTTCAACTATTTCAACACAATTGTTTGGTCCTGGTTGTAGACGATACCTCATTGTGTTTACAATGACACACAAAAAAACTAAACGTAATTACGAGGGAAATAAAGTTAGGCATTTCCAGTAACAGAATATCTTTACATTTGCATTACTTATTTGAAATGGAAATTGACTCAGCCCTGATTAAGGTTAAATCCGGTGTGTATCTTGGTTTCCAAAGTAACCTTTTGGTTCTAGGCTAGTTCTGCAATGTTTGCCTGTCAGGGGTTTAGCTTTCTGCCTGGCTGACCCAGCTGAGTTCTGAGTAACAAAAGCGGGTTAGGTTCCCAAGCACCTGTCACGCTTGGAGGAGCTCATCACTAATCAATAAGATTGTTGCCTTGAATACCCTCACCTATATCCACTGTGTTGAGAGACTAGCTTTGACCAAGGTAGGTGCGGTTTGTTACCATGGTAAAAACAGTGGAGATATATGTATGTTTGTCCATATTCTCAACCATAAGGTCCATAGTAGAGTGTTGATATGTCCAAGGATGGCGTGTTAGTGTAACATTAGCACCTTTGCTCCCTAGTGCCTGTACTTTCCAAGATTTCTCAGTCAGGTCAAGTGCACAGACTCACACGTGCCGCAGCTAGTCTCGCAGCTCATTCTCTGGCTCTGAGAGGCTCTTTTCACAGTTGGCCATCCAATAAAACCACCATCTTTGAGCCACCACTGGTCATCCAATCAGGGCCCCGCAATTATCCAAAGCGCTGGCACTGATCCAATTGGATGCTTCTTTCACCATTGAAGGGTAAGCCGGTCCTGGTAGCATGCGGGATAACCGGATGGGCTTATCCGATTTTATCCTTCTCATTCTACGTCATCACCCCCAGGTCACCAAGTTCTGACCCCGTCCTTCAGGTGACACCGCATGGCGCAGGTTACCGCCCCACTGCCAAATCGAGCCAGGTGAAAGTAGAGGATGGAAGAGGAGGTACTTATAGGACCAGTGCTAGTCTTTGCTTTAATCCAGAGTCTGAAAGATTAGAACGCAGTAAGTAAAAAAGAGGATTTGACCAATGAGAACGAAGAGGGTGCACATGTCACAACTTCCCATGGTGTCACACCAGACTGGGGGAGAGACGATTAGAAGGAGAGAGGAAGAGGACAACAGGAATATTACAGCAAGGTGATCCCTATGAAGTGTGCCCAAACCTACGTTTACTGACGCCATAGTGTAGATTCATGCTTCTCTGGTCTGTTGATGAATCTGTTCTTCCCTAATCTAGCGGCAGAAATAGGGAAAACAGGTTAAAACAGCCGTTATTGTCCGCCGGACCATTACTACCCTTTTCCGAGCCTCGTAAGAATCAATTGAATGAGGCTCTTATTTATGTCCGAAAGGACTGACATACTATTGCAGTTCTGTGGCTGTGAACTATGAATTCGGCTTTCAGCCATTCCTATAGGAAGGGAGTATTACAGGGTAACCCGAGAGCCATTACTCTGTGCTAGAACTCCTGACCTCTTAGTTATGAGCCCTACATCCCACATCTCAGGCCACAGGCTGACTCGAATCTCTAGCACGGCGCTTGAAATATGAGGTTTTCCACTTTGGCCACATCAATGTTATCACCGTATGGCCCATGAGCAACAGCTCCAAATGACACCAGTCAGTTTTTGTGCAGTTAATTGTTTGAACCTCTGTCTAACTGTGAGGAGAGAACCTGGTGGGTATTGTCTTTTTTATATGGTGAATAAAATCTAAGTGTTTACAGAGAGCTACTTGCTTGTCAAGAGGCATCAGTCTCATTTCCATATCAACTTCAGGTTTTGCTGTCTCTTATGTCATGGCTTCAAAAAAGATCAATCTGAAGTGAAGTTTTGTGTGGCTGACAAAAAAGTATCTCTTGTTTGGTATATTTGGCTCAGCCAATGTCTTTTCAGTCTTGTAATTGGTTTAAAACAAAACAAAAAAACTCTTGCTGTTTTATGAACATAGCCACTGGTGATTAACACAGGTTCCCTCCTACTTTACCTCTCTTACTCTGTGAGATAAACTAATCCAAGTGTAATAAACTAATCTAAATCTAGGATTTATCAGGTTCTCGCGAAAGCCATCAAGCCACAGTTGGATTATAATGTTTATGTCCTGTAATCAGTTTATGCTGATAAGGGAGCATATGTGGTCTTTTCTTGCTGAGGCTGACCCTTTTTTCTTCCGCTAATTCGGTGTGGCGTGTCTCCTGACTCCCACAACACTCCCAGCCTACAAAACACTTCCTGTTTCACCCACAGAACAGAACAAGCTATTCGACAGTGTTTCCAGTCCGGATGGACCCTGACTGTGGGAGGGTCTGCATTAGACTTCCTCTGTTTGTTCGTTTTACAGCTATCGCTTCCTCACAACTTCCTCTGAAATGGGCGTGCTACCCTGAGACTGCATGCTCTTATTATTTCAACAAACAAAGAGGATATTTGTGTTTCACTCTTACAAAGGTGTCAGTAAATATGAAATATATTTCTAATCAAATACCTCGTTGTAATAAACGGGGCATATGATGTAAAACCGGTTTCACACTTTCCCTTTTCTCTGTTTCTCATGTTTCCTCTGTTTTGGATATCTAATAACAAATGTATTTTCTTTCTCGGTTATTATATTACTATGTTGTACTGATCCAGTATCTTACTTACTATATTTTCAACATCAAAGGTTATGTTCTTTATGGAGGAATCACTGATCCAATTAAATGAAGCCCTTGTCCCCCAGTTCTCATGATGACCTTTAAACTTCCTGGATTCAACCAATTACTGTATGCTCTAAACAGTCTGCCATGGGAACAGCCTGTGGCCTGGGGCAGCTAACGCAAGAGACACTTTGTTGAAGCCCTACCAGCTGTCGACACTTCCTATGTGGGTGCATGTGGGCCCTCGATAGGACTTGATGGCAGTGTACTTCCACAAGAGCAGCAGATCACTGAACTCTAATGCTTATGAATGAGGAAGTTAATGCTGACGTTATCGCTACCCATAAGGAATAGACCTATCAGGGCACTACATTATATATAATCTATAGTGCTGTGTATTGCGTAGTCATTTGAACTCATTGGCATATTTACCTTTTGTGGTGGAGTTGGACATTTCACATTGCTGTAGTCTTATGAATGTTATGTACTGGATGTAGGACTAAGCTAAAGGAACATTACATGTCATCTTTAATAGGAAATGACTGGAAGTACAATGATATCGACTGAATCGTAACTGTACTTTGAAGGGCAGACCTCTGAAGATGGATGTGCCATTGTTTTTTGAAGGGTTGTTGCATTGCAAAGTTAAGCACACTCCATCTTATCCAACCAAACTCAAAAGCAGTATACAGCCATTGGTATCAGAGAGCCTATGCAATATCCATGACAACAAAGCAGGCCATAGCCATTTAAATGATTTTGGATGAGAACATAGAGAAACAAAACAACAATATGCTGAAATCTAGTATTTAGCCATAACACAGTACGATTACTCGGAACAAGCCAAGGTCAGTAGTGTGTGGCTAAAGTGATTGGTTTTCTTCCATCCTTTGGGAGGATTCCAGTTTTTCTTCTCTGATGTCCTTTCATACAGAACAAAGACTCAGCAGCTGCATCTTAGCAGCATCCACCTGGACAAATCTGTATCCTTCTGCATCCTGAAACACCTGTAATGTAATGCGATCATTCAAACAAATTGAAGTATAGTCTACCCCTTTTCTGTCTACTTGTTTCCTCAAATGGCTCTTTCAAGACCTATACCTCCTTCAATTACACTTGTGCAGAACAGAGGCATGGGACTCCCTGGTCTGTTTCTCTGGCGTCCAGCCAAAACCCTCCATGCTCTGTATCCTCTTTATTCCTTTCATTAAAGCGTCTCTCTAAGAGGGCCAATCTGTGATATATCGTCATTCGGTTCCTTTGCCAAGCCCATGTCAACAAGTTGACACTGAGACAGCGCAACCCTAACCAATGGTGAAACGGTGGGGACATCCATGCTCCGTATTGCCACAACCAGCAGAGCTCAACAGGCCGTGATTGATGCTATTATTAGCCTAGGGTAGAGGGACCGTGTTATGGTATAGTGAGAAGGGCATTTCCCTGCAAGGCATTGCAGCTGCATCGTTACAGTGCACGTTTAGGGGTAATGGAACTCTCTGGCACATGCAATGCTGTTTAGAGCTTAAAGATGTCCATTGAAGTTTTACTGTTGAAAAGCGATATCCCATGTATAAATACAGTAAAGTACGTACATTAAAGGGTAAAGAAAATATGTTTTTGAGCAAAATTGATTTTTTTTAGACACAGCTGCAAACTTCAAGAAGTTGATCTCATGTGGGTATTCGTGATGTCTTCTCCTTTTGCTATGTCATGAGGATACCTGAACCACCTATTGAGATGGGCCTTTTGTTAAGTAAATCAGGTTTTATTCTTAATTTTTATTTCACCTTCATTTAACCAGGTAGGCAAGTTGAGAACAAGTCCTCATTTACAAATGCGACCTGGCCAAGATAAAGCAAAGCAGTTCGACACATACAACAACACAGAATTACACATGGAGTAAAACAAACATACAGTCAATAATACAGTAGAAACAAGTTTATATACGATGTGAGCAAATGAGGTGAGATAAGGGAGGTAAAGGCAAAAAACGGCCATTTTTGTCATTCGTTCCAGTCATTGGCAGCAGAGAACTGGAAGGAGAGGCGGTCAAAGAAAGAATTGGTTTTGGGGGTGACCAGAGACATATACCTGCTGGAGCGCGTGCTACAGGTGGGTGATGCTATGGTGACCAGCGAGCTGAGATAAGGGGGGACTTTACCTAGCAGGGTCTTGTAGATGACATGGAGCCAGTGGGTTTGGCGACGAGTATGAAGCGAGGGCCAGCCAACGAGATGCCAACGCAATGGTGGGTAGTATATGGGGCTTTGGTGACAAAACAGATGGCACTGTGATAGACTGCATCCAATTTGTTGAGTAGGGAGGCTATTTTGTAAATGACATTGCCGAAGTCGAGGATTGGTAGGATGGTCAGTTTTACACGGCTATGTTTGGCAGCATGAGTGAAGGATGCTTTGTTGCGAAATATGAAGCCAATTCTAGATTTAACTTTGGATTGGAGATGTTTGATGTGGGTCTGGAAGGAGAGTTTACAGTCTAACCAGACACCTAGGTATTTGTAGTTGTCCACGTATTCTAAGTCAGAGCCGTCCAGAGTAGTGATGTTGGACAGGCGGGCAGGTGCAGGCAGCGATCGGTTGAAGAGCATGCATTTAGTTTCACTTGTATTTAAGAGCAATTGGAGGCCACGGAGGAGAGTTGTATGGCATTGAAGTTTGCCTGGAGGGTTGTTAACACAGTGTCCAAAGAAGGGCCAGAAGTATACAGAATGGTGTCGTCTGTGTAGAGGTGGATCAGAGACTCACCAGCAGCAAGAGCGACATCATTGATGTATACAGAGAAGAGAGTCGGTCCAAGAATTGAACTCTGTGGCACCCCCATAAAGACTGCCAGAGGTCCGGACAACAGACCCTCTGATTTGACACACTGAACTCTATCAGAGAAGTAGTTGGTGAACCATGCGAGGTTCAGGTGATAAATGAGCTGAAAAAGAGACTGGGGTATGACTTTAAAGGGGTAGTTTACTCCAAAATCAAAGTTTGTCAGACATCTAGACATCTTTTAATGTGGTGTATTTCCAGGATATCTCTATTTTCTAAGTCCTCTATTAAGGAGATCCAGCTACCGGTATGTGACTCAATACCAAATTAATGGAAAAGGCCATTGAAATGCAGTTGTATTACAGTTGACTGGCGTGTTTTGCAACCCTATCAACAATCAAGCAATACAGTGAGTCATTATCAGATACCTAGTGTGGAGCAGCACTTTGCGAGGGGAGTTAACCTCGTGTTGTCTCTTGTTTTGTTCTCTTTCGCCTGGTATGCTGAAGCTTCAGGTAAACAGCACATTCCGATCCCTCGCAGAGTGTGGGATGGATGTGTTTGCTCAGCCTCACTCTGCGTGCCTCTGCATGTCCACAAACACACATGTGCACTCATACACCACATGCACGCACAACGCGCACACACACACACACACACTCTTTCCCTTTCTGTGTACATTCGTTAACGATCTTTCCCATGACGTTTTGATTCTATCTTCTAATTGTCTTAAAGGAGAACCAAGTGTTTTTCACACATTTGCACAGTCTGTATACAGAGTATTCAGGTCATTGATAGGCTTACTGTATCTCTGTATGTATACTGTATTTTACTATGCAGAGCAGTGGACTTTACTCTTTCTGTCATGCCCTGGCCATAGAGAGGCTTTTATTCTCTATTTTGGTTAGGCCAGGGTGTGACTAGGGTCTGCATTCTAGTTTCTTTATTTCTATGTTTTGGCCGGGTATGGTTCTCAATCAAGGACAGCTGTCTATCATTGTCTCTAATTGGGAATCATACCTAGGCAGCCATTTTTCCCACTTGTGTTTTCTGGGTAGTTGTTTTCTGTATAGTTTATGAACCTTACAGAACTGTTTCAGGTTTTACATTTACATTTACATTTAAGTCATTTAGCAGACGCTCTTATCCAGAGCGACTTACAAATTGGTGCATTCACCTTATGACATCCAGTGGAACAGCCACTTTACAATAGTGCATCTAAATATTTTAAGGGGGGGGGGTGAGAAGGATTACTTTATCCTATCCTAGGTATTCCTTAAAGAGGTGGGGTTTCAGGTGTCTCCGGAAGGTGGTGATTGACTCCGCTGTCCTGGCGTCGTGAGGGAGTTTGTTCCACCATTGGGGGGCCAGAGCAGTGAACAGTTTTGACTGGGCTGAACGGGAACTGTACTTCCTCAGTGGTAGGGAGGCGAGCAGGCCAGAGGTGGATGAACGCAGTGCCCTTGTTTGGGTGTAGGGCCTGATCAGAGCCTGGAGGTACTGAGGTGCCGTTCCCCTCACAGCTCCGTAGGCAAGCACCATGTTTATTTTGTTAGAGTGTTTTGTGACCAAATAAAATCATGAACACTTACCACGCTGCGCTTTGGTCCGATCCTCATTACGATGAGAGCCGTGACACTTTCATTACTATGATCCAGAAAATGGGTGATAATAGCCGGTTAATCCCAGACTTGGATTAAGCCTAGTCTAGTTTAGTCCTGGACTAAAAAACATATCTAGAAATTCTCCAATTAATTTTTTAGTCCAGGACTAGGCTTAATCTGTGTCCGTGCGAAACTGTCCCTAAAGAGTTTAATCTGGCATGTAGCTACAGATTATGTCTGTGTGTTGTGGGCGGAATATCGGGTACTTTCTCTTCTTTCAGCAGAGAGCATGTACATGACCCCATTTGAGACATGTGACCGCAGTATCTCAAATTCCACCAGCCCACATCCTGCTTATATCTTTCACCAGTCCTTGTGTTGTGTTTTGTCTTTTACAGTTTTTCTGTGTTAGCTGATCAAATTGATTTTACGCAGCCTGTGTCTCATGTCTATGTGTAAGTCAGTACAGTCCTTGACCATGAAAGTTCCTTCTATCTGCGGTAAACAAAGAAGACATCAAAGAAGACATTAGTTTAGTGCTCCGGGAAGTAGTGGTTCAAAACATGCAAATGTAAGGTAAAAGTGGATGACGTGAAAAAGATGTCACTAGATTTGTTGAAACAATATGCTATGTTAACTTTAGTAGCGTATGCAGACTTGTTTATGTAACTATTTAACTGTATGATATCCACACCCCTTCAGAGCGAAAAGCGACATGTGGTCAAGGGATTCCTCACCCTCATGACTTGTGAACATCTTGTCTCCCTCTTCTTTAAACTCCATTTTGTCATGGAAGGTCACACAGAATAGAAAAAAAACTTGACCGTCTAAATTCAACCTAACAGTCTGTAATTTGTTTTTCATGTGTTCCCTTCTAGGTTAAGCTCTCTCCTGTTTAACCTCTAGCGTCGAGCAATCCCATATCCTGGAGCGTAAATATAGCCTCAAGCTCATTATCATAACGCAACTTTTCCTATTCATGAAAATCGCAAATTAAATAAATATATTCAAACACAAGCTTAGCCTTTTGCTAACAACACTGTCATCTCAGATTTTCAAAATATGCTTTTCAACCAAAGCTAAACAAGCATTTGTGTAAGAGTATTGATAGCCTAGCATAGCATTAAGCCTAGCATTCAGCAGGCAACATTTTCATAAAAACAAGAAAAGCATTCAAATATAATCATTTACCTTTGAAGAACTTCGGATGTTTTCAATGACGAGACTCTTAGTTAGATAGCAAATGTTCATTTTTTTCAAGAAAAAGACCGGAAAATGCAGTCACTTACAACACCAAACTTTTTTCCAAATTAGCTCCATAATATCGACAGAAACATGGCAAACGTTGTTTAGAATCAATCCTCAAGGTGTTTTTCGCATATCTATTCGATAATCTATCAGTGGTGGCAGTTGGCTTCTCATCAGAAGCAAATGGAAAAATACTGCAGCTGGAGATTACGCAATAATTGCAACGGAGGACACCAAGCGACCACCTGGTAGATGTAGTCTCTTATGGTCAATCTTCCAATGATATTCCTACAAATACGTCACAATGCTGCAGACACCTTGGGGAAAACGTAAGCTGACTCCTAGCTCCTTCACAGCCATATAAGGAGTCATTGGCATGAGACCGTTTAAAAAAATGCGCCACTTCCTGATTGGATTTTTATCTGGGTTTTTTCTGTAACATCAGTTCTGTGGCACTCACAGACAATATCTTTGCAGTTTTGGAAACGTCAGTGTTTTCTTTCCAAAGCTGTCAATTATATGCATAGTCGAGCATCTTTTCGTGACAAAATATCTTGTTTAAAACGGGAATGTTTTTCATCCAAAAATGTAAATAGCGCCCCTTATATCCAAGGAGTTAAACAGAAGACTCATAGCAAAACAGTCTAGGCCGGGATTCAATCAAAGATCACTTCCTTGATGTTCACAGAGATCGGATTCACATTGAGAGAATGCTGTGGATATCGGCTCAAGCGTCAAATACCTTGAAGTGCACTTTTGAATCCCGGCCTAAGGAGGAGTCAAATCTTAACTGGCGTGTTTGGAGTAATTATTTAACATTTATGCTTCAGAATTGACTACAGTGGGTACAGTCAAATAAATGGGCAATGGCATAGTTTGGGTTTCAGACGAGTTCCGTGTTATGCCATAGATAGGTTGGTTGTTTAGCACATCTAAAAACAGACAGGGTTGGCTTAGATTGTTTACAACATATATTACTGAAAACATAAATAAGTTTACACGATGAGCACTTGTCTCTCAAATACATTGTTACAGTTGTTGGTTAGCTAGCTAGCTAGCGAATTTTCGCCATATATGTGACATCAGTCAAAACACCTCAGTCAAGACATGGTATCAACAACAAGATAGTCTAGCTGAAACGAACCACCTACGATTTCCCACATGGCAGCTTCTTGTCATTGTTGCTAGCTATTTTCCCATCCAGAATCACAACACATGGCCTTCTGCCCCATTAAAAAGCGCACATTGTTTTCATGACGTTGTCAGCTAACCTGTCTAGGAAGAGCATAGGCTAGAAGACTCAGCCCATTTAACTGACACGTGTGCCCACTCAATCATGGAAGATGTAGGTCAGTGACTGAGTTATGTGGACGCCACCAATGTAACTTCTACCCAGGGGAGATAGGGAGATTGGAGTGGGGCCCAGGGGTGTAGTGCCATAGGAGTGTGGGAACAGGGATTGATGTTGCAAAATTCACTGGGAACCAGATATACCAGTGTTTCACATGTACTGTAGCTAAATTCAATGGGAACCAGATAAACCAGTGTTTCACAAGAATGAAAGAAATGGGAAGAAATATTTAGTAACCTTTTAGTAGTGCACATTGAGTGGAGGGGGAAGAGACATTTCTAGCACACCTTGTTCTTCAGGTCCAGTCCATTTGAAGTTGGGCTCCAACGTAGGAATCGGGAGCTCACTCTTAAAACAAAGTTAGTCAGTCATTAGTGGTATGAAGGAGGCCCTGGAGAAAGCCTCTCTTCTAAAAAAAGTACTGTCTCAAGACCAGAGCCTGAACTGAACTGCCTGCAGGGGATGCTTACATGCACTCCTCGCATGGCAGCCGCATGCACATGCCCTTCAGCCAATCAGAGAGCGAGTGATAGCGCCTGTCGGCCAATGGGGGTTCTCATTTTTGTTGAGGATAAGCAGAGAGGAAAAGACTGAGTTCACCTCAAGCGAGGGCCTGTTGTACTATAGCAAATGTTCTGAAGGTCATAAACATTATCTCACCTCATAGAGTATGTGATGTGTTTATTTCATACAGGCTATTAGATTCTTCTAAAACAATATAACCTTCACATGTTTAAATCCAATTTTATATTTATATATTCACGTTTTAGCCCATTTATCACCATCAATTCCGTATACATTTCAATTAGTAATTCCCCATTTAATCAGTGTAGTTTGTACACACATCTGCTTTGACTTTGATCATCCCTGCCGTGACATCCTCTACTGCTGTCAGATCAGCTCTTCTTTCTAAGCATTTACACAATGACCTAATCAGTTTCCTATTTCAGAGTCAGACTGGGCTATACTGGGAGTGAAAGGATCCATGCTTGCATAAGAGAAAGACAGTTACCCTATACTGGCGCTTCTGTGACTCTAGTTATCTAATGCCTGTGTCAACTTAGTTAACGAAACTGGATTGACAAAATGTTGGTCAAGTTAACATACAGTAGGACTACGTCACTCATTTGTCCGGCAAATTGTTATAGGTGAAAAAGGTGTGAGGGGTAGTCTGGGGTCTGTATTTAGAATGGTCAATAGTCAAACTTGTCGAACAGGACTGTGATGTAATGTAAAGCCAACACGCCAAGTAAGCCTTTGCATTTATCAGGACATGCTCTCCCTTGGGAACATGAAAGAGAGGCACAGAAAGGAAGACTGCAAAGTTTGATGAGAGATTTTAGAGACAGAAATTGTTTGCCCGGCCAGTGTGATGGCTTATGGCGTTCTTTCACAGACCAGGCTTCATTGTTATCTTACACGTCATTTTTACTCACACACGCTCTACCCCTCTTTTTACAATAAATATGTTAAATATTTGTACAAATATATCAGTCTTTTACATTAATCTATTGTAAACCATGTTATATTCAAATATATTGTGTGCCCTGGTTTTATGGAGGTCTTTTAGCGGTGCCTAAGCCTAATAGTTGTAAAAGCAGGTCTATAATTGATCAGAGATGCTTTTTGTTTCCTTTAGCAGCTAGCTAACACATGGTGGCCTGGATTCTCTTAACCAGCTGTAATAAAAGTAGAACAGAGAGGAGGAGGAGGAGGAGGAGAGAAGAGACAAAGGCTTGCTTGACTCAGGCCTCTAGAACAGAAACAGGAAATCCACAAGTGGGAGGGCAGGGGTGTCTGATGCAGGGTGTGGTGAACACGCACTGACTGAATGGTAGCCCTCGTGAACAACCGATATGACCAATCACAATGTGAGTGATCAAGTGGCTGAGCCAATGAGAAGCCCAAAAAAAGAAACCAGAGAGTGTGAATACTGAGTTGAGTATAATGGTTTCATACCATCAGAGGGTTTTCTGTGATGAGACAATACTCAAATTTAGAACAAGGGCACGATAGTCTGTTGCAATTTTGTGCATATTTGCGGAAAGGAAAGTTAGAACACATCTTCCAATCCAGGGGATGGTAACATGATCTTGTTTTTCCTTTTGATGATGAACAAAAGTTGACATGAGGCTTATTTCCAAAGCTATTCCGAAAGTGAATAGAATTACAGAGAATCATTATTGTAATTTGTGTTAACTGAGTGTCATCCTGGCAAATCTTCCCACAAAATGTAATATTCTATTAACTGTATCATACTTGCTTGTTTCAGAATATGGAACGATTACTGAAGAGAACGACATACACCAAGGACTCCAAACTCTGATTCAAGAGTGACCAACATACAGTAACCACACAATGGGCACAATTCTTGTGTCAGTGTGTCAGAGACTGAAAGTTAGCTGCAAAATTAACTATTACTACAGTAGCTTCAGCGTCCACTGTTTACCATTGGTGGGAAAAGTATTGAATTGTCATACTTTTGTAAAAGTAAAGATACCTTAATAGAAATTGACTCAAGTTAAAATCACCCAGTAAAACACGACTTTAGTAAAAGTCTAAAAGTATTTGGTTTTAAAGACTTAAAAATAATTAAGTATCAAAAGTAAAAGTGTAAATAATTTCAAATTATTTATATTAAGCAAACCAGACGGCACAATTTTTAAAACATTTTTAATCGATGGATAGACAGGGGCAACCTCAGACATATTTTACAAACAACACATTTGTGTTTAGTGAGTCTGCTAGATCAGATGCAGTAGGGATGATCAGGGATGTTCCCTTGATAAGTGTGTAAATTAGACAATTTTCCTGTCCAAATGTAACAAGTACTTTTGGGTGTCAGGGAAAATGTATGGAGTACAAAGTACCTTATTTTCCTTCGGAATGTAGTGAAGTAAAAGTTGCCAAAAATATAACGTGTAAAAGTACAGAAACCCCCCAAAAATACTTAAGTAGTACATTAATGTATTTTTACTGAAGTAATTTACACCACTGCAGTTTACTAGCCTGGTCAAGTGTGGAAACTGGATGGGGTGTATTTCCTTTTTTCCTAGAAGACCGGCTGCACATATCTTGGCAAGAGACCAGTGTAAGTGTACGTGTGTCAGGAAATCCTGAAGCACATGCCATAGTAGTCAAGGCATACCAGAGCAGCACTGAGCAGGGAAGGAGAGCATTGCAGCAGACAGAGTAACCTTGTTTGGTCACAGAGAACGGCTAAGAGAACATTGGGTATTTCTCTCAGCTTTACAATGCTGGCCAAGCTTTCGGTCACAACACAATACTTAACACCGACAGGTGTAACATATTATGATCCATTTATAATGCACTGTAAGACTTGTTATCAGCATGTATGACTTCCTGACTAAATAACAGCCATTTTGAGTACAACAATTTGCTACAGAGAGAGACATAACATACTGTATAATACAGGAATCCTTAAAATAATAACACATTATAAAGGCTCATAAATGTTATAACAAGTCATAAAGCTTCATGACTGTCAGGTTTATGTGAAGTAGTTCAATTTAAACCATCATCTCCGTTCAATATCACTGTAACATGAATAATGCATTTTATCCTTTCCAACAGTTTGTCAAATGACTGACCACTTCTGTTCCAGAAAAGCTATAGGGAACACAAATAATCAAATCAAAACTAAAGTTGTATTTGTCACCTGCGCCGAATTCAACCGGTGAAGACTTAACTGTGAATTTTTTACTTACAAGCCCTTTCCAACAATGCAGAGTTAAAAAGTATGAAAAGATGATCAAAGATGTCACTCCCTGACCTTAGAGAGCCTGGAGCCCGTGGCCCGCAACCAGGGTGCCCAGTCCGTGGCGCGCAACCAGGGTGCCCAGTCCGTGGCGCGCAACCAGGGTGCCCAGTCCGTGGCCCGCAACCAGGGTGCCCAGTCCGGGGCCCGCAACCAGAGTGCCCAGTCCGTGGCGCGCAACCAGGGTGCCCAGTCCGTGGCGCGCAACCAGGGTGCCCAGTCCGTGGCGCGCAACCAGGGTGCCCAGTCCGGCCCCGCAACCAGGGTGCCCAGTCCGTGGCGCGCAACCAGGGTGCCCAGTCCGGCCCCGCAACCAGGGTGCCCAGTCCGGGGCCCGCAACCAGGGTGCCCAGTCCGGGGTCGGTGGCCAGAGGCGCCACCAATGCGGGGTGATCCAGAGGCTACGTTCCCGCACCAGAGCTGCCACCATAGATAGATGTCCATCCAGAGTCCGCACCTTTATTTATTTTTTTGTTTTTTGGGGGGGGGGGTACTGTCACAGGTGTGGTCAGGGTGTGATTTGGGTGGGCATTCTATGTCCTTTATTTAGCCTTTGACAATTTTTAGGGCCTTCCTCTCACACTGCCTGGGATAGAGGTCCTTAAGGCAGGGAGGTCGGCCCCAGTGATCTACTTGGTGGTATGCAATACCCTCTGTAGCGCCTTGTTGTCGAATGCCAAGCAGTTGCCATACAAAGCGGTGATGCAGCCAGTCAAGATGCTCTCAATGGTGCAGCTGTAAAACTTTTTGAGGATCTGAGGGTCCATGCCAAATCTTTTCAGCTTCCTGTGTGGAAATAGGCATTGTCGTGCCCTCTTCACGACTGTGTTGGTGTGTTTGGACCATGATAGGTCCTTAGTGATGGGGACACTGAGGAACTTGAAGCTCTCGACTAGCTCCACTACAGCCCTGTCAAAGTGAATGGGGGATGCCCATGCCCTCCATTTCCTGTAGTCTATGATCAGCTCCTTTGATGACTTTGAGGGAGAGGTTGTTGTCCTGGCACCACATTGCCAGGTCTCTGACCTCCTGCCTCTAGGCTTTCTTATCGTCATCGGTGATCAGGCCTATCACCGTCGTGTTGTTGGAAAACGTAATGATGGTGTTGGAGACGTGCACGGCCAAGCAGTCATGGGTGAACAGGGAGTACAGGAGGGGACTAAACATGCACCCCTGAGGGGCCCCCGTTTTGAGGGTCAGTGTGGCGGATGTGTTGTTGCCTACCCTCACCACCTGGGGGCGGCCCACCAGGGTGTCTGGGATATGATGGTGTGATGTGAGCCATGACCAGCCTTTCAAAGTATTTCATGGCTACAGATGTGAGTGCTACGGGGTGAGTTCTCTTTACACTAGGACACATACAGAGAGCCAAGAAATTAAACTACAGTATACAAAAAAAACTTATTTGAACAATTTTAACTAAATTTAAGATTCATATGATATTTTGAGTGTAAGATCAAGCTGATAAACAACAATGACATTTTTTTCACAGCATTTTTTTGTTCATATCTACCTAGGGTGCCATCCTCAGGAGGACACTGTATATACTGGAACCAACATACAGATCGCATTCCCAGTTCTCCAGAAGTTGCATTGCATGCGCACCATGGATGTTATCCCCATAAGAATCAGGACAGTGAATCATTTCACTGGGTTTTAGTCAAATTCTACAAAAAAAACAGCAATCTGTTGTGTTTTTGAAGTTTTTCAACAACAATAAATAAATGTAAAATGTAATGATATCATAAAATCGCTGTTGAACCAGGCTTCGTTAAAGTAGGCTTAGGCGAAGGGTAACCTACAGAGGGCTTGGGTTTAAAAAATATGAAACGGAAAACAAACCTTTGTTACAGGAAAATTACTTATAAATACGAGGTTCACCAGTATTTACCGAGATCCTCATCTCTTGTTTCATGATGGACATGGACACATGTAGCCTACATCATGGAGTTTTTTTTTACGCATGTCTAAACATGGTGAAAATAATGTAAGCCTGCCTACAATATATAGGTAAAAAAAGGACTGTCCTCTCACTGTTTTTCCCCTCTCAAACTTTGTCTTTTATTAAAGCTTTGTTGATGAAGATGTATTTCCAAGTGGTTGGACTTGACTAGCCTACTTGATTACATTGGGCAGGACAAAAATAAAACAGCCTTCATTGAGAGGAGGAGAGGCTATTCTTGGTTTTGAATCAAACACAACAAAAGTTTTATGTTTGTAAATACAAAGTAGCCTATACAAGTACCAACAGCACATATTGTTACATGCGCATATGGGCATCGTTACACTTCATGATTGTGTCCTACTTGTTGTTGATTCTTCACAAAAAAATACAGTTTTATATCTTTATGTTTGAAGCCTGAAATGTGGCAAAAGGTCGCAAAGTTCAAGGGGGCCGAATACTTTCGCAAGGCACTATATATTCCACGTACAGATGTTCTAAGATAACAGCCAGAGGGAAAGAGTCTCTCCTAAAGTACATTGGTTTCTGATATTTGCCATCACCAAGGACTTCCTATTTCACATGCTGACTCAACTCGTTTCTGATTGGCCAGAGAGCTAAATCACTTGCAATGCAATTGGCTGAGAGCAGTTTCACATGGGCTGCCACATGCACTCTGCATGCACAGCACTTCCCAGAGCTCTGGGTCATGCTGGATTTATAATCATGAAACTCTTGATGAACATGAACTGGCAAGTAAGGCATCATCACAATGATTTCACCCTTCAGGAATTTTCATTAAGCAAACACATACAAAAGGCAACATCGTCAGCTTTGTCATAAACATCCTCAGTTGTTCAGTTGTCCTTTCTCTTAAAAATACAAGTTCAAGACTTATAAGACTTATCTAGGTTTTGAGTTCTGTTTTTCTTACAAAGTTATACAATGTTTTGTGAGATTGACTTGCTGTGACACACCAAAAACATGAATGGGAGAGGTGGTGACTACTAGAGCCTGAGGCAAGTTATATTGCAAAATAAGAAAATAATTAGTGGAACAGAAAGTAAAGGCAAAATGAGAACCAAAATCCCCCTTCACCACCACTTTGTCACAGAAACAGAGTTCTTTGAAATACCCCAAGAGTGAAAACTCCAAGCCAACCAGACAAAACAACAGTTAAACTCCAACATGTGTCACTGAGAAGTAGTGGCTTCTCGAGTGTTCTCCGTTAGCAGACCTAAAGCGTTTTTTTTTGTTTTGGTGTCCAAGAGAACTCTCTCTACGAAGCCCACACCCATACCAGATGCCATCCTGTTCACCTCTGTAGTCTAGGCCATGCACACCTCAAGGTGATTTTGCAATCTGCGAAAACAACCAAGACTCATACAGTAAAACCATTAGTGTGTTTACTTCGCGTCTCAATTTCTTTTGCCTGCGGCCAAAGAAATCTATGAAACTCGAGACATGCTCCAAACTGTCAGGAGCCAAGCAAGTGTCTGGGACATGGCAGCCAATGGGAGACTGGATGAACAACTCCCCATAACCAATCAGAGCTCTAATAAAGAGCATCTGCAATGCCTTTAGCTACCTGAGATAAGGATGAAAATTCCCATGCGGTTTTTCCTCCAATTACCTCACAAGACACCAATCATATACAGTTGAATTCGGAAGTTTACATACACCTTATCCAAATACATTTAAACTCAGTTTTTCATAATTCCTGACATTTAACCCTAGTAAAAATTCCCTCTTAGGTCAGTTAGGATCACCACTTTATTTTAAGAATGTGAAATGTCAGAATAATAGTAGAGAGTGGTTTATTTCAGCTTTTATTTTTTTGTATCACATTCCCAGTGGGTCATAAGTTTACATACACTCAGTTAGTATTTGGTAGCATTGCTTTTAAATTGTTTAACTTGGGTCAAATATTTTGGGTAGCTTTCCACAAGCTCCATACATTAAGTTGGGTGAATTTTGGCCCATTCCTCCTGACAGAGCTGTTGCAACTGAGCTATGTTTGTAGGCCTGCTTGCTCACACATGCTTTTTCAATTCTGCCCACAAATGTTCTATAGGATTGAGGTCAGGGCTTTGTGATGGTCACTCCAATACCTTGACTTTGTTGTCCTTAAGCCATTTTGCCACAACTTTGGAAGTATGCTTGGGGTCATTGTCCATTTGGAAACCCATTTGCGACCAATCTTTAACTTCCTGACTGATGTCATGAGATGTTGCTTCAATTTATCCACATAATATTCCTCCCTCATGTTGCCATCTATTTTGTAAAGTGCACCAGTCCCTCCTGCAGCGAAGCACCCCCACAACATAATGCTGCCAACCCGTGCTTCCGGTTGGGATAGTGTTCTTCGGCATGCAAGCCTCCCCCTTTTTCCTCCAAACATAACGATGGTCACTATAGCCAAACAGTCCTATTTTTGTTTCATCAGACCAGAGGACATTTCTCCAAAAAGTATGATCTTTTGTACCCATGTGCAGTTGCAAACCAAAGTCTGGCTTTTTTATGGCGGTTTTGGAGCAGTGGCTTCTTCCTTGCTGAGCGGCCTTTCAGGTTATGTTGATATAGGACTCATTTTACTGTGGATATAGATACTTTTGTACCTGTTTCCTCCAGCATCTTCACAAGGTCCTTTGCTGTTGTTCTGGGATTGATTTGCACTTTGCGCACCAGAGTATGTTCGTCTCTAGGAGGCAGAACACGTCTCCATCCTGAGCGGTATGATGGCTGCATGGTCCCATGCTGTTTATACTTGCTTACTATTGTTTGTACAGATGAACGTGGTACCTTCAGGCGTTTGGAAATTGCTCGGCTGATTTCTTTTGATTTTCCCATGATGTCAAGCAAAGAGGCGCTGAGTTTGAAGGTAGGCCTTGAAATACATCCACAGGTACACATCCAAATGACTCAAATGATGTCAATTAGCCTATCAGAAGCTTCTAAAGCCATTTTCCAAGCTGTTTAAAGGCACAGTCAACTTAGTGCATGTAAACATCTGACCCACTGGAATTGTGGCACAGTGAATTATAAGTGAAATAATCTGTCTGTAAACAATTGTTGGAAAAATGACTTGTCTCATGCTCAAAGTAGATGTCTTAACCGTCTTGCCAAAACTATAGTTTGTTAACAAGAAATGTATTGGGTGGTTGAAAAATGAGTTTTAATGACCCCAACCTAAGTGTATGTAAACTTCCAACTTCAACTGTAAATAGGCTTTCTAACACCGTAAACATTTTTATAAGGATAGGGATGTTGTTTGTAGAGTTGTCATATATATCTTTCTAAAAGTCGAATCTAGAACTCTGAATTGTATTCCAAGATGTGAATTGACCCTCTGTTTTTAATCCCATTTGACTGCTTGTGAACTTGGCACTGTGACAGTGATTGCAGGTGTAAAAATACTTTATCCTACAGCATGCCAGGGCCTCAGAGCACTAATGAGCACTGTATAAAATTAGCCCCCACTAATCTAAGGATTTCAATGGCTTAATCAACAGGCTGCTATCTGACAGTGTGCACACTTGCCCTGTCCCTGTAACATTCCAGCACCTTTAAGTATGGAATGGATGGCTCAGCAATAATTTGCAATGCTTGCATTAACAGATGCACATTTAAAATATAATTATATATATTCAATTATATCATATTAATATTGTCTGGTGGTGGTAATATTGTCTGGGAAGCACTAGCAAGCTTTACACATATTGCCCTGGGGTTCAATGGAGTGGAGTGTCTTCTCTGTGACACAATTCTCAGATGAGTTTCCTGAAAGGCACAGTGTATAAAACATTAGGAGCACCTGTTCTTTCCATGACATAAACTAACCAGATGAATCCAGGCGATATCTATGATCCCTTATTGAGGAGACACGTTAATAAATAAGGATATTTAAGCCTTGAGACAATTGAGACATGGATTGTGTATGTGCGCCATTCAGAGGGTGAATGGGCAAGACAAAAGATTTATGTGAATTTGAGCGGGGTATGGTAGTAGGTGCCAGGTTCACCGGTTTGAGTGTGTGAAGAACTGCAACGGTGGGTTTTTCACACTCAACAGTTTCCCGTGTAACAAGAATAGTCCACCTCTCAAATGACATCCAGCTAACTTGACTCAACTGTTGGAAGCATTGGAGTCAACCTGGGCAATGAACTGAGGCTGTTCTGAGGGCAAAGGGGGGTGTAACTCAATATTAGGAAGGTGTTCCTAATGTTTTATACACTCAGGGGTCCTTTATTTCTTTTGACGACCCAAAAGCACACCACTCACAGAACTGCTTTATTTGATGAATTTGGTTTGCTCATAGACAGAGGATTGACTGTCAAATGTATGTTATATTTATTACTCTATAACGACTGAGCTTTAGGGAAAAAAGAACCGTGTTTCTTATAAGATCCTGAGATAGGCTTCGTTACTGGACCTATAAACTGAAGTGGATTTTTATACATTTATAACCACGCAGTTTCTGCGTATATCTCAATACACATATTTTTCATTGATTGCGGACAGAATCATTTTCACAACTGTCTCAGAAATATAATCCATTTTGTTCTTGAGGATCCTTATCTTGCCAACTGGGTGAAAGGGAAGATGGTAATGAGATCAGTCTAGATGGGGATACTCAGTAAGCCTTGTTTTGATATAATTCTCTCAGAAAGATCCCAGAACAGGTCTCATATTACGTCCTCTTGTCGCAGGACATGACCTTGTTTGTTCCACCTCTTGGCTTCGCTTGGCATTGAACTTTCCAAAACAAACACATTTATACCACATGTTACATGTCTCCCAGAGTACCTGGATAAAAAAATATTTAAGAGAAATGTTGATGTCGCTGGCTCCCCAGCAGGTGATGGAAACTGGAGAACAGGTTGATCCTCTCACCTTTGTTCCACATGGCGTAATGTAACATAAAAGGCTCATCAGGCCAATTTTCCCACTCACACTGTACACATACTGTACTCCCAGCTCATGCTGCTCCACAGTACAGTCAGTTCCATTTGTGATGCTAAAGATATGCCTCTTCAGAATGCAGAGATTCTAATACTGCTTGATTCAAAGTTGTTTGTTGTCCGCAGTTGAAACATTAACAAAGTGGACACCACGACTCTGTTTTGGTCCAAAGCTGAGGCATGGGGCTAGAGAAAATGTAACTACTCTCAAATTCATAGACTGCGCTGTGGATGCAAGGACTGACCATCCATGATTAAAAAATATATAGTTTTAACAATTTTCTGAGGCTATACAGGGTTTTTGTTTACATTTGCTATGTTTACAAAACATTGGAGTCAAAAAAGCTGGGTTCTGTTATATTCTTCAAGAATCAACGGCTATATATTATAAATGTATAGATCCAAAAATGTATGTAGCATCTGCAGATTGGCGCTTTAAGATGAATTTAGTTATTTCCATAGTCTATAATGCTATAGTTATAGTTCTATTTTTTTTATCCCAGCCGCTGTCCCCGCAGGAGACATTTTGCCTTTTGGTAGGTCGTCATTGCAAATAAGAATTTGTTCTTTAACTGAGTTGCCCAGTTAAATAACGGTTCAATAAAAATAAAAGAATTGAACTAATAGTTCCACAAAGATCCAAAGGATCTCAAGAAAAACCTTCAAAATAGAGTTCTCGGTTACAAAGGGTTTATGGGATGTAGGGCATAGTTTGGGGTCAGTGCAAAAACAGCTTAGATGTAAATAGAGCAGTCCTAAGCTTTTTTATTTATCCTTTATTTACCTCAGGTGGGTTGTACCAAAAGATTGGTGGGGTCAATGACATCTAACAGAACATTTAACTGTCACATTTCCAAATTACATCGACACTACCTTCTCTCACAAACACAACAAAGTATCCATGACTTGCCTAGTTAAACAAAGGTTCAATATTATATATTTTTTTTAATCCATGGAAATAGCATGAACCTGGATCATAGGATCCAGGTTCATGCTATTTCCATGGATAAAAAAATATATATATATATATATATATATAATATTTAACCTTTAACTAGGCAAGTCATGGTGAGCCTGGTGAGGTGGGGACATGTTGACAAGGTTGACAAGGTTGGTACTATCATTAAAACAAAGCCAATTGTCGTTAGTTGGTGATGAGAGGGTAATAAATGCTCACACATAATGGGGAAGTGGTGATGGAAGGGAGGAGGGCAGGGTTTGACCTGGCCTCACTTGACGCTCCCTCGTGTCTGGTTTCCCCTGTCTGTAGTTACCTGGACTGCTATTTTGACAGCTAGGGGTTTGATTGGCCAAGGGGTGAGGGTAAGGAGGTGAGAGGTAGTGGAGTCAAGTCCAAAGGGGAGTCTTGCTCTATTCTAAGAATAGTTGCACGTGGAGTAAACAACAGTGTTGGGTTGCTGATGGGGTGTCTGTAGGGGCTCACTAGGACACTGACCAATGGGACTGCTGGGCTATGTTGGTGGACAGAGGAGCCAACAGTTAAATGTAAATGGCCAATGCATTAATTATGTGTTTTAACCAATGTGTTTTTACATTGCTGACATGATTGTTATCATAGTATACAGTGCATTTGATTTCAGAATTTTCATGTCCACTGTGTAATTGCATTTTGTAAGAAAATTAATTAATAAAGAACTAATTGCATATATTTTTTTGCGTCATATAGTGTGTGGAGTATGCATTTCTATGAACATTATTCCTTTCAATTCCAATCACATTTATTTTCAATACCAGCCATTTGAACCTTACCGCTTCAAAAGATCATGGTGCTTTGTGGTGTGCAGGGCCTGCGGGGGTAAGGCATGAAGCTTTCAGCTATGAGTCTCCCGAGTGAAGAGGCTACCTCCGACAGCAAACTGCACAAACCTTGCCACGCTTGATATATTCAACTTTTACCATAGCCAGTTGGCAAGCATGCCACAGTACAAGGTCTATTTTGCAAGTCAACCTTTTAAAACACATCTGGTGGAGTGACTTTCAGCAAAGGGATGGAATGGACATGGCTAAGATTCAAAATAGCAGTGTCGAAAACATGCTCGCACACTTTCATGTTGACACTGCATGGTGATAAACACAGGTGAAAGGAAGGTTGGGGGCTTTGGCAGAGAGTTTCCATTTACAAGGCTGGAGACTTCGCAAATCCCGTTCTCACATTTTCTAACACGTCTCTCCCCAGAGCATCTGACCAAATTACATGAGGTTTTAGTTCTGGGTTAACCGAGATTACGCTAATGCTAACCGTTTCCTGTCTCCGCTAGGTTTAGGGCCTAAGATTAGAGGTATGCCGTGGCTAGGTCATGCAATGGACAAAGGGAGCGAGGGATCGAGGATTACAACGCTCTCACACTCTTTATTTATAACCTGCTTGTCTATCTGAGTGCACAAATGCAATGCCATGGAAAAAGTTTGAGTTTAGAATGAAAAGCCTCTTCTATATATTTCACCAACCTTAAATGACCTCAGAACTTGTGCACAGAAATCTGAGTGGAAGAAAGTAAGGAGCTGCTCACATACTAAACTGTTTATATTAGCAGATAAGCAGTCCACACAGATAAGATTTCTGCCTTTGCACTTTGCAAAGTACTGGTTACTCCCAGTGCCCTATATTTCCCATTGAGTAACACTGTTTACAGCACACACTATGTACGTATATGCAATTACAGGTTTTGTTTTGGGATAAATACACGCAACAGTTTTCAAATGAGAGAAATGGTGAAACATAGCAATAGCATGTCGATTTTGGACATCGAGTTGTCCTCTTCATAACCTGGTATGACTATGTGAAAGACGACCATAATGTAACACCGGAGATATCTTTCCACACTCGGCTGAGAAATAGTTTCTGTCATATGCCAATGGAACATAGCGAGACTTCCAGTAGTGTTTTTAAGAACTGGCTCTAGTGTTCAATTGTTTTTAGGGGGCCTTGATCATTTGCATACATGTCTGAAATACAGTGCCTTTGGAAAGTATTCAGACCCCTTGCCTTTTTCCACATTTTGTTACGTTACAGCCTTATTCTAAAATGTATTAAATAATCAAAATCCTCAGCAATCTACACACAATACTTCATAATGACAAAGCGAAAACAGGTATGTCAAAATTTTTGCCAATTTTTATACAAATAAAAAAAGATACCTTATTTACATAAGTATTCAGACCCTTTGCTATAAGACCATGAACATGATGGTCACTCTGACAGAGCTCTAGAGTTCCTTTGTGGAGATGGGGGAAACCTTCCAGAAGGACAACCATCTCTACAGCACTCCACCAATCAGGCGGTCACATATACTGCCTTCCCGGCCTCAAGGTCATCAGGCTGCTGATTATCCTGCACACCTGTCACCATCGTCAAGTGCACCAGCGCCTCAGGACACTCACCTGGACTCCATCACCTCCTTGATTAATTTCCCTATATCTATCACTCCCCTTGGTTCTTTCCTCAGGTGTTATTGACTATGTTTCATGTTGGTGTGTTGTTTGTGTTTCGTGTTTATCGTTTTATTTATTTATTAAAAAACTCACTCCCTGTATTTGCTTCCCGACTCTCAGCGCACTCGTTACAAAGACCTTTATGGTAGAGTGGCCAGATGGAAGCCACTCCTCAATAAGAGGCACATGACAGCCCGCTTGGAGTTTGCCAAAAGGCACCTGAAGACTCTCAGGCCATGAGAAACAAGATTCTCTGGTCTGATGAAACCAAGAATAAACTCTTTGGCCTGATTGCCAAACGTCACTTCTGGAGGAAACCTGGCACCATCCCTACAGTGAAACATGGTGGAGGCATCATGCTGTGTGGATGTTTTTCAACAGCAGGGACAAAAAGACTAGTCAAGATTGAGGGAAAGATGAACAAAGCAAGGTACAGAGAGATCATTGATGAAAACCTGCACCAGAACGCTCAGGACCTCAGACTGGGGTGAAATTTCACCTTTCAACAGGACAACGACCCCAGCCAAGACAACGCAGGAGTCTCTGAATGTCCTTGAGTGGCCCAGCCAGAGCCCGGACTTGAACCCTATCGAACATCTCTGGAGAGACCTGAAAATAGCTATGCAGCGACCCTCCCCATCCAACCTGACATAGCTTGAGAGGATCTGCAGAGAAAAATGGGAGAAATTCCCCAAATACAGGTGTGCCAAGCTTGTAGTGTCATACCCATATATCTGACAAAGGTGCTCCAACAAAGTACTGAGTATTATTATTATTATATTAAAGGGTCTGAATACATATGTAAATGTGATATTTCAGGTTTTATTTTGAATAAATTTGCTAACATTTCTAAAAACCTGTTTTTGCTTTGTATTTATGGGGTATTCTGTGTAGATTTGAAGGTTGATGAGGGAAACAAACCATTTAATACATTTTAGAGTAAGGCTGTAACAAAATGTGGAAAAGGTCAAGGGGCCTGAATACTTTCCGAATGCACTGTACATGTGGATGGTATCCCCCATTACACAACACTGGATCACTGGTCAGCCAATTGATTGTGAGATAAACAGGGGCTGCTGACAGCTCTGGTGGTGGTCAGTCAGCTGCAGAGATATACAGTATATAGCTGTCAAAAGATGGTACTTGTTTTCATAACACTGGCTCTGGGGGTGGGTTGTGGGGGTAGTAGTTGAATAGTTGGGTTACAGACCAATCTCTCCAACACTGCAATGATAAAATACTCAGAATCAGGCTGTGTTTAAATTGCCTTCTGTTGTACCCAAACTACAAAAAATATTTTAGTTGCGCAATTTTACATCTAACTATAGTGTTTGGTGCAGTATTTCGCAAGTATTGTGTTGTGTGATCTTATGTAAACAAAATCGGAACTACTGGGCAGGTCTGTCTCAATGTCTATAGATGGGTTAGCTGACAACGTCACGAAAACAATGTGCACGCTTCAATTGGGCAGAAGTCCATGTGTTGTTTTGATTTTGGATGGCCAGATAGCTAGCAACAATGACAAGAAACTGCCATGTGGGGAATCTTAATTGGCTCGTTTCATCTTGTTCTTGATAGCATGTCTTGTTTTGAGGTATTTTTACTGATTTCATGTAAACGCTAATATGGCTGAAATATATTGCAGCTTTAACTGTAAATACTACAATATTAGTCCGCAAAAACACTACAGTGTATAATATATATATATATATATAATATATATATGTATAATACTACAGTGAATAATATATTATTTATAACATTTCCTATAGTATCTTTTCATGTGGGTAGCTCTGTTATCTGCTGTTGATATTTCTTCCACAGCCACCACATTAGCCATACCCACTCATTAAGTTCAGAATGGGCAAGTAATGGTGACTCAATGGAGTGGAACAATCTCAAGGGAAACAGCCATTAACCAATATGCGTGGGTGGGTTTCAACCATTTCAGTTCGCCATCTGCTACTCCTTTGGTCAACCATTAACTTTGGGAATGTTTCCAGAAGAAGGTGGACATTACAGTTTTTTTTCTCCAAATCTGTCCTATGCCACCCTCATCCTTTGACCACAGGGAAGTTGTGTACACCTGTACAAACCAAACAGTTTGCCCATGTACATTAGTGCAGATGTTGGCAAAATGGCAACGGAAAAGCATGGCACGGCATGAGGATGGGCACTTCTACTACTAGTCGGTGTGACCTCACAGAGCTGTGTGAGGCCATGTGTCCACAAACGTGAGGGGATCCTGAATGGATACGAGGGATGGGCCCAGGAAACAAATTTGTTAAGGTTTCCCCAGGTCATGTGACCGGTGACCCTATGACGTCTGAAGAGTCAGACCTTGCGGATCTCAACTTAGGATCAACCCTATATGTTCAGACAGAAAGTGAAATTGAAGCATCGGCTTCAGAGGTTAAGTCAGAGAAGAGAGGGGGTGGAGCTGCTGGACAGAAGATAAGCGACGGCCCTTATCGCTCTACCCACAGGAGCACTCAGGCACGTCAGCACCGAAATAAAAGAGAATATGCTTAGGAAAAATGACCCCTGTTTATGCTTCTCAGTCTTGACTGAATCCATCACTAACTAGACAAGGGCACAAACAATTAAGGAGTGCTCTCCAAACTCCATATCTGCCTGTCTCCCTCAATCAAGCGTTAAAAGGCCAAATTACCGAAATATTCTGGCCACAGGCTTGTAGGATAACCATCGCATTCAGGTAATATAAGCAAAATTACATGACTTTGGATTCCCACGCTAGACAGACAAAAAGGAGAAAACATCTCATTTGAGACATAAACTCAGCAAAAAAAGAAATGCCCCTTTTTCAGGACCCTGTCTTTCAAAGATAATTCATAGAAATCCAAATAAATTCACAGATCTTCATTGTAAAGGGTTTAAACACTGTTTCCCATGCTTGTTCAATAAACCATAAACAATTAATGAACATGCACCTGTGGAATGGCCGTTAAGACACTAACAGCTTACAGACGGCAGGCAATTAAGGTCACAGTTATGAAAACTTAGGACACTAAAGAGACCTTTCTACGGACCCTGAAAAACACCAAAAGAAAGATGCCCAGGGTCCCTGCTCATCTGTGTGAACATGCTACAGGCATGCTGCAAGGAGGCATGAGGACGCAATAGTATGAGAGACGCTGGACTGAGGGCTTGTAGGCCTGTTGTAAGGTCCTCACCAGACATCACTGGCAACAACGTCACCTATGGGCACAAACCCACAGTAGCTGGACCAGACAGGACTGGCAAAAAGTGCTCTCCTCTGAAGAGTCGCGGTTTTGTCTCACCACGGGTGATGGTCTGATTCGTGTTTATTGTCGAAGGAATGAGTGTTACACCGAGGCCCGTATTCTGGAGCGGGGTTGATTTGGAGGTGGAGGGTCCGTCATGGTCTGGGGTGGTGTGTCACAGCATCATCGGACTGAGCTTGTTGTCATTGCAGGCAATCTCAACGCTGTACGTTACAGAGAAGACATCCTCCTCCCTCATGTGGTACCCTTCCTGCAGGCTCATCGTGAGATGACCCTCCAGCATGACAATGCCACCAGCCATACTGCTCGTTCTGTGCGTTATTTCCTGCAAGACAGGAATGTCAGTGTTCTGCCATGCCCAGCCAGATCTCAATCCCATTGAGCACGTCTGGGACCTATTGGATCGGAGGGTGAGGGCTAGGGACATTCCCCCCGGAAATGTCCGGGAACTTGCGGGGTAACAATCTCACAGCAAGAACTGGCAAATCTGGCGGTCCATGAGGAGATGCACTGCAGTACTTAATGCAGCTGGTGGCCACACCAGATACTGACTGTTACTTTGGTTTTGATCCCCCCCCCCTTTGTTCAGGGACACATTATTCAATTTATGTTAATCACATGTCTGCGGAACTTGTTCAGTTTATGTCTCAGTTGTTGAATCTTATGTTCATACAAATATTTACACGTTAAGTTTGCTGAAAATAAATGCAGTTGACAGTGAGAGGACATTTCTTTTTTTGCTGAGTTTAGTATTATAAGGTGAAATGGTAAAAACCTGGGGACAGGTGTTCTTTTAATCTCCCTCTATTTACAAAACATAATTGGGATCACTAGACATGGAGGTAACTTGAAAGGATAAAAGTACAAGCTTCCCAAAGACAAGAGGTCACAAACCCAATAGTGTATACACCATGCATAGCACAACTAAACTAAGCCTGCATTCGCTCCACTCTCATTTGAAATGCCTTTCAGGTATCTTTTCTAGCTAGGTAAACAGTGAGTATTTCTGTTTGTCTTGACCTATTTCATGGAATGTTTCCTAAGAATTGTGTTTATCCTTGTTCAGTTGGTAGGGGAGGTTTTTATGGGCAAGGACAGGGATTGAAATCAATTGTGGATTTGCACAATGTGTCACTTTTTGGCCAGTTCTGATTGAGGCGCCACATGCAGCATTTACTGTGAATGGGGTAACGTTGCCTTTAAAACATGCATTGCAAAGCGCAATCAGATTGAATCCCGGTTCAAGTATATTTGCTCTCGTTATTGTGGGTCTCTTGAAAAATTGTACCCGATTTTAGTTCTGAAAAGGTGCTACCTCCAATAGTCGTGAAGCTGTAGTTACATAAGTTCAATAAAAATAAAGTCAGTATGACTTGTTATAAAATGGAATTTGGTGAAACCGAAGGTTTCAGAACCATTGTGTAAATACTAGGGGCAGAACTCAATCCAGATCGCAGATCTGCATTCAAAAAAAATCCCATTGCGCCGACATGAGTTTACTGGGAATGCAGGAACATTGCCATTCAAATTGAGCTATAACGAGGATTTTTCTGCAATACAGATTAAATCCCACCCTAGGCTTTTAATTAAAATTCCCTTTCAGCAAAGGGATCATCTCTATAAGCAATTGTGGCCTGGTACCATTAACACTTGGCTAAACCGTAATGATTGTAGGTTGTCGTCATGCACATTAGATTTGTACCACAAGACAAATTAATTACAACTTTTTATTAATAGAGATACTAACCCATAGGGTCTCACAAAAAAAAAAAAACTTTTCATTTATGATCTGCACAAAATATAAAAGATGCATTGCATATGTGTTCTCACAGATCAGTCTTAGTCATTCAGTTGAGGGCCTGCTTAGGCATCCCACAGTGCAACACTGTCTAGGAGAAACCAAATATGTTGACAATAATATTCACATATCAACGTCTGATAGCATGTGCACATTTTCAAAAACACTGGTACAGAAAAATATATGGACTCGGCACGATTGTCTTGGGAGAATATATATCTCTCAACATGTCGCAATTATCAAAAGCAACAAATATTCTCTTAACATCAGTCTGTCAAACAAACTCTATAATAAAATAGCTTACTTTCATTTTAGAAATAAACAAAATATGGTTGCTCAGATGAAATCCCAATTTTCATGAAATACAGGAATTATAAGAATTGACTACACACTACATTTACGTCATTTAGCAGACACTCTTATCCAGAGCGGCTTACAAATTGGTGCATTCACCTTATGACATCCAACAAGCAAAGAGCTTATTCATAATCAGTTGGGGACTTGTCAACGTGTGATTGGCCCCGGTGGGAAACTAATGGACAAGACATCTCAAACCACAAGGTCTGCAGTGGCACGTTCAGAAACCGGAACAGCAACAGAACAAGATCAGCTTAGATGGCGCAGCAAAGATTGCCGACAGCGCAGGCACAAGAACTCTTCAGCTTCTTGCCCTTCACATCCTCTTCCATTCTCGATGCAGGGCCAGCTCCGATATCCGCCACATCACTTCTCAAAGTCCGCCCAACACTTCTCCATAAGTAGTTTGGCTCCTCTACTCAATTGAGCTAAGTGCCGAAAGTGGCCCTTATGCAATGGACCAGAGTTCTGGAAGCTACAAGGTAGTTCAGCAGACCTGCAGCATGTGAGCGTTGCCACTGAACTCCTCATCAACCTGAAACATACGAGACGCTTTGTTAGATGACCTGCTCAATTCAATCACCCTTCAACTAGTGCCATCATGGAGATATCACTTAATCACTCTGCATTTATTTTCAAGACACTCACCTCAGAGTAGGCAGGCAGGTTCGGGAACTGGAACGCAGAGGCGTGCATGAAGATGGGGCTGTCGTCACCATCGTAGTCATTCAGAAGGGGCGTGAGGGGCTGGTCCAGGCGGCAGTCACGTGTGACGTCACAGTAGCTGGGGGGAGCAGAAGGCATGCGCAGGGACACCCAGCTGGCTGAGGCGTTGCTGACCGAGCCATCTGTGCTGCTCATGCTGTTGGTGCGGCTTCCCAGGCCGGCTGTGCCGATGACCAGCGGCAGCTCCAGGATCAGCTTTTCGCTGCCTGGGATGTGCATGTAGATCTGGAGGTCGGGATAACATTAGAAACCAGACTTGCCGAGTGGCCATTTCAAAAGGCTGCATGTCTAAACTAGTGCGGTCACTTGGCTAATCCCCTTATCCAACTGAAGGGATCTGGCGGATTTACAGTAATGACCATAGTATTACAAGCATGTCTATGATGCGTTAGTTTGAAGGTTGATCAATACACTTAATTTCCCCAATGAAAGTTCTTTGCTACTCGAAACGGCTGCTTACCACCAAAGCCATTAGCACTCTGCTATTTTGCTAGTTGGAGGGGATCAAGATGCTCACCATGAGGGCGTACTCTACACGGATGATGTTGCAGCCCAGCATAGAGGGCTTGATCTTGGGCACCCGGATGGTCTTTCCCTGCCAGGCGTCGCACATGCCGGAGATGATGTGGTTGCCGCGCACAGAGGAGAGCTTCTGCCGGAAGACCTTGGTCCTGCCATTGGCCTGGTAGGTGTGCTTGGAGATTATGGCTGCCTTGGGGACCACAATCCGTGAGCAGGTGTTCTCAAACTTGGCGCAGATGCAGATGTCTTCACCCTCACAGAACCCCTTGCGGTCAATCTTGGCATTCAGGGATACCTGGCCATCAGGAATGAACATGCAGGTGACCTTCTTCTCCTTCATGCCACCTGTAGGAGACTGAAGAGAGGGCAAGAAAAATATAGTGGTTTCACAGGGGCTCACTTAACAGATGTTTAACCATGTTTTTTAGAGCTCCAATTCAATATCGCTCTTCCTTCATGTCCACATAAATGCCAAGTTAACGTAATAATTTGAAGACTTCTAGGAACAAATCTGTCCATGCTTTACAAGGCAGATGCGCAGCATATGACCGAGCTGCCCGACCTGAAGCTTTACATCAGGACCCGACTAATCCCACATTTGAAATTATAGTGCAAGGGAAAAGTCTGCGATACAGACTGCTCACCCTTAACTTTTTAGGGATAGGGGGCAGCATTTTCACTTTGGATGAATTGCGTGCCCATAGTGAACTGCCTCCTACTCTGTCCCAGATGCTAATATATACATATTATTATTACTATTGGATAGAAAACACTGAAGTTTCAAAAAAGGTTTGAATTATGTGTGTGAGTATAACAGAACTCATATGGCAGGCGAACTTCCAAACAGGAAGTGGAATTTCTGGGGCTGGTTGATTTTCAACTCATCGCCTATTCACATCCCAGTAAGATATAGATCTGTTCGCACTTCCTACGCCTTCCACGTTCTACTGACTGAAGCCTCTAGTGTGATGTGGGACCGGATGGCAGCTATTTGAGTCAGTGGTCTGGCAGAGTGCCAGGTCCTGGTCAGGTGCATTTCTCATGATAACGCCATGCGTTCCATTACTCTGTAGACAAAAACGAATGCTCCGGTTGGAACATTATTGGATATATATGATAACAACATTCTGAAGATTGATTCTCTACTTAATTTGACCAGTTTATTCGACCTGGAATATAACTTTGAAGTTTTCGTCCCGAGTTCGCCTGGACTGGCGCCAGCATTTGGACATGTGAACTAAACATGCTAGCAAAAGTAGCTAATTGGACACTAGTAATGGACATTATCGAACAAAACAACGATTTATTGCGGAACTAGGATTCCTGGCACTGCATTCTGATGAAAGATCATCAAAGGTAAGAGAATATTTATGATGTAATTTTGTATTTCTGTTGACTCCAACATGGCAGAGAAATATTGTGTACCTCTGAGCACCGTCTCAGATTATTGCATGGTATGCTTTAAGAACAAGTGCACCTTTAATCATATGTAAAAACATGTATCTTTCATCAATGTTTATGATGAGTATTTATGGTATATGACGTGGCTCTCTGTAATTACTCCGGATATTTTGGAGGCATTTCTGAACATGGCGCCTATGTAAACCGAGATTTGTGGATATAAATATGCACATTATCGAACAAAACAAATGTATTTTGTAACATGATGTCCTATGAGTGTCATCTGATGAAGATTATCAAAGGTTAGTGATTCATTTTGTCTCTATTTCTGCATTTGTGACCATCTTTGGCTGGGAAAAATGGCTGTGTTTTTTTTGGATTTGGTGGTGATCTAACAAATATATGTTGTGTTTTCGCTGTAAAACATTTTAAAAATCAGACACGATGTTTAGATTAACACGATGATTATCTTTAATTTGCTTTATTGGACTTGTTAATGTGTGAAAGTTAAATATTTCAAAAAATATTTTTGAATATCCCGCGCTGCCTTTTCAGCTGAATGTTGGGGGGGGGCAATAATAATGCTTTCAAAATGTCATATGTTGTGTATCAGAAATACTATTAACAGAGGAGTTTCTTTTCAGACATCCAAGTGGCAAGTTAGCGTGCAACTCAGCTATTTCTACTTTTGCAGTTCAGGCTGCAGTAAATGAGATGAACTCACCAACAGATCTGGTGTGTTCACATCCAGGGGCTCCTCCACCTCAAAGTGTTTCTTGCACTCCAGGGCAGGCTGAGCAGGTCTCTCCATAAAGGCCTTGACGTAGTATTGGACATAGCCAAACTTGCCCTTGTAGGAAGACACAATCTGCCTTTGGGGAAACAAAGGTAAAGATAAGACAGAGCCACAGACCCAGAGAGGAAGATGTATTGTATTGACAATAAAATAATACAGGCCAATGCAGAGACATACCCTTGCTGGGGAAGCTCAAATCCAAACATGTACTCATACTTGTTGCCAGGTCTAAGGATAACTGAGCCATCATGATCTGAAAATGAAAAAGAAAGCCATTTAATAAAGGTGATTTATCTTGCCAATTCCACTAATCAGGCAAAAGGTTAGTTTATTTTATTTTTACTTTAGACTATCAGCTATGTTAACTTCCTGCCAAGCCTTGTGTTGGGGGGGGTTTGCCAAGGACACTATGCCACTCTGCCAAGTACGGTGAAACATAGATACTAAATGCTTGACACCTCATAAGGGGATTCCCTGTATCGACTGACCATGCACTGCTCAGTTAATGCTGCCAAAATATTTTGCATTGTTCATTCCACGAAAGTCAACTCTAAATCAATGACTCCTCATAAGTAGGGGACACTTTCAGTCTAAATAACAGTTCGGTAAACAAATCTAATAACGTTATTTCACATTGATATGTAATTCAACCCTTACAGTGACATTTGAAATGCATGTCATAATCACGAAAATGATTTGAGTCACTAACCTTAGCTAGGAAGTTAATCATCATCGACAGCAGGACCAGCTAAACGGGCATCCACATGGCTACACTTGAAAACAAGTTATCATGGTGAATGCTTGGAAAATTTATATGAGGATCTTACCAGCTGGCTGGTCATCAAGTTGAACAACCTCTTCGTATCTCAAGTACTCATTCTTCTCTCGGCATTTCTGCTTTCCTTTGGCATATTCCACTTTTGCGCATCCAACTCCGAGCACTTTCATAGCCGAGACTCTCGTCACCTCAGCTACTTCCACCAGGATCTTCCCGGCTACTTTGTCTCCACTGCAGTAAAAAGTCTTGCTAGGATCGCTGAAAATAACCTCGAAGGTCTTCACTCTCTTTGATATAACAACCATGTTCGCTATTTAATCGATATCCAAGTCGAAGAAGATTTGAACTACAAGAAGTTCAGAGCTATTCCAACTCGAAGTTTTGTTGTTCAATTAGACTGTCAATATGATTGGGCGAGGTTCAGAGGTCTACGATTGGGATGCAGCGCAAAATGCTTGCTTTATAGCGTACGACTAAACTTCTCTCATGTTAACAGTGTGAGCTACAAACCAAGAAGGCGCAGCTTTTATATGTGGAGACCAGCCAGTGATTCACCAGGGTTGTCGATCACCTCAGCTGAGCATGTGGAAGCAGAATGCACAGTATGGCTCAGCGCATGCACATCACTGTCATTGGTTGAAAAATATGCTTGTGTCGTCCTTAACCAATCACCACCCGGGAACTGCGCGTGGACACCTCGTGGCTGAGAAGAGAGCGCGAGTGCTCAGCAGTTGTAACGGATGTGGAGGAGTGGCTAGACGAGACGCTTGTCTAGAGAAAGAAATTAACTTCACAAGCCCGGGACAGGAATAATATAATTAATTTGCCCTCAAATCTATAACGTGATGTAGTATTTTTACAGCCCCATCGATTTACATTTTCCATCTTGGTAGTGGATAAATGAGTGTTATGGCTCTAACTATTGTCAGTCGTGTTGGGAAAACAATTTAACAGTTGTTTGAGGACAAGCTTGCTTTGGAATATTTTTGTAAAAACCTTTTGGTCATATTTCTACATAGGCTTGGCCATGCCTTCAGTAGGCTTTCAAGGAAGCACACCGTGATTAGGTTCACAGTCAGACATGTCACTGCACACAACATAAAACTTACAACCATCCCCCAAAATGATCCAAATGAACTACATACATTTTCCTCAGGTTTGTTATTCCATTAAACCAATTTAGAAAAAGTAGCCAGATCTGCATTTTAACGAGACTTATGAGGGGTGATGTTCAGTGTACATCCACTGCTATTATCAAATCAACATCCAAAACGACATATTGATAACTAACATATGGACTCTATAGTTCCCAGCATAGGCTGTAGACCTTGTAATTAAGAAATCATTGGCCCCATGGCTTTGTTTTTTTCCCCATGCAATTCTACGTAATTTACATGACAGAAGAGAATAGCTGGATATTTTTTAATAACAGACAAATTACATACATGAGTGGCAACTCTTGACTGACAAACTGAGATCAATTGGTATTGAATTCGTCAGGGCACGGACTCTAAAAGGTATCGAAGCACTCCACCGAGATTTCGGCCCATGTTGATTCCAATGCTTCCCACAGATGTATAATATTTGCTAGATGTTCTTTGGGTGGTGGATCATTCATGATACACACAGGAAACTTTAGCGTGGAAAACACTGCGCCGTTGCAGTTCTTGACAAAAGCCGGTACGCAAATTGATAGCGGGTGCCAGAACAAGGGGGAGTTCTTATAGACCGCCAGCAAAAAAGCCTCTATTTACATGTTGCATATGAGTGCATTTCACACTACTTTTGGATTATAATTTAACTGTAAAACTGGGATGAAATTCGTTCTTAATAGAATTTCTGTGTCATCATCGCAAATCAACTGCATTATACTTTTAAAAAACACTTCAACTTCAACCAGTAAAATGTCTCTTTGGCTAGCTTTTGGTATTAAATTAGTTAACGTGACAGCCTATCCTATATCAATGACGTTAGCATTTTAGCTAACAACTGCTGCATCCAAAATAGTTATTTATGCAAAGATCACAAGCAAATATAATCTTAGCGACTGTTCAAGCAATAATCAAAACATCATTATAAGCGTATGATAACCCAACAGTCATTTTATTTAGAAGTAATAAAAACGTACATCTATGCTATATTGAAAGGAGGGCAGTTGGCGATGGCTTTCTTACCGCCGCCTAGAGTCGCGCACATCTGGAAAAGGGTCTATGGCTTTCACCTATTCAGTCTATGTCATGGAAAGAACATAGGTTCTTAATGTATTGTATACTCAGTGTATATCATAGGCTACAGTAGGCTACTAAATACAATTTCAAGTGGCACACTGACTCACCTAATGATGAAGATGTTAGCCATAGCTAGGCTACTCATGGACCGTTGGTGGCCAATGCGCTCGTAGTGGCAGTAGCGTACTGTTGTTACCTATCTCAAGATGCTGTTAGCAAATAAATTGTTTCTAACGGTTCTACAGACAGATAAGTACTCTCTTTTCAGCTGTATGCATTTTCTTTCCAAACTACGTTTTTCCTTCGGTTTCTGAAACCAGTCCTAAATATAATCCATACATGGCTGTTCCCATTCAAAGCATGACTGGCATACATTGCTAGGGCCCAGGAGTTTAACATTCGAATTGCCAGAGTAAGAGGTTACAAGTCCCTTCTATGGGGTATATGTCTATGACCACAAGGCATATTTGCAGTGGTGGGAAAAGTACCCAAGGTTATACTTGTAAAGATACCTTAATAGGAAATGACTCAAGTAAAAGTGAAAGTCACCCAGTAAAATTCTACTATAGTAAAAGTATTTGGGTTTAAATATTTTTAAGTATCAAAAGTAAATGTAATTGCAAAAATGTACTTAAGCATGAAAAGTAAAAGTATAAATTATTTAAAATTCCTTTTATTAAGCAAACCAGACTGCACAATTGTTTACGGATAGCCAGGGGCACACTCAAACAGTCAGACATCATTCAGAAACAAAGCAGTTGTGTGAGTTGCCAGATCAGAGGTAGTAGAGATGACCAGGGATGTTATCTTGATAAATGCATGAATTTAACTTTTTTTGTCCTGCTAAGCATTCAAAATGTAACGAGTGTTTCAATAATACATCAATAGTACTTTTGGGTGTCAGGGAAAATGTATGGAGTAAAAAGTACAAAATTTTATTTAACAATGTAGTGAAGTAAAAGCTGTCAAAATATAAATAGTAAAGTACAGATACCCCAAAAAAAACAACCTGTTATGGCTGCATCCCTTTGTTCTCAATTTCCACCTGAAGACATACCCATAGCTCAGCTCCAGAGGCAAGGATATGCATATTCTTGGTATCATTTGAATGGAAACATTCTGAAGTTTGTGGAAATGTTAATTGAATGTAGGAGAATATAAGTAGTACTTTAAAGTATTTTTATTTAAGTACTTTACACCACTGCATATTTGGTGCACGCTGCCCAAACTGGCCTTCCCAAAGGTAGGCATTCTGGTAACTGCCAAAATAAAGGATACATTTTCCTGGCATGGTTAAGGTCCACTTGTAGAAGTTATTGCCAAGGCGCATTGAGGCTGTTCTGGCAGCTCGTGGTGGCCCAACACCCTTTTAAGACTCTTTGTGTTGGAGTTTCCTTTATTTTTGTCAGATACCTGTATGTGCTTGTGATAAAACTTAATCCACAGTATTGTGTAAGGAACTATTGATCCTCTGTAGCTAAATTATGCTCTCTGGTGTATTTTGAACATTGAGAGCAGGCTCCTGTGGTTGGATAAAAAAAATATTACAATAAAACAAAATAGCCTCATTTTTTATTTATTTATTTGTTATTTTGCCTCTTGGGCCCAGCCCCTGACTCACACAATTGACCAGTCACATTTATTTATTATGCCAGTTACCCATGTGTGTCTCCTACCTTCTCTCCACCCCCCATATGATGATTAGCAGAGTGGCAGCAGCAAGCAGTCTACTCTCATTGCGAGCAGGCTCTTGAATCCTCCTGTGATTGGTGGTTGCAGTAAAATAAAAATATAAAATATATACTACATATATAATATATACTGTATATATATGTATATATAACCTGCCCAGGGACTGCGGTTGAAAATTAGCCGGCTGGCTAAAACCGGCACTTTTACTGAAACGTTGATTAATGTGCACTGTCCCTGTAAAAATAAAAGAAACTAAACTAAATATACAGTATATATTTCCTTTTTATACTATTTTTTTGCTTCCTCATGGGTCCCCCACAGGCCTGGACCCTTCAGCATAGGCCTACATGCATGCATGCAGGAGCACGCACGCATGCATGCACACACACACACGCTTAATTGCTTTGGGTTCTTTTCAACCATGACAAGGACTGAAGAGCCTGCAACCTTGGGTCACAGGAAAGCTTTTTCAACAACTGTCATCTTTTTAGCATGTAGATCCTATGTCTTATCATTATCCCATAAGTAATGATCCTAACTAAATATCAGCCATTTTGAATCAGTTCAAAATATTATACATATAGAGACATATTATATAACCCTTATAATAACACATCATGAAGGCTCATACATGCTTATAAAAAGTTATATATAACAACCTCTCTCTCAACGTGATAAAGACAAAGGAGAGCACGCCCCCATTCTTAATGACCGGACTGTAGTGGAGCAGGTTGAGAGTTTCAAGTTCTTTGGTGTCCACATCACCAACAAACTATCATGAGGGGGTATATAATTGTGGCCCTGGTGGCACAAAATCAATCGTCTGACTGCATGGAGATGCTTGGGAATATGGTCAATATGGGGGACTGTGTTGTGGGTGTTTCAGGGGAAAGGGGTACATCTAGGACGTGACAATGGTTAATAAAATCTCCCCATTTCTGTCCATTTTTTGCAGTCTTGCAGGCCTTCTCATACAGCTGCAACTGTATATGCATTCGTAAATCAAGACCTTTCTTGAGTTGGGCTCTGGGATGGTGCAACTGTTGAAAATGTGAGCATATGGTTGTGTGAGGGAAAGGGGTTGTGTGTGTATGAGTGTGTGGGTGTATGTGTGTATGCCACAACTGTTGCGAGGGAGTAAAAGATGTTAGGAATAATACAGGATGATTCACAATAATTGTTTGCTAATATAATAATGGCTTGCAATAATGTCATTTTGGTAATGGTGAGAGGTAAAATCCTTTGCATAAATTGCCTACATTACTACAAATATTAATAGCTAATTATGGAAAATAAGATAAACAGGATTTATGATTTATTTATATATATTGATGGCTATATATAATACAAATCGAGGTGAGGGCGATGGAAATGCATTTGGCAATTGATGTACTTCTGTTCTGTGAGTGGCACTGTGTGCTCTTTTCGAAGGATGGATCCCAGTCTCTTCAGGGCTATGGGATCCGGGCGGTTGGGGGTGGTCTGCCCGGGCATTGGGATGACAACCCAGCTCGGGATGAGGAGGGCTTTTAGTGGGTGGAATAGTGGGGACCAATTGGAGGTTTATATAGACACTCAATAATTATGTTACTTTTGAATGGTATGTTTACAAACATATATTTTGATAAATAGAATTTAAAGTTGTGTCTCATTATGGAAATGATTGTAATGGCTTAGCAGATAATAACAAAAGATTATAATTTACCTGGCTAAAAGAGAAGGGATATAATTTCTATTGTTTACAGGAAACTCATTCAACAATTTTAGATTATGTTTTGTGGAAAAAGGAATGGGGGGACGAAATATATTTCTCCCATGGGCAAAGAAATTCAAAGAAATTGGAATTAATTAACAGTCATTTTGATCCAATTGTGCAATTGTCCAAACAGATCATCAAGGTAGATGGATCATTTTAAATATGTTATTGGACAATAAACAGATATGGCTTATTAACCTATACGGTCCAATAATGATGATCCAAGCTTCTTAGAAAATATATATAAGAATTGATCAACTCTATAAACAACACTAGACTATTATTATGGTGGGAGATTTTAATACGGTCTTAAATACCTCTATGGACCGTAAAGGAAATCGCACTACAAACTATCACCCTCAGGCACTTAAGGAAATCATGAATGTCATGGATATATTGGAATTAGTGGATATATGGAGGCTTAAATACCCTGACCCAGTGAGATATACATGGCGGAAGCTTAATCAAGCTAGTCGTCTTGATTACTTTCTTATGTCATTCTCTCTGGCACCAAAAAAGTGTTGATAGGGGACAGAATGTGGTCGGATCATCACATAATTGGCATATATATTACTCTTACAGAATGTCCACGTGGGCAAGGATATTGGAAATTTAATCAAAGCCTACTAGATGATAAATTGTTTATAACTAGGACAGAAGAATTTATAACAGACTTTTTCAGACATAACATAGGTACTACAGATCCCCTTATTGTATGGGACACTTTTAAAAGTGCATTTAGAGGCCATGCAATTCAGTACTCATCTATAAAACAAACGCAATTTAGATCAAAAGAGTCCATATTAACAAAGGAAATTGAAGGGCTAACAGTGCAGTCAGATAGCAATAAAAAGTGTACCATAAAGGCAGAGAATAAATTATAGGTAAATCAAAAAGAAATGGATGGCCTTAATCAAGAAAGATCCAGTGTAATATATTAAAGAAATAAAGCAAACTGGATGGAATATGGGGAAAAATGCACCAACTTCTTTTTCAATCTTCAATATAGAAATGCTACCAAAAATAATGTATTGAAACTTGTTACAAATGATGGAGTCACGCATTCACCAAATTATATTTTCATTTCAGTCTCCTCCATCTCCACTAACCAAAGCTAATTGTATGGATTTTTGTCATAGTAACAATGTAAAATTAACATCTGAACAGAAAGACTCATGTGAAGGCCATATTACAGAGGAGGAACTTCTTGATGCAATTAATGCCTTTAAGGCTGGGGAACACTCCAGGGCTGGATGGCATACCAGTGGAAGTATACCAAACTTTTTTTGATATACTCAGAGGACCATTATTAGCATGTTTTAAGCACTTCTATATAAATGGTAGATTATCGGACACACAACAAGAAGTTCTGATATCATTATTACTGAAACAGGACCCAAGTGGTATATATAAAGATCCAGTCCATTTAAAAAAATGGAGGCCTCTTACACTTCAGTGTTGTGATGCAAAAACCCTAGCTAAATGCTTGGCGCATAGAATTTAAAAAGTATTGTCAGATATTATTCATCCTAATCAGACAGTTTTTTTTACATGGACGATACATTGGAGATAATATAAGACAAGTACTGGAAACAATAGAATACTATGAAATATCGGGAACATCAGACCTGGTTTTCATAGCTGATTTTGAAAAGGCTTTTGATAAAGTACATTTGAAGTTTATATAAAAATGCCTAGAATATTTCAATTTTGGGGAATCTCTTATAAAATAGGTTAAAGTTATATATAGTAACCAGGTGTAAAATAGTAAATATTGGCCACATCTCAGAACATTTTTAACTGTCTCGAGGAGTAAAACAAGGTTGTTCACTATCGGCATATCTATTTATTATTGCCATCGAAATGTTAGCTGTTAAGATTAGATCCAACAATAATATTAAGTGATTAGAAAGAACAAAGGTGTCATTGTACGCGGATGAATCATGTTTTCTTTTAAAACCACAATTAGAATCCCTCCACGACCTCATAGAGGATCTAGATACTTTTGCTAACCTTATATTATGTTTTAAAAAATGCTAATGTGTACATTACCGTGTAGTTTACCAATAAAATGGTCTGACTAGGGATGTGGACATACTCAGAATACAAATCCCAAAAGAAAGAAATAATCTCACTCCAATACATTTTTATAGAAAGTTAGCAAAAATAGATAAGATCTTGCTACCATGGAAAGGAAAATACCAGCCTATTTGTGGAAAAATCACCCTGATGAACTCTTTAGTCATATCACAGTTTACCTATTTGCTTATTGTTTTGCCTACCCCTAGTGAACTACTTTTTAAATTATATGAACAAAAATGTTTACATTTTATTTGGAATGGCAAGGCCGACAAAATTTAAATGGCCTATTCATATAACGAATATGAATTTGGAGGGCAGAAATTATTAAATATTAAAGCATTAGCCTATAGTCATACAGAAGTTATACTTAAATCCAAACTGGTTCTCTAGTAAATTGGTAGGAATGTCTCACTCCATGTTCAAGAATGACCTTTACCATTTATTCAGATTACAACTGCTCACTTTCGGTTGTTTCAAAAGGAAATAATCCAGCTAATGAAACGGCTCCACAGACTATTTCTGCTGGTAAACCCTGTTTATTATCTATGCATAGTCACTTTAACTCTACGTACATTTACATATTACCTCAATTACATTTTCTAACCTGTGGCCCGGCAAGTACATTTTTATTTTACCTTTATTTAGCTAGGCAAATTAGTTAATAACAAATTCTTATTTTCAATCACGGCCTAGGAACAGTGGGTTTACTGCCTGTTCAGGGGCAGAACGGCATATTTGTACCTTGTCATCTCGGGGTTTCGAACTTGCAATCTCCGAGTTGCTAGTCCAACGCTCTAACGCACTTCTTTTTCTTAAAACTGCATCGATGGTTAAGGGCTTGTAAATAAGTATTTCACTGTAAGGTCTACTACACCTGTTGGATTCGGCTCATGTGACAAATACAATTTGATTTAATAAAGCATTATACCATTCGGCTTTAAGAAAAGTGTTACTAATATACCCTAGTCCTTCATCGATTCATACAGTATGAGACATGCACCAGGATATGGAAACGGAAGTGTAATGGAATTCTAATCCAAACTGTTACTCTGTAGCTTCGCGTGGGTGATATTGCTGTTTTGCTATGAGAAAAGCGCCCTCTAGTGAGAAACCATAGCATGAATAAAATATTCCGTAAACTACCAAACATGAGACAAACTAATTTGGGGTTGAAGACAAATTTGGTAAACAATCTCAGAATAATGGGTCACACACATAGCTCATTCCTGAAATTGCTTGTAATATCCATTACAAAACGACAGCTGGCTTTGTGCCAATTACATAATGTATGAATAAAGTTTGAAGAGAGGTCGACTGCTGTTGCGGCGGATGTTTATGAGTATGCCAGGTGCTTTCTTTGAAGCAGGAAAACAACTGACTCAAGCAATGTCAATGTTTAAACGCTGGCTTCATAGGTAATACTCATACTGTAAGTTTGACCTATGACTGAATATGAGCCATATTACATAGTTCCAAATAGTTATAGATTCTTAAGTTATAAAACGTATACCTGGGCGTTTACCTACATTCCTTACTTTTTTTCTGTGACTTTATTTAAATGCTGCAAAGTTATGAAGACTTCAAGTGTTACCCTTTTTTCCGGAGACATTAGATTGGATGTCATGACATATATTATACCCAGATAGCGCACATACATCTCGCCGATGTTGTACACATGATACATCGGGAAAATGTTGTATGGAGAATGTTTGCTAACTGGCGAGACGTGGTGGGGACTTACCTGACTATCTGGGTAGTGTGCTAGCTGGGTAGTCAACGGTCGAAATTGGTCAAATTTCATCAAATCATCTGCTTCATTTGACTGGTGTTTGAATTTGAATGTCTGGAGCGTGAATCAGAAGTGCAGAGAAAGTTAATGTTTCCCCTGTCACCACTAAAACTGTGATCACATTGCTCCATCTAGAGGTCAACGTGTGCTGCTATAGTTATTTTCTACGTAAACGCCTGCAGCGTCTTTTTATCCACGCCCGCGGTTGTTCCCTGGGAGAATGAAGCACGCTAGAGACCAAAACATTTCCAAACATACCTTGCATTTTCCCAATTGTGAATATAAAGCTGCATTAAAATATATTTTTAGTGAGCGATTTCAGCCAGACTGACTGACCAGATGGATAGCATCAACATTACATTTACATTTACATTTAAGTCATTTAGCAGACGCTCTTATCCAGAGCGACTTACAAATTGGTGCATTCACCTTATGACATCCAGTGGAACAACCACTTTACAATAGTGCATCTAAATATTTTAAGGGGGGTGAGAAGGATTACTTTATCCTATCCTAGGTATTCCTTAAAGAGGTGGGGTTTCAGTGATAGTTGCATCGTTTTTGGAGGTAATTCAACTGTGAATTATAACAAGTGATATTTATAATAATAATATTTCTATTTTACACCGCTGACTTTTTAAAATTTTACTAGGCAAGTCAGTTAAGATTCGTATTTACAATGGTGACCTAGGAACAGTGGGTTAATTGCGTTGTTCAGGGCCAGAACGACAGACGTTTACCTTGTCAGCTCGGGGATTCGATCTCGCAACCTTTCTGTTGCTAGGTTGAAAAGAAAGAAACGGAGAGGGACCTACCTGAATTTTTTCTATAGAAATTATCGTTTTCATCTCAAAATGGTTTCTGTTTGGAGTAAATGGTTTCAGTTGCAACAGACGAAATGTTTTGCAACAGAGTCTGCGTAATGAATTACACTCCTGGTTATAACATGAATCCTGTGTCCTGATCTTGTCCTCATTCTTTTTGTGCCCACATTTTCAGACTTGTCTACACATGGTGTTAAAATGTATTTTATCCATGCACTGTGTATGCATTGTGACCAGATTTCCCGGCCCTCCTGTAAGACGCACATGCCTGCTGATGCATTAAGTCAGTGGTGCCAGTTGTAAATTAATTTAGAGGGCAGAATAATTATTTAAATGGATTCACTGTCCAGAGCCGACTACACTTGTAAGATATCCAGAGACAAAATGCGTGCATGACTACTGCCTGGCTACCTCCGAAGATGGGCAGGAGGATCAGATCACAATGCATCTTATTTTTTTGCCCCCATTTTCATGATATCCAATTGGTAGTTACAACCTTGTCTCATCCCTGCAACGAGGCGAAGTTTGAGACAGGCATCCTCTGAAACGTGACCTGCCAAGCCGTGCTGCTTCTTAAGCTTCTTAACACACTGCTCGCTTAACCCCGGAAGTCAGCCTTACCAATGTGCTGAAGGATTCCAGCTTTGATCAAAAGTTGGCATTTTAGCTAACCTTAACCCCATTCCTCAACTTAACCTAATTCTCCTAACCTTCTACTTTAATTATCCTAACCTGTTGCATAAGTTCTTCTAACTTGCTACAAACAGTAAAACCTGACGTTAATTTGATCAAAGCTGGATGCCTTCTAGCCATGACCTGATTTCTCCGACTTCTGGGTTAAGCGAGCAGTGTGTTAAGAAGCAGCGTGTCTTTTGTTTCCGAGGAACGAACTCAGCTTGCTTATTCACTCAAAATACCAATTAGTGAAAAAAAAGGCTCAGAATTAGGCTGCTTGTGTAAATGTAGCCAATGAATCTTATGTATATGTTGGGTTGGTGAGATCAGATATTATGGGTTACATACAAACAGACTCAGTAAAAAAGATGGTGGATGGAGATTTGGATGTTTATTACTGTGAAATGTGTTTCTCGCAGGCTTCCACATAGGTCTGTCTCATCTCATTCTTCACAAAAGTCAGTGAGATATACAGTACTTCTCTTGAATTACTTCCATATCTGTAATAGCTATGTATAGCATTATTTCCTTATTGGGCAAAAATAACACACACACCTTTTGTTTTCGATGATCCTCATAGAAAGAACAAGTATAGAATTCATTATAAACTCAGCCTTGTGTTAAACCCGTCATCATGAGAAATATTGTACAATTTAACAGTGGATTCAGTGGTGTGTAATATGACAAGTGTGAGTCTGAAACCTTCATGATGCTCAGTTTAAGTCTAAGATTAGGCTTTTACATTTTTCCAACATATATTCACTACTAAAAAAAACAATGCATTTAATTTTCCATTCTACACATACACTGAGTGTACAAAACATTAGAGCTCTTCAAAAGGTGAGTGGGCATGACAAACAATGCAAGATCTGCAACGCTGCAGGGTTTTTCCACGTTCAACAGTTTCCGTGTGTATCAAGAAAGGTCCACCACCCAAAGGACATCCAGCCAACTTGACACAACTGTGGGAAGCATTGGAGTCAACATGGGCCACATCCCTTTCGATACTTTGTAGAGTCCACGCCCCGACGACTTGAGGCTCTTCTGATTCAATATTAGGAAGGTGTTCCTAATGTTTTGTACACTCAGTGTCATCCTGTACCTTGGGATTTCACAATCTTGATTTCTTAAAAGTATACTGAACAAAAATGAAAATGTAAATGTGAGCATTTCTCCTTTGTCAATATAATTAATCCACTTGATAGATGTGGCATATTAAGAAGCTGATTAAACAGAATGCTCATTACACAGGGACATCTTGTTCTGGGGACAATAAAAGGCCACTCTAAAATGTTCTGTTTTGTCATACAATACAATGCCACAGATGTCTTAAGTTTTGAGGGAGTGTGCAATTGGCATGCTGACTCCAGAAATGTTCAACAGAGCTTTACCCAGAGAATGTCATGTTAATTTCTCTACTATAAACCGTCTCCAACATAATTTTAGAGAATTTGGCAGTACGTCCAACCGGCCTCACAACCGCAGACCACGTGTAACCATGCCTGCCCAAGAGGTCCACATCCGGCTTCTTCACCTGCAGGATCGTCTGAGGAGATGAAGAGTATTTCTGTCCTGTGATAAAGCCTTTTTGTTGGGAAAAACTCATTCTGATTGGCTGGGCCAGGCCCACCCATGGCTGCGCTCATTGCCCAGTAATGTGAAATCCATAAATTAGGGCCTAATTTATATATTTAAATGGACGTATTTCCTTCTATGAACTGTAACTAAGTAAAATCTTTCAAATGGTTGCATTTTGCGTTAACATTTTTGTTCAGTATAGCTTTCATTCTTCATTTTATATAATAATAATAAAAGCTATTATTTTGACATTTTGTATAAAAATAATAATAAAAACTATTATTTTGTCAATCAATCTTTAACTCTTGACTTGGCCAACCTGTAGTCAGGTGTAAGGTTGCTGTGGGGTTAAAGACAGAAAGAGCACCACTGTAAAGTAAATGTACCTTAAAAACACACAAAAGTATGCATGTATATGCGCACACACAGACACACAGGATACAGCGAAGGCACAGGTGATGGAATGTATCTGCACAGATGCTGTGCTAGGCTTAAAGTCACACCCTGATGTGGATCTGCTTGCGGTAGAACTCATAGTCCTCTGGTACAGTATCTGATGGGAAAAATAAATAAAGGTTATAACCAGGAAGCCATAACAATTTCAATTGAATTAATTCAAGAGGTTAAATTCCAATTCAAGAAGGTTGACATACCGTTGCAGCGATAGCCCAGGTTGGACCAGATGATTTGCTCCTGGGAGAAGCAGAAGACGCCCAGCCTCCCGCCCCTCATTGAGGTGTCCACCAGCACGCCCGAGTCTGCCACCAATGTCATGCCTTCATACAGCCTCACTCTGGCATAGATATACACAATGAAAAGCTGTACAGATCGCTCTATCATCTGAATTATATATAGATACTGTATAGCCATAAAGAGCTATAGATCTATCTCCATACAGTAAACAGCTCAATGAAACAGTGAGGAAGGCCCTACTTAATAACCTTCCATCTTCTCTAAATTTGCTGTTGAATTACAGATTTCTGAGTTACCTAACTTTTTCACATGATTGGTTAACTTGATGTTCCTAGGGCCTCCACCGAGCTACTGTATGTATATGTATGTACAGTCGTGGCCAAAAGTTTTGAGAATGACACAGATATTAATTTCCACAAAGTTTGCTGCTTCAGTGTCTTTAGCTATTTTTGTCAGATGTTACTATGGAATGCTGAAGTATAATTACAAGCATTTCATAAGTATCAAAGGCTTTTATTGACAATTACATGAAGTTGATGCAAAGAGTCAATATTTGCAGTGTTGACCCTTGTTTTTCATGACTTAAATGTAAATGTAAGACCTCTGCAATCCACCCTGGCATGCTGTCAATTAACTTCTGGGCCACATCCTGACTGATGGCAGCCCATTCTTGCATAATCAATGTTTGGAGTTTGCAAGAATTTGTGGGGTTTTGTTTGTCCATCCGCGTCTTGAGGATTGACCACAAGTTCACAATGGGATTAACGTCTGGGGAGTTTCCTGGCCATGGACCCAAAATATCAATGTTTTGTTCTCCGAGCCACTTAGTTATCACTTTTGCCTTATGGCAAGGTGCTCCATCATGCTGGAAAAGGCATTGTTCGTCACCAAACTGTTCCTGGACGGTTGGGAGAAGTTGCTCTCGGAGGATGTGTTGGTACCATTCTTTATTCATGGCTGTGTTCTTAGGCAAAATTGTGAGTGAGCCTTGGCTGAGAAGCAACCCCACACATGAATGGTCTCAGGATGCTTTACTGTTGACATGACACAGGACTGATGGTAGCGCTCACCTTGTCTTCTCTGGACAAGCTTTTTCCGGATGCCCCAAACAATCAGAAAGGGGATTAATCAAAGAAAATGACTTTACCCCAGTCCTCAGCAGTCCAATCCCTGTACCTCTTGCAGAATATCAATCTGTCCCTGATGTTTTTGCTGGAGAGAAGTGGCTTCTTTGCTGCCCTTCTTTACAACAGGCCATCCTCCAAAAGTCTTCACCTCACTTTGCGTGCAGGCAGGTGCACTCACGCCTGCCTGCTGCCATTCCTGAGCAAACTCTGTACCTGGTGGTGCCCCGGTCCCGCAACTGAATCAACTTTAGGAGAGGGTCCTGGCGCTTGCTGGACTTTCTTGGGCACCCTGAAGCCTTCTTCACAACAATTGAACTGCTCTCCTTGAATTTCTTGATGATCCGGTTGATTTAGGTGACATTTTACTGGCACAAATATCCTTGCCTGTGAAGCCCTTTTTGTTCAAAGCAATGATGACGGCATGTGTTTCCTTGTAGGTAACCGTGGTTGACAGAGGAAGAACAATGATTCCAAGCACCATCCTCCTTTTGAAGCTTCCAGTCTGTTATTTGAACTCAATCAGCATGACAAAGTGATCTCCAGCCCTGTCCTCGTTAACACCCACACCTGTGTTAACGAGAGATTCACTGACATGATGTCAGCTGGTCCTTTTGTGACAGGACTGAAATGCAGTGGAAATATTTTTGGGGGATTAGGTTCATTTGCATGGCAAAGAGGGACTTTGCAAGTAATTGCAATTTATCTGATCACTCTTCATAACATTCTGGAGTATATGCAAATTGCCATCATACAAACTGAGGCAACAGACTTTGTGAAAATTAATATTTGTGACATTCTCAAAACTTTTGGCCATGACTGTATACAGTCCATTCAGAAAGTATTCAGACCCCTTGACTTTTTCCACGTTTTGTTACGTTATAGAATTATTTCAAAATTGATTAAATTGTTTTTTTTCTCCCGCATCAAACGGGAGACAATGACTATTGTAGCTGGAAACGGCTGATTTTGAATGGATTATCTACATAGGCATCTACAAGGCCCATTATCAGCAACCATCATCCCTCTGTTCCAATGGCACGTTGTGATAGCTAATCCAAGTTGATCATTTTAAAAGGCTAATTAGTCATTAGAAAACCCTTTTGCAATTATGTTCGCACAGCTTTACTAATCTTCCGTGAGTTTTACTTACAATACACACAATACACAAATACTTACTTTCCACCATAATTTTCAAATAAATTCATTAAAAATCCTACAATGTGATTTTCTGGATTTTCTTTTCTCATTTTGTCTGTCATAGTTGAAGTGTACCTATGATGAAAATTACAGGCCTCTCTCATCTTTTTAAGTGGGATAACTTGCACAATTGGTGGCTGACTAAATACTTTTTTGCCCCACTGTGTGTGTATATATATATATATATATATATATGTATATATATATACACTGAACAAAAATATAAACGCAAAATGTTGGTCCCGTGTTTCATGAGCTGAAATAAAATATCCCAGAAATGTTCCATGCGCACAAAAAACATATTTTTCTCAAATTTTGTGCACAATTTTTTTTACATCCCTGTTAGTGAGCATTTCTCTTTTGCCAAGATAATCCAGCTGACATGTGTGGCATATCAATAAGCTGATTAAACAGCATGATCATTACCCAGGTGCACCTTGTGCCGGAGACAATAAAATGCCACTTAAAATTTGCAGTTTTGTCATACAACACAATGCCACCGATGTCACCGATGTTTCAAGTTTTAAGGGAGCGTGCAATTGTCATGCTGACTGCAGGAATGTCCACCAGAGCTGTTGACAGAATAGATAGTTAATTTCTATACCATAAACTGCCTCCAATGTCATTTTAGAGAATTTGGCAGTACGTCCAACCAGCCTCACAACAGCAGACCTCGCGTAACCACGCCAGCCCAGGACCTCCACATCCGGCTTCTTCAACTGTGGGATCGTGGGAGAGCTCTCTCTCAGATGAGGTCTGCTGGGGGGAAGCCCTTTTGTGGGGGAAAACTCATTCTGATGGACTGGGCAAAGCTACCCAGTGGGTAGGCCTGGCTGCACTCCTGCCCAGTCATGTGAAATCCATAGATTAGGACCTGATGCATTTATTTCAATTGACTGACTTCTTTGAAATTGTTGCATGTTGCATTTATGTTTTTGTTCAGTATATATACTTTTTGGGTTGTGTCAAATGTGTATATTTATAGGTCTCTAGATCTCAAAATGTTTTCCCTGTTAAAATAAAGGTTAAATACAAATAATACATTGGCAGAAGAATACAACTAGGAGTAGAGCATTTGTGGCTGTAATGCCCTTTGACTTTTTGCTCACTTGATGTAGCCCATCTGCGGGCGGTGGCTGAGGTGCCAGCGGTAGGATGTCTTGTCCCTCCAGCCCACATTCCGGGGGTCCTTCCACAGCAGGGTGACCTCGCCCGGGGTGTCGCCCGTGTGCCACAGGGCATTCCGGAGGTACTCGCCTGGACCCGTACGTGACTTCACTGCCTGTAGAGAGAAGCGAGTAAAGTCAAGTGTGTGGCTGGGGTAATCTAATATCTACTACATTTGGAGTTGAGGCACGTAGCTGGAACTACCCAACTGGATTTTTTATTTTTCACCTTTATTTAACCAGGTAGGCTAGTTGAGAACAAGTTCTCATTTACAACTGCGACCTGGCCAAGATAAAGCATAGCAGTGTGAACAGACAACACAGAGTTACACATGGAGTAAACAATTAACAAGTCAATAACACAGTAGAAAAAAAGGGGAGTCTATATACAATGTGTGCAAAAGGCATGAGGAGGTAGGGGAATAATTACAATATTGCAGATTAACACTGGAGTGATAAATGATCAGATGATCATGTACAGGTAGAGATATTGGTGTGCAAAAGAGCAGAAAAGTAAATAAATAAAAACTGTGGGGATGAGGTAGGTGAAAATGGGTGGGCTATTTACCAATAGATTATGTACAGCTGCAGCGATCGGTTAGCTGCTCAGATAGCTGATGTTTGAAGTTGGTGAGGGAGATAAAAGTCTCCAACTTCAGCGATTTTTGCAATTCGTTCCATTCACAGGCAGCAGAGTACTGGAACGAAAGGCGGCCAAATGAGGTGTTGGCTTTAGGGATGATCAGTGAGATACACCTGCTGGAGCGCGTGCTACGGATGGGTGTTGCCATCGTGACCAGTGAACTGAGATAAGGCGGAGCTTTACCTAGCATGGACTTGTAGATGACCTGGAGCCAGTGGGTCTGGCGACGAATATGTAGCGTGGGCCAGCCGACTAGAGCATACAAGTCGCAGTGGTGGGTAGTATAAGTTGCTTTAGTGACAAAACGGATGGCACTGTGATAACCTGCATCCAGTTTGCTGAGTAGAGTGTTGGAAGCGATTTTGTAGATGACATCGCCGAAGTCGAGGATCGGTAGGATAGTCAGTTTTACTAGGGTAAGCTTGGCAGCGTGAGTGAAGGAGGCTTTGTTGCGGAATAGAAAGCCGACTCTTGATTTGATTTTCGATTGGAGATGTTTGATATGGGTCTGGAAGGAGAGTTTGCAGTCTAGCCAGACACCTAGGTACTTATAGGTGTCCACATATTCAAGGTCGGAACCATCCAGTGTGGTGATGCAAGTCGGGCATGCGGGTGCAGGCAGCGATCGGTTGAAAAGCATGCATTTGGTTTTACTAGCGTTTAAGAGCAGTTGGAGGCCACGGAAGGAGTGTTGTATGGCATTGAAGCTCGTTTGGAGGTTAGATAGCACAGTGTCCAATGACGGGCCGAAAGTATATAGAATGGTGTCGTCTGCGTAGAGGTGGATCAGGGAATCGCCCGCAGCAAGAGCAACATCATTGATATATACAGAGAAAAGAGTCGGCCCGAGAATTGAACCCTGTGGCACCCCCATAGAGACTGCCAGAGGACCGGACAGCATGCCCTCAGATTTGACACACTGAACTCTGTCTGCAAAGTAATTGGTGAACCAGGCAAGGCAGTCATCCGAAAAACCGAGGCTACTGAGTCTGCCGATAAGAATCTGGTGATTGACAGAGTCGAAAGCCTTGGCAAGGTCGATGAAGTGGGATGTGGACTCCTATTGACACAAGACTACTTTGAAGGTCTAAAACATCTGACAAACTTCTGATGTTTGAGTGTAATGTCCCTTTAAAGTCAACTGGTGCAGTTTACTGTGTGCCCCACCTTTAGTTGCAGGCCTGGCTGGGCCATGGCCCTAAAAGGCAGCGACTGCCAGTAGGTCTGCTCCGTCTGTTTCCACATGACCACGTAGAAGCTGGACGAGTCCTGGTAACCGAAGATGAAGCCCACGTAGTCATCGTCTGTGGCCGTGTTGATGTGGAATGTCCCTTCAAAGTCTACCCCGTTAAAGGCTGTGTAGCCTGGTGGGGATCGGGTTGAGGGAGAGAGAGAGAGCGAGATACTTGACTTTTCATGCTCTTTTTTTGAGAGATTTTCACGTAAAAAGGAGAGAAAGTGGGATAAAGAGGGGTGGGGTCAGAGGAAGACAAACAGAAAGATACACCACAGAGTGGCAGAAGGAGGTTTACAAACTTACCTATGGCCAAACCAGGGTCACTGTTCATGGTTTGAACAATTTCCATACCCTAAAAATACATTTCAGAACAATACAAAATTAATTGAAGTACATACAATATAATGTTTGTTTTCTACATGGGAATATTCCAAATGGTCACCCGATTAAGCACAATCCACTTGGGTTTGATTTGGGCATCGCCCTCCGGGTCCAGGATGACCGTCTGATAGTTTCTGAAGTCGGTCATTGTGACTTCAGCGCTTTCTGGACACACGTCAATCAAGTCTATCACGGAGTCGTTGTCAAAGTCATTCTCGCACATGTCACCAATGCCATTTCCTGATTGGATAAGGGGGACACAAAAATACACAAACATACACCACTCAGAGAACACAGATGGGGTGGGGAGTATAGCGGAAATAGGTTACTGTAGTATGACATACAGTATAGGTTAGGACAAACATAGGTGGCCCGTGGTAGTTTGCCAGCAGTCCAATAAAATGTCAAACCATTTAAAACAGAATACGAAATTCTACTCTAACTTTAATTTCCAGTAAAAAGTGCTACCCCTCTGTGTGTGTCTGAAAAGTTACAGATTGGGCCTTTAAATCCTAGTCACCTTCTCACGTGTGAGTTTCAACTATCTCGAACAGTCGCCCCAGTGTGAGTCTCTTTATGCACGCGATGTCAGAATATACTTACTCACTGTTCCAAAATGTGATTCAAACCAAGCCACGCTGCCTGCTAATTATCTATAGGCTATGTTTCAACTAGTCAATTCACATATAAGTAGTCCATTTCACTGTTGCGGACAATTTACGTTTGAGGCTTTACCGAGCAGGACATACTTCTCTCTTCAATGAAAGCCCAAGCACAAACTTTTTCCTCCCTGGCACATTTTCCAGCTTCCTTCACTACTAATAATAACTTTGACATGTGTACATTCCTATCAAAGTAAATGCCTTGTTACGCTATCATTATAGTTTCTGTATATCGTGTTGTCGGTTCTAATGTAGAACACCGTATGTATGGAGCATAATGTATTAACTGTTTTATTCACGTTTTCAAGTACTGGTGACAAATCATGCATTCCGGTTCTTGCATAGATTATAATGGACACATATGAAGTGTGTAAAATACTTTTTTGAAGGATGTAATTATTATGATGAGCTAATGCTAAGCTATTTGCCAGCTACAGTTGAAGTCGGAAGTTTACATACACCTTAGCCAAATACGTTTTCCACAATTCCTGACATTTAATCCTAGTAAAAATTCCCTGTCTTCATCAGTTAGGATCACCACTTTATTTTAATAATGTGACATGTCAGAATAAAGGTAGAGAGAATAATTTATTTCAGCTTTTATTTCTTTCATCACATTCCCAGTGAGTCAGAAGTTTGCATACACTCAATTAGTATTTGGTAGCATTGCTTTTAAATTGTTTAACTTGGGTCAAACTTTTTGGGTAGCCTTCCACAAGCTCCCCACAATAAGTTGGGTGAATTTTGGCCCATTCCACCTGACAGAGCTGGTGTAACTGAGCCAGGTTTGTAAGGCCTCCTTGCTCGCACACGCTTTTTCAGTTCTGCCCACAAATTGTCTATGGGATTGAGGTCAGGGCTTTGTGGTGGCCACTCCAATACCTTGACTTTGTTGTCCTTAAGCCATTTTGCCACAACTTTGGAAGTATGCTTGGGGTCATTGTCCATTCGGAAGACCCATTTGCGACCAAGCTTTAACTTCCTGACTGATGTCTCGAGATGTTGCTTCAATATATCTACATAATTTTCTTTCCTCATGATGCCATCTATTTTGTGAAGTGCACCACCCCCATGCTTCACAGTTGGGATGGTGTTCTTTTGCTTGCAAGCCTCCCCCTTTTTCCTCCAAACATAACAATGGTCATTATGGCCAAACAGTTGTATTTTTGTTTCATCAGACCAGAGGACATTTCTCCAAAAAGTATGATCTTTGTCCTCAAAGGGAGTTGCAAACTGTAGTCTGGCTTTTTTACGGCGGTTTTGGAGCAGTGGCTTCTTCCTAGTTGAGCGGCCTTTCAAGTTATGTCGATATAGGACTAATTTTTACTGTGGATATTGATACTTTTGTACCTGTTTCCTCCAGCATCTTCACAAGGTCCTTTGCTGCTGTACTGGGATTGATTTGCACTTTTCGCACCAAAGTACATTCATCTCTAGAAGACAGAACGCGTCTCCTTCCTGAGCGATATGAGAGCTGCGTGGTCCCATGGTGTTTATACTTGCGTACTATTGTTTGTACAGATGAACGTGGTACCTTCAGGCGTTTGGAAATTGCTCCCAAGGATGAACCGGACTTGTGGAGGTCTACAATTGTCTTTCTGAGGTCTTGGCTGATTTATTTTGATTTTCCCATGATGTCAAGCAAAGAGGCACTGAGTTTGAAGGTAGGCTTTGAAATACATCTACAGGTACACCTCCAATTGACTCAAATTATGTCAATTAGCCCATCTGAAGCTTCTAAAGCCATAAAATCATTTTCTGGAATTTTCCAAGCTGTTTAAAGGCACAGTCAACTTAGTGAATTTAAACTTCTGACCCACTGGAATTGTGATACAGTGAATTATAAGTGAAATAATCTGTCTGTAAACAATTGTTGGAAAAATTACTTGTGCCATGCACAAAGTAGATGTCCTAACCGACTTGCCAAAATTATAGGTTGTTAACAAGAAATTTGTGGAGTGGTTGAAAAACTAGTTTTAATAACTCCAACCTTAGTGTATGTAAACTTCCGACTTCAACTGTATGTGTGGCGCCATGTTTGCTGACCTCATACAATGCATTCACGTAAACGTCTGTTAGACCACGGATGACTTTTATTCGATTTTTAGAAAGGGTTTTACTCAATTATTTAGATCACTGGTGAGGTCACCAGCGATGTGATGAATTGTAAATAGTAAATGCTATTAGCCTTATTCATATTATGGTTTCTGTCATCCGAGAGTTAGCTAAATATCACTGCTTGTATTAGGTCACTCTTTCCTCAGTTAACACTACAACTAATGTGGCCAGCTCAAACACGGACTGTTGCGTCAATCATAACTGTAACCTTCTAAATAAGTGTTCTAACCACACCGGTTTGAGCGTACGCTGCAGGGACCATTGTAGCATGATCACACACGTGTTCATACGTGTCAAAGGGTTAAAACACTGCGCTTCAAAGAATTTCTTTCCCTGGAACTCCTCCCATACCATTAGTGTCTGTCTGGCTGGGGTTAGGGATGAGACGACAGTTATCCGGCCCGGGAGGTCTCGCATCTGGAATGCCATCGTTGTCGTCATCATCGTCGCATTCGTTGCCGATGCCGTCATTGTCTGAGTCCAGCTGGGAGCTGTTAGGGACGTCTGGACAGTTGTCCCTTGAATCCTGGTGGCCGTCCCCATCCCTGGACAGGATTGGGACATTAGAAGAAGGCTCAAGTATACAACCTGAGATCATGGACAGGTTGTATACTTATTGTAAAATGATGTTTTTTACACATCTTGTTAGTGACAAGAAAAAGACAGCTTTACCTTGTTCAGCTTGGTTGTCATCTGGTTATATAACCAGATAACAGCTCCAAAATAGCTTCTTTATGTTTTGCTGAAGTCCCCTAAACCAGAAAACTAGTAAGAGCACTCACATGTCCTGGTTGGTGTCACACACATCTCCCACCAGGTCGTTGTCTGTATCAGACTGAACGGAGAAAATAGGTTTAAAAGATTTCCTCAGTAAACTATAGTTTTATTTCAACTCTCTAGAATGTTATTCTTGACCTCTGACCTGCATGGGGTCGTTGACTTCCGGGCAGCTGTCACAAGCGTCCCCCACTCGATCCCCATCACGGTCAGTCTGCATAGGATTGGGCACCTTGGGACAGTTGTCCAGCACGTTTGGGATACCTGGCGAAAGGACAAGGAGGAGGAAGATGAGCGATTCATTTATGGTTTTGGGCCGGTATTCACAAAGGGCCTCAGAGTAGAGTGGTGATGATCTAGGATTAAGTCTTCCCTGTTCATATACTCTTATTTATTATGATTGACAGGCAAAAGTGATCCTATATCAGCACTCCTACTCTGAGATTCTTTGTGAATACTGACCCTGGAGGGCCAAAACACTTCCGGGAACACTTGCGAAACAAACACTTCCATTCTCTCCCTCTATTCATGAACTAAATCAGACAAGTACATAATCAATAATATCAACCAATCAATTAACTACCAGGTGAGAAAAAAACCCAGCAGTACTTTGGTCCTTGTGGGACAGTAATTGAATAGCCCTGTCCTAAGCGATCCATAGCCTACCATCCCCATCAATGTCATTGTCACAGGTATCCCCAGCCCCGTTTCCATCTGTGTCCTTCTGGCTTCCGTTGGGAACGTTGGGGCAGTTGTCACACGTGTCCCCATACGAGTCTGTGTCCGAGTTCTGTTGATCCTTGTTGGGGACCAGACGGCAGTTGTCCTAGAAAAACAAAGAGGAAAAACTAAATGGTGTGAAGTGGAAACAGAGAGATTCCATTTTGCCTACTGAACATGATCCCCCACTGACAAAATACAAGCACGGAATTTCTAAACCCAGAGGCGCGTGCGCTTAGCTCGGCAACGTCACCATGACATCGCCTACAAGTGTGATCAGGGATTTCTGTTGGAGGAACAGTTTTAGCCTGTCTTCATAATGTACTGTCTTGGATACAAGGCTCGACTGACCTCCACGTTCTTGATGCCGTCTCCGTCCGCATCTTCATCACACTGGTCACCTATACCGTCTCCGTCTGCGTCCTCCTGGCCAGAGTTGGGCGTGTTCACACAGTTGTCCTGCATAGGGAACACAACACATGATGATTGTGGTAAATAAGACATTTTGTTAGTGTTTTGTGTGTGTGTGCGTGCGTGCGTGCGTGTGTGTGTATGTGTGTGTGTGTGTGTGTGTGTGTGTGTGTGTGTGTGTGTGTGTGTGTGTGTAACAAGCTTACGGCTCGGCAGTGATAGTCATTGTCTATGCAGGGGAGAGGTTGGTCGGGGTAGCCATCAATGTCTGTGTCTGGGCCACATGTATGCCCATTACCTGCCCAGCCCACATTACACTGTAAGGGAAGAGATATTCAGAGAGAATATACCAAGTGGTAAAAAATTGGAACAGGATTTCTTAATGATGTCATACTGTATAACCAGATTACAACCAACTGGTCTCTGTTACAACCAAATAAAGACCTATTTTCCATGGCAACACATTTTAGGGAAAATGTCATATTTTGGTTGTTATCTTTTTCTTGTTGCTAAAAAGACATTGAAGGGATAGTTCACCCAAATTACAAAATTACATATTGGTTTCCTTACCCCGTAAGCAGTATAGGGACAAGGTATGACAGAAAACTATGCGTTGGTTTAGTTTAGTTTCCACATTCAATATTTTAGCGTTTCTGGCACAAATCCTACTCAAGTCATGGGACCGATGTTAGGATTTTTCGCACATCATGTTCAAATAAACTATAAGGGACGTTGTTGAGGTTTACAATCAATTTTAGATACTTTTGGAGGATTTGGACACGATGCACGAAAAACTATAATATCGGTCCCATGACATGAATGGGATTTGTGCCACAAATGCTAAAACATTAGCATTAGAAAACAATGCCAGGGAAACTTAATTTGAAACCAATTTGTCATTTTGTAATTTGGGTGAACTATCCCTTTAACAACTTCCTTTTAAATGCGTCTTTAGCCTATTGAGATGTGCTATGCGTGTCTTACCTCGCAGGAGACCCTGGCAGCACCCTTTATGACACAGTGGGCGTTGACGTCACAGGGGTTGAAGCCCAGCGTGGCGCAGGACCTCCGCAGGAAACAGCCCACCGTCTGGTTGCCTACGAAGCTCTCCTTACACAGACCACACCTGAACGAGCCCTTTGGTGGGAGGGCGAGATGGAGGAGGGAGTTGGGGCAAGACAGAAGGGGAGCGAGGAGGGAGACAGAGAGAAAGACACAGAAAGGCAATCATGTATTTCTTTTAAGTGATAAAAATATTTCACCTCGCAACCTCTGACTCCCTTTCCACTACTGACCTCTGTGTTGATGCAGACAGAGTTCGGCACACAGGCCTTGTAGAGGACAGCACACTCATCCACATCTCTGCACTTCTACATAGACAGACAGAACACCTCAATTTAAGGACAAAACATATCAGACCACCTATTATGATGGCCATAGCGGCAATCACTTTGACACAGTGCACATCTATGTATACAGTGGGTGAGAAGAGATGTCAATAGTGGTGGTGGTGTGTGCCCGCTGTGTATGTGTGTGTGCACAATGTTAATGTATGTGTGTAGGGTTAGGGAAAATAGGATTTTTAATGGTCAAACATTTTTACACTCCAAAAAGTCCTGACGTTTCACGAAAACAAAGTGTGTGTGTGTGTGTGTCAGGGGGTCTAATGTTGGTCAGACCTGCTTGTGGCTCTTGGCAAACTCCACCCCAAGCCCGCTAAGGATGGGTCCGGAGAAGCCCACGGGACATGGTTCACAGGTGAAGCCCTTTGCCGTGTTTACGCAACCCTCGGGCGAGAAACAGGGCCGGGCTAGAGCACACTTAGTAGACATAGAGAGAGAGAGACAGAAAGTAACAATACACATATCAGTGTATTTGTGTTTTTGTCACACCTCAAAGCGATTGGTCGCCAAACATCAACTTTCAAATTGTTACTCTGCAGCTGGGTCATCTGGGGAAATATTGTTCCACCTTAGCTGCAAAGCTTTTGGGAAACTCAACCAAGAATGTTTAAAAAAATAAAAAATAAAATAATAATAATAATAATAATAATATAATAATATATGCCATTTAGCAGACGCTTTTATCCAAAGCGACTTACAGTCATGTGTGCATACATTCTACGTATGGGTGGTCCCGGGGATCGAACCCACTACCCTGGCGTTACAAGCGCCATGCTCTACCAACTGAGCTACAGAAGGACCAATGAAGGGAGCATATCGTGCTATCATCTTGTGGTGTTAAAGAAATATAAATAAGACCCTTAGAATACCTCGTCAATGTCCTGGAAATATAAATAAATAAGACCCTTAGAATACCTCGTCAATGTCCTGGCAGTGGGTGCCATTCCCCATCATGCCGTCTGGGCAGGCACCACAACGGTACCCTGGGTACTCCCTGGTCTCTGTACAGGCCAAGCCCTTATAGCAGGGGTTGGGCTCGCAGCGAGAGTGCGTCTCGTGGAAGCCTGTTTAACAAAGATATAGAGCATACCAGAGCTGGGTTCAAAATAGGATTTGAAATCTTTTAGCATGCCTTCGAGCTTGCACAGAGTGCCATATGGGCAGGGTTTGCACTTAAACGGGCAATCTGCAGTTGCTACTTAGAAATGAATTATATGTATCCATTGATTCTTGAAGAATATAACTTATAAATGCTTAATGAGCTCAGTTCAACTGTCACATCCCATCAGAGCCCAAAATATAAGCTTGTTTTACTCCAATGTTTGTAAAGAAATTAAATGTAAACACACACTGTATAGCCTCAAAACTATCATTTTTGTTATCATGGATGGTCAGTCCTTGCATCAATAGCTTTTTCTATGAATTTGAGAGTGGCTACATTTCTCCAGCCCCTTTCCTCAGCTTTTTACCGAAACAGTGGCGGGGAACTCTTTTTTGCTAAATTGAAAGGAACAATTTTTCAATTGGTTCCATTGCGCCAAGGAAGATCAATCAAAGACAGCTAAAGTACTTCATATATATTCAATCTCTCTCTCGCTCTGATTTCCTGTGCTTCTCATCTCATCTGGTTTATCTTTTCTTTATATGAATCCCCTCTGTTTTATACACAGAGGCCCAGCCTGATGGTATGGTACTGCTCTTCATGTACTCACCACACACTTGGCACTCCAGGATAGTGTTCCTAATCAGAGACATCTCCTTTACCTGTGAAGACCACAAACACAGCAGTCACCAGAACTGTTTAATGTACCGTAATTGCTGGACTATTAAGCGCACCTGAATATGGTCCTTCTGTAGCTCAGTTGGTAGAGCATGGCGCTTGTAACGCCAGGGTAGTGGGTTCGATCCCCGGGACCACCCATACGTAGAATGTATGCAGACATGACTGTAAGTCGCTTTGGATAAAACCGTCTGCTAAATGGCATATATTATTATTATTATTATAATATAAACCGCACCCACTGAATTATTAAAAAATATGTATTTTGTACATAAATAAGCCGCACATGTCTATAAGCCGCAGGTGCCTACCGGTACATTGAAACAAATGAACTTTACACAGCCTTTAAACGAAACACAGCTTGTAACAAAAATAAATAGGCTTTAATGAAACACGGCTTGTAACAAAAATTTAAACAGTAGCCTACCAAGCCTCCTCCTGTGCACTGAAACCACTGAAGTCATCTCCTTCGGTGTCGGAGATGATTAGCCTCAGAATTTTCATTGTCGCTCTCGTCACTTTCATCCGGAGGCAAATACCCCGCTGAGCTCACGCTGCTGCCCCTTCAACACGTAGCAGTCCAGCCTTTCGAAACCCGTTGATCATAGTGGATTTTTTGACAATGCTCCACGCTGTCAGGACCCACTGGCAGACTTGACCATAAGTTGCTCTTCGCATGCGGCCCGTTTTAGTGAAGATTTCTCCCACATCCAAGCCTCCCACTGAACACGGAGCGCCACCTTAAATACACGATTTACACTGATGTTGAGTGGCTGCAAATACTTTGGGCCATCTGCTTTTCTTCCCTCTGAAAAGTTTGTTGTGTTTTTGCACTGAGTCAGTTCCTCACGCTACTGTTTACAAATTCTTATAATCGACTCATTAAGGCCAAGCTCCCATGCAGCAGCTCTATTTCCTTTTCCAACAGCCAGATCGATCGCCTTCAACTTGAAAGCTGCATCATATGCTTTTCTCCGTGTCTTTGCCATGATGAGGGTGACAAAATTACTACAGTAATCAGAATGATGGGAAGTTTGAGCGCGCTCGATTTACGTCACATTATAATAATAATAATATGTGACGGTGCTCAGTTTTTTGGCGGCATGAATCTTGTGAAAGCGGGAAAAATCCATAAAATGGCAGCGTCATTGTATAAACCGCAAGGTTCAAAGTGTGGGAATAAAGTAGCGGCTTATAGTCCGGAAATTACGGTATTCAACTCTAAATGTAGTATACTGTAGTTGCTCTATAGAACAGGGGTATAATGTAGTTGCTCTATAGAACAGTAGTATACTGTAGTTGCTCTATAGAACAGTAGTATACTGTAGTTGCTCTATAGAACAGTAGTATACTGTAGTTGCTCTATAGAACAGTAGTATACTGTAGTTGCTCTATAGAACAGTAGTATACTGTAGATGCTCTATAGAACAGTGGTATACTGTAGTTGCTCTATAGAACAGGGGTATACTGTAGTTGCTCTATAGAACAGGGGTATACTGTAGTTGCTCTATAGAACAGGGGTATACTGTAGTTGCTCTATAGAACAGTAGTATACTGTAGTTGCTCCAAAGAACAGTAGTATATGTAGTTGCTCTATAGAACAGTAGTATACTGTAGTTGCTCTATAGAACAGTAGTATACTGTAGTTGCTCTATAGAACAGTGGTATACTGTAGTTGCTCTATAGAACAGGGGTACACTGTAGTTGCTCTATAGAACAGGGGTATACTGTAGTTGCTCTATAGAACAGTAGTATACTGTAGTTGCTCTAAAGAACAGTAGTATATGTAGTTGCTCTATAGAACAGTAGTATACTGTAGTTGCTCTATAGAACAGTAGTATACTGTAGTTGCTCTATAGAACAGTGGTATACTGTAGTTGCTCTATAGAACAGGGGTATACTGTAGTTGCTCTATAGAACAGGGGTATAATGTAGTTGCTCTATAGAACAGTAGTATACTGTAGTTGCTCTATAGAACAGTAGTATACTGTAGTTGCTCTATAGAACAGTAGTATACTGTAGTTGCTCTATAGAACAGTGGTATACTGTAGTTGCTCTATAGAACAGGGGTATACTGTAGTTGCTCTATAGAACAGGGGTATACTGTAGTTGCTCTATAGAACAGGGGTATACTGTAGTTGCTCTATAGAACAGTAGTGTACTGTAGATACTCTTATATTGTCTTGTCATTTTGCTTTTCCTTCTGTTCGTTTTCCCCCTGCTGGTCTTTTTTAGGTTCGTTCCCCTTTTTCTCTCTCCCTCCCTCTCTCTCTTCTCTCTATCGTTCCGTTCCTGCTCCCAGCTGTTCCTATTCCCCTAATCAATCATTTAGTCTTCCCACACCTGTTCCCTATCTTTTCCCCTGATTAGAGTCCCTATTTCACCCCTTGTTTTCCGTTTCAGTCCTGTCGGATCCTTGTATATTGTTCACCGTGCTGTGTCTTTGTATTGCCCTGTCGTGTCGTGTTTCCCTCAGATGCTGCGTGGTGAGCAGGTGTCTGAGTCTGCTACGGTCAAGTGCCTTCCCGAGGCAACCTGCAGTTTATTCTCGAGTCTCCAGTCAGTTCTCGTGATTACGAGTGGAATTGTTTTTTATGCTTTATTTTCCGCTCCGATTTGTCTAGGAGTATTGCTATTTCCTTAAACTGGATTAAAGACTCTGTTTTCGCCAAGTCGCTTTTGGGTCCTCATTCACCTGCATAACAAGTATACTGTAGTTGCTCTATAGAACAGTAGTATACTGTAGTTGCTCTATAGAACAGTAGTATACTGTAGGAGCTCTATAGAACAGTAGTATACTGTAGGAGCTCTATAGAACAGTAGTATACTGTAGTTGCTCTATAGAACAGTAGTATACTGTAGTTGCTCTATAGAACAGTAGTATACTGTAGTTGCTCTATAGAACAGTAGTATACTGTAGTTGCTCTATAGAACACGGTATTCATCTGGGGGAGGTACAGGGAGTCAGCACATTTTTAAAGTGGAAAATGTAATGTTTATTTAATGAATATCGCTAGTAACAATACAATGAACTAAGTTTGAATTGTATACCCACAGTAGAAAAGGGGAAAATATCTTCTTTCTAATGATGTCAACTTTATTTCTCAACTCCTAATATTGAGTAAATTACACTCATTGGAGCCAGTTACACTCACTGGAGTATCTGACATAGGCTTTGAAAAGGCATCCTCGAACATAATAGGCTATAATGTGGCTGTGGAGGTCAAAATAATGAAAAATGATCTAGCAAATCTATTCATTTTAAAATATGATAACTGCTCCTTGCCTGATGATGAGACATGACATATAATGGGGGTCCCTGTTTGGTTTTCCTGGGAGGTCGTCCCTGGGAAAGAAAAGCTTGAAAACCCGTGCTATAGAACACTGCCATCTCTCAAACAGTTACGTTCTTGTTTATGTGAGCACACAATTGATGAACCTGTACATTTCTGCTTGTTTCCTCTCTCTTTCATCTCTCTCTTTTAGTCCCCTCTCACCCTCAGTCCCTGTGCCTCTTATCCTGTCACCCCCCCCCCCCGCCTTCTCCCCTCTCTCTCTTTCATTCCACCTGGGCCTCTTCCCCCTCTCATTCTCTCTCCATCTCTTACCTGTTCCCTGATGTCCTCTCGGAGTTCGCCAAGAATCTGGTTGAAGATGATCAGCTGGCCAATCAAAGCCTTGGTGTGGTCACCTGACACAGTGATGGCCAAGCATTAGAACATAAGCACAAGGAAACCATTAAAGTAAATGATAGCATTATACCGGTAACTATAAATGTTAGGTAGCATTTGGGTAGGGGGAGGTTGATAAACCAGTGTTTCTGATTGATACTCACCCAGAATGGCATTGACATCGGCGCTAACTATGAAGACAAGAAAGTCCACTTTAATCATTTCAATCACAACACACTACTCATTTTAATATACTATTCCTAACAATGTCTTTCACAGACATGAACTAGTACATGTAAACAGAGATGGAAAAAGGACAACCAACATGACAATTATATGTTAGTTACGTGGGCTCACCACTAGAGGGGGTTAAAGTGATAAGAATACATTACTGAGATTAGCTTCTGCTGACCAAATATCTAATGTGACGTATGGGTAGGATGAACAAGTGGATGGAAATATATATCAGCAGATATCAAAGTGAACACTCTCTATAGACAGACAGGTTTCCTCCCACAATGTACCAATATTCTGGCTTACTTGTCTGTACATAATAAATGTCAGTTTGGCACAGAGGAAAAGGCAGAGTTGGGACATCTGGCTTTCCTACATCACTGTCTTATCTGCAAGTTGCCGTAGCGTAAACCCCCAGACACAAAATGTATTTTTTTTGTTACCAAGACAATGTCATTAATCCCAGATCTAGTGATGTTACTCCTAGGTCTGAGTTTCTATGACTAAAGTGAATATAACATTATACACGGGGGTTTACCAAACATTAGGAACAACCTCCTAATACTGAGTTACTTTGGTGCGAAAAGTGCAAATCAATCCCAGAAAGGACCTTGTGAAGATGCTGGAGGAAACAGGTACAAAAGTATCTATATCCACAGTAAAACTAGTCCTATATCGACATAACCTGAAAGGCCACTCAGCAAGGAAGAAGCAACAGGGTGGCAGTATCATGTTGTGGGGGTGCTTTGATACAGGAGAGACTGGTGCACTTCACAAAATAGATGGCATCATGAGGAAAGACAATTATGTAGATATATTGAAGCAACATCTCAAGATGTCAGTCAGGACGTTAAAGCTTGGTCGCAAATGGGTCTTCCAAATGGACAATGACCTCAAGCATACTTCCAAGGACAACAAAGTCAAGGTATTGATTGGAGAGGCCATCACAAAGCCCTGACCTCAATCCCATAGAAAATGTGTGGGCAGAACTGAAAAAGCATGTGCGAGCAAGGAGACCTACAAACCTGACTCAGTTACACCAGCTCTATTGTGGGAAGGTGGTGGAAGTCTACCTGAAACGTTTGACCCAAGTTAAACAATTTAAAAGCAACGCTACCAAATACTAATTGAGTGTATGTAAACTTCTGACCCACTGGGAATGTGATGAAAGAAATAAAAGCTGAAATAAATCATTCTCTCTACTATTATTCTGACATTTCACATTCTTAAAATAAAGTGGTGATCCTAACTGACCTAAGACAGGGAATCTTTACTAGGATTAAATGTCAGGAATTGTGAAAAACTGAGTTTAAATGTATTTGGCTACAGTGTATGTAAAGTTCCGACCTCAACTGTATAAGTGTGCCCAATGGTTTCCATTGGGCTGTCAATTATTATTATAATGTTTGTTGGTGCGTGTGAGTACCTGTGCTGTGTGTTTTGGGCTTTCGTGCCCTTGTGGATTGCGCAGAAGATTACGGGTCTCGTTCCGTGGGTGTGTGTGTATATATTTTCGAGGTATTCCTCGCTCATTTGTTTGGGTTTCAACCCTGTGTGTTGTATATGTGTTTGTTTGGTCTTCGTCCCCGTGCCCTCACATGGCACGCCATAACTTGGGGGCGTATTAAAAACCCTATTACGCATTCCTGCGCCTGTCTCCCGAATCATTGTTACCAAAGTGACAGGCTCTCTATCACGTGATCAGGCCTTTCTCACAGGCTGCAAGTGAAGACCGATACATCAGGGATGCAACTGCTTGTGTCTTTATCCAATTCTGAGGCGCATACTGAAGATATTGAACGGTCCACATTTCATTTGTCAGCCAACTAGGTGAGTAGGCCTAACAAACAGCAAAAGCACGAGCCTATGTCAGTCTACTATCCCCCATGGTACAAATGTTGACCTATTCTGTGTGAGAAATAAATGTTACAAGCATAGTCTGGGACAGTTGTGGGATGCGATAGATCACACATTAATACAACCATTAGCATCCAAACCCCTTTTTTAAGCAATGAGGCTTACGCAACAGATAAGAATGTTTAGCTTAAAATGTTGATAAACTATTAGGCTATTTCTTCACATTATAAGCGCAGCCATGTGCACACGGCAGTAGGCGATAAGCGCTAATGTTCCATTAACGGGAAAACACCATTATCAAAGGTGACCACAAAGGATTATGCATATAATGCTTTTATTATAGAGGTGCATTTTTATGGTGAAAATTATCTTCCCAAAACTTCAAACTCACGCACTGCGTATGTATGCCAGTTAGGCTCTACGCCTGTTGCAAAGTGGATTCATTTTGCTTAATTTTAAGAGGTTATTTGGCCACTTTAGTTGTGATACAAACCTTACCGAAACATATAGGCCTATGGGCTAGGCTACATGAGTTGTGCGACTAAAAAGTCACAAAAAAAGGTATGTCTTCTTTCTTGCCTTATGATGGTCATCATTCACAAGAGATAATAACCTCGGCAAAAAAAGAAACATCCCTCTCACTGTCAACTGCATTTATTTTCAGCAAACTTAAAGTGTGTAAATATTTGTATGGTCATAACAAGATTCAACAACTGAGACAAACTGAACAAGTTCCACAGACATGTGACTAACAGAAATTGAATAATTGTGTCCCTGAAAAAAGGGGGGTGGTCAAAATCAAAAGTAACAGTCAGTGGTGGGGCCAACAGCTGCATTAAGTACTGCAGTGCATCTCCTCCACATGGACTGCACCAGATTTGCCAGTTCTTGCTGTGAGATGTTACCCCACTCTTCCACCAAGGCACCTGCAAGTTCCCAGACATGTCTGGGGGGAATGCACTAGCCCTCTCCCTCCTATCCAACAGGTTTCAGATGTGTTCAATGGGATTGAGATCCGGGCTCATCGCTGGCCATGGCAGAACACTGACATTATTGTCTTGCTGGAAGTCACACACAGAACGAGCAGCATGGTTTGTGGCATTGTCATGCTGGAGGGTCATGTCAGGATGACATGGGGGAGGAAGGGGAGGAGGATGTCTTCCCTGTAAAGCACAGCGTTCAGATTGCCTACAATGACAACAAGCTCAGTCCGATGATGCTGTGACACACCGCCCCGACCATGACGGACCCTCCACCTCCAAATCGATCCTGCTCCAGAGTACAGGCCTCGGTGTACCGCTCATTCCTTCGATGATAAACGCAAATCTGACCATCACCCCAGGTGAGACAAAACTGTGAAGAACACTTTTTGCCAGTCCTGTCCGGTCCAGCAACGGTGGGTTTGTACCCATAGGCGACGTTGTTGCCGGTGATGTCTGGTGAGAACCTGCCTTACAACAGGCCTACAAGCCCTCAGTCCAGTCTCTCTCAGCCTATTGCAGACAGTCTGAGCACTGATGTAGGGATTGTGCATTCCTGGTGTAACTCGGGCAGCTGTTGTTGCCATCCTGTACCTGTCCCGCAGGTGTGATGTTCGGATGTTCCGATCCTGTGCAGATGTTGTTACACGTGGTCTGCCACTGCGAGGACAATCAGCTGTCTGTCCTGTCTCCCTGTAGCGCTGTCTTAGGTGTCTCACAGTACCGACATTGCAATTTATTGCCCTGGTCACATCTGCAGTCCTCATGTCTCCTTGCAGCATGCCTAAGACACGTTCACGGAGATGAGCAGGGACCCTGGGCATCTTTCTTTTGGTGTTTTTCAGAGTCAGTAAAATTGCCTCTTTAGTGTCCTACATTTTCATAACTGTGACCTTATTTGCCTACCGTCTGTAAGCTGTTAGTGTCTTACCGACCGTTCCACAGGTGCATGTTCATTAATTGTTTATGGATCATTGAACAAGCATGGGAAACAGTGTTTAAACCCTTTACAATGAAGATCTGTGAAGTTATTTGGATTTTTACAAATTATCTTTGAAAGAGGGTCCAGAAAATGTGACGTCTCTTTTTTGCTGAGTATATAATTCACAAGTGATAGGCTAATATTGTCACCCATCAGACTATTCTTGATTTAGTCTTGTGTTTACATATACTAAATAATATGTGTATAATTTGTTTTGATTTAGAATGGACCATTATCATGCACCTGTCTCAAAACAGGGGCAAGGCAAAAACAATACATGTCATCTATGCACTTAAATAGCGAATGGAGGATGCTTTTCCTGTAGTTCATTTTCATGCCAGCTAGGTAGGCTATACTCCTGTTGTAAAGAGAATCCATTTTCTTAATATTAGAAAAGTTGTAAATATAGTATACCTAATCTATAGAACGCTGATGGAATCATCCTCATTTTAATAGAGGCCATCACTCTGTTTTCTCACGCAATTGCAGAGTCTATGGAAATGTGGTAGCCTATAGAAAACGTTTGGACACCTCTACTCATTCAAAGGTTTTTCTTTATTTTTACTATTTTCTACATTGTACAATATTAGTAAAGACATTGAAACTATGAAATAACACATATGGAATCATGTAGTAACCAAAAAGGGGTTAAAAAAATCAAAATATACTTTTTATTTTCAATTCTTCAAAGTGGCCACCCTTTGCCTTGATGACAGCTTTGCACACTCTTGGCATTCTCTCAAACAGCTTCACCTGGACTTTCCACATATGCTGGGCACTTGTTGGCTGATTTTCCTTCACTCTGTGGTCCAACTCATCCCAAACCATCTAAATTGGGTTGAGGTCAGGTGATTGTGGAGGTCAGGTTATCTGATGCAACACTCCATCACTCTCCTTCTTGGTCAAATAGCCCTTACACAACCTGGCGGTGTGTTGCGTCATTGTCTGTTGAAAATAAACGATAGTCCCACTAAGCGCAAACCAGATGGTATAGTGTAAAGCTGCAGAATGCTGTGGTAGCCATGCTGATTAAGTGTGCCTTGAATTCTAAATAAATCACTGACAGTGTCACCAGCAAAGCACCACCTCTCCATCACACCTCCTCCTCCAAGCTTCACGGTGGGAAATACATGCGTTCACCTACTCAGCGTCTCACAAAGACACAGCGGTTGAAACCAAAAGTCTCAGATTTGGACTCATCGGACCAAAGGACAGATTTCCACTGGTCTAATGTCCATTAAGGCTAGGGGGGCGGTATTTTCACGTCCGTGATTTGTTTAACACTTTTTTGGTTACAACATGATTTCATATGTGTTCTTTCATAGTTTCGATGTCTTCGCTATTATTCTACAATGTAAAAAATTGTCAAATAAAGAAAACCCTTGATTGAGTAGGTGTGTCCAAACTTTTGACTGGTACTGTTTATTTGCATTTATGTCAGAGTGATTAGAGGGACAATTGAGTGCTGAGTACCAGGCAGTTAGCAAGTTTGGTAGGCTACTAATGACCATCAGCAGCATCAGAGCTTGGAGAAGCCTATTACAAGTGGAATGTGACTGCCTTCATGACTCGTGACTGCCATTGTGGCGGTCATACGGTCCCCCTAGTTGTCTCGTCCTCTTCATCTCCACTGATTTAAGTAGATTTAAACAGGTGACATCAATAAGGGATCATAATATTCACCTGGTCAGTCTATGTCATAGAAAGAGCAGGTTTTCTTAATGTTTTGTATACTCAGTGTAATAAATTAGTATGAGGATTGTTTGCATGTGTTTATGGTTGTATACAAAGATTTTACCTGAATTCTGAAAATGTGTATCTCCCTGAAACGGACAGTCGGTAAGGATTCCTGCTTTGGCTATAGAGCCACCCAAAGCCAGTTTCAAAGAGTCCACTGAGCCCTGAAACACACACACACACAAGCACAGTACAGTTAAATTAATTAACTCTCTCACACACACAAAGGGGCATGGTAGGTGGAAAATCATGCTAATTTGTATTCGGAGTAAACTGTCACTTTTAAATGAATGTCTAGGCCTAGGGCTATGTTATGCAACTGACAACATGCAATGTTCCCTACAACTCCTCTGGGACTGCAGCTCCCCCAGGACTGCTGCGCTAAAGAAATACCAGCTCGTGCATAGAAGTACAAAAAAAAAATCCCCGTTAGTTAACACAGTCAACGTTTCCCTCCACTCAAAAATGTTCATAAAATCAATGTAATATTTGCCACTTTCAATGAAACGTGACAAGCATGAGCGGATGCGAGTAGATTCACTTGTTTTGAGATCAAAGTGTGTGCACATTTATTCATCTTCTTTGCTAGTCATTGAGTTATGGCTAATTTCTGGTCAGCATCTTTGAAAAACGAGTCAGGTAAAGAGCTTTTTTATGTCTTAAAGGGGCAGTGTTATATTTTGAGACAGGCTTGAATAAGCTAATAAGTAGCCAATAGGCAGAGGATACCATACATTTGTGTCTGATTCTTTGTAACAATAATAATGGTATGGGAATAATAATGCATTTTATTTTGTAAAGTGGTGTCTTGCATCAAACACAACACAACAATATTTTCTGGCACTTCCTTGTCTGAAGGACAAGTGGATAAACAGGTTAATGTTAAGCCCTGCATGGTTTAAAAAAAAGTCTCATGGAATGTAATTCTACATTGAATACCAAACATTGGCTGCTACTGTAGGCTGAATGCTAGAACTGCTATTTCCATGTAAATAATATTGTTTTTCATGGCAGACCACTCTGGTAGGCCTACATTATGATCACTGTTAAAACTGTAACTTAAAGTGGGTACAATCTCAGTGTTCACAGTAAACGCACACAGGAAGTTGCACAGAATATTCACAACATACAAGTTTGCGCTCAGTAGACCTGAAATTTGCTCAGTGTGAAAACAATTAGAGGGAACATTGACCCCCAGTCTTACTTAGACATATTGAGGCACATGCTCTGGGTTGTGTTCATTGGGGCACACCGTAGCAAAAAATAATCAAAATGTTGTGCAACGGAAAGCAAAACATGTGTTTCTTATTGGACAAATTCTGATAGTATCTCCCAATTTCACTCCCCTTCTGACCGTTTCCTTCGGTTTTATGCCTCGTGAACATGACCCTGGTCAGTACCCGTGTACATCTGCATGCATATCACCTGAGCGGTCCATTCAAGATAAGAGATACAAACTAGGAACAATAGCTGCAGTGTGCCCTCTCATTTTAGATATTTCCTTCTACAATCCCCCCCCCCCTCCTTCCCATTCTCTTTCATCCATCCTGACAGGGAGTGTGGCATCTATCAGTCAGATAGTCACACATGCAAACAGCACCACAGAGTTACAGATAACTACAGTGTTCTCCATATAAGCCTCAGCATGAGCCATAAAAATGTAGCTGATAGATAGGATGTACAGCTCTACTCCATGTTATTCCATTTTTTTGATGAAAAGTTACTTATAAAATAGTAGACATTTGACAGTTCACTCAATTTACATATGTGCATACCCCAACCAGAAGCCATGGATTACAGGCAGCATCTGCACTGAGCTAAAGCCTAGAGCTGCCGCTTTCAAGGAGCTGGACTCTAACCCTGAACCTTACAAGATATCCCGCTATGCCCTCCGATGAACCATCAAACAGGCAAAGAGTCAATACAGGTCTAAGATCGAGTCATACTACACCGGCTCTGACGTTCGTCAGATGTGGCATGGCTTGCAAACCATTACAGACTACAAAAGGAAGCACGACCGAGATGCTGCCCAGTGTAACGAGCCTACCAGACGAGCTAAACTACTTCTATGCTCGCTTCGAGGCAAATAATACTGAAACATGCATGAGAGCCCCAGCTGTTCTGGAAGACAGTATGATCACACTCTCCGCAGCCGATGTGAATAAGACCTTTAAACAGGTCAACATTCACAAGGCCGCAGGGCCAGACGGATTACCAGGATGGGTACTACGAGCATGCACTGACCAACTGGCAAGTATCTTCCCTGACATTTTCAACCTCTCCTTGTCTGAGTCTGTAATACCAACATGCTTTAAGCAGACAACCATAGTCCCCGTGCCCAAGAACACAAAGGTAACCTGCCTAAATGACTACCGACCCGTAGCACTCATGTCTGTAGCCATGAAGTGCTTTGAAAGGCTGGTCATGGCTCACTACAACACCATCATCCCAGAAACCCTATACCCACACCAATTTGCATACCGCCCCAACGGATCCACAGATTATGCAATCACTATTGCACTCCACACTGCTCTTTTTCAACTGGACAAAAGGAACACCTATGTGAGAATGCTATTCATTGACTACTGCTCAGCGTTCAACACTATAGTGCCCTCAAAGCTCATCAATAAGCTAAGGACCCTAGGACTAAACACCTCCCTCTGCAACTGGATCCTGGACTTCCTGACAGGCCGCCCCCAGGTGGTAAGTGTAGGTAACAACACATCCGCCACGTTGATCCTCAACATGGGGGCCCTACAGGGGTGCGTGCTCAGTCCCCTCCTCTACTCTCTGTTCACTCATGACTGCACGACCAGGCACGACTCCAACAGTGGTAGGTCTGATCACGGACAATGACGAGACAGCCTATAAGGAGGAGGTCAGAGACCTGGCATGTGGTGCCAGGACAACAACCCCTCTCAACGTGATCAAGACAAACGAGATGATTGTGGTCTACAGGAAAAGGAGGACCGAGCACGCCCCCATTCTCATCGATGGGGCTGCAGTGCAGCAGGTTGAGAGCTTCAAGTTCATTGGTGTCCACATCGCCAACAAACTAACATGGTCCAAGCACACCAAGACAGTAGTGAAAGGGCACAAAACCTATTCCCCCTCAGGAGACTGAAAATATTTGGCATGGGTCCTCAGATCCTCAAAAGGTTCTACAGCTGCACCATCGAGAGCATCCTGACTGGTTGCATCACTGCCTGGTATGGCAACTGCTCGGGCTCCGACCGCAAGGCACTTCAGAGGGTAGTGCGAACGGCCCAGTACATCACTGTGGTCAAGCTTCCTGCCATCCAGGTCCTCTATACCAGGCAGTGTCAGAGGAAGGTCCTAAAAAAAATTCAAAGACTCCAGTCACCCTAGTCATAGACTGTTCTCTCTGCTACCGCACGGCAAGCAGTACCGGAGTGCCTACCTACATGTACATACTACACCAACTAACCTGTGCCCTCGCACATTGACTCTGTATCGGTAACCCCCCTGTAAATAATCTCACTACTGTTATTTTACTGTTGCTCTTTAATTACTTGTTACTTTTATCTCTTATTCTTATCCATATTTTTTTAAAACTGCATTGTTGGCTCGTAAGTAAGAATTTCACTGTAAGGTTTCACTGTACCTGTTGTTTTGGTCACATGTGACTAATAAAATAACATTTGATTTCATAACTAATATCTACGACATTTTATTAGCCATGCAAAATCCAGGTAATTTGCTTAAGTGGCATAGATGGCAGTTGTGGATAGAAGATTAGGCATGTAAATCAACCATAAATGAGCAACACTATTAAAATGAGGAATCCATTGTGGTCAGGCTGGCTTTGTGTTTCATGTACTGTATGGCTTAATTGCTTTGGTCTTATAAAAGCTAATCTGCCAGACTCCTGCCAACTACATACAAGTAGTGTAGTACAAATGGTTGAGTTAGGAAGTATGATTAGAGACTTTGAGTCTGAGAGCATGCTCTAAAATGTGCTCCTAATAAATAGAGGTAGACTAAGCAATATGACATCATAATTTTGCTGCCCTGCCACCTTCTGCTATACAAAAAATATGAGCTCTTCCCAATTGTTGCACTCGCTTGAGGCACACGTGCCCACATTGGGGAGAGTCAATTGTAGAAGCCATAGGGCAGATTTAAATGTTGTTGTTGATTTCTGTAAGCAGGATGCCCCACTGTGTATGATGATATCTTATTGCTAAGTCTACCTTTAACTTCAGTCTAGGTCTGTTCGGAACTTATTAAAGTTGTGTTTCATCACCTGTAGCCTGGCATAGGCCTTCTGGCCGTTGCGTATCTCCACAGACTCTGCCTCGGCTGGGAGCTGGACCATGGATGGCAGGACCTGTGCTGAGTCAGCCAATCGGCAGTTGACATAGAGTTCCATGTGGAGGTGGTTTCGTTGGAGCCCACCCACACGGAGGATGAGTGACTGGGTGCGTCCATCGGAGAGGCCAGGGTTCTGGAGGTTCACAGTGTGTAGTTTACCATCCTCGCGTACGTAGCGCACCAGAACTGAGAAACAGAGAGGATTCTAAGATCAGGTCATCTCTTGTAGACAGATCTACGTAAACATAACTGGTACCATAGAATCTGTCGGGAAGGAATGGGTTGGATAACGAGCAGCAGTAGTTCCTGTGTTTGGATTTTTCATCACTGGTTATTTGGACAAATCACAATTTCATAGGTGTTAGCATTTTTCAAATTACAGAAGGGAAGGGGACATTCAGTCCATAACCCGCAATCTCTCTTGGACAGATTCTCGTGAAAAGATGAAACGGCAATAATCTAGTAGTTCCTGGTTTGGAGTTTTAGACGTTGATTATTTGAACGAATCAGGATTGGATGAAGTCGGTGCTTAAACTGGTGGGGTGATTTTCAAGCCGGTGTACTTTCCACTAGATTCCACAGCCACAAAGTCAGAATCGGCTGTATGATAAAAATTCATACAAATACAATAAAAAACGTTTTTGCCCAAGATAAACACAAGTGAAATTAGCGGAAGGGAGGTGTTTAGCCAAGAGTTACCATTTGCGAGGGTAACGCATTCCCCCAGAAAGTAAAACAGGAAATTACACACTTTCAGGGGAGAATTTTACTTCTAGGTAACTGAGATTAACTTGCCTGTAATTTAGCAAAGAAAGAAGGTGGAGATCCTCGTTCCGGTTCCGCTCCTCGTTCTAGCATCTCTTAATCCCTTCTCTTAAAATGTACTGTATGTACCCAGAACATAGAGATCAGGCAACCCTGAGCATCATTGAAGCTAGCCTACATACTGTAGAAGAGTTTGTAGAATGAGAGCTTCATATGAAAAAACAACATACATATTGTTAACTGTTTTGCAACTATCTTAGATGTATAGGTGTAGGGGCTAGGGGTCGATTGGGGAATCCCACTATTGGGATTGGATGATTGTGTCTTAGTTATAGGCCATGAAGAGAATCAATTTAGGCTACACCAAAATATTTATCTACCACACTTCCCTCCCTATCCCCTCTACTGACAGTACACCCTACCTTTGTTGACCTTGCCCATGAGGGCCACCTCCAGGTACTTCCTGTTGTCGCCTTTGTTGTAGACTCCCAACAGCACTCCTCCCAGTTTGGGCGGCAGACGAAGAGTTGACACCAGGTAAAGGTCCGACACGAAGCCCAGAGCCCCCGACATCTTCCCCACCTCGGACGCACTCTGCCTGGCATCGTGCAGCTCCAGCATGTCAATCACTGAATGATGGAGGGGTGGTGGTGAATTACATGGGTCCAGTTGGAATACTTTGGAAATGCCTCCTTAAAGTGTGCACGTGTGTCGGGTGTGAAGAGGAGGAGGGATGGATAGTGATGGAGAAGGTAGAGAAAGAGGGATATTGCAATAGAGAGAAAATAGGAATACACAAAAGAAAGAAGGCCAAACAGAGGACACAAAAAAGGAGATATCGGATGGAGTAAGAGTGAAAGAGAAAATAGGAATGAATAGACAAATGGGGGATTCATCATTTTTGCGTTTACTGCCACTTTGGAGGGTTTTTTGAGAATTTATAAGCCAGACACAAACTTAACGCCTTGTCAGCTTTCTGTTCCGTCGCACCTGACACAAAATAAACACTGTCACTGAAAAGACCAGCCTTTGCTGTCACTGTTGGTGGCAGAATTTATGTCTGTCATTACACTGGGTGCTGCTGGAATCTTGTCCTTATGAGACGTCTCTCCATTTATGGTGAATTTCGGTGGTGTTATAATGGTAAGTTATTGGCCATGGTTGGCAATGGCGACTGGTGTGGGGCTGCAATATACATTATGCTCCTTCGCTTAAAAAAAAAAAACGGTTTCTTATATTTGTCTATGAAGATATTGGAAACCCTTTGAGAGGTTGGAAATACTGCAGGGAGAAAAACATGGGGTGCAGATGACAGGAAAAGTCTTAAAATGCTTGTAACCATCATGAGTTGCAAATGTGTGCAGCAACAGAACGCAGACAACAACATATCTTCCCCCCCTTATAATACAAGCCCAGGATTTGTTCAGTCTGAATTATGTTGAATATATACCTGGACCTAATGTGTGAACAACTGCGTTCGGACCCAGTTCTCTTGCACGCCAGAAGATTAGCTAACTCAGCTAAAACATACATGTGTAAGGCAGTTACAGTACTCATCTCTTCATGGTTTACCAAATCACCAGTTAGTAATGAACCTTAGTCTTTAGCTTAGCGGGTTAATACAGTATTGTGGTGTGCAGGAGATCCGGGTTCAAACCAATTGCTGATGCTATGTATTGGCCAATGAGAGGATTTGAAGCAACCGGTTGGCAATATTGGCACCGGTTGGCAATATTGGCACTCCTCAGAAGAAGCAGTCCTCGATAGGAATGAATGGAATTCATTGTACTTTAAGGATTTATTTTATGTTTAGCTCACATATCATATCAGCTCACATATCATTTAAAAGTATGCATTAAGATGTATGTAATATAATACATCTAGCAAAAATAAATGTAGACATGAATAAATGCATTTGTATAGCTTCCAAAATGTTTTTTCTTTTTTTACAGTGGTGGTGGAGTGCCATGTTGGAGGCTTGAAAACAGCACCCCCTGTCAGTCATATAGTGTATATATAAATCATTGGTTCGAACCCAGTTGGTCACATCAGCACCCCAGGTATTCCATGGCATCTTATTCCATTGTCACACAATGCTAACTCCTCTTGTTGGTCACCTTTGCTTTCAATCAATTGTTCTCACTCTCTACCTTGGTCTCCTCCCCATCTCAACTGCTGCGTTGCTTGTTGGTTAGTTCTACTTGGTCTCCTTTTTATTTTCTTTGATGATCTTCCTCCAAGTCCTTATCATCTCACACTCATTCTCTCTTCAGTCTTCTCCCATTCTCTCTCACTTCAGATATTCACTCTGACACATGGCTGAAAGTCAAAGCTGCAAGAATTGATTGGGGTAGAGCTCAACATTATTGGAAGTCCCGCAAGTCGGTCCTGGCTTGCAAAAACAAGGCTCTCTGCATTTGATATCAACCCTAACAAAAATTATTCTCTTAAAAAAAAAAATCAGCCTCCACTGTTTGATCGAATCCGAAAGGTCTCCTTCTGGACACCCTCTTCTTTACTCTATCCGCAACTTTCAGAACACTATTAAATCACTTGTAAACTTGGGATGGGCTTGTTCAGTAGACCAGAACACTTACCACTGCAGATAGAAATGCACCGTATAGAACAGATTAGTAATCAGTGTGACGGACAGGTGTAATTAGAATATCTCTTTCTCGCTCTCCCTAAGTCATAGTTGACATGCGCACACCTTGAGTTGACAGCCATTTGACCGCTGCACCATCATCGTGGGCATGTCCCTGTGAAAACCTATTGATGCCCATCATCTGTTTGGCCCCATTCCACCATATGGTTCAGCAAACACCTTCTAGTGGGAGGCGGACCCATCAGTGAGTGTTCCTTGTTTCACTGGTTGAATCTTATTAATCTTATTTCTTAAACTGCATTTAGCAGGACATCTGGTCATCTCTATTGTATAGAGACGGCAGCCATTGTATGCAGAATTAAGAAGGAAAAGAGTAGGCTATAGATGTTTACCGTTTCAAGTTTAGGAGCTCTTTATAAAGCAAATGTATGCTTAATATGCTATTTATTATTCTGATGCCATCGCAATGTAATGATAGAGATGATGTAATACGCAGCCACAAATTTAAGGAAATTAGAAGGGGGGGATTCTGGCAGGGGGAGATTTTCGGCACAACACGCAACAACAAAAAAAGTCCTTCAATTTGCATGACCTCAAATGTTGAAGAGGTCGTGGGCGATGGCAAGCATTCCACAAGAGCGCACATTTCGCGTTTGCTACATAAGTGTCTATTTTTAATACACTCGAGTCTATATTGGTTAAATTGAACATAGCATAATCAGAATGCCTCAACACCGCGAAAGTTAATTTGATAGGAATTACCATAATAATCATGAAACTTTTTACATATAGGCTGTGGCATACAGCCACTGAACGATGCAGTGGCTTCACTTACAATACAATTAAAACTAACATCAGAATACTATTTTGTCATATCATGCGTTATAGTTTTCATTACCTTGCATTTCTGAAGCCCTGGTCAAGCCCAAGAGAACCGCCGCGCTCGCAAGCAGCAAATTTAGCACGAACCTCACCATATCCATCCTCAAGGCACAAGGTTTATAAACGTTACCTAAATAATCGAATGTATAACTTTTCAACTGTGACTACACCGAAGTAACGAAACGTGAGTGGGAGTGTGTGAAGAACACTCCTCGACCGGCACGCTGACCAGCGCGGGTGGAGTTGTCAAGGAGTTTAGGCTCGCACAGCCAGGCAGGTCAGCGGGTCTCGCTCGTGATACGCGCAGCTTGGGGTGTGCTGCACCGAACACTTTCCCCATCTCCCAAATGAGAAACATGAGCTGGTCTGCGAGCTACTACAGAGTGAACAGGGCAATTGCCTCTGTGCGCTCCCTGTCTCCAACTTGCATACTGATAATCTGAAAAGTATTCAAACGAAATGAAAACAAATATCACTTCTTACTGTACATGAATTGCAATCACACAATTAATGTTTAGTTATGGTGCAATGATTCCGTTTCATTTGTGTGCATACATACGATTTGCTTAAGAGCTGGTAAATACGGGATATTCATTTAACAAAAGCACAATTTTGATTAAAAAAGCATCCCACAGGATCTAATTGACAATCCTACTAGACCAGGTCCAAACTACCAAACTTTACCCTTGACAACATTTGGAATGGCCTGCCAGAAACTTTGAGAATTATCTTATGTATTTATGAAAACTTGTTTTTTGGTTCAAAAAGATTATGAGATTATGTCATTGCTCTGGGCTTTTGCCTTCAATTTACAGTTTTATTTTCTGAAATAATGTGGTTTTAGATTGATTACCGAGACTGTTTAAACTAAAGTACACTTATTGTGATTTCATCCATATGTTGTGTCTCATTGGCAATGTTTTGGCCTACAATGTACACAATGACAACACACAGGTCAAATGATGAATGTGGAGACAAAACATATGGTGAAAATAATATCTCCCTCCTTGTAGCAGTTGCCTGAAGTGTAGCTCATAGAACACACAAACAATGTCAGTTGGAGCCATTTTTCAGCATACTATTGAGTGTACTGTATTTCACTGTTTATATGCTTCAGTTCAACCTCAGCATAAGAACCAGGGCGTGTTTAGGAGGGTGTAACATAACATTCAGATAGGTATATATTGTCTCCACAAAGCATTTCTAACAAAAATATAAAACACAACATGCAACAATTTCAAAGATTTTACAGAGTTACAGTTCATATGAGGAAATCAGTCAATTCAAATGAATTCACTAGAACCTAAATCTATAGATTTCACATGACTGGGAATACAGATATATGTTGGTCACAGATACCTTTAAAAATAAATGGTCCTAAAGGATCTCATCACTGTATTTCTGTGCATTCAAATTGCCATTGAGAAAATGCAATTGTGTTCGTTGTCCATAGATTAGCCTGCCCATACCATAACCCCACTGCCACCATGGGGTACCTGGTACATGACGTTGACATCAGCAAACCGATCGCCCACACAACGTCATACTATCTGCCCAGTACAGTTGAAACCAGGATTCATTTGTGAAGAGCCCACTTCTCCATAGGCCATCAAAGGTGAGCATTTGCCTGCTGAAGTCGGTTTCGACACTGGACTGCAGTCAGGTCAAGACCCTTATGAGAACGACGAGCACGCAGATGAGCTTCCCTGAGATGGTTTCTGACAGTTTGTGCAGAAATTCTTCGGTTTTGCAAACCCACAGTTTCATCAGCTGTCTGTAATGAAGCCCTTTTGTGGGGAAGAACAAAATTCTGATTGGCTGGGCTATGCCCTCCCAGGCCCACCCATGGTTGTGCCCCTTCCCAGTCATTTGAAATCCATAGATTAGGGGATAATCCATTTATTTAAATTGACTGATTTCCTTAAATGAACTGTAACTCAGTAAAATCTTAGAAATTGTTTCATGTTGCGTCTATATTTTTGTTCAGTGTATAAATGTGTGTTTTTTTCTGTTGTGACAGAAACCTTCTCTGTGTTAAACTAAAGTCTGTCTCCTTCCCCTTCTTGGAAAGATCAAGCAATTTAAATAACAACTTCCAGTTAATATATCTGCTGTACTGTATAATTCTGTCTATGTTTTCCATTGTGGTTTTAGGGGTAGGGTAACATATTTGAAGCTTGGAGAAACTGGAATGTTGGCAAACATACAACAAACACCTTGTGACAGATGGTTCAGCATTTTTCCTTTTAATGACCTGAAATCAAGTCAAAATTCTGTTTGTGAAAGTGAAACCTGACAAAACATTTCAGGAAGTGGCTCAACCCACATAACCTCTACCTGAAAGAAAGAAACCGGAAAAAAGAAAAGGCATACCATTCTTGAATTAAATTAAAGCGTTCTTGAAGATTCTGAGACAAGAAAAGGTATGCCTTCCTGGGATGTCGAGAAAACAAAAATCAAGCACCAAAAACAGAGACTGCATAACTAGGCATGTTTGTGGATGCCTAGAAGTGGTCTGAACTGACAGAGGATTATCGTGCATTGTGGGAGATTGAGATGTTTGAGGAACGTAATTCCTGTCCATCTATTCTCCGTCAATATGCACAGAATAAGTCAGAGAACGTCCATTTTCCCCTCACAACATCTCCTTCTACCTGGTCCTACACCGAGACAGTACTGCTCATTCCTCTTCCTCTTCCTCGCCTCCTTCTTCGATGTGGCGGGGTCCCACTAGCGCTGCCTGCGGTCGGATGTGTTGGATGCTGACGATCCCCATCAAAATGGCGTAGCCCAGCATCGAGCCCATGGCGAACAGGACCGACAGGATTTGCTTGCGTCGTTTATGGGGCTCGCTGTCAAAGTCACTACTGTCCGAATGGACTGACACCTTGCAAATGGGTGGCTCTAAAACAGAGAAGAAAAAACAGGATGAGAGTCCAAGAGCAGAAAGCATGAAGTCTCTGCACACAGTGGATCTAACATTTTAGCAATAGATGCTCAATACAGTTAGTTTTCAGTGTTTTGGAATTGAGTATCAGACTGCAAGACTAGGCACTCAAGATCAGCATTCTTAAACTCTGGTTCTCGAGTATCCCAAAGAGTACAACTTTTTTTGATGTAGCCACGGACAAGCACACCTGAATCAACCAATCATCCACTTGACTATTTGAAATCAGGTGTGTTTGTCCTGTGCTTCAACAAATGTGTGTACGGTTGGGGGTACTGCTCGAGGACCGGGAACTTACCTCCGCCCTCTGAGGGGAAATAGAGGATGAGGATGTTGGTGCAGTAGTGCCGCAGGTTGTCCAGGGAGTTGAGGTGTTGCTGGAGTTTCCCATTGGGCAGCTTCACCTTCAGCAGGGGGGCTAGGTGACCAAACACATAGGCATCCAAAGAGGATGGGCTGTGGAGACAATCCACAAATGACAGTATACACACACTCATATGAAAGACAGTGTGGCAAACGTGTTATACATGCAATTTGTTTGCAGTTTGCACACAGCAGCCACTTACGAATCCCCGAAGAAGAACTTGTGTGAGCCCAGCCGTTGAGAGAGCAGGGTCATGCACTCTAGCGCATCATGGTAGAGCTGTGGAGAAGATGAAAAGCCCCCAGACAACCATCAGCATGGACACACAGAGGCATTCACAGCCTGATCAGCTGTATCTGCATTCATGAAAAAGGTAGTCAGCGAGCAAATGCCCATGGGGCTTATTTACGAACCATCCTTCAACGAAGCCAGAACATTGTTGTGTGTACAGTTAAACCAGATTTGGGCAACTCTGCCAAGGACCAGATTTGCCCATCCAGAGTTAGAGTCAAAGTATAGCATAAAAAAACAATACCTCCTTTACTATGGAGATAAACCGCCTGACCCAATTACCATGTGTTGTAAAAACACAGACTGTTTTGGCTTTTTGGGATTACTATGAACTATCCTCTCCATGTCAGTGTACCAAAGAGCCAATTCAAGGGCCTCTCTCTAGTAATAGCTAGCTGCCATTTGAATGATAATAGTCCTTCCATAGACTTGACCGTATAACCCCTAATTTATGCCCTGTGGTGATACTCGTTTTTCACCTCCTTCTCAAGACCCTCTTTCATCACTCCCCTCCATCTCTTCATTCTCACCGTCTGAATAAACTCTTTGTAAACTCTTTGTTCCTCTCTTCTGCATCAACCTCTTCTTCACCTTCTATCTCATCCCTCCACCTGCTACCTGCCCATTTGCAGAATCCCATTGTGTCAATTCACACGCTCTTATCTTCTTCCATAATATGTATTTCTCACCCTCAACCATTCCTCCTCACCTCCTTCTCCAGTTGCTCCCCAGGCTCCAGTGTGGGGTCTCCCCTCACCAGCCTCAGCCTTTCCAGTTGCTGGTTGTGAATGCGGTTGGGCAGCAGGAAGTTAAGTGGGAAGGGGATGTTCTCGGCGTACCAGCGCCGCGTCACGTCCACATAGTTTTTTGAGTCCACCCACTGTGTGTAGATCTAAGGAGGGAGATGGAGAGAGACAGAGAAAGGCAGGGACAGACACATACAGTGCCTTCAGAAAGTATTCATACCCCTGGACTTTTTTATAGCCTGAATTTAAAATTGAGATGTTTTGTTACTGGCCTACACACAATAGCCCATAATGTCAAAGTGAAATCAGTTTTAAAAAACAACAACATTTTAACAAATGAATTAACAATGAAAAGCTGAAACGTCTCGAGTCAATAAGTATTCAACCCCTTTGTTACGGCAAGCCTAAATAAGTTCAGGAGTAAACAAGTGCTTAACAAGTCACATAATAAGTTGCATGGAGTCACTATGTGCCATAATAGTTTTTAACATGATTTGTGAATGACTACCTCATCTCTGTAACCCACACATATAATTATCATCCCTCAGTTGAGCAGTGAATTTCAAACACAGATTCAACCACAAAGACCAGGAAGGTTTTCCAATGCCTCACAAAGAAGGGCACCCATTGGTAGATGGGTACAAATAAAAAAAGCGAACATTGAATATCCCTTTGAGCATGGTGAAGTTATTTATTACAGTTTGGATGGTGTATCAATACACCCAGTCTCTACAAAGATACAGGCGTCCTTCCTACCACAGTTTAATGGCTGTGACATTGTAGTTACTCCACAATACTAACCTAATTGATTGAGTGAAAAGGAGGAAGCCTGTACAGAAAACAAATATCTCAAAACATGCATCCTGTTTTCATAAAGGGATTAAAGTAATACTGCAAAAAAAATTGGCAAAGCACAAGGTGTTATGTTTGGGGCAAATCCAATAAAACACATTGCTGATGACAACTTTACATATTTTCAAGCATAGTGGTGGCTGGATCATGTTATGGTTATGCTTGTAATCGTTAAGGACCGGGGAGTTTTTCAGGATAAAAAAAAGAAATGGAATGGAGCTAAGCACAGGCAAAATCTTTGTGTAAAACCTGGTTAAGTCTGCTTTCCACCAGACACTCGGAGATGAACTCACCTTAAAACAGTACAATAACCTAAACAAGGCCAAAACTACACTGGAGTTGCTTACCAAGAAGAGAGTGAATGTTCCCAAGTGGTCGAGTTACAGTTTTGACTTAAATCTGCTTGAATCTATTGCAAGACTTGAAAATGGTTGTCTAGCAATGATCAACAACCAATTTGATAGAACTTAAAGAATTTAGAATATAGTAAAAATGGGCAAATGTTGTACAACTCAGGTGTGCAAAGGTCTTAGAGACTTACAGCTTTAATCACTGCCAAAAGTTGTATCACTGCCAAAGGTGTAACATGTATTGACTCAGGAGTGTGAATATTAATGTAAAAGGAGACACACTATATATACAAAAGTATGTGGACATACATACCCTTTAAAGTAATGGATTTGGTTATTTCAGCCACACCTGTTGCTGACAGGTCTATAAAACTGAGCACACCGCCATGCAATCTCCATAGACAAACATAGGCAGTAGAATGGCCTTACTAAAGATCTAAAGATGTCATAAGATGCCACCTTTCCAACAAGTCAGTTGGTTAAATTTCTTCTCTGCTAGAGCTCCCCCGGTCAACTATAAGTGCTGTTATTGTGAAGTGGAAACATCTAGGAGCATCAACAGCTCAGCCACGAAGTGGTAGGCCACACAAGCTCACAGAATGAGCGAGTAAAACTTGTCTATCCTTGGTTGAAACTAGAGGTCGGCCGATTAATCGGAATTGCTGATTAATTAGGGCCGATTTCAAGTTTTCATAACGATCGGAAATTGGTATTTTTGGACGCCGATTTAAAAAAAAATGTTTTTTTACAACTTTATTTAACGAGGCAAGTCAGTTAAAACACATTCTTATTTTCAATGACAGCCTAGGAACGGTGGGTTAACTGCCTTGTTCAGGGGCAGAAAGACAGATTTTTACCTTGTCAGCTCAGGGATTCAATCTTGCAACCTTACGGTTAACTAGTCCAACGCTCTAACGAGGAGCCTGCCTGTTACGTGAATGCAGTAAGAAGCCAAGGTAAGTTGCTAGCTAGCATTAAACTTATCTTATAAAAAAACATCAATCAATCATAATCATTAGTTAACTAAACATGGTTGATGATATTACTAGTTTATCTAGCGTGTCCTGCGTTGCATATAATCGATGCGTTGCGCATTCGCGAAAAAGGACTGTTGTTGTCCAACATGTACCTAACCATAAACATCAATGCCTTTCTTAAAATCAATACACAGAAGTATATATTTTTAAACCTGCATATTTAGCTAAAAGAAAGGTTAGCAGGCAATATTAACCAGGTGAAATTGTGTCACTTCTCTTGCGTTCATTACACGCAGAGTCAGGGTATATGCAACAGTTTGGGCCGCCTGGCTCATTGCGAACTCATTTGCCAGAATTTTACGTAATTATGACATAACATTAAAGGTTGTGCAACGTAACAGGAATATTTAGACTTATGGATGCCACCCATTAGATAAAATACGTAACGGTTCCGCATTTCACTGAAATAATAAACGTTTTGTTTTCGAAATAATAGTTTCCGGATTCGACCATATTAATGACCAAAGGCTCGTATTTCTGTGTGTTATTATATTATAATTATGTCTATGATTTGATATTTGATAGAGCAGTCTGTCTGAGCGATGGTAGGCAGCAGCAGGCTCGTAAGCATTCATTCAAATAGCACTTTCGTGCGTTTTGCCAGCAGCTCTTCGCTGTGCTTCAAGCATTGCGCTGTTTATGACTTCAGGCCTATCAACTCCCGAGATGAGGCTGGTGTAACCGATGTGAAATGGCTAGCTAGTTAGCGGAGTGCGTGCTAATAGCGTTTCAATCGTCACTCGCGCTGAGACTTGGGAGTGGTTGTTCCCCTTGCTCTGCATGGCTAACACTGCTTCGAGGGTGGCTGTTGTCGATGTGTTCCTGGTTCGAGCCCAGGTAAGAGCGAGCAGAGGGATGGAAGCTATACTGTTACACTGGCAATACTAAAGTGCCTATAAGAACATCCAATAGTCAAAGGTATATGAAATACAAATCGTATAGAGAGAAATAGTCCTATAATTCCTATAATAACTACAACCTAAAACCTCTTACCTTGGAATATTAAAGTCTCATGTTAAAAGGAACCACCAGCTTTCATATGTTCTCATGTTCTGAGCAAGGAACTTAAACGTTAGCTTTCTTACATAGCAAATATTGCACTTTTACTTTCAACACTTTGTTTTTGCATTATTTAAACCAAATTGAACATGTTTCATTATTTATTTGAGGCTAAATTGATTTTATTGATGTATTATATTAAGTTAAAATAATTGTTCATTCAGTACTGTTGTAATTGTCATTATTACAAATCCAAAAATGTTTTTTTTTTTTTTAAATCAGCCGATTAATCTGCTTTTTTTTGGTCCTCCAATAATCAGTATCGGTGTTGAAAAATCAGAATCGGTCGACCTCTAGTTGAAACACTCTCTACAGAGTTCGAAACTGCCTCTGGACGCAACATCAGTACAACAACTATTGGTTGGAAGCTTTATGAAATGGGTTTCCATGGTCGAACAGACACACACAAGCCTAAGATCACCATGTGCAATGCCAAGCGTTGGCTGGAGTGGTGTAAACCTCTCTGCCATTGGACTCTGGAGCAGTGGAAACACGTTCTCTGGAGTGATGAATAACGCTTCACCATCTGGCAGTCCGACAGTCGAATCTGGGTTTAACGGATGCCAGGAGAACATTACCTGCCCGATTGCATAGTGCCAACTCTAAAGTTTGGTGGAGGACAAATAATGGTCTGTTGTTTTTCATGGTTTGTGATAGGCCCCTGAAGACCAGTGAAGGGAAATCTTAAAGCTACAGCATACAATGACATTCTAGACGATTCTGTGATTTGTGGCAACAGTTTAGGGAAGGCCCTGTGCACAAAGCCATGTCCATGCAGAAATGGTTTGTCAAACATATTTGGGATTAATTGGAACGCCAACTGCGTGCCAGGCCTAATCGCACAACATCAGTGCTCGACCTAACTAATGCTTGTGGCTGAATGACTGAAAGTCCCTGCAGAAATGTTCCAACATCTAGTGGAAAGCCTTCCCAGAAGAGTGGAGGCTGTTATAGTAGCAAAAAGGGGCACCTACTCCATATTAATGCCCATGATTTTCAAATGAGGATGTTCAATAAGCAGGTGTCCACATACTTTTGGTCATTTAGTGCATTTCATTTTCAATACATTCGCAAACGTTTCTAAAAACATGTTGTTTTCATTGTCATTATATGGGGTACTGTGTGTAGATTTTTTTTATTAATCAATTTTGAATTCAGGCTGTAACAACAAAATGTGGAATAAGTCAAGGGGGTATGAATACTTTCTGAAGGCACTGTAAATGGATGGAGGAGGAGAACAGAAGAGGCAGGTACCATAGATTGCAACCATAAAGTACTGCTAGAGCAACTACAACAAATAATCAAAGGCACGTTATAGAGCCAACACACAACAATGAAGATCAAATGCAACTTTTTTCAAAACACACCTGTGATCTTTTCAAGGTAGAGAAACATGGGTGTTCCACACTAGGTCCTACCCTGTCAACACCATAGGTTATCAAAAGGTAAACTCCCAATACCAGACAGAATTAATAGGACAGGACCACCCTGACTTTCCAATATGGGAAACATTTTGTTGAAAATAGTATCAATGGCTAGGACTCCAATTTTGAAAACTGGATGTTTGATGACCTAATTCATGCGATTTAACCAGGGGCACAATGCTATTTAACCTGACCATCTTGGGGTGCCATTTTCCTAATAGTAAGGCTACACTGCTGCTCTATTCCCAGGGGCTCAGTGCAGATGCAAGGGGTCACCCCAGGTATGGTCAAACATACTTGCGTCTGGAAACAAGCGGAAGAGTCTTATCTCTTTCCCCTCAGAGACAACTTCTGTCGACTGTTTCAGGATTATTTTTTTTACACAGGAAGCCAGACACTTTTATACAGGAAAGCAGCACAGGTTGGGCACAGTAAACTTATGAGGATTCTCCGCAGGGCCCAAACAGTAAACACAGGCAAGCCTGTCTTGCTCAATCACTGTCCCTGAGCCATGTTCCATTGTCCATATTAGCCAACTGATAAGAATGCATGCCCAATACATTGCTGCACACTAAGTGGTATGCTAGAATGAAAATTGGTACATTACCATAGAGCTGGGTACTATCGCTAGGTAATCAATGCTCAATTAAGCTTCAAAAGCTTTGACGATGAATGCCAGGCGCTAAAATAGAAGTTAGTTCTATTTGTGACGATGAGCGTGGTGCAAGTTCTGCCTCTCCCATCTCCTTATTGGTTTATAGACGCAGATACCCACGTGCCATCTCCTCATTGGTTATACCCACATGGTTGATTGAAAGACAAATTAAGGTCGGTCGTCGTCGTGGTAATACTATGAAAGTTAGATGCCAATCGCCATATAAAGTCCAAAGAAGAAAAGGCCTGGAAGGAGGAGCGATGACTAGAAACGATTTGGTTGACTGTTTTATGTGTGGATTAATTGTTGGAGTTGAGGACCTTGTGCATTTCATGTAAAATATCAACTCAACGTTTATATCCCGGGACAAATTAGCTAGCAATAGCAAGCTTGGTAAGTAGGACACATTAGCTAGCAACTGCAAGCTAGCTAAATTGCCATAAATGTTTAATGCTTTTCGACCTGTCCCCAAATTAATATAATTGGTTCAGAGTTTTTGATATTTCAACATGCGTGTCG